>NC_044573.1:57290492-58490492 GCF_901933205.1 Camarhynchus parvulus | reverse complement strand
TAAGGTTTCGTTCCAATGGATAAGTCAGTTGAAGGAAAACTCCAGAAATAAAGATAATAGTACAAGACATGAAAGCCTGTGAGAATTCTTTAAAAGCTATTTTTGTTAAAATTTATCTCCTGACACTGTGTAGCAGTCTAAAAATGTGTAATAAAACTAAGAAAATAATGTTGCAAAGTGCTGTTTTCCAAACCAAATGAAATTCAGTGAAAACTGCATCACATTTGTAACAGAACTATAGAACATGTAAAACTCAACCCCAAGGCCTTCAAGAAAATCAGAACATAAATACTGCACATAGCCAAGTTGCAATGCCCACATTGGAAACAGAGATCATGTTTAAGCAAATACACATCCTGCAGCTCTCTTTGTGCTATCTCTGCCATACCCAGAGACAAGAGAAATCTGTTCCTTCTGTATTTTCAATCCACAAATACACTGCTATATCAGGGCAAAGAATAAGTCTCAAACAGCAAATTAATTTAAATCAAGAAATTTGTCTTTGACAGAGTACCTATGCACAAATATAATCTGCTTATCAAGATAGCTTTGTGCTCTTCCCCAGCACCGAAAAAAGTGCTGTAATCTGATGAGAATCCAACAGTCATTTTGAAAAGCTGTATTGAACAAGTGACCCCACCCAGGCCCTGACACTGCTAGAGAAGGACATGCTGAAGTGGAAAAATGGGATTTAGTTCCAAATTCATTCCAGCAGACAGAAAATGAACATGGGTCAAGAGACAGCTCTGTTTTCCTGTTATCTGTCCAACAAACTAAGATCAACACAGATTTTGAGAAAAATCTCTGCCCTGTTTTTAAAATCAACTTTGCAAGTTCACAGTGGGTTTTGGCTGTTCACATTAAACCCTCATGACAACCACAATTTTAGAAATTAAAACCAGCAGTGAGTATTCGTTCGTTCCGAGCAATGCTGTCCCTCCAATCTCCATTCCTATCCTTCCACTCTATCCCACCTTGCCAAATGGCTGGTTCTATGACAGTCACACAATTTCACTGAAGCACAGGCAAACATTTATATTTTTCCAATTCTTAATGAAGAAGCTGTGGGGGGTGGGGGTGGACAATGAACACCCCATTTGAGTTATGTAAATTATCTGCATTATTCTGATTTGGAGGTGATTGATTTTTAGATGCCACAATAAAAAATTCCATTTCCAACTATCATTCTTTCCATGTATAATGTATTGGCAAGATTAAAACCAGCTTCTTTTTATACTGACAACATTATGTTCACTCTTGCATGCATCATGCTTACACGGCACTTACAATAACATAGTTAATCAAAACACTTGCCAACTTGGTGAAAAATAATGTACTAGTATCTGAGAATTTTTTGTTCTGCAAACTGGAAGGCCCCAGTGTAATAAAGTTCCTGAATGGTGGAATTCCAGATGCACATCATTGTTTTGACAAGTATCCATTTCCTCTTCAGTGGAAGTCATATAGAGAATTATTACCCTCTCACATGTTCAGGAAGCGCATAACAGCATGCAAAAAGAGAAATCTCTGCAATACCAGGATTTGATGTCAGGGAAAAAAGAGAAGCAACTAGTCTGTGCTTTCAGTAGAGACAGAGACCAGTGCACACACATTTAAAAGTAATTTTCATAAGCAGATATAACCATTAATTTTTTTTCACAAGTACATTGAGGATGAATGTCATACAGATGTGGATGCTACTGAGATCACATTCAAAATGCCTGCTAGCTTTTTATTTCAGCTCATCCAACTTAGGAACCGTAGCCAAAACACAACTGACAAATGCATTAAGACAGTTTGCTCTGCCATGTGCAAGACCAGAGTTCAATCGACAAATGTTTACAAAGCTTTAGGGTCTAAACATAACCACAAAAGTGACTTCTTTGGCAGCCACATCAGTTCTATATTTCCACTTTAAAGAGCATTTCATTTTTACTATTGCCAAATATAAGCACCACAGAGGGCACAGTTCTCTTAGGCAAGCCACTTGAACAATACTGGTAGATGTTTGTCCTTACTGAGGGAAACAGAGTTGGAAAAAGCGACAATAAAATTATAAAGCCTTTTATGCAGATGTCAGGAGAATCATCTCCTGCCACAATTCCTTTTTTAGTGTCTGTTTTCCTGAATTTGGATTCAAGTAATAATACAGAAATTGATACTGCCACACTTTCCACCAATAACAAATTCAGTTTCAAATACTTGATTAAATGACATCCCTGGCAATCAATCTTAAAGAAGCTTAGTCCAAATTCCAAGTAAGTGCAATGTCTCAAGGTATATGGTTAGGTATTTTTGGAAAGCTGCAGCTGTGTCTTTGCTGGGTAGGTTGCTACCAGTATGTGAATCATCTGTTGAAGAACCTGTGGAGAGCTTAATGCACATGCAAGTAAGCACCAGGTTATTAATTGTGTAACATAATTTATGAAAAAAAATCCAAACTAAACCAAAAACAACTACCACAAATTAAAAGTACAATAGTTAAAACCAGGATAATTCTCACCTCCTGCTGCAAAGAATAAAAGCTATCCAATATTCCCTGACTGTTCTCCCACATTCCCCAAACCTCAGAGGTTAGCCACCTGAGAGGTCATGTTTTGGTATTTTAGTTTTTATGTTTGCAGCTAGCAAAAGCTAACTGAGTCTTTCATGTGCTGCTGGAACAGAAGTAGTCCCTTGAAAAAGCAGAACCAATTTGCTGAGTGTTTCCCACCTACTCAAAATAATTATAATGCATGTCAAATAATATACGTAAGGTACAACACTGCAAATTATTTCCTACATACTTATGTTTACTGAGTATATAAAAAGTACTGAAACTAGAGATTATACTGCTCTTCTAAAAAGTATGCATCTATTACTCCTGTGGGAGTTAGCTCTGCCAATCCCAAGCAACAAAAAGCAGTGGAGATGCCTCTTAGCTGAGCAAATAAAACTGGCAGCCAAAACTTCATCACTCCCATGGGCTCTTCTGAATGCTGGTATTTGATTAGAAGAGTGAAAACATGAGCCACTTTCTGAAAGTTTCCTACTTTTCATGGCAGTGGCTTCACAAGTAACAACACTGCAACCACTGCAACATCTCTGGGCGAGGCAAAGTGAAAGGAGACTAGTTCATGTCTGAATCTAGAGGTCAGAAATAAGTTTAATGGAAAAAAAAGGCAAAACCCAATGCTAATAATGCTGGTTTTGTGCCTAGACTTCAGCACTTAACATCTTTATTAGTCATCTAAGTGCTTTAGCTGTTTTGTGCTTTTTGGAAGGACATTCCCAGCATGAAAGATTGTAATATAAAACATAACAGGATATGCATGGAAGTCCCAAGGGACTAACTATTTAAACAAACTTTTCTTTGGAGAGTTAGGGAATGACAATAGATAAGAAAGATTTAAAATAATAATTCATTTGTGAACCTCAAGAACAAGGTGGGGAGGAGTATTCAGAACTGTCCTGTAGACAAGGAAAAAGGAATGTTGTCCTGCCAAACCACACATTTAATTACATTCCCATATAAATGTAAGAATATACATCACAAACTGCAGTTTACCAAAGCAGCCTCACCCATTGCAGAAAAGCCTTTTAATGACCACATACAAATGGGGATGGTGTGCTGTCGCAGTAAGCTTCCAGGCCAAGCAGAGGCTTTATTCTGCCTTCTTGGACTTGTACTTTCAGTTCTCATTCTGTACATGCTGAAAAGTCTCAAAGCTTTTAAAGAGTCCTAAGCAAACACAGCTCCAAGATGACAGTATTTATTATCACAATCACATACAGCACGATACTATGAACTCTGCACTGAAAAGTCTTTGAGTGACACTCCCAGTCTGCATTGGCTGAGGGGCTTCTTGCTTCCTTTTCGGCTCATCATTTTACATGCTGACTGAAGAAATGCTTGAAAGCATATTTCCCCAGCTGTTCTCTATGGGTATGATTCTTATGCATTTAATGTTACATCCAAAATCGTATTTGAGCTCACAGTCATTGGTTTCCCTTGTCCTATCTAGATTTTTAAAATCTGAAGTACTCTGAAACATAAAGCAATGAGAAAATTAAAACTGGTGAAGTGTACAGAAAAAATTTAATTCAAATTTTTTTTACCATGGTATACTGGTTAACAACTGGGGTTTTTTGCAAGATCATACTCCTGTGTGTGGAAGCAATAGACAACATGCGTCAGCCAAAAGGACAAGAGTCACAGTCCTGTGACTCTTTCAAATGACATCATGTTCTTTCACAAATCAGAAGTACTTGATTATTTCTCAAAGACATCAGAGATGAAGAACTGGAGCTCTGGTCTGGATGAAGTCTGAGGCATGCTACACTCAAAGTTCTGCCAAAACATAAGAACCTCAACAAAACTGTGTGAAAGCTACTAGAACTTAGAAAATGTGTCTATCTGGCTGGGAGAAATACATCCATGCGACAGACTTGAGTTTTGAGAGTGTGAATACCATGCAAATTAGCATTTAATAAATTCACTAAAAAGTGGATACAAAAACTGACTAAAAGGGAAAGACTGAAGCTATAGCTTTCAACTCTTTCTTGCTTTCTTTCTTTTATAAAGAGAGAATTTGGAAAAATCAAGCTAGCAATGAAACAAAGTAGACCCCACTGGACAAAAAGTCAGGAGTAAAAAAAAAAAAATGGGGTGAGGGAGGGAAGGAAAAAACAGGAAACAGACGCTGAAGACAAAACAGGAAAGAAGGTCATGATTTGTCTAATAGCCAAAAAGCTGCAGTGAGGTCAGAGAGGGGGCAGGGTGGGAAGACACCAGAATTCCAGTACAGGCTATGTTATATCACAGATGCTACTGGTCAGCCCACAAGATCTCCAAGTGTTGGTCCTTCAAGTGCTAGGCCGTAGGAGATCCAGCATGTATATACACCTCACTTTTAAGGCTCTTCCAGAGTAGCTCTTTCACTTTTTTACATCAATTTTGTGACAAGTCTCAAGACTTGCTCCTCTGTTGGAAGCTTTAAACAAGAATACTCCTTCCTTTGCACTTGTGATTATTTCATGTATTTATTTTTAAGCAGGAAATGCTTGCTTTTGCCTAATGAACAAAGCGAAAAGTTGTCCTTCCTGGAAAAACTGTGTTACTGTATCCCCTAATCCATAAAATGACAGAATTCTGATTAGTTCACTTCTGTTTTTCTGGCTTATCTACACGTCCTTAAGTTCCCTTTAAGATCAAGTTTAGAGGCACGCTACCTCAACAATTCAACTGCATCTTTGGCTCACCAGTTCTTACAGAGTAAACTTTGTTCTGGTTTAAAAACAGATCATGAATTATATGTCATTTACTTTCTGTTGAAGAGCTCCAAGACCAAACACCTGTGTAAAATATCAATCTGAAGATGAGCAAAGTGCTTTGCAGCAGTTATAAAATTGACCCATTTAAAGAAATATTTCTGATCTTAGCAAAAAAAAACTTAAGAGCTAGACAAACTTGAGCACTATGAGGAGAACGTGATACATGAGGCATGCTCACTAGGACAGTAGTAAAACCAAAACAAAAATAGTTCTCAAGGCCTCTGTTCTCAAACACTGACATCAAGTACTTCTAATTGTTCCATTTAAGGAGACAAAATCATAGCCTTTCACTTATTTTCAGCTGAAACTCAGAGGTCACTTCTCTCCTAAAATGTAAGGGTGACAGTCCACAGGGGAAGCTTAGTTTTCTTTAGACAAAAGCAATCTTCCTAACTTCATATAGAAGAGAAAAAGTAGAGACAAGTCTTTTTGACCTGTTTAGACATCATGAGGTCATCTAAACATGCTCAAAAATTGCACTACATGTACAGAGTGCCAGAATGGTTTATGTGGGAGTTATGAAAGCTTCAAGTTATGAAATGAGCTTTTTTACTTTTAAAATTAGAAACAAGAACAGAAGTATTCCCAGCTTATTTTCTACTGAAAACTATCACACAAGCTAAAAGTTTGCGCACATCAAGAGATACGTTTTCATGTTGAATATTCCAAGCTAATTCATGCTGTAGGACATCACTGAAAATCTGAAGTCTAGTTCAAGTCTGGAGGAAACAGACAATATTAACTATATATTCCAATTCAACAGAATTAAATTTCACCACATTTATGTACAAAATGAACCAAATGTTCAGGTGAAGAATTCTGTGTTGCCTGATTCCTCCTATGAGGAGTACTGCTGTCATCACATGATTTCTGGCAACTTCATTAATCACCATGACCACATTTGCACAGAAACAATTCAATACTTGAAGCAAAATGAATATGCAGTCTTCTTTCCGCACAGAGTAACTGCAGTATTTCTCATGCCAATTAAAACAGTGTTTCATTGTCTTCTTTAACAAAGAAGAATGAATTTTACACTGCACATGTCTACAGAATATACTGTAACACTTGAGCTAAAAATTTAAAATATTAAACTTACTGGAAAAGGGAAACAGAGAATGAAACTGAAGGCATTTCTTTTAATATATACAGATAAGTAATACGGCATATTTGATGTGACTTCCAAGTAAAAGTTTTAAATTTTTGAAGAAAAAAAATATTTTTTGTCCCACAAAGATTATGTGAAATATACAAAATATTATGTGAAGTACAGTACTTCACATAAAATGGAAAATATGCTAAACTATCCAAAAAGATTTCAAGTTATTTATATAATTCTTATTCTGAAAATGTATTACCAGCTTATGTTACTCAACACTAAAATTAATATTTAGGCCTTTTAAATATATTTATACTCATATGATCAAGAGATATTTAAACAAAAAACAGTAAAGAAAGAACCATGTTGGAGCACATGTTTCCATAATCCTGTAATGGGAAACGGGTCCCCTAAAATTCCCCAGACATAGAAACAAGGCTGTTTTCAGATATGATGTGTGGGTTTCACCATTAGTAACATGCTGAAACCCTTCTTACTTCATATTAGTTTCATGTATAAGCATCTCTTTCATCCTCTTTTCTTCTCCCTCCCCTCTAGTACCTTCACTTAATCTTACTTGCTTTTTTTAGAATCTTCCTGATTATCAATTAAGTACTATGTCTTCCACTCTTAATTCCATCACCATTGCTAGAAAGCCAGGGTGCCAAACTGTGTCAAGAGCCTGGCTTACATCCAGACAGTTTAGGACCTCACCTGAACAAAAAAAAAATACAAACCATTTAATATGCAAGCTGGATTTTCCTCTCAAATCTTATCCACAGAAGAACAAGCAAAATAAGCTGTTCAAAAATTATGTGAACCTCCTTATTTGCCAACTGATCAAGACAAAAAAATTTCAAATGTAGTACTTAAAAGCCATTCAAGTAATGACAAATTAAGCCACAGGCAAATATATAATATGAATGAAACAGCTTCAGAAATAAAGAATGCTTTCTGCAGCTAATTTTTTAATGAGAACTATACTACAATCTAATATTGGGATTTTCTTTCTTCCTGAAGCAACTGGAAACCAGTTCAGCCAACATATCACAAAGATATTCTGGGAAGCTGAAAAGATTCAGTTTTTCTTCTTCAGAGCAACACAACATACATTCCAGTGAGCGTTTTCACCATCCCAAATAATTGGGGAAGTGCCAGAAATACTGTTTAAACAAAGTGGTAATAACATCTGAGAATGTTATAAATCACCAGATTTTTCTGCTCACATCTCCCAAAGTATCTTGTTTTGAAAAGCATGGATTGATTATGTTCTTGATCCAAACCTATGAAGACCTTCGTGTTCCCTAACTGAAGGGATTACGGGTATCAAAAACGAACACCAAACTTCCTTTCTTACGGAATCTCTTCCAGAACCGCCCCTGAGTAACAGAGATGAAAGTGGCAGACCTAAATAGCTCTGATTCTGCCTGACAAAAACCACAAGGCAAAGGCCGTGTAGAAGAAAAGGATTGCATGCTCTGTTGACGACGTCAGCGACCTCCTTTAAACTGTCATGGCTGGGATGAATAGCCTAAGTCACCAATCCATTTTGTGACTGCTCAATCTGAGCCAGGGTTTAAGCGCATGCTGTGCTGCACAGCCTACGTTAATCTCAGTACACGTTAAGATACATGGTGAGCTGCAATCTGCGCGGCAGACAAAGAATAGCCCTCATCTTCACTCTAAAGGAGGACTGGGTTTATTTGAGGAGTAGATTTTCCAGTTCAAAGAATAAATATAAAGTTTTAGCAAAAAGATATATTCTTCATTACTCAACTTGGAGCAGGTTTTACTGCTTGGAGACCTCCTGCAGAGGTGGTAGAAACATCACAGTCTTTTTCTTCTCTCAATTTTGACCATGACAGTACTTTAAGAATTGGCTCTAACTAATCCGTAGTAATCCTTTAGTATATGAAAATAAATACAGCCTTGAGTAAATGAAAATAAACCCAGCAGGAACAAAAATCACTTATCAAAAGAAAAACTGTAAGAGGGAAAGATGCCATTTGTCTTTTCATTAACTTCTAGCATTACGGTCCTGCCGAAAAAGAGAGAATACTCAAGTTTCTTGGAAGCTGTGCAATATTTCTTCTACTTAGTGTTTAATCCCTTCAGGAAACACAGCAAGAATAAAAGGAATGCAAACAAATTTTACCAAGCTCTGTTACAGCAAGTTTTTCTTCTTCTAGCTCTGAGCACTTTGAGAATGATCCAGAAGAAGTTTTTAACATTTAGAAACTAAGTTCATTAAAAAAAGCTAACATTTATAAAAGACTTTTAGAGGAAAAAAATTAGGATGTTTTGTATAGAAATTTGTATTCCTGTGTTTTAAAAATTCTTCTAGACTGCTTTAATTACAGATGGTCATACAGATCTTACAACTAGTTTGAAAATGTTAAAATCTTCAAGTTCATTAATGAAGTGACTGCAATACTCCATAAAGCCACTTTCTAAAGAGTTTCAAGTTTTTATTTGAGACATCAGTGAAGCCATTCTAAAGTATTCAGTTTAATCATTAATAAATAAGAGTTTTTTCCTAAAATGAGTAACAAGGAATCCTAAGTTCTGTATATGGCAAAGCAACAAAAGCCCCCAAGGTTAGATGCTAACTTTTAAGTACACTCTAAATAGAGCTAGAACTGACCACATACTGAAATAGAGAAGTTGTACTGCTTAAATAACTAGAATAGGTATCTCACTGTGCTACATATCCTACTCTTATATCAGTTGCCTGTATTCATTGACCAAGTCCATCAATAAGGGGGTGAAAAACCTTTTATTGCAAAAGGTCAGCACAGTCTGCAGAAGGGTATTATTTCTGAGGATTTCTAAACACACAGATTGTACTGATTGGATGACAAAACTATCTTGAAGAATCATCCTCTGCTTTCAATTGGTTGGCAGTACTTACTGTTCTGTCAAACTATGAGCATATGCCTGCACATAGGTATTTTCAGGATTTTTCTCAAAAAAACTCTATTTCTTTTTGTTCGATAGTTGTTAAAATGGATTTTTTTTCAGCAGTAATATAATCGTACATTTGGCATTGCTGTTGTGATACTCAATTATACACATGGTCAACCCATAAGATCACTTAGAGTATATAGAAGCAGCAAGGTCTTTTCCCCAATCCTACTCCCTAATCTCTTGTACACCTATCAGAAGATTCCAGTGATCCTTTACAGCTCTGCCATGGCACTTACAGTCCGTCACTACATTTTGAAGAGTAAGAAGATGTATCATAAATTCTTCCAGGCGTGGTAGAAGCTTGCAATGGATTACTTTAATAGTACAAATGTATCCAACTGATGTTTGAGCTATCCCTCTTTTGAATTTAAGTTTGGTGTCCAAACACCTACATTCACAGCAGTTCTTAACAGGCAGCATTTAATTCCTAAACAAAACTACATACAGCTTAAGACAAAAGATGCTCTATCACAATTCACAGCGCTATTCTTGTCACATCCATCAGAACATAAACTTGTTGTTAGATTGGTAACTACTAAAGACCATCAGTTCTTGACATAGTTCTTCTGCTGATCTAACCATATCACAAAATATGGTACTGCTGAAAAACATGGACTTCTTATCCAACATTTCCCTTTTAAAAATCACAAATCTCTAGAAAATGCATGTTCTCATAGCTGCTTTTCTCCAGTATCTCAAAGCAGCAGGTATGTGTCTGTATCCACCCAAACTACTTCAGCAGCTAACAGCAGTTCAAAAGGAGTAACTGTAATACTCAGTGTATTGGTTTGGCACATACCCGTTATATTTTGGGGCTGGCACCCCAAGCTGCAGCATTTTTGGTACCTCATCCTGAACTACATTAAGAGTAGCTGCAGTCCCATTTCTGACCATAGGATAAACACACTCTGAAAACACACAAAAAAGAGTGTAAACAAAGCCATTGGAAAGAAAGTCTGTCAAATTTAATTTCCCTTCATTCCTTACCTTTGTGAAACTAAAAATATATAATCAGCAATCAGGCAAAGAAGCTAATTCTGGGCAGCAGTAAGAGTATTTCGACTGAAAACTTGACTCAAAGGTGGTCTTAGTGAGCCAACAGATTTATTTTCAGTATGACTAAGAAGCACGTCTACTACATAAATAACACGCCCTCCCTAGCTTTAACCTAGATATCACCAGTGCCAAAAAAGATACAGCAAGTTCTGATCCCCAGAGGATATATTACCAAATCTCCATATTGGTCTAACCCAAAATTTAACAGAACAAGGCTTTAATAGTCATTATTCTATTCATATCTTAGGTAGGTTTAATAAATTGAACAGCACCATAATTTTTTCCCTAAACATATGGATTTCTTCTCATGCTTGAAATTATGTATGTATCCTTGGTGAATGAAACATTAAAGAAAAAATAATTATTAAACTATTATAGAACCAAACTTTCCATTCTTAAAGTGTCTCAATAAACAGGGTTGAGTTTCAAAAGAACCGTAAACTGATTTCCTAGTTAGGGCCCTTCATGCAAATGCCACATAAATATCCAATGCATTTTGCTACTTCAGGATCAAAAGCCCTCCAAGGAAACTTTTCATACAAACTCTGTAGCTGAATAGCATAAAACCAAAATGAACAACTTAGTCCAAAACCATGTGTGGTAGTTCCACCTTGACAAAACACTTCAAACAAATTAATCCCTTTCTATTGGAGCTGTATAACTACTTGATGAATTTAAGACTGAACACTAGCAACCCTTTATTTTAAGCTTGTATTTTCTTGACTTCTCACTACCCGTTAAGATTTTTTGGTGGTTTTTTGCAGATGAAATAGCTACAGCTAAATGAATCAACAATCTAGCTGGCTTAGTGCTCTGCACAGTGCAGAGGGACCACCCAGATTAATCCGCCCTAACCGGCAATGTGCAATACAATTTGAATTTTTCCCAACATTAATATCTAAACTAGATTTTTAAACTATCAGATCTATCAATAACATTAAACATTTTAGACAAAAAGAGCTAGGTGAGTGTTCCTCTCCTTACTGTAATCCCGTCCTCCATTCATGATACCTCAGTACTGTATGATACTGACTCCAACACAGCCCTACACAAGGCTGGTAGCCTCTCCGCTCCAAGCACTTTGCTGGAGTGCCACATAACCCCCACTTCTCAGGAACATAAGAAAGGCAAGATGCTGGGCAGCACAGATCAAAAGAGCTCAAGAAGTTTAAGGTGATTAGTAGCAATTCTTAATGAAGTCTCTAAATACGCTTGACTTACCGAATATTCTGTATCACATTACTTATGAATAAAACTGATATTATGTAAGAGTAAGAAAAGCATGTTGTAAGCAAACGCATATTATGCTCATTTGTTTGTTGCAATGCAAAAGCTACAATGGCTTTCAGAGTTCCCTTACCACTGGATGAGGAAATCTGAAGTATATAGTAACAGTACAGTGGAAAGAAATCGTAAACAATTTAATTGAGGAAATCTGATCTAAAAATGAATGATTATAAATTTCTGTACTAACTATATTAAATACAAGTTAAGTGGTTTGGGCTTTTTTCATACAACAAACAAATGAGATTTTGGGACCAGTTTCCCCAGAAGTCAACAGGATTAACAAACCAAATGGTACTTGCAAAGTCTTGAAATAGGCGTTGTTTATTTTCAGTTCTTGATGACACAGGAGACCTATTCCAAGTCTTTAGTATACCTAACAATTCAAACCTCCTAATACTTACCAAAACTGAAAGTACGACCTTGTCAATTTACATTGCTATCATAGCACTCAGCATCTCCTTTATGCACCACTTAGTTTTTCAGAATAGGAATACAGAAACCCAATGTCCTTTCTCTGCTGCTTTGAAGAGACAATTCTCTTTTTAGCCACTCAAGGAATGTGCTCTGCACTCTCTCATAATTTAATCACTGTCAGTCTTAACAGCCTATTGAGAAAAAGAATCCACTCATTTATTTTATCATCAGTGCACTCAAGCATGGTCAATTTACAAGCAACATAGTCACATGCATCAGCCACGAGAGATACATTACAGAGCTGCTGAAAAGTTTGTGAACAAACAAATTGCTTTCCTCTGATTATCCATAGGCTAAGTCTAGAAGTCTCACAGTCTTTCATCATCCTAGTCTCACAGGAGAAACAGAAGAAAGTCTTCAAGCAGTAGTACTAGTATTTACCTCAAAACATGCTCACACAGCAGGCTAATTAAAACTTAAAATTTTAACATTAAATTACACTAATAATACCTCATCCAAATCAGGTGCTTATGGAAGAAAATGTCATTTTAATCCCATCATAGTAGCTCACAGGATATCTAAAAGAAGCAGCTCTGTGCTGAGAGACGAAAAGCACAGCTGCCATTGAAAGTGCAGGAGCTGTAGAAGGAAAGGCTTGGGAGCTACCAGGCTGTAGACAATCAGGAGTTGCCAAATAGCAGTCAGACCAATACGCCTGCATGCATTTAACAAGCCCCGCTTGCAGCGCCAGGTTAATTAAGTCATGCAAGTAACATCTATGAGCTCTGAGAGATCCAGACATTGCTAATCCAAGAATTGTCACTATGCATTAGCAGTTACAACAAGATGGAGAAGTTAGGCATGAGTACACACATTTTTTTTAATGCTTGCACACAAATGTTTATGTGCCACTCAGCAAGACCTGGACAGGCTTGAGACCTAGGCAGAGGGGAGCCCGATGAAGTTCAAGAAAGGCCAGCAAGGAATAATCCTGCGCACCAATAAAAGTTAGAAGTTGACCTGCAGCAGGCCTGCAGACAAGGATCTGGGGATCCTGGTGGACAGCAAGCTGTCCATGAACCAGCAGTGTGCCCTCGTGGCCAATAAGGCCAATGCTATCCTGGGATGCATTGGAAAGAGCATTGCCAGCAGGTGGAGGGAGGAGATCCAGTCCCTCTACTCATCCTTAATGAGGCTGCACCTGGAGTTCTGTGTCCAGTTCTGAGCTTCCCAGCCCAAAGAAGATAAGGAACTACCGGAGAGAGTTAAAGTGAGGGCTATGAAGGCAATCAGGGGACAGACGCATCTCTCTCAGAGCTGTGACTGTTTGGCCTACAGATAACCAAAGTGATCTTATCAATGCACACATATATCTTAAGGACAGGTGTCAAGAAGATGGGGCCAGACTATTCAGTGGTTCCCAGTGATATGACAAGGGACACAAATTCAAACACAGGAAGTTCAATCTGAGCATGAGGAAAAACTTTACTGTGAGGGTGACAAAGCGCTGAGACAGGCTACCCAGAAAACCTGTGAAGTCTCCTAATCTGGAGATATTCAAAACCTGTCTGTCCATGATCCTGTACAACCTACTGTAGGTGAACCTGCTTTAGCAGGGGGGTAGGACTATGCAATCACCAGGGGCCCCTTTCAACCCCAGCCATTCTTTAATTCTGTATACTATAGTCTAATCTGCCATCCAGCCAAGGATTCCTCAGGAAATACCCTCCAAACATGTGGCATCATTTAAATTTCTGTTATAATAAAGATTGGTCAGAAAATCATTCAGATTATCATAAATGCTAAAGCCTTTTAAGAAATATTAACTGGTAATTGCTGAAACTGAATATGTAAAAATTTTTTTTAATCTGAGAAACTCACTGAATCCTACCTTTTTGTGTGCCATGTGCAGAACACTTGCACAGTATCCAGCCCTACAGTTCTCTCATCTCTTTAATTTTAAAAGCAGGATATAATTAAAAATGTAATGGTTAAAAAAGCCCAGATTTCCAGTGTTAACATTTTCAGTCAGGATGTGCAGATAAACCTGGAAAAAATCTACAACTAATTTTAAAAGGAGACCCAAGTAAAGAAGCCTTGCTTCAAGCAATCAGCCATTAAGTTTCTTGGCAAGGTACAGAAGCCTCACCCACCCATCCTTTTGGCAGCAGTAGGATGCTACAGGGCAACCTATGTGGGAGACATGGCAGACATCACTGTACAGTCTGCCAAAGCCTCACACATTTATCTGTAGAAAAATTGTGGAACTACTGCATATGCTGACAATTTGGAATGCTCTGACTTGCATTACGTTGTGTTTTGCAATTCACCTGACCAAGCCAGTATTGCAATTCTCACAACATACAGAGATTAGGTATTTCTTTAACTCTGACAGAAAAGATTTCCAGACAAATCATAGATAATTTCTTTTTTATTACAACAATATTTACTTACTAGTCAGAGTATATTTAATTCTCCACACGGACACTCAATTATGTAATACAAGGCACTCCAGCTAATTAACAGAGCCAATCTATTAGGCAGTTACTAAAGTATTCCTTGTCTTTAAGTGAATTTTTGGCTGCCAGAACCAAATGTGCTTTGAATGCAACTGCTTTTACAATTGTAGTTAAAAATTACTTTCATAAGAAACCCACAGTATATCAGAGTTGTCTAAGAAAGTATATATACACATAAAAACTGGTGTGAAGAGCATCATGTCTATTCTCCCATTTACAGAAATTTAACTCAGCCTCTAGAAATATTCTGTATAATGAAATATGACTTCTTCCAGTTAAATGAAAATTACAAATTTTGAGCTATTTCTTTGTAAGCACAAAAATATTAGTATTGCCTAACTTCTAGTTACTTTCCCACTAAGCTACAAAACACTATACCATTCAACTTGTAGGTGTCAAAACAGTAAAACAATAGAGCAGCACTGCAACTACCAAAAAAAATGAAGTAACTAACCCAAGCCAATACCTTCCAAGATATTTTCAAGCTCCAAAGGTTACCACTGTTGACTTTTCCAGAGTATTTTGTGAGAAGCAATTTTTCATGCAGCAATCAGTATTAAAGTCTGATGAGCCCTCAAAAAAAGGCTGAGAACAAAAGCTGGAATTTATGACCCAATTAGATCAGACACACCAGTGCCTCAATAAGCAAATACGCCAAGCCTGCCACAGTTAAAACCTCTAACTCAGCAATGTTCACATTTGGGATTCACGCACTGAAAATGTAATTCTGCCACTTGTCAATTAATAGATGTAAATTCTAAACAAAACAAAGCAAGACAAAAGTCCACTCCAGCAATCTCATCCACAAAATTAGGCTATCAGGCTTCTCTTCAAAAAAAGGTGGTTTGATCATTGGTTTGTTAACTGCTTAACTTTGTGCCCCAGCTAGCTCCCCAACTACAAGCTGTTTCCTATCAGAAAGCACTGATTGCAATGTCCCTCACTATATATACCCTTATACAGATATTTAATACAGGCTATCTATAAACTCCTAGAAACTGCCAGTTGTCACTTTCATAGAAATCTTCAGTTTCAGAATTAAGTCTGAACAGTAATGTGTTTTTCAAATATTCTCTATGGACTTAAGCATAAGAAAAATGTATTTATATAAATAAGACTTACAGAAGCTAACTAACTTTTACCATTGAGCAACAGTCTGGTCCCAGACAGTCCACAACTACAGTAAATGTATCTTCTGACAGTCTAGAAGGGAGTCCCCTTCCAAATTAATTATCAATATCAGGCTATCGCAATGGTAGACCGGGTCATCTAAATCACCACTACCCATAGGGACACCACAGGATCATCCTGAGGTAACAGTGAATCCATGTGGACACACTGCACTCAGCAGTCCCGCTCATGAATTACTGCTGATGCTTTCCTCTCTAGAAAGGGTCTGCAACTCCTGAATTCTCAGCAAACATGGTGAGAAATCATGGAGTAAATTTGGTGTGAAATCATGGAGCAATGAAGTTTACTGACCCTTTAACACCAGTGCTGTTTTAGGATGGCACTAAACAACTACAATTTAGTTTCCTACTGACTGTTAAACCACGTCCCTTTCAATGTCCATTTAAAATGATGGCTATTTCTGAAAATTTCAATATAATAGAAAGAATACTTGCTATAAGGAAAAAAATGAAGTGACTAAATCCACACCCAAGAGAGATTCTTCTAATCTCCTTTCCAAAATTTGCATAGACTGACATAATACAATGGTTTGCATCTGACTATGCAACACAATGAGAGAGTTATTCCACAGAAATAAAATTTTCAAGGAAAACTTGTTTCATCCGAGGATGCACAGCACATTACTTTGCAATGACTGACTTGTCAATATCTCTAACTCATGGCTGCCTTTGGGATACGATATAAATATATAATGAGTTCCAGTCTGAAGCATAGTGTATTGCAGAAACTGAGAAATATCCTTCCATGGCGCTACATGCATTAGAAGTTATAGGAGATACATTTGATCAACTCAGAACTCATTGTCAGGGCAACTCCAAGACTGGCATCCAAATAACAGGTACAATAAATATTAATGATTTTTAAATGGTTGTACTGTAGGTAGAAAACAGTCTTAAAGGTGAACATTTCATACCTACATACATAGAAGCAAATTTGAGAAGTGAAATCTTTAGTAGTAAAAAGTTTTCTATTGCCATGACATAACCATCTCTATTCCAGTATAAGACTGGTTACTCTGCACTAACCCTGTTTTGAGAAACTGAAGACTTTCGCGGTAGGTAACATATTTATCTGATTTATAGAGGATTTATAAAGGTTTTGAAAAGGTGTTGAAGGTTTTTTCCAGAATACTGTTTTCTACACAGTGGATTTACTGGTTTGGCTAGTTCCTCCAATTCTAACAGCAAACTAGAGCAGTATCATAGGTCAAGCACCACATTTCTCAAATTACTTTAGCTTTAAGTTTTGTACACATTATTGAAACACTAAAGCTTTTAAGGTTCCTTCAACCCTTTATCCTAACATCCTGATAAACCAAAGAATAAAAAGGAAGCTTATTTTAAGAAAAGATATCAGAGAGATGCATGATATCACTTATTATGAATGCATTTTCAAAAGCAAATCACAAAGATACCTTTAAGCATAGCTGATACTTGGTTTTTGTCTATTCTGTTAAGAGGCACCAGTCACATGACTAACACCATTCCTTTGAAAGTTTGGGGACAAGGCAGCACAAATTAAAGGCTTCCCAAGAGTAATAAGAAAACTAGGTTTTTCCAGTTAAATTCATTTTTGCTGCAGCACCAGTACCAGCTGCAACTTCCATCCTTTCTTCCACAGATTAGTGGCAACCCCACCTTCACTCCTGTTACTGTGCTCCTGACTTCTCTCTATCCAAATTACCAACCTTTGACAGCTTCCCAGGAATCTGACCACCTCCAACCAGAAAGGAAACAGACCTAAGGATACTGCAGGAATTAAGCTTTGCTCTAGCCTGCCTCTGCCTTTCGCAATAGAGAGCTATTGCAACAACACACGGTTGTCTTACCCTCCCTCACCATCATAAATGCAGGGACAGGACAGGATGCAGAGGCACAGTGGGCTGCAGACCACACTCAGCATTAGCACCCTCAGCCATTCCTGCAGCCTTTGTGCCAAAGCAGACAGAGCCTCCACCCAGAGAATCTTATCCTTTAGTTTTAAGACTGAGGTTTTGCTGCCCTTATCAGCCCCACCTACAGATAATTCAGTGACAAAAACTGTTAAGCAAAGCATATAACAAAGGCAAATTTTGTTTATACCTCCTCCTTCCAAAAACATTAAAACTATGACTTTGCCCTCAACATTAACTTTTCGTTATAAAACCCCAGCTGTTCAGCAAACTTTTGTATAATCATTCCTATGAGCCCTCACAGGGGTTTAAACGAAGCATTTCAGTTAAACTTCACTATTAGGGGGGGTGAGGGTGGGTATAGAAGGAAAGCAGGCTGCTGCTACTACTACTACTACTACTGAAACAAAACAAGAAGTTAGTTTGTTTCCAGCTACTGCTAAATTCACTGTGAATTATTTCACTTGAACCTCCTGAAGTGCCTCAGGAGACATTCTTCTGCATTAAGCTTGCAATTACACGACAAAGGTATACTATAAATTCTTCATCCCTTTACAGCTGTCCCTCTGCTTACAGCTATACTTAACTGAACTGCTGCCATCAGCTACCTGCACTTTACAGAGACTCAGGGCATACATATATATTATAAAAACTATTGCAATAACATCTGCATTTCCTTTCAACACCCTTCTTGATATCTGCAGTATCTACAACTTGCCAGTACTTCTCAGCCATAGGCTCATTCTTTAAGTGTTTAAAAATTGTACTCCGCTATTCCCCACAATCTGTCAGTCATTAAGAGCTTCGCAGCTTAGCCAGAATTATGTCATAGGCATAAAGTATTTTCAGTAATAATTTCAAAGAGTTATTTCTGTGCATTATTATAGTGGTAAGTATTGTTGCTTTCATTCAGGAATACTTAACAAGTTCGTGATTGAATAGGTAGAAAGGATAGCACCATTTTTTAAATTATAGTATCCATCCAGTTAAATCTAGCCCCATTTGGTGCCCCCAAAAAAATCGTCTACCATGCTCTTTCAATACATTTTTCATTGCAGGGCGCATCAAGTGTGCCCATTCCTAACCAAGCTAATTTTTAACTGACTGAATGAACGGCAATTCCCTACCTGGAAGAAGGATGTTCCCTCTCCTTCTACTAGGTACCACCTAGTAAGGTTACAACTGCTGATCACAATTTTGGTTTAATATGTGACTCCCCAGCTGATATCTAGAATGAACTATTTCAGGTATGTTGTTTAAGGAGAAGCCATCTAAACAGCAAATGGGAATAAACAAGAGACAATCTTACAGTAGGATGTGTGAAGAAAGTTGAAGCAGCAGTCTGGTAATGTGGAAAGGAAAAGACAGAATACAGAACTGGGTACAGTGGCAGAAGATTCCTAAATGAAGAACTGCTGCCAAAGGAATTATAACAAGTAATCAGTCAAACCTTTCTGTTTGTTTTCATGCCATACACAGTAGAGACTTAGTCTGGGAAATCACAATAATGCTTTTCTGCTAATTAACACCAACTCATTGAATGATCTATATGATGCAACTAAGGCAAATAGTAACAATTTAAGTAATTTTCTTTCCTTGCCTATGGTTACACTCTCTTGTGAAATACCAAGTCCTCAGAAATGAGATTCAGGATCCATGTTTCAAGATAGATACCTAGAGGTAAAGACTAATCTCAACAAGCTGTGGTACTGCCTTTGGGAATCCACTTCTTGAATCTCTGTACAGAGAAATCTAGTCTTGTAAAATATCTTCAGGAAACAGCTTTGACATGTTTGTGAGGTTATGAACTCAATTACAGATTCCACGCTAGATTAAAAAAAAAACAACCCTCCTTTATCTTCATGACAAAGTCTCCTTCAATACCTTGATTCTAAAAAGATACAAAACACTTCACATGTGGCAGATACAAGGAAACTGTGGAAGACTGCAGTTATTTCAAGAGTCCTTTTATTGGCAGCACTTCAGTTTGCCCTTGAGGAAAAAGAAATAATTTGTTTTGTTAAACCAATTCCTTTGCATTACAAAGAGTAGCTTCTATATGCATGGTAACCAAAGTTTTCACTCTTTGTAACTTCAGCTTTCCTTGTTCCAGACATAAAAAGCTACATCTGAGATCAAACCACAGACCAACGGATATAATAAAACTAAGCTAGCAGCACCAACAATTTTGTCAGGCATTTCACACAACCAAGTAGGTAGACAGGAAATCTACATGCTATTAAAACAGACCCCACTATATAGCTTACACGAGGTTAAAAACAATGTCAGTAGATAAGCTTCCATTTTTTGTTAAGATACTAACTTAAAATCTCCTTAGTGTTAGAAGAAACTGGCTGGCTTTAAAACAATATTTCCAAAAAAAATCTCATCTTAACCAAAATCTAAATATGTAATTTAATTGCTTCATAAAGCCAGTTTACAATCCAAAAATTACTCAAAATATTCCTTATACATTTCTCTCCCATCCACTAAAAACATTAACTTCAATATTGAAGGGAATATCCTAGATTTTAATATGTAAGCTTTACTCACTTTAAAACAAGTTTAAAACGCAATAAAAGTTGCCTGAAGGCATAATTTGGAAAGACATATAAAATTCCATTATTTGCTACTCTCCATATTCATTCCACAGAATGATGACAAAATGGATTTGCAGATGGAAGTTTCCCATAAAATTTCAGAACTGTATTCTAGTCAAATGACTTGGAAGAACAAGAAGTTGACATAACACTCAAACTGTATTAATGTAACACTTTAGCTACCTTATTAAGCATGCTTATGTAATCACTTTGAGTATCTGAAATAAACCAGCACTAAAGGTACTGAATTCTTCTTGAAAAACCAAAGCATAGTTGGATATCCAGCCTCTCCCTCAGAATCTTTCCCATACAAGGACATCTACTCTTCCTCATTTGCCTCCCTTCACAATTCAGTTTTATTTATTTATTTTAAAAATGCAAGTTATTTCAGCAGGATGGCCATCACTCTCACAGAAAATCTTCACAGCAAACATAACGATGCTCAGTTATTTTTCCTCGTTCTTGTGTAAATGGGGAAGCCACTGCCACCTCAAATGGCGCGATTAGCAATACAGGTCTGAGCACTGATGGGGGATTAAAGTTCACAACATTATGTTTGGTGCCAACAGAACTTTAAAAGATATTTACCCTTTAACTTTTCATTTGATAACCAAGAAAAGACTGTGTCCACAATTTCTGGAATGTCTGTGTGGGCAATGCCATTTGTAATTCTGGGGGTTGGTGCACTCAAACAATGGTTTATTGGAGATCTTTCAGATACAATTAGATTGCACACCATCGGTTCCATCACAACAAGCCTGGACTCTCTTCAAATTTACACAGGATATTTATTCACAGGATACTTAACTAGGATGCAGAGGGAGTTACCAGAAGTATGACCATCATCCTGCCTTCTCCATCTATCCCCCACCCTCTCTTTCCCCAGTGCACTTGGGAAGGAAAAGGAGCCAAGGAGACCAAACAGTACCATTGCCATAGAGCTTTCTGCCCCGCTGCAGAGACTGGGATTTATAATCAAAACTGTCTGGGACACAGACTGCTGCTAGTGCTGCCTGCAATGCTGGCAGGCTGTTAAAGTTACAAAGAGAAAAATGTGCCAAAATATGTACTCTTGCTTGCCAAGCATATAATCCTGATGCATACTTCCTGATAGGAAAAGGATTTAATACATATGAGACAATTTCCTTTTCCCTTTGCTTAGAAATGATCTTCTTTCCCACATGCTTAAGGCTAGAGAAAAAGAAACAGCATGCCTTTCACATTTAAAAGAAGCTCAGTTAATTGTCTGACTGGAATACTCAGGTTCATTTGATTGAGCATATTCTGTATTTTCTTAGTAACTCAGATAACAATCATCAGGACAAGTTTTGGAATCTAAGAGAGTCTCTGCCTCCTGTTACTCATGAAACACTTCAAAGCATGTGGGAGGGCTGGATTTGTTGGTGGACATGGTCCCAGTTGTTGCTGGGTTCACTCCACAGCGTGCTGTACTAGTAGCTTCTCTCCTGGGCAGAAACAGCAAGAGAACACCTGTGAAGGATTAGGGATTTTACCCTTGAATCATGGCATACCCTCGGTTGAAATGAGGAGTAGGGAAATTTGCTAAGAACTTTTCAGCCAGAAAGTTTAATTAGAAACCTGGATATATATAAGTTGAGGGATAGCTTCTGTTGCTTAAAAAGGCAAAAGTAGTAGAAAAGCAAATTTGTGGATCAGGGAATCAAATAACAGACAACAGTACAGGGCTGAGACTCTCAAGCTTACTTCATTACTGTAGCATGGTAATTGGTAAATGTTCAGTAATTTATTTAGTATACTACTATGAATGATGCTTGTAAAATACTACACAAACCAAGGCTAGAATTTCAAAAGACTCCTCATTAAGGAAAATTAGAGGTAGCTAATTAGAGGTAGTATTGTTATACCTTCAATAGATCTGTTGCAAAAACAATGTGAAGGAGATACTGATAATACTGATACAGCATTAAAACACTGTGCCAAAAATAATCTTAATACACTGAAGAAAATTCTTACTTTCATAATAAGGGTTTCAAAGAAGAAACAGTTGTCATTTAAGTCTAACAGAGTTGAGTTTTCAAGTACTGAAAGATACCCAGCAAATTACTTAAGTGTTACTAAGGTAACAATCACAACTGTATTTTCCCTAACTTACAACATACTTCTGCTAGTTAACATCTTTTCCTATTTGCAAGAAAGGAGGAAATAAGACCTTTCACTCATAACAAGCTGTCAGAGACTTTAGTTGCTAAACTCCTCCAGTGTGAACATAAAAACTTAGAGAGGATATAGGAAAACAGTTGACATGGTTTTTGGAACAGAGGTTGCAAGCAAGATGAGTGTCTGCCTCCCAGGTAACAAAAAATAGACCAGGTTGCATCGGGGAGGCTTAGATTGGATAGAAAGGATAATCTCTTCGCTGAAAGGATGGCCAGGCACTGAAACAGGCTGCCCCGGGACGTGGTTGTCACCATCTCTGGAAGTATTTAAAAGACTTGGAGATGTGGTGCTTGGCACATGGTTTAGTGGTGGATTTGGCAGTGTTAACCTAACAGTTGGATTTAATAATCTGAAAGGTCTTTTCCAACCTGAACAATTATATGATCCAATGAACAACAGAGCTTATATAGCAGCAAAACTTTGCCTGACAGCAAAAGACAGTCTACAAACACTCACTTTACCAGAAGTATTAAGCATTCTTAAAAGTAAAAAAGCAGGCAAAAGGTCTAAAGATTTCAGAAAAACCAGCTATTAACTTAATCAAACTGACAACAACAAATATCAACCATCACCACATGTTAGGAACAGGTTGGAAAAGATTATTTTGAACGAAAATGCTGTTTGAAACACATTACAGTTGCGGGCCTGGTTTCCTACAGAAATAAGATCTATGCAATCATCTGTTTGTCATTCTTCTTTAGTAATGTTTAAGTTCAATGGTCAATTTGAACTAAATTTAGCAATGGTCCAGAGGTCTCAATAATACTTAATTTATACAGGACATGTAAAGCCAGTTTGGTAGGAAAGAAATCCCAGTTAGTGAAGAGTGTCTAGTATAAATCCACAAGTAAACCTATTTTATTTGCCTTACTAGCTTTACTGTCAGCACCTCTCAGCCACACAAAACAAATATGTATCTAGCGATAATTTGGATGGTTGTGCATCAAGTATACTCAGGGAATAATATAAGAAAATAAAGAAAAGAGGTACTGACAGAGCAAACATTTATAAGTGACAAGGGAATAAAGCTGATATTTTGTTATAAAGGAGAGCATGAAAAAGTCATGGAAGACCGTGCCTCATAAGTTCTTCCACTGCAACTCAGTTTCAAATACTGAAAGATCTGATGCTTTCAGGTAAACCTGAAAGGAATGCTGAGGAGGATTACAAGAAGGTCAACAACACATTTGCTATCACTAGCTTTGAGAGGCTAGTATTCCAGAATTATTTGGGTTGGAAGCGACCTAAAAGCTAGTTCCAAACACCTGCTATGGGCAGGGATACCTCCCACTAGACCAGGACACTCAGGGCCCCATCCAACCTGGCCCTGAACACTTGATGGGACATTCATAATATTCTTGGGCAACAGCCACCACTTCCAGTGCCTCATCATACTCACAGTAAAAACTTCTTCCTAAAATCTAAGCTATGCTTATCCTCTTTAAATTTAAAGCCATTATTCCCATATTACTATTTCTAACTATTACTGAATATTGTATAGTGGAGCATAAGAGCATGAAAAGAGGAAAAATGAGAAAGAACTTGTGTGGAACAATATTTCAAATACATGAAAAAATTATTATTATTATTATCTAAAAATTCTACTGCTCATCTCTTGCTTTTACCACAGTATTATCATTATTAAAAATCTTTGAAATAAGCTAGGAGAAGAAAATCTAGCAAAATAAGACAATTTCAGTGGATATTAGATAGATGGGATCTCTAAATCCAGTTCATTCATCTTGCAGGACTTATGAGTTTGCATTCTGGGTTTCTTCCATCTCCTCCCCATCTACCACCATTACATGTTCAGAAAGTAAACTAATCTGTGCTTTTAACCCAAAGAATCTGCAACTCAAACATGTCAATAGTTAGCTGACCATAAAAGCAGAGATAGAGCTGCAAAGCTGTGCCTGCTGCAGGTGTATGAACTAATAATGCAAAGAGGGTGATGTAGATTGAAAAAACACACCTCTGTCTCCTGAATTGCTAGTTTGACAATTTTGGTCAAATATTCATGCTGATTTTGCAAGAATTCAAACTGAGTCTGCTTACACTGGTTATGAATGTACCTACACAAAACTTCAGAGAGTCAACCTGAAATTTTGGCAGCAACAATTCCTCAGATTACAAATAACTCATAACATGATTTCCATAGTCCCATCACAAAGATAGAGAATTTGTGTCAGTTTACTGGGCATAGTCACCTCTTAAGCCTGGAAGCAAAGAACACATAAGTTGTGCATGCGAACAGAAGTATCATGTCCTAAATCAAAAGATAACCTTTACTCACAGCTGGGTAGTCCATCTACTTCCAATCTGCACACTAATGGACAGTTTCAAAAGGCAGTGATGGCTTAGACAGAAATACCTTCAGATGTAAACAATATACAAAGCACTGTGGTGTCAACCAGGGAACTGACTATGCCAAATTCCATATATATTCTTTTGAAGAACATACCAAGTTCAGTAGGTTATGTTAGAAGTATCTAACACAAAATACATCAGACAAGTTCACTTGCCGGCTTTGTAGAACTTAAGCTGCTTAATTTTCTTAACTTGGTAGAAAATAAAAATAAAAATCAAGTTACGATATTTTTCAGACTCTATGGGGAAGAGAAAAAAGTCAAGGGTCTGTGACGTCTTATTACACGAATTTGCCAGATCTGATTTAGCACTCAATGGCATCTCAAACTCTTCTGAAAGGTTAGGAGGTACCTCACTTAACAACACTCTGGTCTCCTGAGCTTAGGTAAGCTACAGAGCAAACATAGATAATAAAGTCACAAGACCACCAAAAAGAAAATAATTATAAAACATTCAGAAAACTCTTAATGCATCCATCTCTACATTTTGAGGATAAAGGAATCATAATTTTCAGCACATTACATTACTCTCAAAAAGTTATCTTCCAATGTCTATTTACTGCTTTATTTCAGCATTCTCCCTTGTGTGAACTGCTCGTAATGATCCTAGAAAATCACTCTAACTAACATTTTGATGCAAGAACTTATTTAACTGAGAGGTCAGTTAAAAAATATGGTATTACTGTAGGCAATGAGAGTATCATAATCAAAAGAGATTAATTCCTCTAATTAAATACCACATAAGAAAAACAGGAGTATTAAGTCTACATCAACGACAATCAGTGAAGATGTTTTAGAAATATTTTAGCTTCATAGACCAAGTTAAATGCTTAAGTCAAAATGTCCCAATATTGAGAGGAAATAAAAACCATTTACAGGAAACAAATCAATATTTTACCGATCACACATTGCTAGACTGCCTCAAATGTCTTGCAAGCACAAACATGCAGCAGTGCTGCTTTACTTCAGACTGCAAGTCTGATTACTTCTCACTTTCTCTATGCTATTCAGTAACTAGCTCTGAGTCAGACATTTAAGTATCACCACTTGCACTAGGAAGCTGGAAAAACAGCCACAAAGCCCCACCAGCTCTGAGAGAAGAAGACTACAGGCATTAACCCATTAAGCAAAATAGTACAGCTTATCCTACCAGGGTACAAAAGGCTGCAGAACAAAAAACATAGGTGACCCAAAGGAAAAAAAAGGCTACTTTAGATTCCTCCTTTTCTTGTAGATCTCATCACAAAAGTTAAGCCCTCTTTAGCAATCAAAAAAGGAAAGTTAGTAGAAGTCAAAGCCCAGGATCCCTGTAACTATGCACTCTACATGCAGTGACTTTTCCCTTGTTACCACTTCTCCCTGTATAACAGCAAGCTAAGAGTTTGGACAATTTGATCTTTCTGTTCAGTTCTTCAAAACTTCCACGCTAAAATTTGCAAGCGTGTTTTGAAGAAGAGCAGCAATACAACAAAGTGTAAAAATAATTCCAAACAGTAACTACAAACAAATCAGTGGAAAAAACTTCAAAATTGAATACAGTAGTATACTCTCTTGGCTGAAAAGCACTGAATTACTGGTAAAACTCTTGCAGACTATTCAAGCCCTTTGCAGAATTACCAGCCTTAGGGGTATCAGCAAAGACAGTTCTGTCATGTGAATTGATGCGTACTATTGATAAGTAAGTGTCGCCTATGGCAGCGCTTTTCAAGTACAAAGACAGGTCAGAAAACTGAAAGGTTTTTTTCATGCAAAGGAAGATACACCTTAACAGCCCACCAGGCATCTCCTCTAGTCAAGGGGGTGAAAGAAGCAACAGCTGTTTTCAGAAGAAAAGGTCAGAAGCGCTGGCTGAATATGGGAGCATACTAGACTTAGCTTGATTCTACATAAGAGTCTATGTTACAATTATGTCGATGTAAGGCCTGTATTAGATTATCTCATTGTAGCAATAGTTATTTTGCTTATTTTAATTAAAGCATTCTGAGGTGACTGCTTCAATTCCAGCTAAAGCCCTGAATGAGATCACTTTCACAATAAGCAACAAGAAGCCTTCCATACTAAAATAGTGTTGCATTTTAAAAATACAGCTGTGGATCAAGTAACATTTTACAGCTCACATCAGAGACAAAAAGTTTTGCATAACTTCACAGCATGTAACCATGAGACCACTCTCAACCCACTACAAATGTTTCTTTAGCAATGACTAGCAGAATGAAAGCCATCTTCAATTCTTCAGCAGCACAGAACTTTGTAAACAACAGCAGTGTTTACTTTAATTCAAGGGGAAAGCAAAAAAGAACAGAAGAAAATCAAGTGGGGAGAAGAGGTTACAAAGGGCTTGTCTGGAGCTGAAAGGATGAAGGGGAGAAAATACAGTGAACCAGACCTTTAGAGCATAAACTGGAGGAGAGGGGAGAAAACCATGCAACAGTACATCTACTGCTGAAAATGAAAACCCAACTTCTGTTGCTTAACACAACCTCCATACAGACTAGAGATACTCAGCCTCCTAAGTGCATTTTTCTTTTTAAAATTTCCACAATAGGAGCAAATAGTTCAAAAGTATGATCCATGGACACAGAGCTGCCCACTGACATCACTACTTCAATTAGCTCAAAATTAGTACTGAAGAAAAAAAGAATTACTATCTAGTTAGTGACTGAATTTGCTGTTCAAATGTTTGCACATATAAGATAGACATGATCAAAGGTACAAAAGCCACACTTAAAGCTCTCCAAACCAGACAAAGAAATAATGAATCATAGTCAGAAACATCCCAAGTATCCCCAATTCCAATTCACTCCTACACAGTGGTACATTTTCCCTCTATGCTATCATAATTTACATATGATTTCAGGCTAGTAATGCTCTGCAAACATATGTAAAAGAAAAAATTCTGTAATTTTACTTTATGTTACTGAAAAATGGAAATAACTGTAACTTTAGGCTTGCAAAAAATCTAACGGCAGAATTGTCTTTTATAAAAAAAGTGCTAATACCCTAGTAATAGCAAACATCTAGGAAAATGGTACACGTGGAATTCCCATTATAGCAGAATCTTGCTGTTCTAATAAGAATATTTAAAATTCATGAAGCTTTGCTTTGACAGATTGGCTATTCTATGATTTTGTTTCTCTTTAGTTTTATTAAAGACATATACACTGCAAAACTTTCCAGGTTTGTTTCTGGATTAAAACCAAGCTAACTGTTCTGTCATGAAAGAGAACTTTTGCAACACACAAAAACCTCAGTAAGAGAATTTCCACACAGCTTTTCAAGTACCAGTTAGGTACTTGAACTCATACTTTACCTACAATAATATTATACCTGAAGCATCTGACAAAGTAGTTTTTAAGAGTAAAACAGCAAGATGGACATCATCAGATTCCAGTGGATGTGGTCAACAAAATAGTAGCCATGTCCCCACCAAGCAGCAAGAAGGAAACACAAGCTCTCCCAGGCACTGTGGGTTTTTGGAGGATGCATATTCCAGATTACAGTCAGACTGTAAATCCTCTCAATTAAGTGACCCAGAAAAAGAATGATTTAAGTGGGGTCCTGAACAACAAGAAGCTTTTGAACAAATTAAACAGCAGATTGTTCATGCAGTAGTCCTTGGGTCAGTCAGGAAAGGACAAGATGTGAAAAATGTGCTTTACACTGCAGCCAGGAAGAAAGGTCCTTCCTGAAGTCTCTGGCAAAAAGCACCCAGGGAGACTCAAAGATAAGCTTGCAATTTCTCCAGTCAGGGATGCAAGGGATCCCAGGCCTGTTACACCCCAACTGAGATACCAGCAGCTTATGAAGGAGCTTGAGCTGTCTCAGAAGTGACTGGCACTAAAGCCCAGCTTCTCCTGGAACCCCAACTGCCAGTACTGGGCTGGATGCTCAAAGGGAAAGTCCCAGCCACACATCACATCACTGACACCACATGGAGTAGACAGGTTGTGTTGATCACACAGCAAGCTCAAATAGAAAACCCCAATCACCCACTTGGAAGTCAGCAAGAACTGGCATGAAGGCAAAAATTTCGGACTACCATCATCAAAAGAGAAGGTACCACATGTTGAAGAGGCCATATTATATAATCAACCACCAGAAAATTAAAAGCAATACACTCTTTAGTGACAGTTCCCGTCACACACTGAAGATGGAAAGCTGCCATATGAAATCCTACACAGTAAGCTGCAGAAGCTATTGAGGGACAAGGTGGATCAAGCTAGAGAGCAGAGCTCAAAGCCATTCATCAGGCTTTACATATTGCTGAAAGAGGAATGGCCAGTGCTTGACCTCTTCTACACTGACTCATGGAGGGCAGCAAATGATGGAAATAGGTCAACTGGCAGCACAGAGGGAAACCCATCTGGGCTGCTGAAATGTGGTAAGACATCCCTGCCTAGGTGAAGAAGTTGGCCATAAAAGTATGTCACAAAAATGCACATGCACCCAAGAGCTGGGCTACCAAAGAACACTGCAACAATGGACAGGTAGATCAAACTGCCAAGATTGAAGTGCCTCAGGTGGATGTGGACTGGCAGGATAAAGGTGAGTAATTTCTGGCTCAGTGGGCCCATCATGCCTCACATCATCAGGGAAGCAATGCAACACACAGATGGGCTTGTGACTGAGGGGTGGACTTAACCATGGACACTATGTCCCAAGTTATCCATAACTGTGAAACACGGCCTGCAATCCAGCAAGCAAGGCCTCTATGGTGCAGTAGACTATGGCTGAAATACAAATATGGGGAGGCCCTGCATATCGACTAGATCACACTGCTGAAAACCCACCAGGCAAGTGCTACATGCTTACAGTGGTGGAAACATCCAGCCAGGATGGCTGGATACAGACCCTGTGCCTGGTGCTACTGCCCAGAACACCATCTTGGGCCTTGGCCTGCGGCAACATGGCACACCTGAGACAACTGAGTCACACAACAGGACTCATTTCAGAACTAGTCTCACAGACACCTGGCCAGAGAGCACACGACTGAGTGGTGTACCCTATTCCCAATCATGTGCCAGCCTCTGGGAAATTGAACAGAACAATGGACTGTTAGAAACCACAGTGAAAGCAGTGGGTGCTGGGGCCTTCAAACACTAGAATCTGCACTTTGCAAAGGCTGCCTGGTTTAATTAACTCCAGAGGCTCCAGCAATCAAGCTGGTCCTGCCCAATCAAAACCCCCACCTACCGTAGAAGGGGATGAAGTCTCCACGGTGCATTTGAGGAATATCAGTTTGGATTGGTCCTGCCTAAAGCAAAGGCAAACTGGTCTGTGTGACTGTTTTTGCTCGAGTAGTTGCTGGGTAATGCAGAGGGATGGGGAAACAATGCACACCTCAAAGGGATTTGATTTTTGGGTGAGAACAGTCTGTAGTGTTAACTTTTATAACATTGGCTGCTGAATGGCACTGCATCTGTGTGCCATAACCACCATGGGCAATGAACATGGTTTGCTCCAGATACAGTAGGCTCCTGATGTAGCTCACAACCACCTGGTAGTACTCCTGCCCTGGAAGACATCTAGGATGCACAGAGCCCAAAGTCATGGACCAAATTAACTCAATGGACATCTTGGAAGGACAGACATTGACTATTGAAATTATACCTATGCTTATGCATATATATATATGTACATATATGGCTAGTAGGTGTAGGATTCGTGCATGACATGAATGGTATAGACTAAGGGGAGGATAATGTCCTGGCTTAAGCAAGGATAGGGTTAATTTTCACAGTAGCCAAGAGGGGGCCTGGTCAGGAATCAAATATTATTCTATATCACCTCACATCATTTTCTGGGGACAGGGGAAGGAGTCCCTTCTGCATCGTGTAGTGTGGTAGTGCAGTCAGGTATTCACCAGCCCTGCATGGGGAGCACTCACATGTGACTCGTTCACCTCCCTCGTACACTGTCATTAATATGCTTGCTCTTACTGCTCCTTTTCTTGTTTCATTGCTATTTCCAGTAAATTGCCTTTATCTCAACCCACCATCTCTACCTTTTGTGCTTCCAATTCTCCTCTCTATCCAACTGAAGGGGAAGGGTGTAGGGGGGAAGTGAGTAGCACATGATTTGGAGTTTTCTAATGGGAACACTACTGCTATACCAGAGTCTGCCCACAATCACATACAGTGCCAATAACTGGAGCAAAGTGCCTGGTTACAACAAACTGGTGGGGGGCATAACCTGAAACTAGTCAGCAGAAGCTGCTGTTCTCTGAAAGAAATGAAAAATTCCACACCCAGAAAAAAAACCCCACACAAACCAACTTTGTTTCTCAAAAACAGAGGGATCATCTTTATTCCATTTTATACTGAAAAACAGAAGTATGATGAAAGAACAAGCATAATTTGACAAGCTACAGAAACCACTTTAATTTTAATTAACCAATTAATAAAGTTACATTAAATAAGATCTCTGATAATATTAGCTTTTTATCCTCGAATTTGAGTTGCTACCTTCATGAGCAGTTTACCAGTGCTCACATACAAACATATTGCCTGAGTTACCTGAAACAAAGCATTAGATAGGCAGGTAAAAAAAAAAATAAAAAAACACCAAACACCCAAATGAACTAGCAGAGAAAAAACACATTTTCCCTGAAATTAGCGCTTATGCTTTCACCTTCTTGATATAACCAAAGATCTAAAAATAGTCACAGAACAAAATCACTTGTTGTGTCTTGAGCTGTTAGTTTAACTGCTTACATACCGAGCCTTCTAGCAAGAGTCATGTACTGTAAAAATAACACTTGAGGAAAAATCTCTGTAGCATAACTACTTCAAGTCTTAAAATATTTAACCAAAATCTCTAAAGAAAATCTGAGTTGTTTTAAATATGAGTAAAACAAGAAGACCCTTGTGAGCTTCTGAACAGGAAAGATTCACAGACTTTTCTAAATGAGTATCCTTTATGAGCAAGCAAGTGACTCCACCAGGCAAATTAATCTTCCCACATAATTCAACAGTTTATGGAGACAAGATGTTTCAAGACAGAAAATCTGGGCTCATGACAGTGACTAAACAGTTCAACCAATAAAAACTGTTTTCATCTGGTCCTATACCAAAGTATTAACATGCTACATACAGCACATGTCTTGCCCTTTATCCAAGGTACGATGTACCACCACTGAGTAATTTTATGGCAAGCCAACCCATTTCATTCTAGGTGTTGTCTTGGAATACAACTAATTTTTTTTTTTTTTAAATCAAAAATCAGTGAAACTGAGTAGAAGGTCTGAAAAAGGCAAAGAAGCTGCACTTTTATCTAGGCAAAAAAATAGTTGAAGCAAACTTGCTCCCAATATCGTGGGAACATATTTTGCCTTTCTCACACTAGCCTTTAAAAATCCAACTGCAAGCAGTAAACACAACTCTTAATTCTTAGTCCAGTATATCAAATCTCATGATTCCTCAAGATACAGAGTTGGATTTCTTAAATTTTTCAAACAAATCAGCTCAGGCAAAATATACTGCAGCTAATGTGTGGGTGTTTTTATAGATCTTCATTATGCTTTTTGAAACAAAAGGAACAGAAGTCCAGAATACATAAGAAACAAGAACTAAAGCAGCTTCTAGTCATCCTTCCATATCAGAGCTAAAATTGTTCCAACTCCTCCTTCAGTGGTAACTGTCTCACGTGTAATACCTGGTCTCTAGTTACCACTGCAAATATTCTGTTTGGATTCCTGACCTTGTAATGGTCTAAGGATGAAAGGAGAATGTAGGGTCATTTACCTTTTAGTAAATTTGCTAAAACCAGTGGGCATATGAGGGAATATGAAAGGGGCAGAAATGTTATATGTGTGGTTTTTTTAAACTAGATTGACCACATGACCCTGCCACTCTCCCCAAGTCAGAACACTGTCATTTATTACTGTGTTCTGTAGCATAACTTGATTTTCACTTTGGATTAAGTTTTTAAACATAGAACTCTCGCAACAGAGCTCATTTTACAGAGCATTTCTATGGAAAAGGCGCCTTTCCTCCAAGAATCTTCTCACCTAAAACACAACTGCAGTATTCCTAACTTCACTTTTACATAGTTTAATTTCTTCTACAGTACAAGAACAATGTGCTGGTGACAGAGTAAACTTTTCCCCAAAAAATCCTCAACTACTCAGCCTCAACACTAAGTCATTATTCTGCAACTATGCCATGACACTTAAACAGCATCCTTACTTTCTGAAATGTCACTGGGACTGAATCCAGAAGTGACAAAAACCTATAATGTTCTTATCTGCTACATGTTTCACCTTACCAATTCAACACAGTAAAAAATCTGGAGACTATGAAATTTCAGCCTTCAGAAACATGTCCTTACCCTTCAGAATGAAGAAAAACTTCAACATGCTTGGAAATACAATGGTCTCGGTATAAGCAAATGCAAGGGTAGCAGGGAGGGGTGGGGAATGAAAAAGAAAATCTGTAAGTGCACAAATTTCATCAAGCATTAATTGCTCTCTGTAATATATTCTCAAGCACACACACAGAGTCAAGAAAGCACACTGGGAAAGTGAGGCCAAATACAACAGCTTAAGTTAACTAATGAGATAATTAGAGGTCCAAAACAGGTTTAATACTAAAATCACTTACAATTGGGGTTTGTAAAGAAGGAGCAGTAACACTGATACGTAGCAATCCCAGCCTTGTTTCAAGCAGCTGCCTCTAACCATAATATAAGATAATCTTTGACAAATGTTGTCTACAGAGGAGACAAGGCAGCCATAAGACAAAACACAGACTTAAAAATTAATTTAATGCTACAGCATTCTTTGGTTCTGGTTATGTGTTCCCCACTCTGTCCACCCTCCCTCCACCTCCTTCCCTCCCAGACACTGGGTTTATTTCAGACTTGTGGTCAAATAATGAAATGCCTTACCAGGAAAAGTACCAAAAAAGCCATACAAGAAAAAAGGATTCAGTCCTCTAAGAGAAGATCAATGATATATAGGGCATATTTCTTTAATTGCTTGATGATGAAACAGCAGTAGTTACAGTATTATTTAAACACAGCTTTTAAGTGCAACTTCAAAAGGAGAAGCCAAATGGGATGAAACAGCTTCTTTCAGCTGAGCAAACAGCAAATCAATTGTTTACAAATAATGTCTACAAAGTACAAAACACTGTGTTTGGAAAATGAAAGTTTCAGATCCAAAAGTGAAACGTTCAAAGACATTTGCAGGACACAGTATATTCTGACATATTTTAATTGATGAATCTCTGCTTTTGTAAGTAACTGGAAGCAATAATAGTGTTTCAACAAATGTGAAACCCAAGGACATTTTTATCACCAGATTTTAATTTTGGTTTGATTTTCCAAAGTAGGAGGATACATGCTGAATCAGAATTGAAAGGTCATCCTTGTATCAATTCAAAAATTTGAATTAAGAATATATATTTTAAATCCAATATACAGGAAAACTGAGTATTTCAAATTAGAAAAAGCTGTTCAAATTTTCCATTGTGGTAAGAGAGCACATCATGCATTTTAAATACATACTGAAGTTTTTCATACTCTTAATAACAATCTGTGTTCTTAAAATGTTGTAGTCAAATTCTTATCCAGGCCACTATAAAGAATACCACAGTTATAGTCTATATTTCTCTACCCACAGTAAGGGGATAGCAGCAAATTACAGTAAAATCTGGTGTTACATTTAGCTGTACAACACTACTAATTAGAAAGTAATTTCAACAATAAATATTTGGTTAAACTCTGCTTTGTCATCAGTGCAAGCAATTTAAGATGAAACTGATGTTTCAGAGAGTTCGTGTTTTTTTTTTTTTTTTTTGAGTCTATTTTTATTTTCTGGTTACTGAGCATCTTTTCCTATGAAACAGTTTTCCAGAGCTACTGCTTAGCAAACAGAAAACCACACACAATGTTAAAAGTAAAAGGGAAGATTCAAGCCTAGAGGACCATGGCAATCCACAGTTCTCTTTAAACTGTCCTTAGTTAACCCTGTTTTACTACTCAATGGCAAGATCTTCTAACAATGACCTTACAGAGCACACAGGCTGCATGACTCAGTAAGAGCAAGGTAAGCTAAAAGTCAGGCTTTATCACACCCTTCAGAAAGAATACAGGGAGGAAAAACCAAGATACAGACAAACATGAGCCCCATAGTAGATACAATATCAAGTAAAACACCCAGTTAACCCCCTAGACACTGACAAGTCACCAGTTTTAAAAGAGAGGCTCTTCCTGCAATTCTTCACAAGAACTCTCTGATGAGCCATGCTACTATTAATAAAAGCACTACAGAGATAAACATAAGTAGTACCTTATCTCCTTTAGAAAAAAAAATCCAATCAAAGAAACACATAAGCAAAATACTACTACTTGCTTCTGAGAATCCAGAGACAATCAGTTTTTACACAAGAGACCAACTTCACTGAAGTCAGGCCTTGAAAGCATCCCATACCTTAGCGCAGTCATGAAACATTATGCCATCAAAGGCAGCTGTGGTGCGCACAGCAAAGAGTTGGCATCTGGCATGTTACAACACCAACTCACAGAGTTGTTGTAATGCAGTGTTTGTGTAGTGCCTCTAAGACATCAGACACTACAGCAAAAAAACAATTTTTTCCCCCCTAAGTCTATTAAAATAAATAAACCTGCATTCTTGCTGAGCTGTCCCACCTGCCGTACACATAAGTCTATAATCTCATACTATACATGGAACATACTTTCTTCATTTCACTAGCCAAACAACAGCTATTTTTTGATTACCCAGTAGCAATTAATCAATATTCTGTTGATATGGCCTTCACTTCATCTGTAAATCTTTACAAAGTCCTCAAAGACAAGGTGAAGTCTATGGAGGAAATAAGTTACTAGTAAAATTTACCTTCACAGGAGAGTACACACCACAAAGTTCTTAAATAGAAGTCAAAATATTTACTGTATCATCTAGATGTTCTTTTCTATATAATATCACAAAACTGACAACTCAAGTCATGTAAATTTATCACATCAATAGCTAAAGTAAATGAGCAGTTGAAACAGAACACAAAATGTTGCCTATTTAGTAAATTCATACAATGAATCTTCTGATCCAAAAAAATAAACTACAAATTACCTTTCACTCCAGTAGGAATCTTGAAAATTTGTAGAGTGAAATCAACTATGACAACTGGATATCAGCACAGTATCTTGCTTGCCTGTAAGGGATTAATTCAGAGTCACATTACATAAAAAAAATAACCCATCAAATAAATTAGAAAACCAGATAAGTGAAATTGAACAGTGCTGAAATGAGAAACATTTTGAAAATGTGAACACCCTGACAAAGAAGAAGAGAAAAAAGCCCCACACCCAATCATTTAACTTACACTTTGATTTTTGTCTCTTAACAAAACAGAAGTGTGGCAGTTTATTTTAAAGTCTAACACCCTTAAAGTTTAAAAGTAGTCTGCTTTCAAAATAGAAGGCCAGAAATAACCCCTTACAATGCGGTTTGACTTCTTGTATAGTCCAGACTACAACAATCAGACGCTTCCACATCCCCTTTTCTTCTCCCATCCTCTTTCTTGTGTCCACCCATTGTGTGAGTACACAATGAACAGTTTTCCAACACTGCTTTTCTTGGGTTAATTTTGCTTGCAATGAGGAACACAGCCCACCTTCCCTCTTCTCACTCCCCCCTACTTAAGACCAACTCCAGAATGAAACCAGTTTGACTTAGTACATCTTCCCCAGGAAAGCATTCAACCTTGCTTTAGAAATATCTAGTAGCAAATATGCTACACACTACAATCTTCAGTAAAATGGCTTTTAACCTACTGAAACTTACACACAGTAAACTAAAATGTAGAAAACTTCCTCTTTTGAAAAATCAGAATAGAGCAACACATTACAGACGCAACTATTAAAAATGTAAACCATTTAAATCCTTTTTCTGCCAATGAATACTTCCATAGCTGTCCTCCATGTAACAGGTACACCCAACATCAGGTTCTTTTGTTCCCTCCTTTTTTAATCCTAAAATAGATCCATCTTTGGTACTAAAACATGCTTCCCAGATTAACGCCAAAAAGAAATGGCAGTTCAAAAAGGAGCCCCACAATCACCAACTACAGATATTTTTTTTACTTGGTCATATTTTTTAAACATTGCCTATAAACCTAGTTTGATTTTTTGAACATCAGCTTAAAGAGAACGTACAGCAAAATTCTTTGTCACAACCCACAATGCCTTCTTAACATGTCTGTACTTCCCAGAACACTTTTCCATTCTCTACCTATGATCCATAGTCTTCATCTTTAAAGGCATGACTTGGGAGCTGAAAAATGGGGTCCCATGAAAAATGAATGTTCTGCCTGTATCCACACTCACAAACTGATTCAGATAATATTGGCTACTAGAAGTAACACAGTTATTCTTCAGGTTACCTTCTCTAAGTGAGAGCTCTTGAGTGCTGCCACTGAGTCCCCAGTAAGACATCAGGAAGCCAAACTAACTTTAGAATGCTACCTGTGTTGTCCCTTGAATCTAAAAAAAAATTATGAACTGACCGCAGTTACTGGAAAATTATCCAAGTAGAAGTGGAACAACAGGTCTATTTCCATATGAATAAAGCCTGGAAGTTTATTCCACAGAGCCCTGGATATTAAGAAGTTTGAAGTCCCCCTGTTCTCCACTATCAACAACTGTGCAGAGAGAATACACATTTTTTGAAAGTCTTGTCTAGGCCTTTTAAATTATATTTTTACAATGCAAGCTCATCTGCCACAGGTACATACTGTTGATAGACATTTTTGAGGTCAATAACCTCAGAAAACACTGAAGGGAAGGTCATTTTCTAAGCCCAAAGGTAATGAAACTCAGCAGAGTGTTGCAATTTAGGCAAAAGAAAGCAGCTCAACTTCCCACCAAGAGATCAACAGCAGAGAGAAAGCAGCGTGGCCAGCAGAAATGGAAACTTGGAAGGGAGGAGAGCAGCAGCTGAAGCAGAGTGCTTCTGCTGAATGGCCCTCCAGGGCCAGTGCTGCATAACCCAGGGTACGACCAAACTGCTTTTGTTCTGTAACTGGTTGGCTCTGTAGCTTAGGGACTCCCTTTTTCTGCTGTTCAAAACATGATGCTAAAGGACACAGCTTTTCTTTCAGATAGTCTCTCAAAGAAGCATTTTCTCATTTCAACCTCTGCAGGACTGGATACACACAAGTTGATGAGAATTTGCTGAAGGCTAAGTTCTGTAGAACTGTGCTTGTTGCATTTCACTAATGCTCTGGGAGCACCCATGACAGCAGACAGAAAAGAAGGCTATAAAGCTAAGAAAATGAATACATGTGCTTTAAAGTAAATATAGAATATATAATTTAAATTAAAAACTGGTCTCAGAGAGCTTTACAAGAAGTAAAACACACACCAAATCAACTGCTTGCCAGTTATTACTGGTATCAAAGCACCTTAAGTTTACTTTAGCTGGCTATTACTTGCTCTCTGGCAGTGATTTTTTTTGGAAGGTGGAAATCATAATCATTAAGCTGACAAATCCTCAAAACAACTCTCTTCATGTCAATCAGCAATCCCTCTAACCATACACATGTGTGGACAACACTATTAACATCAAAAGGGATTAAGTTCAACTCAGTGGAATCTTTACCTGTAAAGAACGCTGCACACTAAAAAAAATGTTACCACAGCGTTAGTAGCTCTTTCAAGTGTACTCAGACTTCAGAGTACTGTAATCAAAGCCTTACAAAAGAACAATAATAGGAAAAGAACTTTAGAGCTAAATTTATAAATAATTTTTTTTAAAGATCTCAGTGCATAATGCTCAGAGGCTAGGTCACCACATCTTGAAAGAGGGCCTTATTTTAAAACAGTAGACACAAACCATATAAGAGGATTCTACACTTATTTTTACCCTAATCCTGAAGAGAAGGGAAACTAGTGATGCGAAGTCTTCCTCGATTTCACCCCCTATCTGATTCTTGGCAAACAGCCTCAGTGCGGGGGCCTATTTAGCTCATTTTTCTGCAGTTGCTAACTTAGAGACGAAAGGAAGAGCCCAAGATGCAAACAGATGAAGTTATCAGGAGGAGAGGAGTGGTGCTCCGGGAGGAAGGAAATTAGGAAACCAAACGCTTCTCTTCACGCAGCATTCACGCGACGGGTGCGGGAAAGGCACCAACAGCCATCGGGACCGATTTTTTCGGGGAAAAACACCCCTTTTCTTCTGGCCCCAGAGCAGAGGCGGGCGAGCCAAGAGCGCGGTAGATGCGGGCACGGCAGCGACTGCGGGAGCCCGCGCAGCGCCGGCCGGGGTGCCCCGAGCCGCGGCCGGCAGCCCCACCACGGAGGCTTGGAACCGAACGGCGAGGAGCGGCCCCGCACGGCTCGTCTCGCCGGGACCAGCGCCCAAGGCTGCGGGAAAAGGAGGGAGGGAGGAGCCAGCCCCGCCAGCCGCTGCGCTGCCTGCCCGGCGCGGAGGGGCTGCGGCTCGGAGCCGCTCGCCCCCGCCACCCCCGGACGTGCGTCCTCGGGGCCGCTGCCGCCCCCTGCCGGCCGCGGCGCTGACAGCCCCCATCCGCCCGCCCCGCCGCCGCTCGGGGCCGGCACAGCAGGAGGGAAGGAAGAAGGGAGGGGGCAGCTCTACCCGATCAGCCGGGCCGGCCCCGCCCGCAGCCTCTGCATCCCGCGGCAAGCAGAGCGGACCAGTGAAAACAGCGACGCATAGGCGGCAAAGCGGCCCCCAGCGCACCACCAGCGCACCGCCCGTAGCGCTACGGTTGCCCGACCCCCTCCTCCTCCCCGCCATCCCCCGCTCCCCACTGCCGCCGTAAGTCGCGCTCCCTCGGGAGCGCTCCCGCTGGTACCCACCGCTCGAACGGCCGCCGACACCCGCACACTCCCGAAGTTCCCGGCCGCGGCCGTCAGTCCAGCCCGGGAGAAAACCCCGCCGGCCCCGCCCGCCGGCCAATCCGCGCCCCGCCCGCCCCCGCGCCCCGCCCCCGTCCCTTCCCGGCCTGGCGGCGCTGGCCACGCCCCCGCACTCTCCCCGCCACCATTGGTTGGCGCAGTCGTCAATCTCCGCGGGCAGCGCTTCGCCCCCGCCCGCTCTTCCTGGGCCGTTTCCAGCGGCTGCTGCCCGTCGGTGATGCGGTTCCAGCCCGGGGCCGAGACGGGCTTGGGGAGTGTCGTCGCAGCATGGGCATCGCACCGGAGAGACACGGTCCGGCAGCGTCGCTGGCGAGCCGTATCCCCGGGCGGGTCCGGGCAGGGCGCCGGCCGTGCACACGGTGCGGTGCTGCTGTCCCGCGGTGTCTCCAAGTGGGATGAGCTCCTGCGGCACCGCAGGCGCGGAGGGAAGGCGGTGACCCCTCCCGGCTCCCCGCAGCCCTCGGCAGGTGCCGCCCCTAGCCGGGCCCCCGCGCAGTTGGAACGGACACGCCACCGGGAGCCCGCGGGATCCCCGCGGTGGCGGGGCCGTAGCGACCCTCCCGTGCCGGGAGGTGAAGGGTCGGGACTGGCGCGGTCTGCGAACAGGATCCGCACTCGTGAGGACCTGGTCGAGTAGAGGCAGCCACGGGCTTCAGTGTCCTGCCGAGGGACAGCGGGAGTGAGGTGAAAGGAGAGCGTCAGGCAGGGTGTAAGGAAAAAGTTACTCATGCTGCGGACAGCTGGGCCGCGGGAGTGGGTTCCTCAGGGATTTCCACTCCCAAGCAGATGCAGTCCTGAGCAACCTGGACTGACCACGCAGCTGGCTTTGCTGTTGAGCTGGAGGTTAAGCGAGAGGCCTCCTTACAACCTGCATTTTCTAATGGGGATTGACTTTCACTTGCCTGAGGTGTTTAGATATGTGTGTGGATTCTGACTGCTAAAAGGCCTGGATATGAAAACTCATGCTGTGCTGCACAGGCTGCAGGCCCTGGGAGTGAGTGCTATGGAAACAGAAAATTATTTACATTGTGTGCAGTCATACTGATTTTGCAAAATCCAGCACATAATATATGTTGTCTGTACAAGTTCATCCCTTTTGTGCATTATAACCTAAAGTGAACCACTAATTTCTTGCCTAGCCTTCATGCATACCAGACTGTGCCTTTTTTTGTAGTACACAGAATAGATTTTTCTACTTTAGAGCAGAGCTATGTAGTAAAATAAGGCATTTTATATGTAATCCCTGGAAATTTCTAGGAAAATTAGAAGGCAAGGAACAGGATCATGACTGAGGTTGCTGCCTGTTCTTTACAGAATTCTGAAAAAATTGTAAGACACGAAGTTTTCTTTCTCAAAAATCTCTGTGTGATGCCATGTAACACATAGCTTTAATCTGATTTTTTGTGAAGAGGTTGAGGGATGTGTTTTCACAATGCCAATCTTAAGATGCTGGGGTTTCATTTAGGGTAGCCTGCTAGTGAAAATTAAGTCAACAGGCAATACACCATATATTCTACATGTTTCATAATGAGCAATGTCAAGAAATCAAGTCCTATTTGACGCCAATTAATATTTTTTTCTTAAATCTTAGTGCTTCAGAAGCAAAAGCATCCATGCAGCTCATAGGAGAGCTCTTAAAGGAAATTAATGTAAGCAGAGAGAAGCAATGAGTTGGCAATGAATAGAGAGCAGGCACTATTAGGTATCTGTGCTTAATTCCACATGTTCATTCTGCATCCACTGAAAGAGGTTAGGGACCAGTAATTAAAGAAGGAATTATAATGCATATGCACAAGCAGTTTTAATTTGTTCCAGCTATATTGCTTGATGTTGTAATCTTCATGTTTTATGTATTACACTGCATAATTTAAATAAAGCTGATGAATTATTTTTAGTGTCTCTTGCTCCACATTCAAAAACAGCATTAAAAAAGCCTTTTGACTCTTTCAAAGAGGAGATGGAGTATCATTTTTCTTTTTCAGGAAAACCAGTCACTGCATTTTTTAATTTGATGCTACAAATTACCACAGCACTGCTGGGTTAGGGTTTTACCTCTAGATGCTTTCTATATGCAGAACAGACTCTAAAACTCTGATCTTTTCTGGTTCATTCCTCAGATGCTCTAATACCACTAAGCATGAAGAATGATAGTAGAATATGTGCCAGTTTCTCAAGAAAATAATACAGCAGCTTCCCATGCATGCCTAAAACCAGTAACTGCTGTTGTAAACGACTTAGCTTATGGGTGCAACAGGAGACGCTTGGCCTCTGCTGCTTTCAGAGGCTTCCTAAGTTTGCACCATCCCAGCTGCTCTCTGTCATTGCCAGTACTTGTGTGGCTGCCAGTCTTTAATACCATTGGCCTGAGCAAATGTAATTGACACAGTACTAAAACCAACTGCCCCTGCAAAAATCTTGTCTTCATTAAGGTTTCCAATGTTGCTAAAACTGCTGGAAATGCCTGCAATGAACTTTCCCTAGATTAGAAAATTCAGGAAGACTTCAAAGGAACTCCTTTTTTCCTCTTTCCTCAGCAAGACTTGGACACTTTGCTCAGAGTCCCAGTTAGAGGTCTACCTCCCAGAGGTTTATTACACTCATATTTCTTCTCACACTGGTTTTAGGCCATTTGTTTCTGGAAAAATCTGCTGCCTTATGACAAACATTGCTTCTCTGATCTACAGTTTTGGAAGAGTAAATAGCCTGGCCGTTTCATTAAATTAAAAATCTATGTTGTTTTTCTTTAAACAACGTAAAATATAATACATTTTTTGGTGTGTGCTTTTCCGGAACTTTTATTGTGGGACACACACATCCTAAAGAGGAGAAGGATGTAGACAATTTCTTAAGCAGAGTAATGGAACATCTGGGTGGCCAAATAAAGTCTGTGTCATTCTGTATAAGCATGTCAGATGGTGATTTTCATAGTCCTCCGATTTTCACAGAATGGGTGAAGTTTAACACAGTGTCTGTTCCAACCTCCCTGCTCAAGCAGGGTTATCTTACAGCACTTTGCCCGGGATATTTCTTGAATATCCATTGAGGGAGGTTCCACAACCACCTTCACAGTAAAGAAGTTTTTCCTCATATTCAAGTGGAACACACAACATTTTTGGGACATGTACTCTGCTGTACTAGCACTAGAGAAAAGCCATTAATTTAGTTTCAGATATTTTTCTCGATCCCCTTTCCACTTCTCTGAGCTTATATCTAAATTTTGTGTAGGTGCCACAGTGATAAGAACTATTACCAATCTGTTGTTGCACTCAATATGCAAAATTTCTTTAAAGTGCTCATACAACCTACACACTGTTTAAGAGATTGAAAGGCTGCAGCATAGGAGCTGCTGCCTATGGACTATAAATCTGTAGTCAAAATGGCTGTTTGCACAACTCTTGAGCCACTTTGCTTCTTGGCTTTACCTAAATGACACTTCTAAAATATTCATTCTGTAGTCTCCACATTAATCTGTTGGCACAACCATGAACAGTGTCTGTTACAAAAGAAAATAAGGGAAAAATATCAATTTCTAATTATAAACTGTGTGATGTTAACAGAAAATAAGACATAAGGAAAAATAGTTTTACTGCCTTATTGTATGTAAAGATGTCTCCTTTTCAGAGATTTTGAAGGAAGAATGAATGAGAAAAAGATCCCAGAAATGGCTGAAGTAAACACAAGAAAACTGCCTAATTTCTTCCTGGTAAAATAATATAACTGCTTTAGTTAGACTGAGCTAGTTATATTTAGTGACTAACTTTAGTTACTCAGCAACATCATTGTGGTTTCTAAGTAGATTCCTGAGTGGTTCCTAAGATGAGTAGATTCCTGAATGGTCTGGAAGCTGATCCTGAAAATTATCTCTCCTTCTTCCATAAATTTTTCTTATAGATGGGAACAAGCTTCTAGGAGACTGCTTTCTGGAAAGGAAACCTATTTTTGCCCAGATGTTAGTTTGCTGGCAAGTCTATTGGCATTCAGCAAGGTTCCAAGGTATTGGATTAATGACTCAAAAAGCTTCCGTAATGAATAAAGTATGCTACTGCATAAAAATGCACAGTAGGAGAAGATACCTGCAGTTTACTGTGATAAAAATGCATAATTGATGAAGTCACTTATTGTGGACAATATTTTCAACCTGTTGGCACAGGAGACTTCATGTGCCCAGTAATATCATCTGTATGCAGTGTCTGGAGCTCAAAGTTGCACACTTTATGCACATGAATGATGTGAAAGGTACCCTTTGGCATCCCAGGAGTGGATGCTGCCACTACATTTGATAGCTGGTCAAGGAATGCCCCTTCTGACCGGGTACTTTTTTAATGTGTGATTCTGCTTTGTGCTTCTGGCAGTAGAACAGTGCAGTGGATTCTCTCTGGCCCCACATTTGACACCTAAGATACAGCCCAAAACAAGAGACGAGTTATATTGCTGCAGTGTGAAGGCATGAGTTTTCTCACACCCCAGATGTGGTGCTGACAGGGAGGACAAATGCAGCAATCCCACTCTGACAGTTCTTGTATGGTAATTATAAGCTGATAAATGTAATTGTAGGTGTTTGGAGTTAATAAGATTCTGATCTTGCAGACACTACTGGTTAAAGGAGTCATTCCTATGACTGCATCTTTTGAATTGCTAAGATTCTTCTTCGCTAGTGCTATACTGGCTTAAGGGCTGGCCTCAAGTGAGGACATGTCTCTGAAGATGTGCATTGTTGGACCATCCATTAAAGAAAAGAAGCCTGTTTTTATCTCTGAAAAAAGGCACATCTTAAGGGCCTTTGCACCTTTTATAGCAATAGAAGTTCTGGAATCTGGAGTATTAAAGGAAAACCATAAAATAATAAAAAATCCTGAAGATGAGCAGTTTATCTAAGATAAAAACAATGAATTTAAATTTCTCATTCAACTAGAGTGAAGGGGTGGGGGGGAGGCTGGGGGAAAGGGGGAAAGGGAGGAGAGAATGACATGGGAAATACCCCACATTGGTCATGAAATTAATACCCAGAGGTTATACTTTTCTTTTTTCTTTGTAGATTGCCCATTTGTTTGATTCTGTAGTATTGTTAAGTGTCAAAATCAAAGCCACAACATAAATTCCACTGAACAGCAAAAAACAACTAGTAGTTCAAAGTGACTGCTGATGTGAAAAGCCTGTTTTCCCTTGATGTTGCTGCTTGGCATCATTACCGACTGGGTAGTGAAGCGGATAACAAATATTGGCATGGGTAAGTGGCAAGTGTTGCTGAAAACCTAGATTTTGTTTGCAGAGCAAACATCCACAACAGATGGAAAGATCCAACCTGGCAGGCCAAGTAGGGCTCAAAATCAGTTATGCCTAAAGAAATGTAGTTGAAACATGATTGTGTAGTAATAGAGGATGAAAGCCATTAAGAAAGAAAATAAGTTACTTATTTCATAGCTGCACCAAACCAACCAACAGAGACTCCAGAGGCATCTTAAGTGAAGCAAAGGAGGTGTATCTTCTCAATTTGTATACAGTCTCTGTTAACATGTCTAAAACATTTCTGATTCTAATATACTAAGCAGTAATGAAAGCTTCTGGACTCCACTTGGAGAGAGCTTGTGTCATCATCAAGTTTTGTGAGAGAGGGCTCTCAGCTGAAAAAAGCTGTAGATAACTATCACATTTGAAAGGAATTTTCATGGGGCTTATAAATAGAAATGTGAAAATGTAAGCTGGGAGAAATGTTTTTTATTTTTATTGGAGTCTCATGACAGCTATGCCAAATAGGTTAAGGTCCTACCCTGGTCCCATTGTCCTCAATGGTAAAATGGATATTTACATCACCATCATAGTGTACATATTCCTAGAATCATGTATCTTAAGATCCTGAGATCAAGATGTGGGAAACCTTGTCACTTAGCAAAGATTGAAGAAACTGGAGATTATTGTAACTCAGTATAAATCACTAAACACCTTGTAGGAACAGATTCACCAGGATATTTAAATAAAGTTTTTGTATCACAGTGTCCTGTGGTAGGAAGCCAAACCATTCACTAAGAACGCTTTGGAAAGTGCATATCACATTGTGACAGACCACACAATGAGAAAAGAGGACATTGGTTAATTAGATGAGTTCCATGCTAACCTCACGACTGAGTGGGAGCCTTGGCACCACTACTTCAATAAAGAAAAATTCAGAATACAGATCAGAATACTTGTAAAGAAATAAAGTCAATTTTCTGCAAGAGTGTTGAACAGAGTATTTCTTTACTTTCCAAAAGTTCTAAACTTCTACCACTCCCTGCCTATTTTCTGGCTAAGTTTTGAAACTTTCCAATGGCAAAAAGATAGGAATTCACAACATAGGTACAAAATCAAATCAGCAAACCCCCCCATTCCCCCCCCCCCAAAAAAACCAACACACCAAAAATCCCCAGTAGCAATTGGTACTTAGCCATTTCTTCTCACAATTCTAGCAAAGGGGGAAACCCACATGTTTGATATCATAACCAACCACTTACCTGTTTTTTGAAATGATAACTTTTTCGAAATAAAAACCATATCCAGCATCCACTGTGCTTCTCTTCGTTAGGATATGTGCTGAGGATGTTCTAAAGCAACCTTTCCCGTCCTGGTGGCATGGATCACCTCCAGTTTCATCTGTGGAACAAACAGGGCCAACCACAGAAACTGCTCCAATGGAAAAGTAAGGTTAAGAAAATATTTAGTCTTTCCTAACTGTTCCAGCTGTGGTTCTGGCCTTCACTTTTTCTGTGAGGACAGTCCATACAAGAGACAGTTAAGATACTTATATCTGTCCCATTCCAAGTGCTTAAATAGGATTCCTGACTTTTCCTAGCTACTCCTCTAAGTATCTGGAAGCAAGAAAGCAGCACTATGCATCCTATCAATTATGTACAGACCATTAGAAAATTGCCTGCTGACTCCATCTTTGAGATTGCTGCTAGGGAAGACACAAAAGTTGTGTGTCTGTAAATGTAATAATAAATCCACTTCACTTGATTGTGTCTTAAAAATTCTCCAATACTTCATGCTTATCAATAGCTCGCTCCACTGATATGAAAATCCAGATATTTACAGAAATACCTTTTTCTCATACATATTTTTAATATGGAATGCATTTGTACCAGCTGAAGAAGATAGGAATATCAAGGTTGGTGTTAATATGTAAAAATAGTTTAATGTTTCCTGATTGGGAGGGGGAGGGAGGGAGGGAGGGAGGGAGGGGGGGGAGGAATTTCTCTTCATAAAAATGTGTCACTGGAAGGGTAGCAATGATGTGTGGTTTTGTGACACTTCATCACAACTAAGATGAAGAGATAATTTTTAAACTAAGAGAGAAATTTTTTCTTCCAAGTAACTCTGGGGTTTTTTTTTCCACAGTCTCAGTGTTTCTCTCTTAGTTTGTCCACATATTTTTCTACAATTATGTGTGTTTTTGTAAGCACACATTTCCAGTATCTCTGAACTTGCTTCCCAGGGTATGACCCAATCATTAAGGCTGAACTAGTCAAGTGATTTAACATACAAGGATTTCAGGTAGGGTGTAACCGGAGGAGGGAATGCAGCCCACCCAAGTCTGAGACTGTGAATGCCAAGTTCAAGTAAATTTACTAGCAGGCTTTTTCCTTTTAACCCCCCCCCCCCCACCAAAACATATAATCAAAAGGTGAAGAGTTCAGTTATGGAACAAACAGGACCTCTTTAAAAATATGTAGCTGGCTGTAGCCAAAGACAAACTATGATGTCATTGGGTGGGAACTTCCCCTCACTGTATGTGAGCAACATTGGAGTGATGCGATGCAAAATGTGAATAAAATCACAGGAGTGATTTTAGTATATCTTGGGGTAAAATTGTTGCAACTAATCTTCAATATCAGTGATTCTCTGTTTCATACCTTTGAATGCTGTTCATCTCCCACAAATTGGTGCCCACACAATTTTCTATTCCTAGCCACGCTATACTCATAGGCAGACTGAAAGCTAATCTGATTTGCAAAGTTGTCAATCACAGCATCGATTAGATAGTAGATAATGGTGTTAATGCAATCATTAAATGGCAAGCAGCTTTTGCAATGTTTTCTTTGAATAGCTTGTGGGGCCCCATATCTATGTTACAAACGCAGTTGATTCAGGGAACCTGACTACAGACAAGTTACTCTATACTGGGTGTTAACATTTATACTGATTGGTCCTACAGACAGTTTGGTACCTAGTTCATATATATGTCTGCTTGCAAAACTGGAAACTAGTTTTGCCCTCAAGATATTTCCCTTGCAGCCAGTTAGGCTTAGTACCTTTACAGCAAACTGCTTGAGAAAAGGCCTTATCAGCTGCTGTCAGAAAATGTGTCAGAAAAATGTGTTTTACAGAAAAACTAGTACTTATGTTGATGTTTCTAATTCTCAGTATTCCATGTAATACTGTTAATGGTGACAAAAGAAACCAAGGTCTAACCCTGGCTTCACCCTATCACTATAAGTCAACCTCTGCTGACAGCACAGGGGGCCTCTATTTTATCCTGTATGTTTTACCCTGTAATACGGCCAACAGTGTGAATCAACTGCTTTACTTTTGTGAGCTTAGGCCAAAATAAGTTAAGCAAATTAGCTTGATTTTTTTTCCCTACTATAATATGGGCATAGAATTCCACACAATCTTTTCTCAGGATTAACTATTAGAAATTTAATTGGTCTGTGGTGAACTACATTATTATATATGTAGTTCAGATATGTAGATCCAGAAAAAATATCCATCTCTTCTTCATTTTTTCTTTTCCAAAGGAGAATGGAATGAATGTTTCCTTTTTAATTAATTTGACTTTTCAATTTCACTGATGTATTTTTCTTTTTTATTAATCACAACCAAGAAAGAACACTGAATAGATAACAAACAGCTTCACAACTGGCACTGATTTTCAAAGAAATCTGTTAGCAGTTTTCAAGTACTTATTCACAAAGGTCAATAAACTTAAAATGGACAAACTCATTGTCTGAGCCTATAGAATGCTGAGGGGGAAATGTGCTTCATGAAGAGCTGATCTCTTTAAAATCATCTATTTCAAGTCTTTGCCTCAGGTAACTTTTTAGCATTACAAAAGCATACCACGTATAGCCATGACATTGCCAAGACATCTGTGATGTCCTATATAAAAAATAATTAACATTCTGATTTTCAGATAATGTAAAATTTGCCTGACCCACAGCCAAACACTTCACACTCTTCTTTTTTAAACATGGATTATTCATTTTGTTTCTTGAAAGGAAGAAATTACAATGAATATCAATTTCAATTTTTTTAATGCTGCATGATTGCTTTATTAAACATAAAATGTTTAATCAATGTGATTGCTTTACTGATATTTTATCATGACACTACTATTATCCATATGACATTTAGCAGCATTTCAGTTTTATATGAGTAAAAGCATCTTTGACAGTAAAAAGTGTATGTGACTGGTTGTATTGTTAGTAATGAAAATTATTTTACTGGATGCAATTCTAGATTATTGTAAATTAGGGAGTGATATTGTCTTTTGGGTGAGTGGAACAGCCATTATATGTATAAAATCAGAAACAATGTATTTGTTGACATCACTACTGTTTAGCCTAGAAACTCTCAGAAACTAATTTTTGCATTGAACATACAGAGTAACATCTGTCCATGCAAGCTGTGCTCAGAGCAGGTTAGAATTCCTTGCAAAATTCGTATGCATTACATAATTTCACATTAATTTGATTTGAAGCGTCTGCACAGCAGGTGTGTGCTAAGTGTTTAAAGTGATTCAAGGGACACTAGGAGTGCAATTCCCTGTTTGGAGCAGGCCTACTACAGCATTTGAAAAAGAAGCAATAACAGCATCAGCATTGCTCATAATGTCCTTTGGAGCCAAGCAGAGTGGAGGTGCCTCTGGCAGCTCCTTCTAGTGACAAGAGTTCCACTGTGCTGCTGAGAGGAGCAGGGAGTTTGCCCTGAGACATGGCTGACTTCCCCTCAAATGCCCTCTTGGCCCGTAATCCACAAACTCCACTAATCTGCACCGGGGCTTCCCTGCATTACCGTGGATTAGTGACGTGCTGCTGTATCATATAGCATATTTACGCACTGTTTACAAACCCTGTGCAGTTTAACCCATGACAAGCATGGCTCTGTAATCTCATGTGCTGTCAACCTTGTTTAGTACCAGTATAAAAATATAGATATAAATAGTGTTATGCTTGCTTCACAGGAGAGTTTTATACAACATTCTGCATGTATATTTTATAGCCAGCTCTTCACATTCTTGGAAAGGGAGGTTGAGTATCACTCGGCACATTCAGCCGTCCCTTTGCACAACAGCAGCCTCTCACAAATCTGTCAGGAGGCAGTGGTGTTCAGGGACTTCGCCTGGATTCCCCTTTACTCCACAACTCTTTTCTAGTGGCTTGGCTTCCAGCCTAGCAGTGTTACTTATTCTTCCTTTCTCAAATAAAATCTGTATGCCTCTATCCTGCAGGAAGCCTGACAGCCTTAGACTCCCTGCTCCTGAAGGCTTCAATCACCCTGTTTTTTAAGGTCTACTAGTAGACTTCTGCCAAGCATGGCTCAATTCAAAAGTAGTTGTGACTGATTCAAAAGGGGAAGCAATTTGAAGGGTGCACTGAGTTCTTTTAATCTCACCATTTGTTTGCTCTTTTCGCTACGCATCACCATTATATTGTCTCTTTTCCTTCACTTTTCTGTGGTGAGCCAGCGGATGAGTTACTGTAGCAAGACCAGGAAAACTGGAAAAGTTCTTTGCTAGGCTTTTCAAACAACTTCTGGTCTTCCTGTGCCCAGTGTCTGGCACCTCAGGCCCCAGCAGCCCCTCTCCTCCCTCTCCCATCAGTCCACAGTCTCTCTGTGCATAGCTCCCACACACAGTTGCCATCACCAATGCAAAAACGTACCCACGGGCTCTGCAGAAGGACTGGCAGCACTGAGCTGTTTTCTCTGGTTCAGTAAGAAGGGCTGGAGCCAAACAGTGGGGTGCAAAGCGCAAGATCCAGCGAGGAGTAATAGGGTGCTGTGGGAAGGACAGCGGGGCAGCCATGCTGGGAGAAAGAGTAACCAAATGCCTTCCTAAAAGTCTGCTTACAGCATATGGATAGGCACACAAACAGCTCTGCATGTCTGCACCTTACAAACACACTACAAATTCCCTAAGTTGTCCTTCTTTAAGAAGAGAAAATACTATACCTGCAATTTCTGGGAAAGTCATGTTTGTCCATTCCTTCAGGGCCCAATTGGGGCACCTCTTTTCCTTTTAAAACTTGCACCTCACTTGACATCACCTCTCTCCTCTGTAACCTCTTCCTTCTCTTCCTTTTCCTGTCTGACTGCTGCAAGACCCTGTATTCAGCCCCTACTCTGCTAAACCTTCAGCAAAGTTATAAAATGTGGCAAGGACAAGTGTAGGGGAGATTCTGACAAGAATGGTAAGATGTGCAAGCCTGAGTTGCACGGATGACTAATTTTTGTGGCCACAAACTACTGACTATTGCTGTAGTCTTTAGTTCTAATTTCACTATGAACAAAATGCTGCTTTTTCTATAGAATAGATTCCTTCTCTAGGTACTCTGGTGGCTTGCTGTGCTGTATGTACCATTTTCATTAACAGACTTTAAACAGGACCAAAAGAGATGCATATTTCTTTTCTTCTAATATGGATGTCATTTTACGATTCCTCTTTGGCACATCTTACATTTTTACCAGGATTGTAACTACAGTGAAGGCAGGAGAAGTTAAGTCAAATGATGTTTGTGGTCTATGAATCTCTGGACTACTTCATCAGAGTCTTTGGTGCTCTTACCTGTTTCTTCTTCCCTTCTCACTCCAACAATTTGGGTATTTTTATTGTGCTCAATTGTCATGGGAAACTGGCCTCAGAAACAAGAAGTATATCCAGGACCACTTGCGTGCAGTAATGACAGGACTAAACTCTTTGAAAAATGTAAAGGGATGTACAAGGATGCTGTATCAGTGGAATCACAACCATTAATGCCTGTTGAAGTTACCACCCTTACTGAAGCTTTTTTTTTTTTGATTGACTTTGTGCAGCAATCTTGGAGAGGCTTCTATAACTTGCATCTCTATTGCATTTTATACTAGATGCAGCACTTACTAGCATTTCTGAGGAAATTTCTAGGCAAACTGAACTGCAAATATGCTTTATATGATACTCTGGCATACACTAAGAAACCACCTACTTTAGAGAAGTAGTGGGAACACTCTTCACACAGCATGCAAAAACCCTCTTATGATTTAAATGTGAACAGACTATGTATCTTTGCCATGTTAGCTCAATAATCCAAACTTCCCTCGGGCAAGTTGCCTGTGTGTCTAAACAGCACACATCTGTTCTTTTCCACCACTTGTTTACATGTTCTTCCTCTGTGTGCCTGCTCCATCCCCATTTTAAAGACATTCCTTAATGCTTTGTTTATTTCCCATGTACATTTCACAACTGCATGCTGTAACAGTAGTATGTGTTGAGTGCTGGTTTTATATAATTTATGATCCAGTGTTTGTTTTTTAATGTATTAGTGTGTATGAAGAATAACTCCATGAAGTCATTCAAGGTTAAAATCAAGCTTTCTGGCTTCAGGCTGACTGGGCAGCATTGCAAAATGCCACATTGCATGGTAATGTAACTAATGAATCTCCAGTGATACATACTGTAATACAGAGTAGGGGATTTAGCATAGGAGAGAAAAATCTAATTAAAATTAGCAATTTAATAGTGTTATCCAAAACATGAATACATTCTTTTACTAAGCATAGTAAGAGGAAAATGCACACTGAAGTAAGAACAAAAATATTTTTAAAATAATGACATCTTTGGTCTTCTGTTCTCAGGTATTAAAGAGTCTGATTTTCAGAAATGCTGAGTAAATATTTGTTGAGTGCATTAAAAAATAATGCTGGATAGGTGGGAGGGAACGTCTATGAAGTCCACCATTTTTGCAATGTTAGTACAATGTTGTACAAATATCAGGATGATGAAGATGCTTATTTCACCCTAGGGCTGGAGTAAAACATTGCTGCAGTTTGAAAATTGTTCCTAGAGCAGCCCAGTTCTGAGAAGTATCTTACAAATCTTTTTGTTTAACATTATTTTGTGTTTTCTTTTTACTATTTAAAGTGTTCTACAATTAATAAACCAGATAGCCTGAAGTGGGTTGTTTGTTCCTCTACTGAAATGACATTTGGTGCTACCAAAACAAAGCATGCAGCACAGGACTTGTTTACATGTTTAGTCTACTTGCTTATCATATTTGAGTTCTGATCAGTGCTGCCTCAGTCTCTTTTTCCAGAGCCTCTGGTTGCCAGCCTGGAGTAGAGCCTGCAGTGTGGGTTTTTTATGAAATGCTTAACAATAAAAGTTAAATTCACAAAGAAATATTTTCCCTTTATAATGTAGAAATCCAGCAAGCATATAAAAAAAGTCTATGACATTAGGAATGGGCACATCTGACATTTCATTCCTGTAAAATGTGCCCACAGACTAACAATGCATCATTCAGAAAAGAAACCAAGTATTTTCAAGGTAGAAACATAAGCAAAAAGGTATTCCTGTACATAAATGAATATTACTGTAGGAAAAAAGGGTTTTGCTGATTGATCTGCTGGAATTACAAAACCCTACAATTGGCAGAACAGATTCAGTGTGGAATTAAAAATCAAACACTAAGGAACTCATTGAGGTAATGATTTCTGCTCCTAAGCTGTTTTTCTTTTTTTGGGTGGAAGTAACTTAGCAATGCAAGTCTCTTCTATTTATGATAGCTATAAAAAATGCAAAAATACTTTTTTAGATGTGTATAAATATGATTGCATAATGCCATGTTGGTCTCTGATCCTTGTGAATGCAATTATTTCCTTTGGACAAAACCCTCTCTTCATTAGCACTGAATGGTATTTGTCAGTCTTTTTCCTGTTTAGATAATTTGTTCAGTGTTGATATATTTGAAAACATTCAATTGGTTGGAATAGTATCTGCGGCTTTCCATCAAAGGAGTGATGGCAGTGGCTGTGGGTCTAAATCTCAAAGCACCACTCTGTAGACTTCCTAAGTGATTAGTACAGAGTATTATCGCTCTCCACCATCTGGCTATCTAATATGGAAACGATATTAAAGGAATCAGAAGACCTATACAGGCTTCGTCACTTTGGATGTACACAATGTCACAACAAAAATGTGGAAGCTACATTTAAAACAACAAGAGATATGCTTAAACATAAAAGAATTGTTTCTATTTGCAGGGAAGACATACGTCTGTCCTCCCTCACTTTAATTACTTGCAAGTATATAAAGCCATACATATGTATACTGAGATAATACAGCTTAGCACATATAGGCAGGCTGCATGTTTAGCATGCTAGGAGTGGAACCTGTTTAAATTAAAAGTCTCATTTTGATTTTGATGTCACTTCAATTAGTTGATATGTTTCTGAGGCTTTGATTCATCTATGCTTTAAAGGTTTTGAAGTTAAATGCTTTGGGTAAGGCAGAATTAAAGAATCGTCAGAAATTTCTGTGCTAAAGCCTCACAATCCAACACATAAAACTCTTGTAATTCAGTGTACTGTATATCTTTGTGTATAAAAATATCCCTTTATAAGGAAGAACAAAAGATACGCTTCTCCACTCCAGGAACATTACATGGAATAAAGAGCCTCTGAAAACCTCTGAAGAACAGAATGCAAGCTTGTGCTGCCAGACAAAAGTGAAAGCCTATCCTGTTTTCTCTCTCCCTGATGTAGTTGCTGTGTCAGATGAGGGCATCAGGGCAGATTCAAAAGTCAGAATGAAGGAAAGAGAAACAGTGCAGAGAGAAGTGTGGTGAATTTAGTCCTACGAACACCTAGGTTTTCCCTGTGCAAGCCCAGCTTTAGGCTTTTTAATTTGTTTGTTTTACAGAAGTGCAGATAAAGGTGGTAATTAAAAATGAGTTATCAAATTCCACTCATTTGTAGGTGTTGTGCTCCGGGGGATTGTAAGCGCTGTATCCGGCAAAGAGGAAAGAAGAAAAAAGGGAGGTCTTTTCTCCTGTTTCCTTCAAGCTGTTTAGGAAGTTTTTCTTTACTTCTTTTTAAACAGTTTTATTTTTATCTCACAATGAAAATCAGCTTTGTCTTGCCGGAGAATCCTGAGCTAGTGGGCTTTCTACTCATGTTACAAAAGTGCTGTAGCTACTTATGAGGAAACAACATGTTTGGCTGAGCAGCACAGCTATTAGCGTCTGGTTTGGTAAAGATTTATGTCTTTTGGTCCTGAAATCTCCTTCCCCACTGCAATGATCTTAGGTCCTCCTCTGTGGCACCTGCCTCAGACAAAAGACAGGATGAACTGCAGCTAACTGGGAGGAAGCATAGTAGCAGAGCTGAGAACCTTTCCCTCTGCTATAGAATTATTTTCTTTTCTCTTCTTGCTAACTGTAGGGATTTTTTTACAAAGTTTGTAAGGCATTCATTGTCTTTAAGATGACTATCCTGTTGCACATATGGCTGAAATTGGTCACTGACTTCAAATGATAAAGGGCAATGACCGACAGCAGTTGCATGGGCCTAAGGAAACTAGGCTATCAAACCACTTCTAATATGTGGTTTTATATTGGATATTCTCAGTACTTTTGACCACAGTTCTCTGACCTTTGGTTATGTTCTTCATGATATCCAAGGAGTATAGTAAGAAAACACAACAAACACCATCTTCTTGTCCAAAATTTCACTTCTCTTTCTTCTCCATGTATCATGAAAAGAACACAGCATCTTTTCCCTTTGTGTACAAGCTACTTATTATACACACGAAGGCTGTGGAACTGTGTAGCACTGCTTTCGGCAATGCTACACAGCTCAGGTCAGGTTGATGAGCTCTGTTTACTGCTCCTAGTCTGATCAAATGTACGTTGTACTTTGCATCCAAAGAAGTTGTGTGGACAGAGCTGTCTCTGGACTCTAGGATAAGGTGGATCATTAAAATTATGCACATTAAAACCCCCACAGAATTAATTTTTTTAATGTTCAAAATTTTTTTTTAACGTCCAAATTTTTTCAGAGTTCTCATTCTCATTTCTTCTGCTTCAGTAGTGCAGGGGCAAATGTGCACTGCTGAGAGATGAGTCTTAAAGCAGATCTGCTACCAAAGTGCAATAATTTTGAGTTATTCCTGAAGTGTGAAATTCTGTTCTGACTGAAGATACAGCAAGTTTGTCTTTTACTGCAGGGTGGATAGAGTTCCATCTTGGGCAGCCACAGCACCAGGGCAATAATCCAGGCCCTACTGACATCAGAAGTAAAATATCCCATGAATTCAACATTGTGGCACTGAATAAACTCCAATAGTTGCTACTCTGTTCTAGGAGAGCTGTAAAATCTGTGAAACGTTATCTGTCAGTTGAATCTCCCCTGCCATTACAAATTCCAATCATAACTATGGAAAAAAATTATTAAAGGAGCAAAAGATAAAATTAAAATTGCTCCATACTTAACTGTCCCAATCTTTTGAGAAATTATTTAGGATACAAATAACTTTCAATTCTACTGTGCCTACATTTGCATGCATAGTTTAGGCAAATACTATAAGAGAGGATTTAAAATTTTCCAGTACAATTTTTTTTAGAAGCCAGCGTCAATTAGTACAGACTGTGACCCATTTTCCATAAAATTGGCACTAACAAGGCAGACAGGGGCACACAGTTTAGCAGTACTAAAGACAAAAGTTTCACATACCTAAAAATAATCAGGTGCTGGTAGAATATATAAGGAGAGAGAATAATTGTCAGCCTCTGTGCAGGGTTCAGCCAGTTCCTAATAACCTTCCATGTCTGGTTTGTAATGTAAAGGATCTTCTCATGAAGTCCTAATTCTGGCAAAGATTCCTTTCCCCCGAGTAAGGAGCACAGAGCAACCCACACAGTGAACACTCAATAACAAGGCCTATGAAAACTAGCACAAGGTAGTTTTTGGTATGGAAATATGCATTTTCCAAATGACTTAGACACTTTATTTTCAGTTTACACCCAGAAGTATCAACGTAGTCAAGACATTGTAATAAGCTAACTCAGTTAAATGTAGTTATTCTCAACTTTAACTCATTGTTAGGCATGTACAGTCTATGGGTAAAAGCAGGAACACAACAGCAACAGGGTTCTTTTCTGATCCTAAGAGGACAGTATTTTTGGCAGAAATTGCTTTGGTATTCCAAAAGCTACTGTCTCTATCCAGTGTGCTAGTGGTCTTGTAGTAACTGTAAAATCTTTATACAGCATAATCACAGTAAGCATATACCCCCTTTTCTCTGCAAAGCACTTATTAAATATTCTTCTGTCCTTGTTGTAGAGAGGCAATATACACATTCCCTTTTTTATTGTGTAAATTAGAGAAAGAATATGAAAATGCCACTTTCAAAAAATTAGATTAAAATAAAATGTAAACCATTTTATAATTCTCTAGACTATTCCTTCTAGTATAGCTTTTATTAAGGCTTTACATCCTGGATTTCTACCAACATAGATGTCATCTCATGCAATTAAACTGGACAGTTTCAACAGTGTTGGATGCAACAAATCACTTAGAAATCTTTATAAATATTCCTGGGGGACAGTAAACTTTTCAAGTTATAATACTTTAAAAGATTCAGGAATAGGTATTTACAAGAAGACATGTCTTATGACATATGATTTACTGGAATTCTTATGTGTTTTTCTAAAATTATCTACTAGTAGTTTAAAATGAGATTTTAAAAGAAAGGTTTACAAAGGATACCAGCTCTTTTGTCAAGGCTTGATACTTATCACACAAACAAGAGGTTACCTTGTCTAGTTTTCATTAGACAGATTTTTGTGGTGGCCATTTCCTTAGTTGTAAAGCAGAGAAGCTCCATCTGAGATAGATAGATAGACTTGCGTATACACCAGGGAGCCATATGACAAGCATTAAACGGCTTAGAAGATTGTCTTAGTGCATTATTAGTTCAGCAGTTGTAAGGATTATTGCTGTTGTTGTTTGGGATTTTTTTTCTGGCAATATCATAGTAAACAACAGTTTAAAGGAGAACAACAAAGTAGTTTTGCTGGTGCTAACAGCAGTATTTTTCCAAACAGAAGAAGGAGTGCAGAAAAAAGCCATAGATTTCATGTCTGCACAGTACTAACACAGCATTGTCCACAGATATCTGAGCTGCTTCTGAATGACTTAAATTCACACTGGGAGCAGAACAAATTAATTAGTGCAGTATTCTCTTTGGGCTATTTGCTTGGCTAAGAAGCCCCGTACAGCCCATCCAGATGTACAGCCACATCAAACACAGCCATCCAGGTCCCAGTACCCAAGGCCCATTGTTAAGATCTGGACTCAGCTTCTCTGGAGCTATGCAGGCACAAGTAATAGCTCCCGTTTAAGTTACAAACCTTTCAGAGAAAGAAATCAACCTTCTCAATATTAAGCACAAGATAATTAAGGCAGGGATTAATCATAAAGAATAAAAGCCAAGACATCTAAGTTGAGTGCTAAAATACAGAAGCTGAAGAGGAATTTAAGATAGGTTACATCGCAAAAGTTGAAATTGTAGAAAAAATTACCTTTCCAAAGACATTCTAAATTACTGTACAGGGGAACTAAATTGCATTTTTCAACACCACAAAAAAAGCAAAAATACCTCACCCCAAACAAACAAAATAAAAACCACACACAAAAAAACCCAGTTCCAGTACTTGAGACATAAGGAGAAGATCTGGACAAGAATTTCCTTAGTAAGCATTACAGTTTATATTGACAAGACTCTATCTTAGGTAAAAAGTTAACTTCTGCCTAACACATGACAGATTGAGAGAAGAGCTTTCAGAGATTTAAGACAAACATAACGCTTAAGTGATAAGAACTCACTGACTGGCAGGAGCTGTGCCTCCTGGTGACTGAAGGAATATGGAGAGCGAGGATGAGGACAAACCATGTTTAATGATGCTGCACATAAGCTGAAAGCTAGACATCCACAAGCAGATGGTCAAAGTTAGGCTGAGATCTTAATTTGAAAAATATGAAGGAGAGAAAAACTTGACAGTGAATTGATAAAGATGGTAACTTGTTTATTAGATGGAAGACAGTAAGAAATTAAAGGTATACACAAAGGAGTCAAGGAATAAAACAAATCCTCCAAAGGCAATGTGGAAATGTGGGATAATCATGAGTCAATGTTATCATAAAAATCAAGTGAGACAAGGTTTCAATGGCAGAAGTTTGACCCTGATTTGAAAGATGTCAACTAACCACAAAGGACAATTATGGACCTTGAGTCATTTGAGACTTGAGTGAAAAGAGATTCAACTGTAAGGCAGACAATGGATTGCAGAACATGCAATTTTAGAAGAACTTACACAGCAAATGTAAACAGAATATTGACTGAGGCTGGAGATGAATGGGTAAGACACAACATTTACCAAAGCAAGTACATACAGAGTTATTTTCAAAGCCACAAAGGCCCCTTAGTTTGCCAGATCCCGTGAGAAGTCAGTGAACTCTACCTAATCACACTGCCTTCTCTGAAATCCCCCTAATTATCATTCTAATTACATGGATATGACAAGTCAACTGTCATCAGTGGTACTTCCCATGGATCTCTGGAGTCCTGCAAATACAGCATGTAATTGGTAAAGCCTGCTGCAGACCCACCTGACTCAAGTGCAGCTCAACATATCCTTCAGCAATTCAGTTTGCTTTTTTCCCCCTTGTTTTTCTGCAGGTCTTTCTCCTCGTCAGTTAAGGGAACAGATCCTTGCAATACTGCATCACTTCAGGAAAGCATTAGTTCTTTCACTGAATGTACTTCAAGTGAAGGATCCTATTATTGCCTTCCCAACTGTCACAAAAGCATAAAGCAACATTTTTCTGGGTATGATTTCACCCTTTTTGAAAGTCTCCATGCACCTTACCTGTCTAAGAGAGCTGTGTTGTGAGGAAAGTTGTTCTTAGGACTGTAGATACCATTTTGCCAAGACACAGAAGAAAGACACCTACATGTTCCATAGTATTGTCTACAATTTGCCTATTATTTTCAATTTTGATTCTTATATGTTTGCTCAAAATCTTGATGATATTTTTAGGAATCAGTGCAAATTAAAAAGAAAGAGAGCAGTTCTGTCACCCTGTCATGCTGTTTCATGGGGACTTACAGCATTTGAGCAAAACAAAATGCAAGTATATTTCATACTGAATATTCTGAACTGAGTATGAGTTATGTGTCAAAAAAATTCAATGATTCCCTGGATGCCCACCAAAAATAGAGTTTCTGATAGAGTACATTTTAATGTGTGCCTGAGCTACTTCCTTTCAGTGTTTCAAAGCATGTGTAAGCTTTCATGACTTTTAAGCTGTAGACTGATTCTCTTACATATAAGCAAGTCCAGAAAATGAAAACTATCCAGAAAGTAAATAAAAATAACACTAAATAACACCTTTGTTTTTTCCTACATGGGTACAAGTTCTTGTGGTAAGACCAAATAGCTATTTTGAACAGATCAAATGAACTACAGTTCTTCTGGAGCCCTGGGGAGATGTTTTTCCCCTCCATCTCCTCACTTTGTAATAGCTATATTAAACAGCTGTTAGTCCAGTATCACAGATACATGATAATGGTCACATGTTGGCTTATGGAGACAGACTGCATGCCTGACAAAATGACCCAAACATAGTTCTTTCAATAGGGGTTTTTAAAACATTGTTCTAGCCTGGACTGAAAGTTAGACGTACTACAGGAAATGCAAATGTTTTCCTCCCTTTCAGTTACTGCAGTTCATCTAGTGCCAGAGTATGAATGTGAATTGAAAGTGGCTTAACAAAAGTCTGGAGTATTGAATAAGAACCATATGATATAATCTATTAAAGACATAGCAGTGTGCTAATCTGGAGAATTAAAATGTGTCTCTTTCCCCATTAGTCAGAATGTGTTTTTCTTTAATTGTATTTTTTTTTCATGCTTTGTCATACTAAAATGTGGACATGAGTTAATGTTTTTGATCTAGGTTAAAATCATGATTGTAAATAAGGGAGGTTTGAACGGGTTCATCCTTGTGATTTTATAAATGAAAACCTTGAGTCTCAAGAAGAGGATCAGGAAACTCCAGCATCAGCAAAGAGGTGGTGAATAGCCTCAGATCCATACATACAGATGGATCCAATAACTGTTAAGAGATTTCAGTGACAGAAACTGGATGCCACATCACATTGCTCCAAGTGCGAATGGTAGCTAAACCAATGTTAGAATTGAGATCTCTCATTTCTGTTGAGATCAGGGGCGCTTTTCTTCTTCAAACAATAAGTTACTGTTTCCCTGAATATCTCGTAGGAAAGGTATTTTGAGCATCACTGGTTTTTTGTTCTAGACTTTAGGTTAAACATAAACAGACATCTTAAGAGACTGCTGATGTGAGTGGTGGGTGGGATTGTTTCCATGGTTACACCCAGCAACACCAGGAGTAAATCAATTTCAAAATTCATGTGAAACATAAAACAACACCGCTTAATTATTTCTTCCTAGGTAGGCTCTAACTTGGCATGATCACAAAACCTACACTGCGTGAAGTTTTCTGAGCACTCCAGCGTTGCAGCATTAGCCATAGCCATAGCAGGTTCTTCCATTGTGATGAGGGTCAGTATAACAATCAAGAAAGGCTGTTTTGACTCAAGTGTTTCCAGTTAGACAGCAGATGTTGAATTTAATTGTCTAGGCTTCAAAAGGCTTTGCCAGAGCAAGTATTGGTCTAAAACATGAAGTTATTTTCCTAATTCTAAAGCAGGTAATAACAAAATTTGTTATCATAAATGGATCAACAACCAACATTGATCCATTTCACCCAACATCAGCCTTCTAACCAACATGCAGGTTAGAAGTTGTGTCTAAGCAAGACACAATCTTGGTTGTTCATGGAGGGAGTAAAGCATCTCTAGAACAATTACTTATTTATTATACAAATTACAGTTCACATAAGCCTCTGTCTTTATTGACCAGTAAAGAGTCCCAAAGCATGTACATTCACACCTTAGGCTAAATGAGCAACTGTCAGAAGCTCTGGTAGTGCTTGTGAACTAATGTCTGAGCTCCTCTTAGGAAAAACAGCAGGTACACACTAGAAATGCACGAAGAGAGAATGATGAGCTGAACTTCAGGAAGAATTCTAATATATTGTGGCAATAAGGAACATCAATTTGTTTTTTCTTAATTGGACAATGGGCTGTGCAAACATGCAGGAAAGATACTGCCTTTATTCCACAGACATCCTAACTTGACAGAAAATCCATGGATAAGAGAAGGAAATAGACATAAGGTCACACACAAAGCTGCATAGTGGTCACATATACAGTGTGTTTGTGCAATACCTGAAGCTTGAGAAGGTAGGAAGCCAGAGCTAACAAATAAGCTTGTGGCTGAAGGGAGTGACAGACAGATTAAGAAACAGAACAGACTGGCAGCATGGAATCAAGATTTTTCAGTTTAGTAAGTAAATACGTATTTCCCCCACCCACATCTGGAATAATATGAATTCTGGATTCAAAACTGCATTCTTTATTTCCTTAAGACTCCCAGTAAAGTGTCTCTTGCTCAAGGAATGCAGGATCTAGTTAGTGTCTCAGCTGCATGACTTCCACATGTAGTTGACCATATTAAACTTTTTAATTGCAGGCAGTGTCTTCTCTTACTTAAACACTTTCCATCCATTTTTCCCCTGCATGTATTTTTTTCAAACCTCTCTTCCAGTAAGGAAAAAAGAACAGCTCCAGGAAACTGGACATTCCAGATCAAACCTAATTTGGCTTCTAGAGCTAAAAAGTGAAGTGGGATTAGTAAAGTGAAAGTGAAATCTGCTTTTATTTCAGTATACAGTCCCTTATATTGCAGGTGTGTGAAGGTTTCCCATCAAACTGAATGTTGTCTTCACCCTGCAGTCTGGCATACTTAACAATCTCCAGGACAGGCAACTTTTTGCTTAAATCCACATTATATTTGTCAAGAATCAGAAAAACAAGATTGTGGTAATCAAAATCACTTCAAGTTATTTTCTATTTTATAGTTTTGTTGGCATGTATATAAATATTTAGCAAACAGAAACCTATCTACTCACATTACAAAATATGAACTACTAGAGATATTCTATTATATTATTTGTATTCTAATTACCTTACATTTTGGAAAATTTAGTGATGTATACCACAGTGATGGAATTTGTGCTTCTGAGACAAAACTAAAGAAATTAATATCTTCTTTCAACCTGACGGTGGAGCAACATAGGGACGACTGATTTTGTTGACTAGGAAAGGATGATGTAACTGCTGCAGAATGAGGATTTACATGATTTCTGGTGGATTTTCTGTGTTGAAAAGAAAGATTAGATGAGGAAAAGCACAGATTGGGAAAGCATATTCTATGTCTGCTGCTTAAAGTATTTAAGAGGAAATATTAAAACTAACCAGTGAGATCAATTTGCAAGGTGAATGGGTAAAGCAATAAATTGGCTTTAATAAATGTTATGTTCCGGAGTGAATGCTGTAGGAGTTCAGCCTAGAGATTACACCTAACAATAACATCCAGTGAAGAGTCCAAGTTGGTCAAATATGTCATGGACCATTAAGTTAGGGCAGATGTGTATCCAGCCATTTTTGCCAAAAGCAATCAGGTGCTAGATGCAAGGTTTTACAATTGTCTTTGTTGAATTTTATGTAGCAAGCATCTGACGTTCTACTTTTCAAGCCTATTGGGGTCCCCCTAAATGCCACGCAGTCTCTGCCATCATGCTATCCTGCACCTGCTTTCCCATTATCTACCACTACCTCTCTGTCTGCACAACAGCTTTTAGCTCTTCCAATTCTCTTCCAGCTTAGGTCTGATGGACTGCTTCTCCATCTTTCAACAACCTAGTTTAAAGCCATCCTTATGAGGATGGCAAGCCAGTTGGCAAAAGTATTATTGACCCACTTTGTTAGGTGAATCCTCTCTCCACCCAACAGATGTCATTCCTCAAAAATCCTGGAGGAACCTGGAACTGTCTGAAATATTACATTGACATTAACAGCATTTGTTTGTCTATGCTGATCTTTAGCCCACGTCCCTCACAATAGGTCGCTATCCAGAGGGTAACAGGTGAACAGCTGCTGCACTTGGTAAGCAGTTAATTTTTCAGCTGCCTTCTGCTGTTCTGTTCCCTCCTCCTGAAATGTAAATGAACTGCCTGTGAGCAACAGATCATGAAAATATCCATTTATATTTTCATGTCAGATGTCAATCAAATGCAGTTCTATTTATTAACTACATCTGATAGCATCTTCATACACTTCTTCCTTTTATACCCTGGCTCCAGACTACTTGATTTTTGACCTTCGCATTAAATTATCTTATCCTAGGCACTCCTCTACCTCTCATTTTCCATCATCTGTAGTACTGCAGCTCAAAGTTTTCTTTGTTTCTCCAGCAAATCTATTCTTACTATCAGGTCACAGCTTGTTATTCTTCTTTGCTTGTCAGAAAACAAGATGCTGCAAAACAGTGACAGTAATGAAAACTTGTTTTGTATCAGTTATGTCCTCCCTTCTTATCACAACAACCCAAGCTTCCCTTACAGCTTCCATGCCCTCTCATTACAATACCTTCAACTCCCTCCCATGTCCTACACAATATCCCAATGTCTCCTCTAGGCTCCCTGCAACACATCCCGTTCCTGCCTTTTTACTACCTAACTTCCCTCAGTGAGTCATGTCCCAAACATTCCTAGCTCATAGCTCCCCCGTATCTCTTGCTTGACTAAGATAAGATGTATTAGGTATTGATAATATGTGCCCTGACCTACAGTGTAATGAGCTGGCCAATACTCATGGATAGCCACTCTTGGAAAAATAGACACACAGCACTGTTTCTTCTTTCCCTCATTTGGGAGTGAAATGGACCTTTCTTTTCTCCCAAAACACCCACTACCAGGAAAGGTGTGGGAATATCATACCTCTGAATCCTCTAACACTCTACAGAATTTGCCTGAAATTGGTGGGTGGATTAAGAGAAGGAAAGGTAGGTGAGAGGCTAACAGGCATTGGCAGGGCAGTTGTGTAAGCAAATACAACCACAGAGCTGACCCTGCTTCCTCTTTCTGCCAGCGTCACTCAGCTGTCATAATGTGATTTTTTTTCCTTTGAAGGGACAACTGTACTGCTGAGAGGTTAATCAGAAACTTTCTTTAATAAAGGCAAGGCCACAGAAAATTGATAAAGTGCTGGCTTGAGCCCAAACCTAAGCAGTAATGAAAAGCAGTTTCTGCCAGGCACCAGGTCAGTGACCTCTGTGAAACTTGAGCAGTATTTGGGCAGGCAGAAAAATCACAACTTGTTACTTCATCTTTCTAGTCCTCAATCGAACGCTTCCCTCCAACACCACTTCTGCGACTTGTAGGTTGTAGGGAGGATTCATGGGAAGTGCTACCAGCTCTAGCTGAGGTACTTTTGATTTCTCACTTCCTCTCATCCTGGAGGTAGTATATTCAGGCAAGTCATGTGACCAAAGAATACATCTACAGGCATCTACAATTTTAATGCCAGGCTAGTGGGTGCTGGTTACAGACAATTTTAGCTCCATAAAATGGACTGCATTTTCATTTGTTAAGAGCACCAGTAAATGCTATCTTAATTTAAACATTGCATTGGACTCCCCGGTCAATTTTACAAACATAACTGTTTTTTCCTGAAGTTTTCTCACTGAAGATTTCTGCAAAAAACTTAAGGAATTGATTTGGAGCAGTTTCAGATCCAAATTGCTTTTTAAATTCATATTTATAAAAAACACTTAATTCCAAAAATATTTTCTTCCAGTGTTTGATCTATAACTCTCTAGAATCAAAGTTTTATGGAAGTACTGTACTTGATAAAGGAAACAGGCTAGGAAGATGTGACCTCTTATGCATTTAATCTCCTAATGATAGCTGATATTTAAATTAAATGCGAATAAAAACTGCCAGCAGCCTCATCCTAAAGCTTCTCTTGGATCTCACAGAACTTGGACTTCTGCATCACATCCAACCTTTGGCCTCTACAGAACTATGCAAATCAATAAAAATTCTATGTGAATGGCAAACACAGCTCAAAATGGATCAAAATAATGGTAAAAAGAGGAGCCAAATACAGGAACTGGCTTCATTTTTCACTCTTCTTTCAACCAGCTTCAAACCTCCAGCAGACATGCTGTTTCCTCCAACCATCCTATTTTATTTATTTACTTTTGCCATCTATGGAGAATCAGACATAAGTATTTTTTGTCTCAAACATTGTGACTGTTACAATGGGAAAGGTGTGATCTAAAGATGTAGAGGTGGGGCAGAACTGTTCTGAGCCAACTTCCTGCTTCACCTTGACACTTGTGCTCAGTGTCCCTGTCCCCACTCACCTCCTATAGGAGGGCTCCAAAGGCTGGCTGTGCACACATCAACAAAACAGGGCAAAAGATTGGTTTATGCAAGAGGCTTGCACCAGGTTATCTATAAAAGAAAACAGGTCAGGCCCTCTCACACTTTTCCCTCTCTTTCTCTTTCACTTTCTTTCTCATGATCTCAGCTCCAGACCCTCCAACACAGCAGAACCAATGCAGGATCTGAGGATCCGTGATATTCTTTGTAGTCTCTCTCCCCTTTCTTTATTTCTCTCCCTCCTTGCTTTGCCTGGGCAAAACACAGCCAGGCATATTCTATCTCCCATATTGAACTTTGTTGTGGGTGAAGGGAGCTTGTGGAATTTTGTTGTGGCTTCTGGGTCAGCATCTTTGAGTAGCTTGTTTTGCAAGTTGAGAATGTAATGAAGTGTATGGTATAAAATTAAGGACTTGCTAGCCACCACATTTGTGGAAATGTATTGTAAGAATTCAAGGGCTTGTTAGCCGACAACTCGAGGCTCAACAGTGGGCTGGTTGCCAAAGTTAAAAACGCAAGAGTTCAGCCTGATGAGAATTTACAACTAATATCACCCCTCTACTGATGAGTCAGGACACCATCCCTACTATATTTACAAATTAAAATAGGAATCTTTATGTGCACACATTCCACCTGCTCCCTCGGATCTGGTTTACATGGATAAGCCAATCAGCAAAAGCACCAGGTGGCATTTAGCTTGGCTTCTCCCACCAACACCCTGACAGGATTTGGCTTCATCTGGCTTCCGAGAGGCACCAAGTCTTTATTTAAGCAGGAAAAGACCGTCTCCCCTTCCTTCCCCCAGACAAGCGGCCTCTCCCATACAAAGCCCTTTTTATCTGTTTCTCCACCGATTCCAGCCACTCTTATAATCCTGTTTGCATACCTTTACATCCTTTTATCTTTCTTTGCCAGTCAGTTTTTAAGGTCTATTCGGTAACTTCAGGTAAACTCAAAATTTCGATTCTTTATGTAATTTATCACCCCTTGGGGCCACTCCCAAGACGAGACTGTACAGCCAGAGCTGTACAGAGCCATCAGTGCCAGCGGTCGGAGCGCCCGAGGCTGCGTATAGCAGAGCACATTCAGAGCAAGACTGTCTACGCTGCTAAATTACTGTTCAATATCGCTTTGCCGCCCTAAACTTCAGCCGCTTATTTTCGAGGGACGCCAAATCCCGCTGGCTGCAGCCCCCCGCGGGGGCGAGCGCTGGGGCAGCCACTTCTCGTTCTCGTTACGATACCGAGCGAAAGCAGCGCACGAACCGAGGCGCCCCGCTCGCGGGCCCCGCCGCCCGCTGTGAGGGGCGGCCCCGCCGCACGCCGCGCCGCGGAGCGCGCGCCGGGGCAGCCGAGGGGCAGGGCCGCCCCATCGCCGCCGCGGAGCGTGCCGGGAGCTGTAGTCCCACGGCCGCACGGCCCCGCTCCCTCTCTGCTTCCCCCGAGGGGCGCGGCGGCTCCGCCAGACCCGCTCCGGCCCCGCAGCTTCCCGGCGGGCAGCGCTGCTCGCCCCGGTCGGGCATGCGGCCGCTGCTGCCGCGGCTTCTCCCCGCGCTGTGCTCAGCGGCGGCCCGAGCCCTGCTCGCCCGGCGGGCCGTGGCCATGGCGCTGCGGCCGGCGGAGGGAGCGGCGCGGGCCGGGGACGATGCCCGGAGCGCGGCCGGCGCGGCCCCCGAGCACGGTGAGAGGCGGCGGGGTGCGGGCGGAGGGCAGGCGCCGGCGAGACCCCGCGCCCGCCTCCCCCTGGGCTGCGAGCGGGCGCTGGGGCGTGCGGGGCGCGCTGGGGCGTAGGGGAAAACTTTCCAACTTCATTATTAAGTTATTAATGATGAAGTAGGGCTCTTGTTGATAGGGCTCTGGCGCTCCCCTGCCTGCCCCGCTCAGTCCCTAGGCTTGCCGACAGTGTATGCATCCAATCTGACTGAGCGCTGAATCTGCCTTTCTTTCCCCTAAGTTTACTACTACTCCTTTTCTTTTTAGTTCCCTAACTGTGTATGTGACCTGGCTGAATACTAACCCTTCTATTTTTCCCACAAGAAACTATTATTATTATTATTATTATTATTAGCTATGGTAACTATTGTGCCAGCACTGGAGGTTTAAAATGCGTCGCCGTTAAGACTGGCTACTTCTAGAGCAGCTCTCAGTTAAACTGTCTCTAAATGATTTATTTGTTATTAAAAATATGAATAGAAAGCAGCAGGTGAAAGCTCAGCAAGAATCAAGGAGCCCCAGCCTTCTTGCCATCAGGCAGGTGGGGGGGAATGGAAGAAGGTCCCAGCTCAGAGGGGTGGAAGAATCTGCTCCTGGCATTCCTTGCCTCCCCAGGTGCCCTTACAGAATAGGTAGGAGGCCCTGGATCTTGAGAGTCAGGCAGACAACAGTGGAGAAGGTTTATCTGGAGAGTCTTCCAGACTAATGGAGTCAACCAGGTGGATCGCAAATACACGGTATTAAGAAAAAAAGAAGGGTAATTGTAGTGGGTGGCTTGCTTCTGAGGGAAACTGAGGGCCCTGTATGCTGGTTGGACCCATTCCACAGGAAAGTCTGATGACTTCCTGTGGCCTAGGTAAGGGATATTAACAAGAGACTCCCTGAGCTAATTCTGCCCACTGGTTTCAACCCACTGCTGGCTGTCCAGGTTGTCAGTGACAAGGTTGATGAGAAAAGTACCAGGGTAATCAAACGGGATTTCAAGGCACTTAACCACTTAGATGCTCCCAAGTGTATGGATCTGGATGAGATCCATCCTAGGGTGATGAGGAACTGGCAGAAGAGCTCGTTACGCCGCTGTCCATTATCCATCTATCATCAGTCATGGCTAACTGGGGAGGTCCCAGGCAACTGGAGGCTGGCCAGTGTGATGCCCATCTTCAAGAAATGCTGGAAGGAGGATCTAGGGAACTACAGGTCTGGTAACCTGACCACAGTGCCCAGCAAGGTGACAGAGCAGATCATCTTAAGTGTGATCATACAGCACAGGCAGGACAACCAAGGGATCAGACTCAGCCAGCACAAGTTTAAGAAAGGCAGATACTTCCTGACCAACCTGATCTCCTTTTATGCCCAGGTGATGCACCTGGTGGATGAGAATAAGGCTATGGGTGTTGTCTACCTGGACTTCAGCAAAGTCTTTGACACCATCTGCCATAGCACTCTCCTGGCAAACCTCTCAGCCCATGGCTTGGACAGGTGCACTCTTCTCTGGGTTAAGAACTGGCTGGTCAGCCAGGCCCGGAGAGAGATTGTGAATGGTGCCACATCCAGCTGGCAGCTGGTCACTAGTGCTGTCCCCAGGGATCAGTGTTTGCTCCTGTACAATATCGTTACTGATAATCTGGATGAGGGGATTAAGTCTTCCAATAGCAAATTCACAGACAAGATCGAGTTGGGTTGGAGTGTTCCTACCCTCTGCAGGAGGGTAGGAAGGCTCTGCAGAAGGACCTGGACAGGCTGGATCAATGGGCTGATTTCAATGATTTGAGGTTCAGCAAGACCAAGTCTGGGTCCTGCACTTTGGCCCAACAATCTCCTGCAGCACTACAGACTGGGGACAGAGTCCCAGGCTGGAAAGTGGCCCAGTGGAAAAGGACTGGGGGTACTGGTTTTGACAGTCAACGAAACATGAGCCAGCAGTTTGCCCAGGTGGCCAAGAAGACAAATGGCATCCTGGTCTAGATCAGTGCTAGTGTGGCCAGCAGGACCAGGGCAGTGATTGTCCCAGTGTTTCTGGCACTGATGAGGCATGCCTCAACTCCTGTGTCCAGTTCAGGGCCCCTCAGTTCAGGAAGGACATTGAGTTGCTGGAGCATGTCCAGAGAAGGGCAATGGTGCTGGTGAAGGGTCTGGAGCACAAGTCTGATGAGGAGCAGTTGAGGGAGCTGGGAGTGTTTAGCCTGGAGTAAGAGGCTCAGGCTCAGGGGGACCTTCTCTCTCTCTACAGCTACCTGGAAAGAGACTGTAGCGTCCACAGGTGGGGATTGGCCTCTTCTCCCAGGCAACCAGTAACAGGACAAGAGGACACAGACTTAAGCTGCACATGGGGAGGTTTATGTTGGAGATTTGGAAGAAATTCTTAATGGAAAGAGTGGTTAGATAGTGGAACAGGCTGTCCAGAGAGGTGTTGGATTCATGTTTCTGGTTCTCTTTAAGGAAAGACTGGACGTGGCACTTAGTGCCATGGCCTTGTTGACAATGTGGTGTTCAGTCATCAGTTGGACTCAATGATCTCAGAGGTCTTTTTCAACCTAATGGATTCTGTTATAAACCTATTAAACACATTAATGTAAACATAGTGAACAGGGAACAGTGCTTGAAGATCAAGTCCCACTGTGATCTGTGATACTGATATGTCAAATGATAGAAGATTGTTCTATCTGAAACGATAATCTGAATATGTAGAGAAGGCAGCTGGGATCAGAATGCAATCGAATGTGTTTTATTGCTCCTTATTTTTGTGTCTCTCCTCTATGAGGTTGGTGGATCATGATTTTTTTTTTCTGCTGGAGCAGATGAAAAATGCTGGTGAAGATCATCAGTTACTTAAATACAAATAAATGAATAATGGATACACCTACTCATATATAAAATTTAGGCAAATATAATTAAGCATGCAATTAAGAAAAAAGAGCTTATCCTAGAACAGCTTGATGGTCAAGGAGTTCCTACGGAAGCTGGTTTTGTACTCTAGGTTTATGATTATCAACATTATGTCAAGAAGTTTGAAAAATCTTGTTTTCCAGTTGTATTAGTGACTAGAATGCAACTCTTGAATTTTGTTGCTGATTTCTTTAATTACTATTTTCAAAAAAGCGAGGGAGTTTTTTTGGTAGAAGCACAACCTGTAGAATTTAGACACAGTGCCTGCTCAGTTCAGTTTACTGAAGGTGCATTGTTAATTACTTTAGCTGTGCCTTTACTATTGTGAACAGGCTGCATTTTGCCAAGTGGCACAAGTATGTTGCTTTTTGAGCAGACAGAGCAAAGGAAACCTGTAATCTGCAATATACAGCCCTCAGTTTTATGTGAGTCCTTGTTCTGCTGCTACCTTAACAAAACCCTTTTGCTGTCAGCTGATGATTCTGCACTGCTGAATTTTGAGGTTTTCTGCCTCGGTGTGACCTACTTGTTTGTCAGTTTCATGGACCTCTGTGTTGTTCTTCACTTTGAGATCTCTTTGGATCCTAGGTTGTTTTCTGTATGCTCGTGGATACCAGAAGCAATCTGTTTTCTGTGAGCTTTAACCTAAATGTTAAGTAATAATCTTATTATTGCTTTAGCATCTGTTTGTTATGCATAGTTCTTTAGTGTCTGCCGAGGGAACAAGTAACAAATCTAAATACTTTGTTTCCTTTGAATAGCCTGGGGTGTTAAAGTTAGGTGTCAGACTACAACCACAGAGTGATTTATGCTTCCCTACTTTAGCCTGGAGTGAATTAGTATTTAATCAGGTTGTTCTTTTATTTATCTTCCCTAGCATAAAGTGATATGTGTAAGAAACATTCCACAGGGTGATAATCACCCACACTGGGCCTGTAATATCGATTTTATACATGTGTAGCCTTGTACGCCTTAAGAACATAGTGTACACTTTTGCTGCTGAATTTTCCTCTTAGGGCAGTTTTGGGCCATCCACGCTGGTCCTGAGAGGAGCTTTGAAAGTGTGTTGTCTGTAGTAATGAGCTGTCCTGGGATAAACTGCAATCCTAACACACAGCTCCTTCCACTACAGTAATCCCATTGTGGAGTTGTCCCAAAAGAGTATTGCTGGGTGCCTGATTATATGCCCACTTTTTGCTGCCAGAGAAGATTTTGCTTCTTCTTCTTCTTCTTTTTTTTTTTCTTAAGGTATGACGTAATAGGCCGATATTAGAGTTTACTGATGCACAAGCGTGAAGTAGACATAACGAAATGACTCATGCTCAGTTAGTACTCTCGGGAAAAAGACTTTTTCAAAAACTTGTTAGTGGACATTATTCTGTCCTGTCTAACTTAGAATATTCTGTGATTGTGATATTATTCTGAGTTAGATCTTCATGTATATCTTTGCACATGCAGGATGCATTTTCATTTTCATTGACTTCCTTCCTTAGCTTAAATACTAAAAGTCAGTTTTTAGAAGGAGAAATTCAGATCATTGCTGTCTAAAACGTGCTGTACTGAATGGGAGATGTAGGAATAGAGTGATCATGTCATTCCTGAATGATAGTCAGCTGAGAGCGCTTTGTTATATGTGGAATGGTAGGATTCCCTTCCTGCTTCTTCATGCTTCATTTTCAGTGTGTTTACAGTGGAATTAATTTGCCAGTGTTTGTCTGCACTGAATTTCATATGCTATTACTGTTATCTAAAATGAACTTTATGTGATGTCTGAAGAGTATTATTTTCTATGCTCAGTTCTAAGTATTTTTTGCAGTAATTTCATTTACTTGGAACCTAACAAGACCCTAGGTCATTAAAATACAGAAAGCAGAACTCTATTTTTTGCTGTTTCACATAAAATGTTACAGTATTTTTACTGATCTGTTGACAAAGAAGAAGAACAGGATCCTTGCAGGCTTATATGTCAATATTTATTTGCTGATAATTAATGAAATGTTTACTTGTTGTGCTGCTTATATATAATGTCTCTTAGCTGTTTATATAAAACACTAAGACCCACTGTGTTATTTTAAATATATTTACAGATGGACTGGAAAATATACAGCAAAAGAAAATCTTTAAAGAGAATACTGAAAAAACACAACAGAGTGAAGAGCCATGTGCTGCTGATTCAGTAGATTCTCTGATGGCAGAAATGCCATTTGTGGACACAGATATTGAAGATGAATGTGCTAGTAAGTACATTAAACAGAAGAAATGTGAAAGCATAGACACATCATGCACTCAGCTCTTGGTTCTGCCTGTTGGCAAGGACACATGGGCCAGGCACATGGAACTGTCTCCCTGCAAACAGGTTACAGTCCAGAGCTTTTCTTTTTGCTATTCAGTCCTGCAGTACTTGAGCATATTAAGAGTTCACCCTTTTGTTATCCTGCGGAGCAGTGAGTCACAGAATAAAGACATTTTGTATGTCAATTCACATTACTGTGTGTGAGCTTCTCAGGTGATGGGTTTTGTGACCTGTCCTTCAATGTGTATTCCCAGCATGAGGCTGGAAGTGCACTGTTGATTGGACAGTGGATGTCTGCAGCCTGGTCAGCTTGTGGGCGTGTATCAGGCCATGTGGTGGGAGAGGGTCTGTAAAGGCTCAAGGAAGTGAGCTGAGAGAAACACAATTATGTGTGAAGAAAGAACTGAGGACACACACATTTCTTTCTCTATATCAGAAGGTGTCTCAGGGAAAGGAGGAGGTAGATAGCAAATCTGGCTGGGATGATATTTTCTTCTGGGCTGGGCTTGGTTCACATGCTATTGGTTGATTAGTCTTAGTCTACTACAACTTTTAGCTTTAATAATCCTATGTATTGCTGTGTTTTATATTTCCAAATACAGAATGCATGGGATTTTTGAAGTTTAATATTGGCCCTTTTGCTCTACAGTCATGTCCATGATCAAGTATGGACAATTTGCAGGCCTGTTGTCCTGCTGCATATGTTGAATAAGGGAGGCTCAGTGGTTTTGAAGCCATGTGTCTGTCTGTGTTAGCAGTTTATAAACCTGGCTTAGAGGTGTAGGCTGTTAGTTCAGGTGTGGTACTTCAGTTGTATGGCTACATTAATTCAGGTCAGAGTTGGATCTCAGTCAGGCAGTTCAGAGCATGGGCAGAGCAGGTGAGTGGGAAGACCTGCTCCAGTCAGTTGACTCAAGTCCAGCTCCTGTTGGTGTGATATTAAGAGTGTCTTTGTTTAAATGTTTGTGTCCTGAAAGTGACTTTGTTCTTTTTCTCTTCAGTGCATGCAACTTCTGAACTAAGTATTAAGAAGAAAAGAAAGCGGACTATTGGAAGGGAAATTGAAGAAGGCATTGAGAGAAAGAAGAAAAAGAACAAACAGTATCAGCCAAATTATTTCATTTCTCTTCCAATTACTAATCCAAAGGTGATACTCTTTATTATACTAATTTGGTATAACCAGAATTACTTCGACAGCTGCATGTGTTTATCAGAACAGTGATCGATACTGTGCAAAAAATTTTTTCAGGTAGTTTCAAAGAAACATTAGCAGTCTATTCAATGAGTAATGCTGTTATGTAACATTTTTTTGTGAATAAAATTGCTTTTCTAAAAAAGACTGGAGGAAAAATACTTACATTTTTATTCAGTTAGTCAGTCTTATGGATTTCACTGAAGCTGGCTGAAATTTCCCCTCTGCAGTGTTTAGTATTGCCTATTTTGTTGTTCATGTAGAATAAGGAAGGGAGACATTCCTATTTAATTTAGTGAGAAAAATTCTAGCAATATTTTTAGATTTCTTTATAGATACAAATTCATATTTGGATCTGTTACTGTTTTAACTTGGCAGTTTGTAGTTTAGCATTTTACAGTAAAATGGTTCATCTTATTTAAAATTCAGACAACTGTTGTTTTAGTGAGATATTGTTCAGATAAATTCAGGAAATGCAAAGAGCTCTTTAAGAAAATGTATTTCCTTGCAGTTACATGAGTTGTCTCATTGAGGCAGTAAATGAAAATGAATTCTTACATCCTGCAGGGTTTCTCTGGTACATCTTTGATATCTTTTGTGTTTGAAACAAGGAAAGTAGGTGCCTTATGTCTAAAAAGTTGAACCCAGCAGTTTAACAGCATTTGCAAATTTAGTTTGTGGGGTTTTTTAATATCAGAAACTATCTTGGATGAATTTTAACTTATATTAAACCTCATTAACTCATTTTAACTACATCTGTATTATCAGTTCTCTGAAATAGTAAAATAAGATTAAAAAAATACAAAATGAGACTAAAATAGCTTTGAAAATGACACTGCAGTCTTTGATTCTTCAAAACATAATATAAAACCAGCCTTTAAAATCTCTTCTTCACATAAGATCCAGGATAGCCTGTTACAAATATTGTAGGATATCTTTTGTTACATCTTATTTTAAGATGTCTTTTATTCCAGATCAGTTTAACAGGTTCCATAATTTAACAAGTAAAAGAATAATGTAGGGGTTATATAATCTGGTAATTGAGAGTTCCTGCTGACAATTGTTACTGTGCCCAGGGGTTGGTTAGGAAGATCTTAACTAATGCTTGGTTTTTTATGTGTCATTATTTAATCATATAGTTTTTTATATGTCATTATTTAGTCATATCATTTACAGAGGTAAAGAAACAACTCTTTAAATTTAATCTCAGAGCATTTGAGAACTCCAGGACTTTGCTAGAAAGTTTTGTTTATACTTGCCTTAGAGGTAGAGTGGTTCTGAAAGTAGAAAATAAACATTGGAATTTTTATGGGCAATAATAGCCAAAATTTAGACACCTGGTTTCTTGATAGTCAGAGTGAATCTGGTAATTGCTGGTAGTATTTCAGTTGGTAATGAGAGACCTTTATTTTTTGAAGAGCTTATTTTATTCCAGTGAAGTATTTTAAGCATAACTGTTGTTTATTTGTATTTTATGTAGTAATTTAAGCTTTACACAGAGGAAATTTTGTAATAAAGGATCTTTCCGAAACATTAAATCAGCTGTTCCTCTTGGAAAATGAACAGTTTCCTTGTTTCCATTTTAATTGTTTTGAATCTTTAGAAATGAAAAGTGTTCTTCCATTAATTTTGAATTTATATTGAACTTTGCATTATTACTTGTGCAAAAATAGTTAAATGGATTATGATCATTTTATCTTTTGCTATTTGTTCAGTTGTTTTTTTTTTTTTAAGTTATGACTTTCATGATATGCTATTACTTGGTATGTTAGCCTATCAGGGTTCTCCAGTCTTGACTATAATTGCTATTGATCTGTTAGGTCTTTAAAGCTTTACATTTACTTACTAGTAGTATCCTTGTAATAAGCAAAACTGTGCTATTCTATTACTCCTCAGAATAATGTACTTCAAGTAATGGAGAGGAGATCTTGAAATGAGTAGTTGAGGCCTTTTTTTTGAACTTTTTTAAAAAAAGAATTCAGAGGGAGGAATTGTTAAGTGTGATCTGCCTTAAGGTTTTGGATTAAGTTAAGACATCTCAAGTAAAAATAAATAGCATGATAGCAGTTGAAATGTAAAACAGTACTTTTTAAGGTAATGTAAATAACAGGTTAAATAGCAATTCAAAATTTTTATTTATGCAGTGGGTCAAAGCTTGTTATATAGCATTGGGAGAGTCCTAGTTTGCTTCATTAGAATAGTACGCTCCAATGTTAATTGCACCTTAGATTTATTGGAGAAAACAGAACAAATCTGAAATTGTGATATGCATTGTGATGGCACACCTGTTTAACAGCTGTTGTGTTACACTTTGATTGCATAACTTCAGGGAAAACATCTGAAAAACAAGTTTCTAAAATTCAAAAAAACTTACTTGAAAACTTTTTTTTTCCAATTAATGTTGATTGTGTAGAGCATTGTCATTTAGCCAGAGAGAGAGGATGTGCTCAGCCTTCTTTTTATTTTACCTGTATCCAAAGGGCAGGATTTTTCATACTTTCTTGATGGATTCAGCAATAACTTTTCTCTGGAACTGATAACTGGCTGTCTTTGGACTTAATCTTGTTCCAAAGCCATATTATTTGTTAGGATTTTAGCTTGGTTTCCTAATAGAGTTTATACAGCTATGAGCCTGTCCACTGGCGTTTTTTGGGTTTTCAACCTGTTGTCCAGTTTTGGACAGAAAAATTGACATTTCAGAGGTCTTAATTTCCTACAGTTTTTGTCTCATTGGTGCTTGCATAAAAGAGTGAGTGTTGAAAGAACATGCTTTTGTGGAACTACTACTGAAGGGAACTATAGGGCTATGGGGATGTGGGGTATTGGCTGCTAAACTAAATACTGAGTAATATTGATCCCTTTAGAGCTAGGATGCTTTTACCTGCTGTGAAAACCCAGTTCCACATCTGTCTTCTGTACTCTGAAGGGTTTGTACACTTACATTTATATTTTTTCTTTTGCCAGCTCACAGGTGCAAATTAAATTTAGAAGCAATAGTTGAAAATGGAATAAAATTGTAATTAGTATAGCACATTTAATATTTGAGTTTTGTTTCTTTTTTTTTGCTTTAGCTTATAAACGTAAATAATTATTCAGTCAATACATTGTAATTAGCAGTGATCACATTTACCACTTCTTTGCTTAAATATGGATTAAATTCCTCCTGTATCTGAGACAATGAAACTGTTATTTATCCAGGATAAGACCAGTTCTGACATATGAAGGAAGATGATCTTATTGCAACATGATTTATGATAAAATGTTGGTGGAATTTTCTTCATATGTCCTACACTACTTAAGACACTTGTGGTTTTGTAAATGCCATATCCCCTTTTCTGGCAATTAGCTCTTACCTTCCATCCTTCTCCTACCCTTGCTACCATCAGTTCATTTGAGTTATGATTTAGTTATATTTACATGACACTAATAGATATCTATGGCTCATTAGGTAAAACTTCTGCATGGCAAAATTCATCTTAAGAAATTCAGTCAGAAAAATAATGAACAGTCCCATTAGATTGGGGTTTTTTTCCCCAGGAAATTTATATGTTCCTTATGATTAACAGAGCTACCAGAATATATCAATGCTTTTTTTATACCTAAGAGCTACTTGTGCTTGTTTTATGAAAAGTCAAGTCTGTACAGTACATTTGTGAAGTATTCACTACTGAATTTCAAATAAATAAACAACAAAAAAAAGTGAGATTGGAGTTTCCAACATGCTTCTTTTAGATTTTATACACCAAAGATGATTTGTCTGTACTGTTCACTGTGCTTTAAGAAGTAATTAATTTTGTCAGATGGTCAGGTTTATTTGACTTGATCTAATTTTCACTAACATACTCAAGAATTGTTGCAGGTTTTTGGTGTTTTGTTTTTTAAGTGCTACAATACAACGAGCATAATATCAAGCGCAGTGAGCATTTTGGATACAATTTATAGGGAATGTATAACCAAATAAATAATTTTAAATTTAAAAAAATGTAATTCCAGTGTTTTTCAAGAGAAGGACTGATGAAGTTAGAACTCTATACCTGTTTCAAGAAAATTTGTCTAAATACATTTGAAGGGAGTATATACATTATATCTGTCTATTGGACAATATAATCAGAATTGCAAATTAGATATCGCTACAAATTATTTACTGAATATTCTGGTTTTGAATGTGCCCAGTCCTGCAAAGATCAGCTTTTCTTCTGTCACTTACCTGCGCATAGCAAGATAGACATTTAGCAGAGTAGGCAGAGCAATTCCTTGAAGAAGCTTTTTGTTGGTATTACCGGCAGTGTAAAACTGGATGATCTTAACCTGCTTCAGGAGTTTATGATACTTATGGAAGGAAGCTCCTATTAAGATGTGATGGGGAGAGTCCAGTGATTTGTTAATCACTCTATTTGTACCCAGTTTGGGTTCACTTGGGTCAATTAGCACAGCTTTTTCAGCGGATAAAACTTTCTTCTGCTAGAATGGTTTTTACATAAATGTTTGTTTTTAGTTTGAGTGCTTTCTTGTTCACTTGCATGATGGGATACAGTAATTGTTGTAGTGGCTAACTGTTGTTTCTGTGTCTTTCTTCCCAGATTACTGGCAGTATTCAGGCCGTCCAAGATGCAATAATACAAAAGGATCAAAGGTTTTCCAAAGCAATGGTTCGCTCTGGCTCATTGCATGTCACCATGTCAGTGATGCATTTATCCACTGAAGAAGAAATCAGCATGTAGGTATTTAGTGTAAATTAAGTATATACTAGTATTTTTGCTTAATTTAGTAAATACTAGTATTATGTGTTCATAAAGAGACTAGCAGGGTTAACTGACACTTTTTTGTGCTATACACAGCCCTAATTTACTGGGGTTGTAGAACATTTGAGTTATGTTGTTTTTGAAATGCTAGTCTTAATATTAGCCATTTTTATAACTTATATGTCATAAACTCTGATCAAAGTCTGTGTTTTTCCATTGCGTTTTTCCTACTGTGTGCTGAACTTGCACACACAGATTTCATGTTTGCTAAAGTAATTCTTTTAAAATAGTGTTTTGATATAGGGGACAGGGTGATTAAAACTCTGCTGAAGTGCAGATTGCTCATAAGAAAGTCAGAATCCAAGGTAGAATGTAGGAACCGTTTGGTAGTCAAGGGCATGCTTCTAATAAGTAGAAGTATTTTGGCTGAAAGCATTTGACACACCTAAAAATAATGAATGATCAGTTTATCTAAATCAGTTGCCTTGTTTTTACATGCTTGGTTTTTTTGAATTCTATATCCTTGAGATCTCTATACTCCTACCTGTCTTCACATCTGTGATGATGCAAATTTGTCAGCATCAACAGTCTGATCTAAGGCAAGAGAAGCAGCCAGAAAAGAGAATTAAAAGGCAAGCAAAGGATGGTAGATTCCCTCCCCTCTCCATGTGCCTGGTTAATGAGTAAACTGTGATAGCACCTGAAAATTGGTGAGAACAACCATGTGAGATTTTTTTTAAAGGGTTTGAAGCAAACTTTTAATAAAAGGAGCATGGGATTGTACTTCAAAGCACATATGTCTCTTCATGAGTATTTTATAAAAGTCCAAAACTGCATACCAAAACAAATTCTCCAATTCAGAATATTCTGCTACTCTGTGAGCCCCTTCTCAGTTTTCACTGTCTGAATGCCACCGAAGCACTGACTTACAGAGTTCTTCTCTGCCTCTCCCAGCAGAACTCTACAGTCCAGTGGCTCAGAACTGTCCTCTAGTCAGCAGCAGCTTCCTCAGAGATTCACCCCTTTCCTGGCCAGATGCCTCCTATAGGTTTCTAGCTCAGCTATCCTCAGGTATTCTAGATTGCATGTTCTTTTAAATGAGATTTAAAAAAAAAATTAATAACTGATTTTTTTGTTTAATCTTCTGGAAGATCTGCTGGGAGTAAAATGCTGAACTTGCCTTTTTCTTGCTTCACCAATTTTTGAAACCAGGTTAATGGAAAGAAACCAAGATCCAGGCTGGCAAACAAACCTGTGTGTAATGTAGGGGGAGAGTAATCTCTCAAACAAAGTGCTGCTAGTCAACTGGGCATCTGAGAGTTCACAGATCCTTAGGTTTGGATCCATTGAGTTACTTAGATATCTACAGTTTTTCAACTGTGTTTGCACAATAGTGCCTCTGTCTATACAGAAATGAAATGTGTTGAATGCTATTTGAAGTGAAATGCGTGATAAGAATGTGCTAAACATAACATTCAATTCAGCACAAAGCCCTTTGTATGCTATTTTAGTACATACAGCTTTCACCCTGAAAATGGAACATCTGTATTCTAGGCCGCTCTTTCTAAGGGAATCCAGACCTGCAATTCCCATGTGAGTTTCCTAACTGATTGACTGTGGTCTAGCCTTCATGAATACACTATACATTTCTTTTTGTAGGACTGTATGAAATCAAGAATGTGAAATTTTGAAACTAGAAAGAAAGCAAGCAATCAACACTCATGACAGCACTCCCTTCAAGCCAGGAAGTTCTACTCTATGCTAACTGTGCATAGTCATGGGATCAGGTGCTAGAAATCAGGATGCCTGCCTTTGCAGTAAATGCCTAATTATGAGATTATAGTGTCAAGGTTTTCTTGCTCATTTTCTGTCAAAAACTCTGTGAATCTCACCTTTGCATTACAAGTAACAGGAATGGCAGAATTGAGTTCGGCTTTTTTTATAAGATCGCTTTTTCTAACAAGTGATCAAAATTGAAACTCAAATTTCTAAAAAGAAACTTTGTGAGTTTTAAGGACTACAGTATTTACATTACAACTATACAGAAAGAAAACAGGCATTGCTTCTATAATTCTAGCTTGTGTTCACTTAGAATATGCTGTTTTAATTTTTTTTAAATTTCCTTTTTGACTTGAGATCAAAGTGCTTGTAAACTTCTTGGGAATCTCTGTGGATTAGTTGCACTGAGTGTAACTACCAGTTGGCATTGTAAATACTATTTGGTATGGAATAACAAGAAAATACCACTGGTTTTAGCTATTGATTCAGTGGAAATGTTTGTCCTTGTGCACTATTCTTACAAAGCAATTGTTAGATGTTATGAAGTGGTTGATAGAATACAAAAGGCAAGATAGAGTGAGATGACAGCTATTTTTCTACATAATTTAGTGTTTGCAAGATTATAAATAAAAGAAAAAGTAGAACTAGATCTTCAATGCCACAGTGCTAAACTGAAAGCACACTGCACTGTGTGGATTGACCTTTCATGGAACTCATCAGTAGGCTTGGGCTGGTCAGTGAGCTCTGCAGCAGACCCTACAGTATGGAAATACACATCTTTGTTCAGCTGAAGAACAGAGCTTTCCATGGACTTTCTGTGGACTAGTTCTCACATGTAAAAAATCCAGAGATGGATTTTAGATAGATTCATGAATCAATACTTAAAAGCCTTCTGCAAGCTTTAACTTAATTTGACTCAGTGTATTTGAAATAGCTGTACTTGTTTTGGACCAATTTTTAGGTTCATGTTGGTAAATAAATCTATGCCTGCTTACATGTGAAGTAATCTGACAGGTAGAACCAGTATTAGATAGTGTTTTTGAAAGATCTTGAAGTACAGCACATAAGGAAGACACAGGAACAGGCTTGTCTAACAGTGATAGGAGGGTAGGTAAGTGACAGAGACTACAATTACAGTAAAATATCTTTTACAAGGAACAAGGAACGTTGGTGTTTAAAATGGTTATAAAGGAGCTAAAGTACTTCTAGCTTATAGATTAAAGCCCTCTGAAAAGACTACAAGAGGACTCTATCAGTGAAGGATATTCTGTCGTTATCAACCTTCATGTGTTTCTTAACTTATCTAGGTTCCAGTTATGCACAGTTCACATCAAGTCTACCTTGTAAAACACAATGAGAATGTGTAGAGATTCTTGGAATTGTACAGGCTTCAATGAAATAATTTAACCTGCCCTAGAAATCGGTGATTGCTTTCATCCAGCTAGGACAGAAAAAGTAAACATACCTCTTTTGAGCATTTTTAACCTATTACTGCCATCTAGCGTTTATAAAGTCTGCATCAATTTGGGGAAAAGATTACATTCAGGTTAATTAAATAGAATTAAAACTGTGAGATGTGAGAAATCTTTTAGAAAACACCAAAATGTTTATATGGTTTTTGTTTAGAATTTAAATCACTTTTAGTACAGGTCAAAACAATCATTTCATGTAATTGTACATGCACTTGATGTGGCTAATTTAGATGATTATTAAAAGGTTTCTACCCTGTTGTTACAGTTATAGTGTGCATGTCTCTTAGCTCTTACAGAAAGTAAATGTAAATTGAGATTCTACTTCTTTTAACAACAGTTCTCCATGAGCTTAATTGTAATTTCCATATAATTTTATCATTATATATGTAATGTCACATCTGTTTATAATTTAACTAACACTTTTGTAACTTTGACTGAAGAAGGCTCTTAGTTCAATTGACATACCAGGACAGGAAAAAAATTAATTTAAGAATGGAAAACAAAATGCTCCTAAGTAATCATCTTTTCTAAATGGAATTCACAAAGTAATAGGGACATTGTCATGTTAGTATCTGGATACCTTGAGGACTGAGATAAACTCTTTTGAGGAATTGCACCCACTGCTAAGTCTGCCTTTATTATTTGTTTGGTTTTACTGCACAGTGTATGAACCACTTTACCTTTATAAAAAGGTGGTAATAATAATGACAACAATTGTATTGATAGAAATTAGTGCAAAAGTACTGCAGTAGATAATAAATTGGTACTAAAAAATCTTTGTTACATTTATTGATATAATTATTAATAGCAATATTAACAGCAGAAATATATTTGACATTGCTCTTTTCTTTCCTCTCAACAGAGCAGTTGGTGCTCTTTCAGACAGCAAGGTTTTTGTAGATGATCTCCTGAAAGGAAAAAGAGTGAATTTGTCTTTTCAAGGAATTGATCACTTCAGAAATCAAGTTGGATTTGTGAATTTGGCAGAAAATGATCATACAGCACTACTTAAGGAAATAGCAGGTACAACTTGCCAATCTAGTTTAAGTGTTTTAAAGACTTCTCAATAACCTAAATGAGAATGGAGCACAAAGATAAGTTTGTGCTAATTTAGTCAATATTAATTTACCTTTAACAACTGTAAATGCTACATAATTAATTTCCTAGCCTACTTTGCATATTTCAAAATTATGTTAATGAATTACAGACAGTAATGTTCTCTGATAACTTTTTATTCAGTATATATAAAAAACATAGTGCAAATTTGTAAATGGGATGTAAAGACTCCATGCTACCTTGTTTTGGTCCCATTTTTATCTGCCTATGAGTCTATACTTAAACTATGTTGTTTACAGATATTTAATAAAAATTCTCAAAGAACAGTACTGTCTATAATTCATTGGTGTCCTTTAAAACTATCCCAGCAATTCTAACTATTCCTTGGAAAGATTCTTTAAAAGAGTTTTTCAGTATTGATGAATTATCTTTTGTGTTCTGAGGAATGTGAGGTCACACCATTTTTAATAGAGCAATAACCCATTTTGCAGAGTAGCAAGGACTGCTGCTGTCACACTGCCTCTTTGCAGTCCAGTGCAGAGGGAAAAATTGAAAAAGTCTTTATTAATTCAGTGTTTTCTCTAGCAATTCATTCGTTTCATTTCTGAAGTGCAGCTGGTTTGACCTTCTACAAAGACCTCAGTTGAATTTATTAAGGAATCAGTGTTTTGCTACTTCAAGATTATGTATGGCTTCTGCTATGTTCTAAGGTGAATTTTGATTTCATGTTGTTATTTTGTGCTGTACATGAATGAAGGGGAAATGCTGAAAACATAGTCAATAGAAAATAGATGACATTAAATTAGCTTCCAAATGGTAGGAAACCATTTAGTTCCATAAATTATTATATAGAGAAATCGTTTGATAATAACATCTGAACGTGGTCATTGCATGTCTGCTAATAACCGGTGTAGAGGTAGGTTTGCCAGAGATGGAAGTCCAGGAAAAGCAGAGCTAATGTGAATCTTCTGTTTGTTCTGATTTCCTAGTTACTTCCCAAAAATCCATTAAAAGATGTTAGCATCATTTAATTATCTACCGGGAATAATGCTAAACAGTTCTGACAGAGGTTTGAGGAGTATTTTAATAACTCTTTGTCAAAGTCTTTTTAGAAATTGTGCGCTTACAGTGACATATGCAATTACAGGACATTTTGAAAAACTTTCTTTTTTCTGCTTTGCTGCACCACAGAATATTTGAAGGACTGTTGAGGTTTAGTCCCAGCTGGCAGCTCAGTCCCTCACAGCCACTCACTCACTCTTCCCCAGCCATTTGGGGGACAGAGTTGGAAGAGTAAAAGTGAGAAGACTTGTGGGTTGACATAAAGACAGTTTAATAGGAAAAGTGAACACCATGCACTCAAGCAGAGCAAAACAAGGAATTCATTCACCATTTCCCATGGGCAGGCACATATTCAGCCCTTCAGTGATTCAGCAGAGCTCTATTACTAAGAGTGACTTGGGAAGACAAATGCCATCCTCCTTCCTTCTTCTTTCCCCAGCACTATATATGCTAAGGGCGATACCATACAGAATGGAATATCTCAGTTGGAGTCAGCCGTCCCAGCTGTGTCCCCTCCCAGCTCCTTGTGCACCTCCAGCCTGCTTGCTGGAGAGGTGGGCTGAGAAACAGGAAAGGTCTTGGCTCTGTGCAAGTGCTGCTCAGTAGTACCCAAGACATCCCTGAACTAACAAACCTCTGTTCAGCATAAATCCAAAAAATAACCCTATACTAGGTGCTATGAAGAAAAGTACCCAGCCAAAACCAGCGCAAATGCTAAGTGAATTTGGAAAGAGTAATGAAGTCGTTGGTTTTTATTTTGGTAACTACATTGTAAATGCTGCTTGAAGCTGATAAAAGTGAGTAAGTGAATCCTGGTTTTTTACCTACAGGATTTGCAGATGTTGATTTTATGGATTAATGATGCGTGTTATGGTGTGACCATGAGAGGGAGCTTGTATTTCACAAACAGAAAAATTACTGTTCTGTTTATACATACAAATATTTCATTTGCTTTTGGTCCTTTGTTTTTAATAAATGTTGATTAGTTGTCTTAAGTATTTTAATTCAGTTAGGACTGCACTGTAGTACAACAGTCAGGCTGACATGCAGTACAACTGACTTAGTAATCTTCTTTAACTTTAGTTGTGTATAAATGGCATTTAGGCTAATCTCTTTGAATTGATTTCCTAGCAGTCCACACTAGAGAGTGAGAGAAATGGAAAGTGAGTCATACTGTCCATCTTCTTCTCTAAATACATTACAGCTTGAGCATAAACCTTACATTGCCACCACACGAAAGCAATCTAACCCCTTTGTGCAGCCACATGGAGAATTTGGCTGTGGAAAAATGAACATTTTTACCTTTGCCAGCTAATTTTTAGCCTATTTAGCTTGCCCATGAAGTTTACTATATAGCTACATAACTGTTGGCAGGAAAGATAGGAGCAATGGCAGGCATGGGGGTAGAGAGAAACAGTCCATTCTGACAAGGATGATAGTTTAAAGCTCATCAAGGATGAGCTTCTTTAAAAATTGTGAATCCACACATTTAGCATCCATTTGAGGGTGAATTGCATTGCCCTCCCTTCAGGCAGCCTAGGGAAATAGTTTAATTCAGTTAATTTAGTCCACTTTAGTTACAGATGGCTGAAGCTATGATAAATGAATTTTGCCTCTTGTCAGTTGTTCTTAGGTCATTTCACATGATGAAAAAATTGGGAACTCAAAAGATATTGTAATTTTCCATTAGAACAACTGATTTGTACAAAGTGAGCAAAAAGGTGACAGTCCAAATTGCTGTTGTTTAGTTAGGTGGGACCGGAAGCATTCTCTGAAATGATGAAATGCTTCTCTGAAATCATACTGAAAACGAGGACAGCAAATGCTTTTAGATTTTAATTGATATTCTTTTTCATATTGTGCTGCCTAACACTGAATTACAACAGCTCTGAGAAATAGCTCACTAAAATGAAGGAATATGCTTACTGTGGCTTAAAAGAAGGTACTATCACTCCCTTCTTTTTGTGGTCATAACAAACTTGTAGGAAGTATCAGAATGGCTTGAAGCCAGTATAAGAAGAAAGTTTTATTATGAAGTTCTACTTATGTTTCTTTTTCAGTTCAGGACTTTACCTTCACATTGTCACTGTCTTGTAAGGCTTAGCTTATGTATTGACATTGCTAGGCTCAGCTGCTCCATGGATCCTACTTTATGAACGAGCTCATCTTTCTCATGTGTATGTGTGTGGTGATGGAGAGAAACAGAACAACCCATGCATAGTCCTGATGAGTGCTTGAAGTAGCAGTATAGCTTGCTGATACATGGCAGTGGTCTGGGACAGTGACAGCTCACTGAAAAAAAGTCAATCTAATACACAACCAAGGAGCAGTGGAGGAACTACTGGAAAACTGGCTTGACTCTGGCTTATCTTTTGGCCCATCTCTTAAAAAGCTCTAAGAATTTAATAATTTTAGCAGGGCTTAACATGATGGTTCTAATGGTAAGTTATCTATGCTCAGCTTTTTTTCATTTCCAAGTGTAAAGTCAAAAAAATCAATAAAAAGAATACTGTTTCTAAATTACAAACATTTTAGTTGAAGGAACATGATTTTGAGACAAGCAGAAATTAATAGTCTGGAAGTAAACCTACATATGTAGCATGTTTCTGTATCTAATGAAGTCTTCGGAAAGAAGATGGCCATTTGTATTATAGAATATGGCTTAATAAGCAATTTTACTATGAATTGTTCTGTATTGATCCAGCTGTTGGATTTTTGAGCTTTTCCCATGTAAAGTGGTTCTGAGTAAGCTTCATATATCACATTTCCATTCTAATTATAGGGAAAGAGTTGTCTAATGGATTCAGCTGCATCCAGTGTAAGAGGCAGATGACATTCAGTAATTTTGACATTATAAAAATGAGGTACAAAATGATATTACAGAGTACTTCAAACTGTATGAAAGGCAGTCTAAAAGCTGTCCAAAAATTTGTTCCAGGAAGTCATTGAGCTTGTAAAAATAGCTTTAACATTTCTAGGGTATACTTTGAAGCTGCAAACATCAGTCAGCCTGAGGCTAATAAAATCAAACATAGATTTTGTTTGATTTTTCAGTCTAAGTAGTAATGATAACGTCTGGAGGAAAGATGGAGGATACTCATTTGTCAAGATGCCTGGGCATTGTCTGTCCATTTTTCTCATCACTGGCCTCTAATTTCTTTTAGTTTAGATAATCTCCATCATAAACTTTAAATTTTGTGTATTTGCCAGTCAACAAATCCACTTTTATACTGTCTCACAAGCCTAGAACTTTCTCTTGCCTGCAGCATCCATGTGTCCTTTCCAGTTTCTTTTAAATCTCTTTTTGTACCCACTTCTTCAAAGAGCTTCATGGATATTAATAGCATTACATTATCTTGTAACCTTCCTGAACTCTCAGGAAAACATTTCTCTTTCTTTTTTTTTCCCTCCACTTAGTCAGATTTCATTCTATTTTTCATTATTTTTGAAGAAGGAAACCTTGTGTTAATTATATTCATAAGTTACCTTAACCAGTAAAATGTTGCACTTCTTGTACATGTTAAATTCCACAAAACTGGGGCTATCTGTAGTCCCAGCAAGCCCAATGACTTGAGCCTGTGATGTTTAATATGTCTGTGCCATGACAAACTGTGTGAGAAATATGATGCCCCTGAGAACATGTGTAGACACACACCTACACATCCATAAATCTGTTACGTTAAAACTGCAGTCTCTCTCTTCTTGCCTTTCTCTTCTGACCAAGGTTTTCATTATTTTTTCTTGATTGGAATTGCCAGGTATGAAAGAGGATTTTGGAGATACATTGAACAGTTACCAAACAAAGCTATTTCGCACAGAACAGAGACAGGCAGGCCGGTGGTTCTGTTTAGCAGGGTAAAGTGCAGGTGCCTAGCTGTCCCACCCAATTCCCACACAGTCACAGCACTGTGTGATTGGTCTGCCCTGCTGACATCCCTGGGTTCATCCCTGGATCAGAGGCACATTGGCAAACCTCTGCTCTGATACTAAGTTCTTCCCAGAGTTAGGAGGAGAGGTGCAAATCTTCATCAGCACAGATCCTAATTGCAGAGTGTCAGATAAGACTGCATGGCCTAAGATGTGATGGCAGAAAAAAATGGAGTTTTCAGAGGGGAAAAAAAGACTGCTATGCACAAGACTGAGTCAGAACATCACATGGTAATGTAAACCTGGTTCTGATAAGATTTACCTTTGCTGGAACATCAAAGTCAGTGGGTCCCCAAATTGTGATGTTCAGAGAATAGATACAGGAGCCAGAAAGCTCAGTGGGGATTTAGTGTAAATTTAGAAATGTCTCCGACAGACAAAATTTAAAATAATACAAGTAGGTCAGCTGTACTTGTGTTGTTTGCTTCCTGATGTGATTCTGTTTCTTCCAGGTATCAGAAAAAGGACTGTTGAACTATCAGGCAAAAAATTAATATATTTAAATGAACATACATTGTTTTGTTAGGGGCTGATTAAATCTATGTGATAAGATTCATTATTTTCCCCCTATTTTGATTTTAGTTTGATTGTTTGAGTGAGCTAGATCTACACCTGGTGAAAAATTGGAAGTTGTACTTGCAAAAAAATAAAAAGCTTAAGATTTTGCAGTTTTCTGTTTTTCAGATACAGAAATACTCTATTTCCCAGTATTATTTTTACCATAGATTTTTTCAATTTTATCAAAACATTTTTTCAAACAGAAGTTTTTCATGTTTAATCTAAATAAAACCATGGAACATAATTCAGAAGTTGCACTGAAATTTATTTCCAAGACATTAAACATTACATTGGGCAGATGAGTTGAAAAATAGTAAACTAGGTCAGTATTGTTGAGTTGTTTTGGCCTAGACTTCAAACAGATAAAAGTAGGAAAAAGTACATTAAAAGAAGGAAATTAGCTCAGAAGGCAACAGTGAAGCTTTAAAAGCCAAGCAAAAATCATCAGCACACCTAATATGTTCTCTAATGCTGGGCATGTAAATCCAGTGCCGAAACTTAGAGCTTTCACTTCCGAGTTTCCTTTGGTCTGAGTGGGAGATTACACAAATAGAGATAATAGAATTACCACAGAATACTGGTTTTGAGTTGAGAATTCTGTTACACACTCAGAGTTTTCCTGAAGTTTCCCACACTTCTAGTGAGAGTGACTCCTGAACAGTGCTGCAGATATTTCACATGAAATATTATATCCATGTTCACATGAAATAATATAAAGCTCTGAAGAAATAATATGTACATTTAAAATTAAGTAGAAGTCTTCCTGCCTTTTAGTACTCATCATCTTGTTTCTTTCACGTAAAGGACCCGTGACTAAAATTACATTTGAAAGCACATTTTAAGCATTATATTATGTAATTTATGTATTTATGCAATTTTCTCCTCCTGTCAGAAACTATGAAAAAGATATTTCAAGAAAAGGGGATCATGACAGGAGAAGAAAGAGCTTTTAAACCACATCTGACCTTCATGAAGTTGTCAAAATCAACAGAGCTACGTAAGCAGGTGAGCTCACATTTCACATAGTTCAGAAGCAATCTAGAAAGTAGCAACATAGTAATTTTTAATTTGGAGATGGACACTGTTGTTAATGCTGTAGCATCATATTTGCTACTTTGTAACCAGCTGAAGAGGTAAGACTTTTATGCTTTTAAAGAAATAATTAATGTCTCTACTGTAGAAGCAGTCCTGTACTTAATTTATCACTCTTGATATTCTTGGTGCAGTAATATCATGGTCTGTTTTCTCTTGGGAAATTAGGCAAGACCAAAGGATAAAAGTACTTCTTCAGAGTTGCAGAACTCCCATCAGGGGGTAGATTGTATGCAGGCGGTGTGTTTGCTGAGTTTTGTTACTGTATAGGAGAAAATGAGCAAATAAACAGTAGAATTTCTGTTTGGATATGCATAGTAGGCAGTTAGTTCCCCATTGAATGTGCTTTGGTGAATTTCAGAGTAATGAGGAAAAACTGTATTAATACATGTATATAATTAAATATATCTTCTATATTCTCTCTGGCAGGCAGTTATTTCTTGCCCATTTATTATGGGGTTTTTTTTACAAAATACACAAATACATGAAAATAGGATATAACTGTCATTAAAATACATAGAAGCAATACTAGTGTATCTTTTTTAAAATTTCATATTAATTTAACTGTAGTACCTGTTATTATTTAACACAAGGTATATGTCTCTACATTTTTTTACTGACATTGTATAGAATGTTTTATGTGATTCTTTAACATTGACTGGAAAATAATTTTCAGAAAAAATATTTTACATAAGAATTAAAGTACATAAAACTAATCTTTTAAGTTGATTTTTCCTTAATAGTGGGTTGAAGTTAATAATTAAACTTTAAAGTTTAATTAGAAATATCTCTAAAAATGCTGAAGGTGCACGTTTTAATTAAGTAGTGTTTTCAAGTAAGTAGAAAGAAGGTAGCGAGATTTGAGATACATCAAGAAAATTTGAGGGTATGTGTACTTGTTCTAAAATAGAAACAAAGACTTAGCCATAGGATGCAGGTGGTATATGATAGATATGAAATTTTTAAACTCACAGAAGCTTTTGCTTGAAATGACAGTTGAGTTTTTAAAATGCTAATTTTAAAAATCCACAGATCTTCTAGAATATCAGCTGTTCAATGATTTAACTGGTTAAAAGATCTGAGACAATCTGGGTGGGATTTTTGCTATTCTGTATTTTTTCTGTTTTTTGGCTGGTTGGTTGTTTCATTTACATTTATCTACCTTCCATGACATATTAGCCAGGATACATCCTTTCTGTGTTCTGATATTCACGGCTGCTGACAGAACCAGGTCAATGTCATTCCAAATCATCTTCCTGAGCCCTCCATAATGCTGGATAATGCATATGATCTACTGCATAGAAGGATACTACGTATTAAAAATCTGTACATTTTTCTCTGTCAATTCAGTGTGAGGCATAAGCATCAGTCTTTACTATATTTTTTTCTTTCATTGTATTCCTGCATTTAGTTAGACAGTTTAATGCATTTACAGAAAACAGTAAATAAAAATATGTATCACAAAAAGGAATAATTATTTGTCAGTACATTTAAATACGATGTCTAATTGTATTTTCAGATTTTAGAACAATATGAAAAGGAAGAAAAGGGAAGTGGATGAGGGTTACATGAGCAAGCTTATAAAAGAGCAAATAGTACTGAAGTGGTTGAGTATAGTTCTCAGCTGTAGCGCTGTGTAACTATATTAATTTATTTTTTAAATGTAAGCTTCCTTATTTGCAACAATATTCTGTTAAGTCACCCTCCTCTCAATGACATCCAAATTCCACCAAAGTTTTATTTTGGGGGGAAAAAAATCTGTTTTTTAAACCTTAATATAACTGTAGCAGTTTTGAAATTTATATATTCTGTAGAGATTTTAACTTTTCCAGAGTTAAAAATTGTATTTACAAAGCAAAGAGTTTGAGAATTCAGAACTAGTAAAGATCTCATGAAATCAGGTTTTCACTTTGAAGGCACATCATTAAGCTAACAATGGTAAATCTAAAAACTTGGAAACAGATATTAATAAAGGATGGAAGTGTGAAATAAAGTGGATTAGGAAAGAACTATGCGGTTTACTGTATCCCCTTCAGCTTCTCAAATTAAAGGACTTATTTACCTACTCAGAAGTGGGACCAACTTGTTCTTCATGCATAGTCGGACATTTCTCAGATTAGATGTGCCACTGAACACTTCCCCAAAAACAGGAGGTATAGTGTGCTCCTAGGTGTCCTTGTTGGAGGAGACAAAAGGATATAATTTACTTGCTCATGTTCAGCCATTTCCAGAATTATTTGAATGAGAAGAATCCTGGGTTAGTAGCGTTATCTTCTATGCAAAGCACCTAATGAAGCACAATAAAAGAAGCAACTGGAGTTTTGTATTTGAAGATAATGTTTCTGTTCCTGCTTCCCTCACTCACCTCCTAAGTTGCCACCAGTCAGTCATAAGCCCTGTTGCTGGCGTGCAGATCCTTGAGCTCTGGCTAGCTCTAACACATGTTAGCAGCCTGGCGTGGTAGCAGTGTTGCCACGGAGCAGCGGCTCCAAGTGGGAGACAGGCTCTGGCGTGCTGCTACCTAGGGCGACCTGACTGCGGCAGGGGCAGAGAGGCTTCACCCTTGGCCAATGAGCAGGAACAGACTCCAGCGAGCGCGTAAGGAAGATCCAGAAGCGAGACAGTTGTCCGCAGTAGGAAGGGATTTTATTGGAAAGGGAGAAAGGCTGCAGGCAACTGCCCTGAGGGGCAGGGTGAACAGAGATTATAAAGGGTTCCCGAGGGGAGGAACAACTCGTCCTCGGGCAAATAAACGTACAGAAAACAATGACTGGCAGAACAGAACAACGAATGGGGGACTAGTTGGGGAGGGGAAACAATTTCTGGTCCAATCACTCCTTGCCCTGAGTGGAAGGTTCTAGGGAAAGGGTGTGGGCAGAGAGTGACGGACATGGCAGTTGCTAGGGAAACATAGGAGGGGTTACAGAGAAACTGTAGTAACGAAGGAGGGAACAAATGATCGACATGGGGAGTGGCAGAAGTTGCCTAGACAACTAGGGAGGGGGCAAAGGATTGACAGTTAACTGTGAGGGGAAAGGCGGGAAGGGAGCCCTAGGCAGAACCATTTTAATAACTGAACAGGGGCAAACCGAACATACTAACTGAATATAACAAGAACATTAAAATACAACTTGCATAATAAACTTACACAGAACATAACTAAGAACAGAAAAGTGGTCACACCGCAACACCCTGTGTTTTCCATTTGTCCAGATTCCTATTTATTTCAGGGTGTGTTGTGAGGCACTTCATAAATGCTCTATAATGTTTGAAGGCCCTTTGATACCCAGTACTGCCAGAACTGCAAATGCTGTGAAATGAATTTCATAGGTAGAAGATGACTGACAGCTAAATTGCTCTGATGGCATCTGCTTAATTAGTGCAGAGTATATCCCTAGCCTAGACAGTGGTTGACAACAAAAAATGCTGAAATTATAAATCATGAATCTTTTCTATATTATATTCCTTTGTATGGTGTATCTTTACAATGCTCAATGTATAGTCAGTAAAAGAGAATATATTATTGGAAAAATAGTTGTATTTGCAACACTTCTGAGTATTGTTCAAGGCCTGATTCACTGTTGCCATTCACTTCAATGGTAACATCATAATGATACCAGATATTATGCAGACAGTATTATTGTGATTGCACTGGAAATAGCATTAAATGCACAATTCAGTAAGTTGTTATTGTATTTTTTTAATGTAAAGTATGTTAAACTTCTGTCACTTTCCAGTTTCATACAGAAATAGCATAAGGTACTTATTTGGTAATAGTTTCCTTTATCATCAAGGAGGAAATTCCACACTGAAACAAACCCAAAGCAGTGTCTCAAATTTCAGATCTTTTTGATGTACGCTGATATTCATCTTTTTGCTATCTTCAGCCAGATAACCAGATAACATGTTCAATACTGATAATTATCAAGGGATTTAATTTTTTTAAAATGTAAATTTTCTCTCAGTTTATGTGACATTAATATTTTTGGCTTCTTGAAATGACATATAGATGAAAGATGTAGTGTATCTTTTATTTGCCATAATGTAAGTGGTTAGAGCAAGTTTTGGCAAACAATAAGCTATCTAATGTCTCCTCTGTCTTATTTACATGAGGAATCTCAGGCACTTGCCTGGCTGCAGGAAAGGTTATTGCTTTGATAGTGTTTAGATATGGCTCTTGCATCATTAATTTGTTAATGAATTTTTCTTGCATATGCATACATAAAATACTGTGTTCAGTAAAGATCCTTTACATGACAAGAGAAGTGAAAGGGAATCCTCCCTTTGTGATACTAATCCTCAAATGTTAATAATTGAAAATAGAATAGAATATGTGAAGTTCTTGTTTCAATTCCTAGGTTTGTAATTTTGCCTTTATACCCACAGACACATAATATGCATGATACAACTGTATCATACAGAACCTTAGAGAAAAGAACAGTTCTCAGTAAAACTAAGGTACTGCTATTTATCAGTCCCCACTGAATCTGACCACCAGCATTCTTTTTATAACTAACCCATGGGATCTCTGCCATTTGGAAATAAAAGCTGGTATAAGAAAAGCCACAAAGCCACTAAATCCCTCTGCATTGCCACTTATGCCAGCCTCTATATCAGTGGTTTGTATTGGGACAACTATTAATTGTTGGCACAAGAGTCTGAGCCACATATTTATTTGGAATCTTTTATGGTGATCCTAAAATGGCTTAAACCATCACTTTGGCACAATATGAAACAATAAACATGTTCCTTTAATAGTCTTCTAAGACCAGTAGAAATGTGTTGTGATTTTTCTGCAGCATATTTTTTTTATCTGAGGTTCAGTAACAGGGACAGAAAATGCAAACTGAGTGACCCAACAGCTGTAAGAGGTTCTTAAAATTCTTCCTCTTCATACACTCATATGATGCACCATGTTGCAGGGATATGTAAGTACTTGGTTTAAGCAAGAAGAAGAAGAAGGAAGGATATAAGTACAGACAGTTTGTTAAAAGCTAAATGTCCTGTGAGGTGTCATGTCATAGTGATCATTCTTTAAAGTCCCAGACTCTCCATGGTAGGTATGACGCAGTCTATGTATTTAAACATACACTGGCTACAGGACTGAGGCTGCAGAAGGCAACACCTCTTTAGACATGAACTCTTCCAAGTCCACCTGGGGATCGTCAAGGTCTAGGCAAAGAAACTTTTCCACAACAGACTTGCATTTTTCCATCCTATCACATTTTGAAGGATGATCAAGACGTTTGATAGGTTTTCCGTTGCGTATCAGTTCTGATACTTCCACACCTCTTTCAATAATTTTGGCTGGCATTCCTGCTAATGCAGCAATATTGGCAGCATGACTAATGGTGGACATGCCCTGTTTGATCTGGTAGAAAAATATCAACTCCTCTCCATCCTGATGGGTCTCCATGGTCAGGTACTCCAGAAGAGGTGTGTCAGGCAGGAGTTCTAGCTGCATTAAACTGTGAAAATTAGTGGAGACAAAGACCTGTGGACACTGTGTTCCTTGTCTGATCCAGTATCTCAGGACAGCAGCCAGAAGGGACAGGCCATCCAATGTGTTGGTGCCTTTACCAAACTCATCAATAAGTACCAGTGACCTCTCTGTGGCATTGTTTACAGCCTTGGCAACCTGGTTAAGATCAATCATGAACGTGGAGAGCCCTACAGAAACTGATTCCCTACTGTGGATTCTTGTGTAAATCCCATCAATTACTCCAATCTCTGCCTCTGCTGCAGGGACGTAACTGCCTATGAGAGCCATGTACACTATAAGACCTACCTGCTTTAAGTAAACACTCTTTCCAGAGGAGTTGGGCCCTGTGATGATCTTTATTCGTCTAGTAGCCTCACCGCTGTCCACAGGATTGGCCACAAAAGTCTTTGCACATAGTTCCATGAGTGGATGTCTCCCGTCCTTGATGTGGAAGCCGTGGCGGTGAGTAAAGTGGGGTCGGCAATAGCCGTTCTCCCGGGCTGTCACTGCCAAGGCTAGCAGCACATCCAGGTGTGCAGTGTACTCAATCACACTGTTGAGTACTTCAGACTTCTCCAGGATCCTTGTCTGCAGCTGGTGCATGATGAGTGTTTCCTGGTCTCTGATCTCACAGTGCAAGTCACCCAGCAGGCTGTCTAGCTCCTTGGTCCGGGCACTTCTGTAGTGTAGTTTGTCCTCTGACAAGAACATGAAGTCCAAGCCTTCAATTTCGAAGTCAGTCTTATCCACCATATTTGGGAGGCGTGGAATGGAGAGAAGGAACCCAATCAAAGGAATATAGATGACAGCACAGGAGGGAATCTGATTGTCCAAAGTCTCCAGTTCTTTTCGTGCCACTTCTGTAAGGAAGTCTGACAGTCCCATCAGCTTTCGTTTCTTCTCATCAATCGTGGCATCTACATTGGGTCTAACAGTGAAGCGGTTCTCAGAGAGGCTGCCTTCAAAGTCTACCACTTTGCTGATCAGGTTAGCAATGTAGTGCAGGTCATCAGTGAAGACACGTGAAATAGTCTGAAAAAGTTCAATAGTGTTGGGCAGAGAACGACACGTGTCTCTAAGGCACGCTGCATTGTATGCTGTCTTATACAGTGCTTGCCAGTCACTAACTTTTGTGTTGGAAAGAGTCATTCTCTTTAAAATAAGAGGCACATTTTTAATATTCTTGAGGCAGTTTTGAAGAGTGAGGACTGTTTCATGGTTCTGAGCTAGCAGGAAGAAGTTGATAACATCCAGCCGTTTGTTCAGCTCTGTCAGGTTCCGGGTAGGTCGTGTGAGCCACAACCTCAGCAGTTTTTCTCCCCATTTGCATCTGCAACGGTTTAAAATTCCAAATAAGCTAAATCCTTCTTTTAGTCCACTGGATAACTTGTACACAGAAGGATGGATATCACTTTTAAATATCTGAAGGACACAGTAAGTGTCTTGGTCCATATTCACAGTATCTGACAGCACAAATTTTTTAAAGGCCAAAATAGGAACTGCTATACTGCTGTCTTCGAGTTCAACTCCAACCCTTCTTCTGTCTAGAAACTTGAGGAGCCCCCCTAAGGCTCGTATCATGAGTGGACTCTCAAAAGGGATGATTGAGGACAAATAGAGAATTTTCTCTGTGGCAGTCATATGAGATGGAATAAATGGAAATTGCCTAGACAGGATCCGTTGCTTGCTGACTTCTAGACCAAAATCTATGTTGGGAAACAGGACAATTTCTGGTTTTCCTATGTCTTTATCACCAGCAGTAGCTGTTAGGTTGGTCAGGAATTTAGCAATATTCTGGTCCTGTTTTGCACTGGTCACTATGCATTGAGGGTTAAGTTCCTCAATCACTTTTTGCAGTAGCTTGAGGTCTTCATTATCAGGTATGTCAGGCATGAAGTAGACTGAGCAATCTTCTGTATCATAGTAAGTAATTGCCAGCTGCCCTGCATACCACAGAACAGACATATGTGTCTCTGAGCTCTCTTGCTCCTCTTGCTCAGGCCCAAGTGCTGGTGGCAAGACACAGCTCGTAGCTGATGTGGCACTCATCTGTTGGCAAGAGGTATTTTTATTCACAACTCATCCAAAAGGTCCTGAGAAGTAACTTTAATTGACAACAGGAAGTTAACAGATAGTCACTCTTCCAACCCTGGAGAATCTAAGATGCTACTAGGAATTAACTAGACATGTTCAAGTGACACAGCCAGTAACTACAGCCACTTCCAAGGCTTCCAAGGAAGAAGTAACAGAGCTAAATACCATCAATAGTTTTACAGTTTTTCTTTGTATCCTTTATTTTTTTTTAAAGTCTATGTAGACCCAAGTACCCATAAATACATAACATGGACAGACACGTATATCCATGCACAAAATCATCCTCCCTCAGAGGTTCGTGACACGCACCTGCGTTGACCGTGGCTTCTCTCAGCAGTGCAGCCCCACAGCCTGGCCATCATTTCAGGGTCGCAGCCCCATATTTATGCTGCAGCATCAGGCAGCACCAGTTTCTATAGAAGTACATAAGGGATGGGACATACCAATCCCTGTCAGCACCTCACTTCCAATCCTCTCCCACTTCTCTGCTCGCTACTCACCCTCCTCACCACGGACGTGCACCTCGTCTCAGCTGCTGCACCTCCCTGCAGCCCAAAGCCGTTGTGCTGTTCCCTTTCCCTTCCTCTCTCGGCGCTCCGTCGGGAGGGCCCGTCAAGCGCCCGGGCCCGCCTCTGCAGCCAGGCCGCGCCCACAGCGGCCCTGTCCCGGCCTTGGCCCGGCCGGCGGGGCGGCCGCGCCGCCGGGAGCGACTCTCGGGCTGCCGGCGGGCCCCCCCGAAGGAGCACCCAGTGCTCTGCTGGCTTGTGGGCTCTGGCACACGGAGCCCGGAGCTGCTTGCCTCTCTGCTACCTGCGCTGTCACCACTGGAGCCTTCCTGCCCCTGGTCTCAGGGCTGACTGTGGCAGTGGCTGCGGGGAATGCATGGGGTTCAACTGCTGGGATAGCTGGCTGCACCTTCTCAGAGACACGGGCTGGAAAACCAGACATTGCAGGGATGCCAAAGGCATTATCCTGGTGCTCTGGCGGTCCTGCAAGATCTCCTCGTGCCATGCCTCTTCAGGCCCGCGATACTCAGCTGTGTCCTTTACAGGCATCATCCCAGATGCAGATGTCTTCCTCCTTCCGTTCCAACACCAAATGCTTCAAAGTGTCCTCTCGAGTACTCTTATTTCTCACCCTCCCCCATTACAACTTATCTTACTGTTAGCATCTGTACTATTCCCATGTGGTAACAACTTTTCTCTCGCATCTCTACTGCTCCAGACCCTTTCAAGTTAAGAAATGAGCCATGACTTTCCCATGCGCCTGCATTGCTTCATCCTTTCACATCTCACTGCAAGCAGCACTCCAGAAATTGTTCCAGTTACTAAAAATATCATAGTTTTCCCATGGCTGCTTTTCCAAATACCTTTCAGTAGTGCATCACAAGCATGACTCAATTCCTGAGCATTCAACATTTGATTCACACCTTAGCAACCTGTCTTTGACAAGTAACATCCCAATCTCTTGTAAATGTTATTTTTTTATTGGAGCATGAAGTTGTGATTTTTATCTTTTCTTCATTTCATTCCAGAAGAACTCAAGGCTTCACATTTTGACAAGTGTTTTCCTGGCTGAAAAGGTCTTTCTTATTACTAATTGATGTTTAACTGTATTCCTAGAACTGTCAGCCAAAAAGCAAGGAATGATGATTTAATGTCAGAATAACCTTATTACATAAGGACTAGTGTAGCCATAGAATAAAAAAAGATTAAGTAATTACTGTGAGGATGGAGTAAATGTAGACTTCCACGGAGATTTAGACTCTGAAATTTCCATTTCTTGAAATGAAAAGCATCCACCACTAGATGTCATCATTTCAGAGATTAAGGAAATGAAAATATACTTGACCTTCACTAAAGCAGACTTTACTTTTCACACTGATGAGCTGCCGAGAAACCACAGGCAAACCAGGACTTTGCAGCCGTTGGGGATGTAAAACTGAAGGTCCAGGAGGTTGGCAGGTTGACTGTGCAAATGCATGGGGTGTGTGCAGGGGGAGAGGTTGGGGAAAAACGTAAGAGAGGAGTGGATGGTCCAGGCTGCAAAAGGGGCCAGTCCTGTATAAAATGAGGCTGGTGGGTGCACCTGCCCAACTGATTGCCAGGGGCAAATGTCTGTATCCTCCCCAAACTGTGTCTGTCGGAGTGCAGGTGTTCACTCCCAAACCTCAAGCTGGGCCAGCAGCAAGTGGGAGACCTGTGGGCTCAGTAAGAAGCTGGCAATCTGGGCAAGGGTGCTGGGGGACAGAGGAGCCATAACAGTGCTTCAGGAATGCACAAACATGAACATGGAGAGAAAGTCCTTCTGTCCCTGCCAGGAATGACCTGCACTTGTGTCTCCTGTGAGCCCCATGTGCAGGTGCTGGTGAAGGCAGTGGCATCCATGTAGCCAGCCATGTCCATGTCCTTTGAGCAGGGGTATTTGTCTCTGGGAAGTGAAAGCAGCAGGTACATCCATCAAAGACTGAGGCTCCCACACGCTGGACTGGACTCCAGCAGCCAGGCAGTTGGGAGCATACCAGTAGGGGCTGGAGCTGCTAGAGGTTCCTAATATTCTTTAGCACAGAATAATGATATTTAAATAGCAAACAGTATTATTGGGAGGTAGATTGAAGGAGAAAATACTGAATTTCTACAGAGATCATATATTTTTATTGACAATGCAATGGAATGAGAACCTCTTAAAATAACTACTGAAATGATATTTTCTGAAAATAGCTTGATAGAATATTTATTATGTTCTGCTTCATATATGCAAAACTGCATAATGATTCCAATATTATAAATCCCAGCAAGTTTTTAGATTTACTGAGATAAAAAGGTCTAGTGCTAGTGAAATACAGCCATTTTTTCCTGTGGGCTGATTTTAATGACTCAGAAGACTGCCCTTGATGACCGTTTGAGATTCTTCCTTGTAGCAGCATGCCCAGTAATGACAGCAAGAATAATTTCCAGTTACACGTTCCATGAACACTGTTGCAAACCATTGGAAGTTAAAGCAGTTGTAGCATTGTGTATGTCTGTTTGCTTCCTACAAGACTGAAAAAGAAGTGGTGAAAGGAGGACTAATGACACTTTTATTTTATTGTTATTTTCTGCAGTAGACAGTGAAGATTTATAAAACCTAAAATAGAAGATTTGGCATATGATTATTTCTGTATTCCTTTTGCATCTTGAAGTACTTTTCCATACTAACTGTACTTACGGTTAAAATGCAAACTATAGGAATTAAATATGAAAATTCAGTCTCCAAGTAGAATGCCTAACTGAATTTTATGTTGCTTTTTAAAGGTGAAAAAAATTGACTCTAGTCTGTATGAAGGTTTCAAAAACCATTATTTTGGAGATGAGATCTTGCACCGCTTTGATCTTTGCTCCATGTTGAAAAAAAAGCAGCCAAATGGTTACTACTACTGTGAGTCCTCTATTGTTTTTGGTAAGTACATCATAATTTTCTTCTGGTCAGTTGCATCTCTGAGTTATATGTACAAAAGGCCATTTTTTCTGGAGTGTGTGTTAAGCAATTCTTATAAGATCCATGGAGTCTGACAGAAGTCTCTCCCTCAGCTGTGGCTCTGAAGGAACTCTTTGCAGTGGTTCTCACTGACAGCTAAAGTTTATGTTCAAATATCCATCTCCAGAATCCCGTTCCATTTCTCATCCTAAAAGGAGTGTTTAAGATAAGTGATGTGTATCACTCCCCAGAGTTGCTCATCTCTCTGTTGACTTTAAAGACAGGCTGTGTGACTAAGTCAGATTAGACACAGTACTTACAGATGATTAAAGCTAAGCGAAATGTCTCTGGTATGGCAGAGAGGTGACCTTAGTTGGACTAGATTCATGTACAGAGAGAATTGCAGTGGTACCACAGATTTGAAAATAAGTCTTCAGAATACTGTTAGACTTTAAACATTGTACTGACACCTTGCTAGATTACTACAATGCTAGAAGTCAGAGTTGTGTCTTCCGGCTTTGTCTGAACAGAAATACCACTGTTAGAAGTTAGTGCTGGTTTCAGGACTATATGTAGGGCTTTGGCGACGATTTGGTTTTTCCCTTGTGGAGATTTCTTTGTGCTGCAGCATTGCATTAAATACTTAAACATGCCAGGCACCTCACAAATTCTAGTTGTTGTTAATGTTTTGTTTATGCTTAGGGTCACCTTTTTTAGCTTAGCTAAATTGTTGCCAAAAAAATCAAAAGCAGTACAGAGGAAAAAAGTACAGGATGTGGCAAAACTATTGCAAAATCCAGATCAGTCAAAATCAAAATGAGATACATTTATACATATTTATTTATCTATAGATTTGTCTTATCATATTTATTACCTTGTGTAATGTATGTCTCATAGTTATGTTTATGTTTGTGTACGTAACTATGTATATGTTCATATATATAAACTTCTGTATGTGTTTGTACATTTCAATATTATTTATATGCATCCAAATGGTTGAGAAGGAGAAATTACAGGATCATTTAACATGGTATAAAATTTTTGATTTGGGTGAAATTGAGGCTCCGCTATTTACAAATATTCTTCAGAGTATTCTGGAATATGATTAAGGAATTTGGTATATAACTCATTACAAAAAAAGAATCTGCTTAGTAGTATATTTGGTAGATATGTTTTGCCCAAACAATTGTTTAAATCTGTATTCTTGAACTTGTCTTATTACTGACATCTCAGATTGCTAAAATGAGACAGTCTTTCAGCGGCATTTTGAATGTGGGTCCCATTAAATGGTTTACAACAGCAGTCAATCAACCAGTACTCAAAGCAAGAATCAGATGCTTGTTTGGCTTTAACTCAATCCCAGTATGGCCATGCGTAAAGAATTTATGTGTCATTTTCACAGTCCAAACAGAACTCTGCTTTGAATTATTTTTACATGAGCACTACATCTGACTTTCTCTAGCAATAGAGAGAATGGATGTCCATCACTAATATTAGATTAAGAAAGGACACTGTTATTATCCCCATTTTTCCCAGTTCTATATGGATTTAGATGCATCTTGGTGAAATATGTGCATTTAATTTCTTGTTTTTTTACATGTTAGTATGTATTTATTTAAAACCAACAAGTGAAGGAAAACACTATATTGGAATGGAGTTAAAATTACTTATTTTTTAATTTCAAAGAAGAAGAAATTTTATTTTAATGAATTTAGAAAAAAAATTTTGATGTGTTTCAAAATGTGATTTGGATGGTGTTTTTAGTAATTATAGGTAGCTAGGACATTAAAATAAGGGAGGTAATGTAGTTCTATTAATACATCAAAAATAGTGAATTTTGAAAACTACTTAATACAGACAAAACACTGTATCCAGGTCTAGTTCTTCCTACATGTACATATACTCAAGCACTTTTCCTTGAAGTACACAGAAATTACAGAAACAGAATTTACTTATTACCTGGAGTTTGGTCATGGTTGAGTGTTTTGCATTTAATAAGATGAAAAGACCTGAAAGGGGGTCAGAATTAATGTCAGAAATCCATTCACAATGGAGATTTGCTTACTACCACGTTCTGGCAGTCAGGATGGCCAAGCGTGTCCTGTGGTGCATCAGGCACAGCATGGCCAGCCGGGCAAGGGAGGGGATTGTCCCGCTCTGCTCTGCACTGGGACAGCCTCACCTCACATGCTGGGGGTAGTTTTGTGTGCCACAATGTAAAAAAGACATTAAAGTATTAGGGAGTGTCCAAAGGAGGGCAACAAAGATGATGAAGGGCCTTGAGGGGCAGCCATGTGAGGAGCAGCTCCGGTCACTTGATCTGCTCAGCCTGGAGAAGAGGAGACTGAGGGGAGACCTACTGCAGTTACAGCTTCCTTGTGAGGGGAAGCAGAGGGGCAGGTACTGATCTCTTCTCTCTGGTGACCAGGGACAGGACTTGGGGAAAAGGCAAAAACCTGAGGTGAGGGAGGCTGGGAACCAGAAAAGGTTCTTCACCCAGAGAGTGGTTGGGCACTGGAACAGGCTCCCAAGGGAAGTGGTCACAGCCTGACAGAGTTCAAGAAGCATTTGGACAGTGCTCTCAGGTGCATGGTGTGACTCTTGGGCTGTCCTGTACAGGGCCAGGAGTTGGACTTGATGATCTCAATGGGTCCCTTCCAGCTCAGCCTGTTCTATGGTTCTATGGCTAATAAGTGTCACAACACATATCACCTGCACATTTATTTAAAAGTGGGGGAACCAAAAGAGATTGATATGAATAAAAGCAGAAGTACAATACTTGCTGAACTGCATCAGTATACACTGCAGGTAATCAGGCTTGGACAGGGTGTTACAGAGCAGCATTGTCTAACTTTAGCAGAGCCTGCATCTGCACCAGAAGCTTTCTCTATCTGTGTGCTAGCCCCACAGGATATGTATTCAGGAGTTAAAAATTGATGTGATAGTGATGGTAATGTTGAAGCTTCATCTTCAAAGTAGAGTTCAGTTTGATGTTTAAGGCAAACAAAACAGCAAGGCAACAAAGTGTCCTTCTTTGGGCCACCCATCTCATGGCAGCTGTTGTATGCCACCTCAAATCCCAAAGAAGGTCAGTGGCTTTCAATCTGACAAGTGAATGCTGGAATGAGTTGAGCTTTTCAATATATACTCCTTAACCTGAACGATTGGTTAGTTTTTGATATTGTGGTAAAGATGTTCAATAGATTTTCTTATTGTCAGGAGGAGCATTATCTAAATCTTATGTCAAATATACCTTTAGCATTAAATATCTCATTTAAATATTTTCAGGATCCATTAATGAAGATTTTTGTAGACTCATTTCAAAGCAAATTGGTTTGTTGTATTATAATGTAAAATGAGATAATGCACATTAAAGAAAGTTATCACATGCCAACCTGTTTTTTGTGGTGTTTCTTCTGAGTGGCTTGTAAGAAGTTTATACATCAGTCTTCTCCCGTGCTATCTCTGAGGTGGAGGAACTTCAAGAAGTGTGTTGCTGGGTGGAAACCACCCAGCAGGTTACTGTTACTTTCTGCAGAGCCAAAATTCATATTTCTGGAATGTGGACCAACCTGGTGGTTGAAGTACTCTTACAGTCCCCCTTAATCCTTGCAATCTAGCAGTAGCAATATGGAAAATAAAATATCAGACTACAAACATCTGGTTTATGTGCATAAAATCATAATCATATGGTAAAAGGTAATGCTTGTTTCTGCTCTAATAATACCTCAAAGAGATGCCTTTTTAAGTAGCAGAACACCAGTGGGTCGATTTGCTTTTCAGTGGATCTGTGTACAAGTTTGGTGTCCAGTCTGACCTTGTCACCAAGGTCATTCTGCAGTCTCTCTGAGATGGGAGACACCTGCAGGAATTTGCTCTTCCGATCCTGAATGGAGTGTCTAAGGCAGGATCTAAACAGGGTCTGTGATAGCCAAGCTGTGAGCATAAGATGCACTGCTTGAGCAGTTGTTAATATTTGTTAATTAGCTTCCTTGCTAATTCCATATATGTGTATATAAAAAGATGCAAGTTTTCAACTAAATAGCAAAAAGTTGCATTGTATTTGTAATCTTTAAGTTTCTGAGGGAGATCAATAACATTGTGCACAGAACATGTTACCAAAAAAATTTCTGTCAATTGCTGGTGTTAGGCTATTTAAACCATTTAAGTAATATTTTTGTTCCTTTAATAAACCTGACTAGGCTTTCGTGGTGCAGTTTATGCTTCCACATTGCATTGTACAATGCTAGCCAGGCAGCTGCTCAACACCCATGTGATTAAACATTAAGATACTTCTGATAGTAAGTTTCATATGAGCCCTCCAGACTGAGCACGAGTTTGTCAGCAATAGGTTTGGGAATACTCACATGGAAGAAAGAATTACAGAAGAAAGAACAGAAGAAAGACTCATCTGTACCTGAAACAGAAAATAGATATGATAATGTCACTTTATGAACTCTGAATACTGAGAAGAAACAGAAGACTGAAAATAAAGGAGTTGGAAACCAATTGATAGTTGGATAGATTGTCAACATCCCTCAGTCTACTCTTGATAAAAATGCACTTACAGTGTCAAGCAAAAAGTACAGTAGCATTTCACCTTCATCATCAAGGATGAAGATGTTTCAAACAGTATGCAGTATGAAGTTTTGGCAGTTTGTCTGAAAGCTTTTTATAGTGGCACTATCTTAAGTGAAAGAAAGATTTCTATTTGTCTCCTGTAGATGCTCTTCTGCTTCTCTGTTTACTGGTGGTTTGACCTCAGTGTTGTTGATTTTATTTGTATGGTAATTGAGCATTTTCTCACATTGGGAACAGCAATGGTAAGCAGGTAAATGCTGCTTTAATTGTCCAGATTCTACACCCAGCAAGATTACACATATTATATTTTGGTTTCTTTTCACCTTCCTTCTTAATTGCATGACAGTGAATCCCTTTTTGTAAAATAATGATACATTCTTTAGTTGTACCTGTTATTTGCCCTTCTTTGTAATTTCAAAATACCCTTAGGCTTGTTTCTTTCACTTCTTAGTTTTCTTTTCTTGATAGTCTATTTGTAGCCTAGCTTCTACTTTCTCCACCCTATTAGGTTTTGAGTAACTGTTTTTGAGATTCTTGCATATCTGTGGCACTTCTACTGAATTTTAATTAATTATATGGTAGTCATGGTGCTTCTGGATAAAAATGGCTTGGGTGGTTTCCCAGGGGCTGTTTCTTAACATTAGGAATTAGTAATTAAGTCACTGTTTGTGTTGAGTTTATCCAGAACTGCTGCAGTCTTATGCATGCAGTGTGCTGAATAAGTATTTCCCTAAATAAAAAGCAACAGGTATTACATGCTAATCAGTAAAGTCTTTCCCTAAAGCGCTGTTTCTCAGCTGAGTCGTGTGGTGGAATATTGACTTATAAAAATGGTTCTTTTAAACATGGCAGAGAAAAATTCACATATTGGTTATTAACCTAGAAGCCAAGCTCTTTATGGACACTAACTAGAAAGTAGCAATCCAGGGGTTTCTAACACATATCAAATATTTTTTTATTTCCTAATGACAATAGAGTGGTGCCCTATTGATTCCTTTTCACTACTTCTGCATTAGAACTTGATGGATGGTCTCTAGCAATGTATCTCATCTTGTATTGCTACACTGGGCAGTTGCTTCTGTATTTGTTAATTTTCTGCTATTGATCATCAGTATCACATTTTTCATAATGAGATAGTATTTTTGTATTAGTTTTGTAATACCAGTTATGACCTAAAAGCTGTATGGATACTTACTGTGTCTGGATAAGGAGAAGAAGCTAATTAAGAGGGAGGTAACCAAAATGGTTTGAAAATTGAAGTTTTCATTTCAGAATAATATTTAATTGTTCTGAGGCAAATTCTAATATTTGAGCTTGAATGTTGGCAAGTGTATGGCAAACTTTTCATGAGACTGTGACAGGGAGCTTCAAGGGCAGGAACATGATGTTTAGAATTCAATCATTCATCTCCTAGTACTGAAAACAGGCAAAAAACCTTCTCATCACTTTCTGTGATAATGAGATTTATTTTTTGTATTTGATTATGAGATTTACTTTATTGTACAGGATCATTTTTGCTACACTCTTTTTAAAATATCATAATGCAATTCTGTTCAAAAGACTATTTTCCTTTGTTTTTCAACAAAAGAGTATTTGAAGTAATGATGTGTTTTTATGCCAGAGCTGTTATCAGTAGTTGAAAATAAGTCAAAATAAGTTTTTCCAAAATGGTTTTCAAAAATATGTGCAAACAATGGGATTAAACTGATGAAGTAAATCTAACAGGAGAGCACAAAGTCTTACTTGACGTCAGTAAGATTGTGATTCATAGCTGAAAATTTAATTGAGTATATGAAAAAGGCAGAATTGATTTTTCACAACAGAACATAGTGTGCTATAAAAAAATAATTTAATAACATACAGCAGGTTTTTAGTCTTAAGTATTTATGCTTTTAAGATATTTTCCTCAGCAGACTTTGGTGTTCAAACAACAAATTTATTTCTAAATTTAATATATTAAAAATACTTTGAAAATGCGTAAAACATTGAATTCAATATTAATTGCAAAAAAGTAAACAGACCACTTAGGTGATGTGGAGTAAACAAAATATGTAATATTCTTTATTGAACAAATCAGTAAATATATAAAATTCTTTTGTTAAATGGATCAGTAGAAGATAATTAATTTATATTCTTAAAATTTTGCTAGCTAGAAAGGTGCTTTTGTTGATACAGATTACTTGTATAGTGTTGACATCAAATAAAAGGTATGTTTGATTTACCATAATCAAATTACACTCTTTCTGCAATTTCTGAGTCTTTTTCAGTAGTTTGAAGGACCTTGAATGAGAGGACAACCAATTTTTCCACTGTTCAAATGTCACCATTTTTTAGTTGTTTCTGGTTAGTGTAGAGCTCCAACCCAGTGCGTGGCATGGTTCCACAGTCTGTAGGCTTTCTACCTAGTCCTTATGAGGTATTTTAAAATAAGATATGGTTGCAGATCGGTAGAGGTCTGTACCTCAGGGATTATGACAAATGCTGACATAAAAATGCAGGTTTTGGGGAAAAGGGCTTGTTTTGAGTTATACCACAAGTTGAATTTCTCCTTCATGACAGTACTCAGCAATTTATCAAAACAGGTATTTCTAGGATAGAAACAATAGTTTTCTTATTCTGACTGTGCATAAAATATTTTTGAGACCCCTAGTATTTGTAAATGTAGATTCTTTTAGTGAAAATAATTTCAAGATAAATCCGGACATATTTTAAAGATGCATTGTTAGTGTGGCTTGTAGTGTCATTTTGTTTCCAACAAGACCACAATGTGCTGTTTCTCATGGAAGCAGTAGAATCTAAGACAAAGATTACATCAACCAGAAGCTAATACATGACATCATTGTTTTAACAGTAGCCTTCCAAGTTACTTGGTTTTAATCTGTTCTTAAACACAACAGAGAGTGTTGTCACAGTATCTGCTGAATACATAGTATGTGATCTTCTATTTTTCAATGAAGATAAGATATTTAAGGTCTACATTAATATATGATGACAGCTAATAGACCTGAACCACCCATGGCATAAGTTTTGTGGTATTACTCCAGTGTTTGATGTACCTCCACCTCTCTTGTGCTGTGGAAGTGACAGGGAGAACTTGGGATCACTTGGAGATGACAATGCTAAATGCAGCTGTTCTTCCTGCTTCTCAAGTTTGGGTGCCACCACTAGGCTGATGCTATAATCTTTAGCTGTGTACTAATTTCTGTAGCAGCAGCAGCTCAGGAGGTTTACATGGCCAAAGCTGTGCTACCCAGGTGTAGATTGAACATGCAAACATACTCATAATTACCAGGCATACTTACAGACATCTGAAGGTAGGGTTCCAATATTTTAACTTTCTAAACATGTGTACTGTTTATTTTCTGAGACAGTGTGGGTTCACGCTGCTTGCATTCTGGGCAAATATTCGGGGATATGTGGCTGCCAGAGTGCTGAGCTTGTCAGTTTCAGTTGGCAGCACAGACTTCTATTCACGTGGATTTGGATCAGCTATTGGTACAGCACGGATATCCTCCCTAGACTGCATGCTTTTACTTTAGATAAATAGTTTACTTTCTGAAGTCCAAAGACATTACAGTTGACCCATACTTTTAAAAACCCCTGCTGTTACTTCATGTTTTGCAAAGAGCAGGTTTGACTTATAGAATTCTGAGTAGCCATCCGTAGCCTAGGGATTACACCAGAAAGTAATTGCTGACTGAAGACTGTTTGAAAAACCTTTTGCCTTTTAAATCATTTATTTAGAGAAGCAGTGAAAATGCCACAAATGAATTTTAATACCTAGGCTGCCATAGCTTTTTTTTTTAATGTTTAAGATGTTTTGAATCAGAAACCTTAGATACTGAACTTTATTGTTTTAATCAAGAGAACAGACAAAAGCCTTTTTTACACATATAAATGCTCCTAATTACATGCTTTTGGAAAGTGGGTCAAGCTGAACAGGAACAAAGCACTCTCTTATTCCAAGATAAGAGTGTTCACATATGGAATTATTCAGAAACAGCTCTTAGTACTTTAAAATTCCCAGGCAATGCTAATCTGTTTTATCTTTCTAATGCAGGCAAGCTCTATGGTTTTCCTTCCCCATTCCTATCATATTGCAGATTCAAAACATATTGGATGTTAAAATTTTTCATCACTTGATTAGGTTGTTACACCATGTCTGGAAGAAGGGCAGATTTGTTAGTGTATCTTTAATATTAGAAATGTTATTTTCACATGAAAGCAAGTAAAAGCAATCATTATTTTGCATGGGATGCACTGTTTCAGATGATTATGTTGAATTCTTTATCATCTTTATTATTGGTGAATTCAGCTTTCTATACATTGTAGTTTCCTTTCCTGATGTCTACAATATCTCAAATAACATATCATCCACAATCCAGATTATAGTTACAGTCTCTCTCTTTTTTTTTTTTTTTTTTTAATTCCCAGAAATATGCAGAATATCTGGTTTAACTTTATTCATATTTCATTATTTGGGCTGGTTTGAATGTACTTAGTGGTTATCTCTAGTCTTGGGATAGCTTTTCTTAATTTCTGAGAACACAAAACACATGAAGGTATGCTGTGTCTCCAAATGGAGTTTGAAATGTTGTAGTACAACTCTTTCTATATAGGCATAAAACTGGATGCATTTCAGAGCAGACCAAAATCTATGATTTGAAATACAGATGTGTAAACCCTAATGTCCTAGTTATTTGAGAACTATTGCAAATATTTCCCAGATAAAGAGTCATCTGTATTTTTACTTCTTCTCTGTATCATGGTGCCTTTTATTGGCTTATATGACCAACTTGAACAATGTTGTCGTGTTAATTCAGGTGCTTATGAGGAACAAGGACTGAGGTTTTAAAGATTTAGTCATTTCTTACTGCTTTTTCTGCATGTTCAGTTTTAAACTCTCCACTTACTTTCAGTCCTTTTCTTCACTTCTTTATCTGTTTGGAACTTAAGTAGTACAGGGCCAGTGGTGGTGGGGTTCACCTAATGAAATTCTAAGGAAAAGAAAATTATCTTGGGAGAATATTGGTTTTTGTTAGTAGATTTTAAAGGTGAGAATTATTAAGTAGAATGCAATAGCTGAGTATGAAATGTTTTTGATTGTTTGGATATTTGAACTATTTAGCATCCCTTTGTTTAGAGGAAGGATCTTGTCTAAATAAGTTGTGCTGCACAAATATGTGGAATTAGTCAGCTGCATATACCTGATAAGTTTCTCTTCTGTACCAGTAGTTATTCTGATTGTTCAGTTTTTATTTGAATATTTTTGTCTTTATGATTTATTTAATATAGAGGAAGAATCTGTAAGGGTTTGTGTTTTGTCACATACATACATTTTTTCAATGTAAATTTACATTTGTGCAAATCCAAGTGTAATGGTCTGTCAGTGCAGTTATATTAATAACTTTGTACTAGTAGGGCGAATACAATAAGAAATCTATAGATCTTCAGACTCTCTCTTAAGGGCTATTTTCCCAAACAAATTTTGGTTTAGAGTGCTGGCCCACAATCTCTTGCACTGTGAAATGCAACATGTACTGAATGTATGTTATCTACTAGCTAAAAAGTGCATTTCATAGGTGTATTATGTTGAAAAGTCCTTCTGTTTCTTATTAGAGGAGGAGATTGTTACATATCCTTGTGTATAAATAAAATTTAGAAGTAAAAAAAAAAGATTTTAGATTAATATCTTTTGTAGGAATTTGTCCCCAAAATGAGATGCCTCCATTTCCAGTTGTGTGGAGTCCAGTATTTCAGAGTAGAGTCAAGACAGGCTGAACTGAATCCTGCATTGAACAAGCCAGACATCAACAGCTCTTTGTCTTACTTTGATTTCTGAGTTAGGCATCTCACCCAACTGGGATCCAAAACCTCTGCTTATGATACGTTGGTACTTAAATCAGGTTTCACATTTTATTTTAAAGAGGAAATACATTTTACATACATAGTTTGCTTGCAAATGAAATTGGACATTTGGACTTTTTCTTCTCTCATCTTGGGAAAATTCAAGCCCCCAAAGACTAGCAAAGCCACAATTGGTAGCTTAGCGTGGGAGCTTAATGATGCAGTAATGTTCTTCAAGGAGCTTCACCAGAGCAGCAGAGAATTCAGACATCACAGAGTCAAAGAATGAGCCCCACCACTGCCCCAAATCAGACTCTGTAATCCTGTGATTATTTCCTGGAGTGTCTAGTCTTACGGAGGTCACAAGCACAATGCTAAAATGCTCACTGAACTCTTAATCTTTTGACTGATTTAGAAAAGGGAGTGCCTAGTTTCTGGATCCTAAGCCCAGGCTGTTCAATCTGAGCCAGTTCTGAACATGACTATTTCTGCTACTGGACAGCAGGAGAATATGTGGGGTTTATTCGGTTTCTGGATGCAGATGCATCACTGCTGGCTAAATGCTCAGTTTAGTACTTGTCTTTTTTTGGTTTTCATTAGAAACAAATTATCAATATATAGGATTCATACATACATGCATACATATTATATTTATGTCCCTGTGTGTGTGTTTGCATACTTGCATATAGTGCACATGCATGCATGTTTACAGTTAGGTGATGTAAAACACTGCTTTTGAGCAGCTCTTTTCTCACTGAAATACTTGCAATCAATTCTGCCACAGCAGTGAGTGATGTTTGTTCGCATGGAGGAGGTTAAAAAAAGCACAGCAGAAAAGCATTGAATACATGTGGGTTTGGACAGCCTTTGTCTATGGGACTTGTATGATACCTTGACATATATCCAAGCTGCTTCCTTCCAGTTGCACAGCAGATGAAACGTGTACTATTGTTAGTACATGTTCATTGAAATGTTCCTTTTCTTTGGAAACAGTTCAGAGAATCTCATACATGAATGTCCATTTAAAGGAGCATATTTTTTGGCTGTTGCATGTTGCTATCTTTTGTATGTGAGCTTATTTTTCAAGCTATGCTAGCTTTTGAATTCTTATGTAAGAAGTTCCTTAGCACTTAAAAAATTAATGTTTCACATTGTAATCAAAATACATAGAAAAATCCTATTTTATCAATTAGTATAAAATACCAATTTTGAAATCAGAACAGATACTGGCAGTATTACCAGTGATTTCTCCTCTCTCCAAAAATATTTATCATTGCTAAGGATAAAACCAATGTCTTTTTCCCTTCTCAAGGAGTTGTACATTACACAGAAATTTAATGGAAATAATCAGAATGAGAACAAACAAAAGAAACTGTTTTACTTCATCTAATGCCTGCTTACATGAGTAAATTTTGTAAAAGAATACTTTTCAATACATTGAGGTAAAGAGAAAGAATTTGTTGTTTCACTTATTTGTTATTTTATCCTCTTGTTCACAGAGCAAATACAGAATCGCATTCCCTTTTTTATGACCTTTATAAATACCACTGTGTCCTTGGAGTATAGAAATATGCAGGAATGCCCACTCAATTATATTTTACTCAGTTAATATAATAAATATCTCAGTCTCCCAATTCTTAAATTCCATTTTAAGAATGAAAATATTTTTCTGAAAATGGCACGGTTTTTGTACAAATAGGTAATAGGTGTTCATATATGAAACTAAAATTCCAGAACACACTTCCTTCATATTTATAAATCTTAAATACTGAGACTGGAAGGCAATAAATGCATTTCTAGGTGAAGATACAAGAAGGTCTTTGAGCTCTAATCCTAACTGGCTTATTTTTGAGAACCTTTCAGTAAATCACTTCTAGCTGTTAGATCACTTTGGACTCCATAGTTTTCTAGGACTTTGAGATTATGCACTTTCAGTGTTCCAAATCTTATATTACGTAGATATCACTTTTATATCTTTTTATAGAGATGTGATAGAAAATCACAATGCATAATCTTTGCTTCACTTGTTCTTACTTTACGTTTTACTTCTTCCAAATATGCATAACATTCAGATTAATTGTTGCCAGTAATCTTATGTGACCTACAAAGAAACGTATCAATTTATTTAAAAATGCATATCTTTTAAGTCTGTAAGCCTATTCTGTTAATGTCTGAGTCTCTTGGGTAAGTCCTGTAATTACATCTACATTACTTTAGTGAGCTCCAATATTTTATCTCATCTGTAATTAGAGGCCAGTGAAAAACTGGCAGAACTATTTGTTTAAATCAAAATTAGGAGGCAGTTGATCTGTAGCAGAAGAATGGCTGGGTTCTAGATTAAGTCTCTGTTAACTTTAGGACAGGACTTGATTTTTTTGTTACTTAGGGGGTTTAGAAAAGAATGTATGAAAGGAATAACAAGAATCTGTGTATGAGAAACCAAAGTGAGTTCATAGTCATCTGAGAAAGCAAAAGCTGGCTGGCATTCCCAGTTCTCCTTTTCTTTCCATTTAGAATGAGTTTTCTGCTTCGGTCTCAGGAAAATCTTGGAGCAGAATAGCGTAAGAAATGAGTCAGTGTTACTGCCTGTCCTGATCCTTTAGCAGAGTCTCTCTGGCACTTCTCTTTGTGATGATAAATCTGGTAGATTCACACATAGGCAGTCATGGCAGTGTAATGCCTTTTAGTTAAAATTACACCAGCAGTTACCCAGCTTTCAAACTGTTGGTGTGTTTGTGATGTGTTGATAGACCATATGCTAAGGGGTCAACTGGAAGTGATAAATGCAGATTATTCACTACACTTACTGCAAAGATACATTAATAATGAATGCATTTTTGTGCCTGTTTTTGAGATGAACATTTCATGTTCCATGGTCTTTTCCCCTTTCCTTTCATAGTGTAAATTTAAACAGTGATAAGAAAAATGCAAAAGGAAAGAAACAGCTTTTTAAAATTACAGTCAGTAAATGATTGCTGGACTAAATGTTCACAATATTCAAGAATATGTGAGCTAGATCCTGAAATATTTTCCAATTTCCAATTTTTGTCTTTTTAGGAAGGAGTGAGAACAAAATTTTCCTGAAATAAGTTTTATTTTAACTTGAATACTCGGAAGAGAGCATAACAGTTTAGTGCATTTGTTGTTTGCAAAAGATTGTTCTTTGTTTATCAGTTTTAGCTGAACATAGATTTGAGCTTCGCCTGGCATGTACTGCTTTAAGTAGCATTGTGCATGTCAGATGAAAGCCATGGCGCTGCACATTAATCAGATAAAACAATTCAAACAAGAGGGTGGCCTGAAGGATCCATACTTGGTTTCTATTTGAAACTCAAGGTAGCGAGCTCTTTACTGAGGTGAATGGGTTTAAATAGCCCAAAAAGATTATATTCCTGAGGAATCTCACAGATGTGTGGTGCAAGTGTGGGATGGGAATATTTTGCCTGCTGCCAGTGGCCAAAACATGAGCACTAGGGGAGAATTAACTGCTTGGCAGACTAAGCTGCTTTCTCATCTCATTGGCATGGAGGAAACTAGAATTCTCTGGGCATTGACTTTGGCCTGACTCCTTGCCAATTTTAGGAGGAGTCAATCTCTTAAAATTGAGGATTGATTAGGACTGAACATGATCACTGGTCAGAGCATCCTTCTTCCTCCTTGCTCCTTTTACAAACCTTCTTTCTACTGCGGCTGATCTTTTTGACGACTGTTGGCTGTGGAAGAAAAGGCTGCATTTAAGAATTCATTCAAATCTAGAAATTAATTTTCTGAAAGGTTTTGAGGTGAAATATGTGATTTTAAAGGAAATCATTAATCCTTTTCTTTCAGAATATTTATTTTCTTTATAATCTGACCAAAGAGATTGGTTAAGCTGTGTTCCATGTACAGTTTACTAAGGCAAACAGCCCTTGCCACTGCCACATCTTACTCTTGTGTAATTTTTATACAGCATGTGAACAGATTTCAGTGAACCAATTAAGGTGCAGACTAGCTGATGACATCAAAACCTTCCTTATTAATTGTGGTTTTAAAATACAAGTTGTACATGGATTCCTTTACTGACTTTATGCTACTTTCCTTTACCCCCGCCTCAATCAATCATTAAAAGCCTTTGATACAGCCTCAAAAACATAGCTGTAACACACAGTAACCAGTATTGGTCCCTACATTTCTGTTCTTTAATTCTAAGCATTTGTTTGCACAGTACCAAATACCTCATTTTCACTGCCATTCAGGAATAATATGGCAAAAAGTTGAAGAATTACATAAAATACAGGGTATTTGTTCTCACTAGAAAGTCAGGGAAAAAAACCCTTTTTCTACTGATTTCCAGAATTTCAAATAGCATCGGGCATCTGTCTATTCAATATTTAATTTTTCCTCAGACTGTAGAAATACATATTTAAGGAGCTTTCTGTGGTTGTACCATCAAGTACTTCTAAAATAAATGAAAACTTTTACAGAAAGGACCACCTTAAATATTAATTTTTATCTTGACTTGCATTCTTTCCAGAAGTTTTAACAAGCAGGGGAAAAGGAACTTTGTAATTTCTCAGAAAATTAACAAATGGGCACCGGAGTACCAGATATAGGAGATCAGGGAAAAGCTGCAATACTGAGGGGTGTTGCAACAGGAGTGAGAAGGGGACTGCAATAAGGACCTCCCTGTGCAACCTTATGCTAGCTAAATTTTGGGCACATTCAGTGAGTTATTTATGTATTTAAGTATTCCAAATGCGAGAAGAATTTCAGTAAAGAATGGTAATGAAGAGCAATACATCAGCAATAAAATACTGACTAGGGTCAGTGGCAGTAGCAGATTGGATACACAGAACTGTGGTACAGTGTCAGTGCATCTCAGTGACTTTCATGACAGTCTTTGATGGGAAAAAATATTAGTAGTCACAATTAATTGCAATTTCTTTTTTTCCTTTTGGAAAAAAGTGTATTCAATTTGCTTGTTCTTAGTGGAGAACTCATTTCAGGTTTTTTAACAAGAATTGTTCTTCTAGTCTATGCACAACAGCATTTCAGAAAGAAAATTTTAACATAATGTGATCAAAAATATATACTCATTGCAAAAAATATCTCACTGTGCTGTGTGCATAAATGTAAAAATTTGTCATGTTTGAATGAAGAACAAAGGAACGATGTACAAGAGTAGATCTCTAACTTCTTTTTCTTGGTAGCAGGGTTTCCCAGATCTTCAAAATAATAATTTAGAAACATTACATGTAATCAGGAAAATAAAATATTCAAAACAACATTTGGAGAAAAAAATGAAAGTCCTCTTAAAACAAGGCAAACTGTATAATGATGATTTGTTGGAAATTAAGATTTAGCAATGTAGATGTCAGAACATAGTCATTAAACCCTTGCTACTGCCACATCGTACTCTTGTTTAATTTTTATACACATAGGAAAACCACATATCATTATTTTGCTATAGTAAATAATTTGAAAGTTAAATGAATCTTTTATATTCTCCTTAAAATTTCTTTGGTGCTCTCACAGTCAGGTTGACTCTCAGTAAACCAGCACTGGACAATAATAGCTGGCTGTAGCTACTGACCACTGCATAGAATTGAGAGACAGCATACTAGGAACAGAACTCTTTTCAAGCTTATTATCTCAGCTGCTCAGTTTCCTTATTTCAGAAGGAAAAAGTATGTAAGTACCAAAAATTTTCCCTTGACTTATGTTACAGTTTTTTGCACGCATGGCATTTAATAATTCATATTAAGATAAGAGAGTCAGGATTTTAAAGGGCGTTTCCCTCACAATAATGAATGTGTCCTTCAGTTTCTGGTCCTCATATTTATATATATCCTTAATCTTTCTTTTTCACAGAAACAGCAGGAACTACCTGAATATTGAGTGAAATGAATGCTTAGGAGGTCTCAGAGGCTTAGGCTTGTAAACTGAGCCTTGGCAAAATCCTGAAGTGTGAGGAGGGCCTTGCCCTGGTTTTTCACATTGTCTTTGTCATGGGACCTATCTACAAGGCTTTGTATGTCAACGAGGATGCATTCTTGTACTGGCAAGCCAGTATGAAAGTCCCTCTCATACACATCCTCTCAGTGAGGTCAAATCACTCCAGGAATAGATGGGCTACCTTGGGATGTATACACTATAGGTGGTCACATCCACTCTGCAAAGAAGGGGGCCATGACATGTTTGTGGTTTGCCCCCAGAAGTGCTGTATGGCTTATTCTAAATGTGGTTCTGAATGTGTTCCCGAGGGTAACAACTTGTACAGATTGCAGATTTGGTCTTGAGCCTTGCCCTTAGGTTGCACTTAAAATAGAAGGCAGGCTCATTGGTGGCTGGCATCCCAGCCTTTCCTGAAAGGTACAGTGTGTTCCAGAAATGGAACTCACAGGAATAGTGATTTGCAGTGAGTAGGAGCAAGATTCTCTCTCTAGAAGGCAGTGTTGTAAAACACATATTAGTGGTGAGAGTTCCCTGGAGGATTTTAATGTGGTTTTAAAAAGCATAGCTCAAATATGCACTCCTGTTTTATAATGCAAATGCCAACTCATTATCTTCTTTTTTTTTCTTTTTTTTTTTGTATAATGCATATTTCTAGGAATATTCTTAAGCTATTGAAAGAAAATAAAATACATTAAATTTAATTTAGGATCATCATTTAAGCTTTTTCTTCAGAAAAATAGAATTACAACTGTTTTCAGAAAGACACAATTGAAAATTTGTTAAAATTATACAATGCATTACAAACCAAGTAAGAAGTGGGAGCGTAGTCTGCACTGTCAAACACAGTAGGAAAATGTTTGCATATTGGCAAGTCCAACAGATAATTTATTTATCCCTGTTTTATCTTCTAAATGGGGATTGTAATTCTGATTTGGTAGATGCTCCCAAAACAAAACTTACACTGATATACTGCCTTCTGCACTCTCTGTGTGTGTATGTGTGTTTTTATACATAAGCTTGAGAACAGCTTAGGTTCTGAGTGCAGAAATACTTTTAAATTGAAATGCAGATCAGCTTTTCCTCCTCACCCACTTTTTACATAATTTGCACCACAAGCATCATCTAAAAAAAGCTAGGTTCCTTCTGATCAGCTGAACAGTATTCAGGAGCATTAAGAAGGCTGAAATTGCCTCTGCTTAAAATGATACCTTTTAGTTTCTCTTAGTCCTTACCTGCTGTAAGGAGAGAGACTTTCCAAGATTCAAAACCATAATTTCTGCTCAGGGAGGCTGATAATCCTGTTTGCTGGTGTTGTTTGCACTACTTTCTTTTGGCTAATCTGACCACCCATCCTTTATAAAGGATGGTACCTTGCCATTCTTTACCTGGCAAAATTTTACCGCTCTGTTTCAATCCCAAGGTGTCCTTCAGTTTCTCTGCCTCCCAACAAAATATATACCAGTATCTTTTGGGGCCTATTCATTTTTAATAATGTTTTGGCTGTTTAGGCCTCATGTGGCTAGAGTTATTATAATTCTATATCCAGTCACATGTGCCTGATTCAGCTGAAGGCTTTGCTGCTCTGCTTTAACTTCCATCAAAAATGTCCTTTGTATATCTCACCAAAATTTCAAGAGATGTCCAAACAGAACAAATGGCAGGCCTTGAGCTAGCAAAGCACTGAAAATGTGATCAGACCCACTTTTGTTACTGAATATCATATTTCAAATATTTAAAATGGACCCTCTCCAGCTCTGGAGGTTTCAATGGACTTGATGGTCCCTACCCTCATTCCAGAAGTTAGAATGCATGTAGAATGATGGGGCCAGTGTTAAAAAGCCAGATCCCTCCTTGAATCCTCTGTTTCTTCCTTGTACCCACAGTCGTGCTTTTGTATTTTGTTAGTCTTGGCTTAAAGATGGTTTATAGATGAATGAAAGTGTTCTATCACTGATTGTGACTATTCCAGAACTGCTTAATAGATTATTGTCATCCTGACATCCATGGATTGCCAGGACTGCTTAGAAAGTGATCAGTAAGAACTGTGATTATCGCATGTTTTAACAGAAGGATTCTTGGGTTTAAGTACAAGAGTACTTTGTGCTTCTTGATACTGCTTGGTTAAACATACTTGTGGAAAGATGAGAGCACCAGGAGCTCTGTATTCATTTAGGTGCTATATAGATGTGATATGTGTATATAGAAGGAGATTATGCTTACAGAAAACTGAAAAATATATGTTAATGTTTGTTTTATTACTTGAACATTTTTGATTGTTTGGGTTTTTTCTCTTTTTAAAGTTTTTTTGGTTGAGAATATTTGAGGGGTTTGCCTAAAATGTTGTCTGTCTTGTTTGGATCCTGAACTGAATGGAAGATACTCCTCACTCTTAGAAATACTTTCTCCATGCTTAGATGACTGTCTTCATTTATGCCCTCTAGTATTCATGTTTAATTCATTTATGTTGTAGAATATGGGTCATGTTCTTTTCTTTTTGCTCTGCGTTAGGCTGACAGCATCTCATCAAGTGAGGCAACTACATAGCTCAAAGGAATTTCATCGAATACAGAATGTAAAAATTGTTATAGTTACTTAAAAAACTTGTATACTGTCTTGATTTTTTTATTTCTGCTACTAGAAGATAAAATTCTTTAAACAGTAGATGATCTAATCATTGTTAATAACGGAGTAGTAATGGAAAAGAATAAAAATTACCACCTACCATCCTTATACATTTAGGTTTTTAATATTATGTAGCTTAAAGACAATTCTAATTTTATGAAAAACCATGCTTTACTAGTATGCTAAATATATTACACTTGTTCTTCTGAGATAAGCTGACTTATCTCTGTAAAAATAAGACATATTCATAGGATTTTCCTGTCTGAGGTGCTTACTTTTGGGAAAACAAAGATATAATTTCTTGAATCAAATAGTAGTTTGAATGTGAAGTAGTAGACATTTTTGTGAAGAACTTCTGCCACTGGTTAAATTATTTGCTTTATGGAAAGCATGTAATATGAACTAGAGCATTTAAAAAGAGCATTTAATGAACTAGAGTATTTCATGGTAGCAGAATTCATACCTTCACCTATGTGGTAACTGGATTCTTTTCTCATATGTAAGTATTAGTCTTTATAATGGAAACAAGAATATTAAAAAAGTGATATGAGCCTTATGTTTTATTTCATCAATGTGATAAGGAGAAACTTGCATGCTTTAGCATCCTTCATATCAATATCAAATGTTAAGAACCATTTCTGTCACAGGCTGTCTGTAATGGTGCTCAATTGTCAGTGACTGCAGGTATCACCAAAGGAGATATTAGGTGCAAGATTAGGGCTTTAAATGGAAAGTAATTGTGGATTTGGTTTCTTCTGATTTATTTTTACTTTCTGAATGTAGAAAAAATTCCTTTCAAAAGCAAATTGACTGCAGTCATGAAAGGCTGGTTTTTCAAGTGCACATGGATGATCTGTCAATGAAACACCATGGTTTTCCTGGATCTCCTGGACAGTAAATTCTGTTGTGGTTTAACCCCAGCCAGCAACTAAGTACCCACACCTGCTCACTCACTGGCTGTCCACCCCTACCCATGGTGAGATGGGGAGAAGAAGCAGAAAAAAAATTAAAAGCTGTGGGTTGAGATAGGAACAGTTTAATAAAGGAAATAAATCTGTTGTTGATGATAATAATAAATAATAATACAAAAGAAGAATAATAAAACCCACTGACAAATGGGTTGTCAGCCTGTTCCCAAGCAGCTATTGGTGCCTCCCAGCCAACTCCCCCTGCTTCAGATACAGGGCACAACATTCTATAGTCTGCAGTATCTCTTTGGCCAGTTCAGGTCAGCTGTCCTGGCTGCACTCCCTCCCAGCTTCTTGTGCACCTGCTCGCTGGTAGAGCACAGGAAACTGAAAGGTCCTTGACTTAAAGTGAACACTGCTCAGCAACAACTAAAACATCAGAGTGTTACCAACATTCTTCTCATCCTAAATCCAAAACACAGCGCTGTACCAGCTACAGGGAAGAAAATGGAACTCTATTCCAGGACAGCGTGCAGACTTTCTACTCTGTAATCCAACAATTTCTATGTACACCTGCATTCCTTCATTATTAGCCAAGTTACAGAAGATCTGTGGGATCATGTTTTGCTTATGTGTATGTATGGGTGTTATCTGCCCATTACAACATTAATGTCAAAAGTTGTTGGCAAATTTCTGGTAAACTAATCAGATGTAGAAATCTTGAAGTATTAAATATCTACATGTTGGCAGAAATATACATCCAGATAGAAGAGAGAGAAATTATATTAATTCTCACAATGAAGCAAAAATTGCAGTATGAGCTTGAGTTTTAAGAGCCACAGGGCATCAGAGAATTTTGCCATTATGAATGTCTGACCATGGGTCAGGCTTCAATACAACTTTATTGGACACTAGAGAGCTACTTCTCAGCCACATGTCATGTACATTCCCTCTTGTTTAACAGAACAGCTTGTGCTGACAGCTAATTGCATAGACTTACCCTGTAAAGATGCTTTGATAGCCAATAGTGTGATCACCCCAATAATGTTTGATTCCTTTAAATTAAAGGAACCACAGGACAAAATAAGTAGAAAGCTATGTGGGTTTGGTTCTGGTGAGTGGAAGAATACTTAAACAAAATGTATGTCTTTTCATTTGTTTTTACTGACTGACATACTTTGGCAGAAGAGACTCAGTTTGCCAAAGCTGTACAGGCTGTGCTCATTTACTGTCCTTTCTCACGGTGTATGCCAAACTTTCACTCTTAGGAGTTTTATAATTTATTTACTTTCAAGTTAATAATGACTGTGTTGAGTAATGTTAGGACTAATACTAATCCTTGTAGGACTGCCTTTGATTCTTTTTTGTCTTTAATTACTAACTCCTTGCATGTTGTTAGCATTTTATTACCTTAGAAAATCCTAGGTTTAGCACATCCACCAGGTGACCTTCATCACCCACACTTGCAGTACACACCGTGTTGAGAAAGGAGGACTAGTGACTTGGAGTGAAGGTGGTCTATTCCTTCTGAAGTCGGCGGCAAATCCCCACCACACCCAGAGCCATGATCCCCGTTTGTTTCTCAGCATCTCAGGCTAGGGCTGCTGTGCCAGCTCCTCCAGCTGCTTGAGCAGCTTTCTTCATTCCTTCCTTAATCTTGTAACTTCATTTTTCCTTATGGGGGGAAAGAAAGAGAGCCCATATATTAACTATGAATACTAATATATATAGACATAATATTTTCTCGAGTTTCTCGGCACTCGGCTGTGGGGCGGAGGGGAGCAGTGGTGGCAGGGGCACTCAGCCCCGCCGGCCGGTGCCGTATTTAAGGCGGCCAGACGTCTGCCTGTATTTTCTAGCGCCCATCCCTCCCGTAACGTCAGGACGGGAAATCTGTCTTTAAACAAATTGGATGTCAGGGAGACAGGTGCAGGATGCCAGTGATCCCCAGCCTCGCGGGCTGGGGCTGAGGCTGGGGCTGGGATTTGGGCTGGGCCTGGGGCTTGGATTTGGGCTGGGGCTGGGGCTGGGGCTGGGGCTGGGGCTGGGGCTGGGGCTGGGGCTGGTGCTGGTGCTGGGGCTGGGGCTGGGGCTGGGGCTGGTGCTGGTGCTGGTGCTGGTGCTGGGCGGGGGCTGGCGGGGGCTGGCGGTGCCGTGCCGGGGGCGGGGCGGGGCGGGGCCGCCGCTCGGTCCCCGTCTCCCGCTCGCTTCCAGGGCGGAATAAGCAGTTAAGCAGTTTCTGCACGGACCGCCGCCCGACTTGCAGGTTTTGCATAAGGTGCAAGCAGAGAGGACGAGGGAGAGGCTGAGGCGGCCAGTGCCATGGGCCAGCTCTGCTGCTTTCCCTTCTCCAGAGGGGAGGAGAAGATCAGTAAGTGCGCGGCGCTGGCTGCCGCCGCCGCCGCGGGGAGGGAGCTGCGGGAGCATTCCTGCGGGGTTTTGCCTTCTGGAAAATTAACTGATTGCTTTTTAGAGAAGGGGTTGAGAAAAATGAAGCAATATTTTCACCAAGTAGATGAAGATTTCTTTCTAAGAGTGATAAGTGATCAGGTATAATTTTGTCTATGAGCATTCTGTCACTCCATTTCTGCAAGCAAATATAGCTGAAGTGAGTATTTTGATTTTCCTTTTTGGCAAGTGCAGTTTAGAGTGAGGGATGAGAAGGGTTTGACGTTGTAAGCATGTGCATGTTGATGGTAAAGCTCATTAGCGACAGATAGAAAGAATGGAGATTTTGTTGATATCAATGTTGACAGATGACAAAGGATTTCCATTTGGGTGTTGGTTGGATGTGTAGTTTTAAGATGACCAAGGGCAGGAACAGTCACACTTTATGTATGGATCTGGTAGTGTCTGCTTTTGCTTTCAGTTGAGTAAATATAACTTGAATCAGAGGGAGCAGTTCTGATCTCTTTATCCTTTGGTGTACTGAGTAAAGCTAGTTAATTTGACTGGAATGTTGTTTCTGTTAAATTCTATGCTGAAAATGATATTTGTCCTAAATTTGGTTACACAATAAAATATTTACTCTCGACTTCTTCCTCAGTGAAATACTTTCAACCTTTCTCCTAGAAGATGCAGCCAAATTTCTGTCACATTATGTCTGAAATCAGTTTTAACTAAATTCACATAATTCATTAGCTGTAGGCTAGAAAATCCAGTTTTCTAATCTGGTTTATATTCCATTCTTGTTTCTCAGAAAGCTGTCTAGGCATACATAAAGTGGGAGTTTATACCATCAATTAAACAATAAATGTGTCTACCATTAGTGCAAGAATCTAGAAAACAGCCTCAAGAAGATGAGTTGGCAGTTATTTTAAAATGTTTTTCCTTCCCAGGTCATGGTATGAGGGTAAATGTTACAAATTTTGCACTGGGGAAATGACTAGGAACATTTTATATTTTGAAACTATTTTCTCATCTAGCCAGTACAGAATGTCTTTATATGAAGAGCAAGTAAGTAGCACATCTCACTTCTAATATAGATTTGGTGAAGACAGACAACAAATACAAAACGAGTTTTTTAAAATTGTTCTGTTGACAGAAAACAAGAGAAAAGCACTATATTCTGCATCCTGCTTCTCTCAGTCCCTTCACTTCACTGCTTTTTAACTTTTCTTCTGACATCACCTGTCATACACCAGCTTTCTTTCTATGTGCTCTTGTGAGTGACTAGAACATACACAATATAACGTTTAGCACAGCATGACCTCAAACAACCGGTAATCAAAAAAATCATTCAGGAGATGTCATTATGTATGTGCAAAGTCACAAAGGCTTTTGAAAGATGTCTGCTTTTGGCATGTAGCAACTGAAAGGTGTGGCATAGCCCCTTGAGAATGTGGAAAGGAAGAAATGGATAGTTATAGGATGAGGGGAATCTGAAGCAAGGAGATCTGGCTATGGGTGAGGTAAGAAGGTGGTGTCTGAAATGAGGAGAAAAAAGTAGATGTGGCACTGTTTTACCAGTGTTCACGAGGGAGTAACATGGCTGAGCAATCTTAAAAAGGGAAAGAGAGAGGAAGTATAGAATGAGCATGGTGAATGTGATTGGTTTTTCCCTTCATTCAGTACTGACTGAAGAAAACCGAGAGAAGGGAAATTGCTTTCCTTTCATCTGGCCTCCTTCCCTCTCTTCTGCCACATCTGTTTCTCCCTCTGTGTGCTGGGAGGAAGCACTGCTGGGCATCTTGCATGGCCCCAGCCAGAGAGGTGGTTTGAAGCTGGGCACGAGGAACAGGCAGAAGGGAATGTGTCTCACATCCATTTCCCTCTTCTTATCATATTATCATAGTGACCTCTAAACTAACTGTGCTTAGAAATTAACCTAGGCTTTTTATTACTAAATTATCCTGGTTAGGAAACATGCAGGTGCAAATCACAATCATGTGGCTGTGGTACATGAGAAACAAAAAGTACATTATAAAGGTGTAAGCATGTGCCGTAAACAGCAGCTCACTGTACTGCTTGACTCATTTCATTTGCAGTGAAAATGAAAATGTATGAACTTCATTATGGTTTTCCTATAAGTTTTGTTTTAGCTGAGGTGCCTCAAGTGAACTCAGACAGTTATTGAATTGCTGAAGGTTTGTTCGTTATGCAGTAAGGAAATTTTTTCATTTCATGTAAAGCATAATTTCAACAAGTATTGTAATTGTATTGTCTGGTACTGTTGCATTGTCCATCTTTGTGTTGAGTGAGGTGAAAGCTCAATGCTTTCATGGTGTGCTTTTTAAAATTTGAGTTTAGATCTATTTCACAGCAAGTGTGAATTGAATTTAGCTTCAACTCAATCTACATTGTTAAAAAAATTAACCTGTTTTACCTTAGAAATTAATAGGTGCTTATGACTGAAACACACCAAAGTGCTGACAAGTGGAAGCTGAGTTGTGTTATTAAGTTTTAGCAGCCACTTGCTTACATCTTGTATCCACACAGAGTTAGATATTTCACATCTCTTTCTATTCTATTCAAATTTAGGTATAGCTATGTAAAACATTTAGCCAAGTTTTATGGTTATGGTAAGATCATAAGAGTGGCTGTCTGGACCAGATTTAGGATCTGTCTTCCTAACACGTGCCTAACATATGTTAAAGCCATTAAAAAAGGGCAGGTGTGTAAGAAGGTGTTTCCTCAAAACTAAGTTCTAATACTGCTGCACTTCAAGATTTGTGGACTTTGTGAAGTAGGGTGACATCCTTGATAATCATGAGTCTTTAATTATTTTTTTCCAGTCTCCTCTTGAATCCATAGAAAATTGTAATATCTGTACTATCTTCTGGCAAGAGGCTTTATGGCTTAAATATGTTTTTTGTAAAAAATCTTACTAGCCATGCCTACCAATACAATTTCATTTCCTGAATATTATCTTAGTAAAAAGTTTTTCTGCTACACTTGGTAGAAATCAATTCCCAGATCTGAGTAGATCTAAGGTATTCTGCAATGAAGGAAAGGAAAAAAAGTATAGTATCTCTTCTCACCACTGATTGTGGGATAGACACAAGTAAAGCGTGAGTAGAAACTGTTAAAACTTAGACATGTAGGACCTTCACAACCTGTTCTTTCTGTTGTGTTAGTGAATGGTCATATAACCATTAAGGCCGAGAAAGCTTTCTACAAGGATAGAGACACTCAATTCAGCATGTTGAGTTCCAGTGAAATTGGTTGGAGTTTCAAAACTTGGCTCACTATGCTCAAGGAGGAGCTTTTCAAATAAAGATTAGTGTTTAGTCTAACAGTTAATTCTTCATATTTCTGAGATCATGAAGGAATTGCCTGCATGATAACCCTGTAATTAGCCCTTTTATTGATTTGCTTGTATCAATGCTCAATAAGTGCTTTTTCATTTTGGAAATGGTCTCAAATGATTTTTAACTGCTTTTTGCAATCATCTAATTGTAAGTTCATTTCTGGTCTAAAGTTGTTTGTTTTAACTTCACAGCATGACACTTTTTAATCTGACATAAAAGAAAGCACTTTACAAAATAAGCTTTGTTATATGTCATTATAGCTATATATGAGGAAGCCCATTTGCTACTTGATGGGAAACCAAGGAACAGGTTGTACTGGCCAGAAATGGTTTTAAAAGGCTGTTAAATATTGAATGCCTACAAAATTCCCATATTATACAATTACTGATGTGAAATAAGGCTGGTCATAAAATCAAAATAGAATATGAGACTTATTTGCGTTCTAAAAAATGTGATTCTCAACTTAAAAGGTCAGAGGATAGCAGTGTGAGCAGTTTTGCATGTTTTAATTTAATGAAATTTAACAATTTGTTGTTCGATGCTATTATAAACAGAACGAGGGCAGCTCTGCTGAGAAGGGTATGCTTGGGAGTGCTGGTGGGTGAGAGGCTGGACATGACCCAGCAATGTGAACTTAACAGCCCAGAAATCCAGTTGTATCCTGGGTTCATCCAAAGCAGTGTGGGTAGCAGGGCCAGGGAGGAGATTCTGTCCCTCTGCTCTGGTGAGACCCCACCTGCAGTGCTGCATCCAGCTCTGGGGTCCCAGCACAGGAAGGACATGGACTTGCTGGAATGAGTCCAGAGGAAGCCACCAAGATAATGAGAGGGATGGAACCTGTCCTATGAGGAAAGGCTGAGAGAATGGGGGTTCAGCCTGGAGAAGAGATATCTTTGGTGTGAACTTATTGCAACCTTCTGGTGCCTGAAGGGCCCTGCAGGAAAGATGGAGAGAAATCTTTTACAAGGACATGTAGTGCCAGAACTAGAGGGAAAGGCTTCATCTGAAAGAACATAGGTTTAGATCAGATATTAAGAAAAAATTCTTTATTGTGACAGGGGTGGGGCATTGGTACACATTGCCCAGAGTAACTAGGGATGCTCATGCCCTGGAAATGTTCAAGGCCAGTTTGGATGGGGCTTTGAACAACCTAGTCTAATGAAAGGTGTCCCTGTCCATGGCAGGAACTAGATGATCTTTAAGGCCCCTTCCAACCCAAACCATTCTATGATTTTATTATTATATGTTAATACTCATAGGGCATATTGAACATAGAGTGGGTAAGTAGTTGTGGAAATGAGTAAATAAACACAGGGTCTGGGGCTCTGTAGCCTGTACAGAGGAACCAAGCAAGCTGGCAAGTTCCAACATACAGCCAGGCCAGCAATATGCAGTCCAGATCTTTAAGGCCTGACCAAATATTACTCAGCTGTATCAAATTAGAAATTGATTTTTCAGGGTAAAGCAAAGTTCAATGAACAGAATACAACTACTTTATTGAAGTCTTAAATTGATTTTGAAAATACTGAAAGTTGCATTTGCAAATCAGTGACTTGGTCAAATTTGCAGTTTGGTGTAAGTTATGATTTGTTTTGTGTTTACATAGCTGTAGTACAAAAGTTGCATTGTCTGGCTTTCTGTCATGAGAGACAGGACAGGTTTGCCTACCACAAATAGTAAGTCAATCCCTGTTGTTAAGCAGGCCTTGTACATTTGCCAGGTTGTCCAATACTGATTGCTCCCTGTCCTGCAGGTTGTGTCCTTCTCACTTCTGTTTTGTGAGGTTTTAACTCTTGCTTGCTCATAGTGATACCTGCTATGGCACTATAAAGACACTATTCTTTTCCCTTCTTCTTCCTGAAATGTGAAAGCACACTCATCAGCTGAGGTTGGTGAGTCCTATTTATACTCATTCTCCAGTGCTTATATCCTGTCTTGCCAATCTCCCTGTGAGATGTTGTTTCTTCACTCCTACACATACATTCACACAAGATACACACAAAGAGGTGCATGATGTGGGTGAAAAAACAAACAATCTGAAGGAAAGGTGCATTCCTCGAAATGACATTTTGAATAACAACTAGGTGTTGTTTGTCTTTTTCTCTCATAGAAATTCACAGTGCCTGTGATTAGATTGCTAACATTGTTTCCATTCTCTATGGGAAGAAAAGAAAGAAAATTTAACAGTCTAAACCAAAACTAAGTATTCAATACTTACCATGTCAAAGTTGAAAGTTACAGAAGTCTTCATCCTCCTGCAACCAGCCTTAGGTTTGATGACCAAGGCAGTAAGCCCAACCATGGCCTGAAGACTGCCATCAATGTCAGTAGAATCATGAGTATCTTACATGTATGTCCATTCTTGGGTCTGACAGTGGCTGTCAAATATAATCTCTCAGTAATGCAGCTAGATTGCTAAGAGAACACTTATTATCTTCACACTAGTGAAGATAAAGAGAGATTTTTAAAAAAATCTAGGAGAGAAAATAAGGTGTTAAGTTCACTTTCCCTGCAAAGAGGTATCAATGGGGTGGATCTATCGAAGGACAGGCTCTTAAATCAGAGGAATGATATTTAAGAAAGCCATCAGAAGTGGATGCCTTTTTGTGGCCTCAAGAATGAAGAATCTAGTCATCTTGAAGTAAAAAGGATAAAAATACTAGTGACTGTGCAATTGGGAAGTTTTAAAAATTGTGTTGGATGTTTCCATATGTCTTAGGCAATTAGGCAATCTTCCTCGAAATTAAAATGTCTCAACATATTTGGGGTTGTTGGTTGGGGTTTTTTTTAATTAATAACTACATTTAGAAAATAGTCCTACATTATATGAACACATATTGCTGAATTTTCTTCTGTGTCCGATCTATAGTAATTTTAGGTGGCATTAGACTTTAACTGAAAAGTGGAATTTAATTTTTTTTCTCCCTTTGTGTTTGATACAAACATATCCCGAATTCAAATCCCACCAGCATATGCGGACTGTGGAAAGACATTAAATTATTGAATTTAATTTTTATACCAGTTTTTATTAGAGTATAAGGAATTTTGAAACATAGAATTGCAATTTTTTTTCAAATAGGCTATGTTTTACTATTTCACAAGTATGCAGCAGACTGTCTTGCTCTATAATCTATCACACTGCAAAAGCTGGGTTCCCTTCCACCCTCCTGACAGGATGTTTTGTGTAAAATAAATTGCAACTAGAAATTCTGGAGATGGACCAAGTCAAATGTGATTGCCTTGTGATTAGGTTATGTTACTGATGGTGGGAAAAAGCAGAAGTGTTTATTACATAATTTATTTAGGGATATGACAGAACTGCTTCTTTTCCTGAAAGGAAACATGAGCAAAGTCAGGGAGTTCTGTGGTTCATTAGCAAAAAATCTTGAGGTTAATTTGTAGCTGTTCTAAAATACTGAACATTGTAAATTCCACTAAAAGTCTAATCCTTATATAATATACACTTATGAATGAAATGAGGATGTATGTGGGGCTGAAGGCCTTATTTGGAGTGCTATTGGCCACAGTGATCCTAACTACACTATGCTGAGAAACTTCTGGAAAAGTCTTAACTAAACCTGTTTGTATTAAAGGACTTTACTAATAACTCATGAGAAGATAGGAGGAGATTTCATTTCATTTCATTTCAGATGTAGCAAGCAGAAGATCAGGATTAGCTAGATGGGACAGGTACCAACACTTTTCTTGATCCCAGGAAGAGATGAAAAAGGAAAAGTACTAGAGTTCAGAAGACCCTGATGAGAGACTTTGAAATGGAGATGAGGTCACTAAAATTGGCTCCATGTTGATGGATTTGGAACTTTAATGAACTTTAATGATCACTTTTCATAAAAAGTGTGTCAGCAGAGAACCAGTCTCCAGTGAATTGTGACTGTGTAGCAGGTTGAATACTGCCCAGGTAACTGTGCAGCCATTCTCATTATAGTACTTTGTTTCCTGTCTTCCACTGATGCCAGTGAGAGAAAATATCTGGTTAAGATCTTCTTTCAGCTTCCATCTAGGATGTTTTTGTGGGCACTTTGCCACTGTGTGTTGTATCTAGACTGTCCGTTAGCTTAAGTGTTCAAAGGCTGTCTTACCTTCAGCTTAATTGCCAAACCATCACTCTGCATAGGTGGAAAAAATAAGTACCTTTTTGGCTATCATGTGACACATCATATTGTGCATAAGTATTTACATAGATTCCTCCTATGTTATTGAAATTTTATTTCTTTTCTACATTGAGGCCAAGTGCTCTGTCTTCCATTCACATGCTACTATTACTTTACTGTCAATACCTCTGGAACTGTATTAGGTCCCAAACATACTGGGAGGGAGTGTCTTTGATATCAGTTTAATGACTGGCAGAGGAGGATATACAGAATGTAGCTGGTTTTTGCTTTCACCCTCACTATGATCTCAGTCCTCCTTACCCCGATGGGGGAGTTGCGTGATATTTGGATAAGACTACCAAGGTGAAAACTGGCCACACTTTATAACCCTGCCTGTAGTTTGTGGGAGGTTGCTACAAGCTGCCGTCTTTCATAGCGAGTTCTAGCAAGAAATATGTGATCACATGCAATCCTGGTTAACCTGGCTTCTTACAGATAGATGTTGATAGAAACAAAGATAAGCAAAAGAGTAATGGCTCGATGACTGTAAAACCCTATCCTCTTCTAGAGTAAAAAGTCCTGATAGAAGAAGTTGCAGACCCCACGGAATCATTGCTGCCACCATCCCTGTTTGTGTGCACTGTGTGCTGGTGATCTGTGCTGTGTAGACTGATCCATCGCAGAGCAGGTTTTATGTGAACAGTCCTTTAATAAAGGCAAAAACGCCACAGTGAGGTTAAGTGCTTCTCCATCATTAGCTGACTAACCTGGGTAATTTTGTTTTAAGTGAATTAAGGAGTTCTTACAAACCCTGGAGCAGCTAATGGTAAGGGTCACATAGCCACAGTAGCTTCTTCCATTCTGTGACTGGATCTAGTGAAGAATAATACACAAGAGAAATACACGGGCTCAATTTTGCAAAGTGCTAAGCAGCTTTGATACCATGTGAACATGTGCACACATGGAGATGCTTCCTACTGCCAGCAGATCATGCTGGAGTGGCAAGGAGCTGAAGTTTCTGATGCATGTGGAAAGGACTAACAGAGTGGGAAGAGGAGGTATTGACCAGAAAAACTGATTATGATGTCTTTCTCAAACAGAGGATACTGCTCCATTGGTGTAATGAAGGAGTTTTTACTATGTTTAAAATAGTAAGTTCTGCCTCTGTGCAGATTGATCCATTGGGACATGTGGATCAAACATTAAATTATGTAACCATTAAACCAACATCAAACATTAAACCATGTCAGATGGGTCAGCCTTCCTGCTAAGTGTAACAGTCTCAGGATAGTGAAATGGTGTCTCTCTACCTACCCTGGACTCAGATGGAGAAAACAAGGAAGCCCTGCCTGGTTGTAGCCGAGTGCTTTTCAGAAACGGCAGCAAAAAAGCAGTTGGAAGGGCAAAGCTCTGAGACGTGTATGGACTCTGTATCTCCCTTCTGCCACTCCTCCCAGTTGTATTGCCTCGTACGGCTGCTGTTCTGCAGGGTAAAGTCCTGTACTTCTTATTGGTTGGCCAACTTCCAAGGTCCTGTAGCATTTATCATGCTTCTATTTCACAGGAAGGTTATCTTCATATTTGTGTGCTTTCCTATTCTCTTCTGATCTGCAAAGCTATAATTCAGAAATGAGTTTATTGACAAATAAATGATTGTTTGTTAGTTAATGCTGGTCAGAAAATATTAAAAGACATGAAAGAAAATTTAAAAACTGATGCAACTTTTTCTGCTGTGAAGGGCATTTTATGAGCCATCTGTGGATTTTTTAGGTAATCACTGTTTAGTCCTGTTAGTACTGCAGTGGATAACTCTGTTGTGGGACTTTTCATTGAGCAAAGATGAGTGACAGCATTAAAACTGTTTTGTTTAAAGCTGAAGGCTTCTTTGCTGATATGGGAAGCGAGCCTGTGATCCCAGTGAGTCCATACAAAGGTCACCACTGCTGGAACTAGTCAGCACACTTTTCAGAGGCTGCTGCTTCAGGGGACTGTGGTTGCATTATTAGTTATACTATGGTTATGCAGTTTTCTGAGTGGAAATAAAACACAGTAAGAGGTGATGATGAGTACCATGCAGTATTGCTGCTGTTGCATGTATGGTACTGTAAAGGAAAGAAAAAAGAATCCTCTGTCAAGCAAAGGGACCTTCCTTAAAATCTTTATTTTACTGCACATTGATGCAATTAATTATTTATGTGATTTGTTTTCTTGATTTTGCTCTCTATTTCAAAATTTATGGTCAAATAACATTTTAGTACACTTGGCTACAAAGTCAGACAATCTATGTAGAGAAGTAAGCCACTGGAAAGTTGCTTATGTGGAGAAGTTTCTAACCGTGACATTAGCCAGACATTTTGTTCATTGTTTCTGGAAAGTATTTCATTCAAAAAAATACATAAATAAAACCAGCAGCTTCCAAAGGAACAGTAGTATTTTCTTAAACTTCTTACTGAGCACACTGATGCTACATCAGTTAAATTGATTGACAAAAGTTTGGGGAGACAGAAGGCTTCAATAGATGCAGAATTGAGTCCTGTATTTCTTAGGTTATATAGATATCAGTTAAAATTCCATCCACCATAGGTAATTTAATTTCCTTGCCCTGTAAGGGGGGGCAGGAAAGCACAAAAATATATCCGAACACTCCATTGGCAGTTGGAAAGAAGAAGCTTTATGATGATCTGGAATATGAGCAAATTCTGCTGCAATCACACTCAAATAGCCCTGAGCATTACTGTGGGCCACCAGCTGCAGTGGCCGATTACAGCTGAAAGTTGCATTTAAAATTCCAAACTGTGCTGCTTCTTGGTTCAAAAAGCCAAACAGACCAAAGAGTAGTGAATGCAATTTCTCATGGGGCTAAATCTTTCAAATGCAATTAGTTTGTTTTGTAAATCTCCAGCATAAAGTTAGACAAAAAGTTGGAATAGAAATGAATAACTCCTTTAAAATATACTGTAATGATTAATTGCTTTTCATCTTTTATAAATGGGTAATAACTGACAGTTAACTAATGTCTAACAATTTCCAATATAACAAATAGGAATACATGTTGCTTTTGCCCAAAACATTTATTTCTGAGTAATAAAAATAACTACGCAGGTAATTTTTCTGGTAGTAGTAAAATCTCAGAAAAATTTCTGATGTCCACTAACAGAATTGTTAATTTTAATAATTTTTATATTAATTTAAAATAATTTCAATAATAATACACCAATTGGTACTGCAGTGCTTGAAAGCTGTCTAAAAGGATGCTTCATTTGGAATAGTCAATTAGAAATGAGCTAATAGTGTTTAAGGATTTTTGCTAAACATGCAAGTAAAACCGTGAAAGTGAAACATTAACTGGGGCATGAATCAAGTGGTACTGAAAATGTCAAGTGAAACCCTTAGCAGCAGTGAGCAGGCATCGTGCTGATTTATACCAACCAAGGACCTGGCCTGCCCAGTGTTGTGGCTGTGACAGTCCACTGGCAGCCCCTGGAGTCCAGAGCTGCAGCAAGATGGATGGGAGTATCAGCCAGCCCATTTAGAAGCAGACCTTCTATAAATAATATCAGAAAGATTGGTTCAGATGGCAAGCCAACAAATTGCCAACTCCATCTGGAATCCTCTTTCTAAGTACATACGTAGCAAGGGAAGGAGCCTGGGTAAAATGCAGCCCTGGGCATTAAAAATCAGACTGGTAGTCTGCTCTCTTGGCTCTTGCAGGAGATTTCCAACATGATTTCTTTAAAAAGAGTGAGCCCGGAAAGAAATTAAGATCACTTTTAAATTGCATTTACACTAGGTTTTCCAAGCAATGTGTCTACTGCCATCCCATATTCTTTTTGGGTTTAAAAGGGAAAATAAAGGCCAAAAGAAAAAGTAAATGTACATAAATGTGTCATGGGTGAATCGAAGAGCGTAATTTCCCTGATGGTCCTGTATGCTGATCAACTTAAGAAGAGAAAGTGTAGTGGATTTCTCATACTTCTATAAGTATTCAGGTTAAACATTATTTGTCATTAGTGGAAAATATGTTTGGTATCCACCACATATACACCTAGATATGAGATATTCAGTCTTTTAAGCTGTTAAAATGATTTAAAGATTATCTTAGTAACACCATTGCTACAGCAAAAGGAAGACTGGGTTCTCAGAGGAGCTCTGTTTGCTTTACTCTAGATATATTTGAATAGCAAAGGCTACATTAGCATTATGTTTTTATCGATTTTCAGAGGGTAAATTACAGGTCATTGCTATCAGATGATATTAAAAGCTGCCCTATATTCCCAGTGAACAATATCCAAATACCTTATTCTACATTATGGAAGTACTATTTCTCTCATTCATTATTGCATGCTCCTGTCTCAGTTTACTGAGATTTGTGTGTACTCTGGCACAGTGCCTCTGTCTATTCACTATAAAAATTGCGCTACTCTCTACACACCAAACAGTAGAAGGAGCTGCATGGTGTTCTGAAGTGCTGTAAGGCCTGCCCTGAAAAGTAAAAAGCATTGGAAGGTCTAAATGTTTAGATTTGTGAATTTTGCTTTTCCATTTCCTTACTTCTGCAGGTTAAATCAGAACTACAGCAGTCAGATTTCATTGTAGTAAAAGAGGAAATAGAAATTCTGTTGTTCCCACAGCTTTACTGGAGTCAGGAGCCAAATCCTGTCCTCTGGCATACACGTTACTCTAGCTACCACTGCATTACTCTCTAAAACTGTTCTTAGTTCATACTTCTGTTTTCATTTGTGCTGGGCTGCTTTGGAGTTACGATTCAAAACCTCTGCCAGGAGAAATCCCCAGTAGTAACTGTTCCACGAATGCAGAATTTGGCTCAATGTACTTCCCAGCTTTGCTACCTACAAACACAGCCCAGCTCTGTGACTGCTCTGGGTGCCTTGGACTCCAGTGCACTGCATGCTAGGGTGTCTGGGGCTGCACCTGGACACTGGGACTGCCTTGCCCATGCCACCACCCTGGCATAGTTCTGGGCCTGGCAAACATGCTGCAGGTTAGGAGTTAACACCAACCCAAGTCCTTTGCCAGCAGGCAGTTTGGATACAGCCACAGCATTTCAGAGGCCTACAGAGCTGGATGGGATGGAGCTGAGTTGCTCTATGCTAACTGTCCTTAAAGCCAACAAGTACTGGCATTTTAGAGTTCACTTGTGTAAACACAGGCAGGTGCCTCTGCATAAAATGCCAGGTTTCAGAGATGCTTTTCATGGTACTGTGAGAACAGGTGTTTGTCTAATGTCAACAGAGAGCCCAAGCTGAATTTTCCTTCTCTGTTTGAAAGTGATCCACAAGCAAATCCATATTACGGCCAAATAGAAAGTGCAACATGCTAAAGATGAAATACCATTCTCTGTTAGTGTATATGAGCAGCTACCCCTTCAATTAGAAACTAATTTTCTTCCACCTATTGTCTTGCTAGACAAGTCCTACTTAATCCCTGTGAGCTTAGAGTAGAGCCACTCACAATGTAGAAATTGTAGCATATGGATAAAACATGTATTACAGAAATAGAATAGCCACACTTGAGAGTGGGAAAGTGTTTGTTACACAACCAAAATGTGGTAGTTGTCTACTTCTTCCTAAGCTGATATTTTAAATGTACTTTTTCCCCTTTGTACTGTCTGATTTGTGATGCTTAATGCTAGGTAGTTGAGGGCTTTGTTTATAATGGAGAGTGGTATTCCTGGAAGCAGGCAGGCATGTTCTAACCTCAATTCCAGAAACCATTAAGAATGAATTTTTTTAAAAAAATTACAAAATTGGTCTTACAGCTTCCATTAAAGATGCCATATAACTAAGAAAGAGAAAATTTGTTATTTTGTTTCATTAAAGGTCTCTAGAAACTCGAATATGGACTAATAATCAGACTCTCAATTTTGACATTTCTGTACTGACCTGATATAATCAGGAAGTTGTACTTGGTCCTCTTTCAAAAAGGGGTGAAAACAGATTTCATCTGTGGAAAGGTTCACTTCTGGGAAGGTAAAAACAATCCCCCAAAATCACCTCTTTTCCCCTTCAGCAAGCTTGTGTGCCGCCAGACGTATAACCTTTTAGCAGAAATGGTATGCATGCCGTGCTAGCTAAATCTACCCTGGGAAGATCAGAAGCTCATGGAGCAGAGGAAATAGATGTTTGGAGGAAGTACTATGTTTCCAAAAGAATATAGTGCTTGAAACGTGAAGTAGGAGCCCAGGCTGTGCCTCATAAAATGCCTGGGGAGCTGCAGATCTATGTCTTAGGGAGCTCTGAGAGCAGGACCTAGCTAATTTTGAATTTACAAAAAAAAGCTATAAAGCCAGGAGGCAGGAGGAGGAACTAGTTAACATGATTAAGCAACTGTTAGGATAGCATGGGATTACTTCTATTGCATCATGTGAAATAAGAACAAGAGAGAACATTTTGTATATATTTCAGGGAAAGCTTCCTGTCAGTGACAGATGCTGGGCTGCAGAGAGTCTACATTTTGCAATGTTGTGACCAAGATTTTGAGATTAAGGCAGACAAACAAAGAGGCAAGACAAACAACAGGTCCTTGGTTGAGTGAGGGGTTGTGCTTTAGATGACATTGGTCTGTTATTATTTGTGAAATTATTATAGGCAAAGTGGAAAATAAGATAACTTGAAAAGTATCATAGCAAGGCGTACTGATACCTTGTTCAGCAGCTGATTACTGATGGTTTAATAATGTTTTATGCCAAATCATTTTGCCATTCCTAAAACTTGAGTGGTCCTGTTTCCATAAGTGTTGAGAAGTTGGAGAACGGACAGAAGAGATTGAGATTTAGAGGAAATTGACGTATATGATTGTATATGCTATGTAAGTTAGCATGATGCCCCTGCCCATGGCAGAAGGCTTAGAACTAGATGATCTTTTAAGGTCTCTTCCAGCCCTAACCATTCTGTGGAGCATGAGGTTGGATATTTGTCTTAAAAATTAACTGGGTGCAGGCTGTCCTTGAGCCCTAAATAGCTAGAAATATGCCATACCAATGACCAATTTGGCACTGCCACTTGTACAATAGTCAGTACTTTTAGACTTGTAGTTCTGATATTAGCATACACAGCCGAACTTTTGTCAGGTTCTTGACCCTGCCTGAATTGTTGTCCTAAATTGGTGTAGGGAAAATTCACTTCTTACTAGGTATTCCCTCTGGATCCCCATCCCCAAATCTCAGAATACACCATTAGCTTTATTTTTTCTGCTGATGGCTTAATCCCTTTGAATATCTGCCAATCTCAGGTGAATTTGATCTGGGCACTTGCTAAGTTTCCTGTGAGTTATAATCCTCAGGCATGGATAATTCATTTCCCTCACCAGAGAGATTTTATCCTTTTGCTAAGAGGCAAATTGTCTTACCTTATGGTCTATTATTGTGTTATTCTGTTTTATATCCTAGGAATAATTTTTAAATGACATTTTGTTCAATCTTTCATTTTACTACAAAGCAAAAGGATTGAACAAAAACATATTAAGGCAGCCTTGTTTTCTGTATCACTTACTGTGAGTTAGGAAATGTAGGCTTTTTTCTGTCTTAAAAATCCATTACCATCTCGCATAGCCTAATGCAGCCAAAAAGGTTTTCCTTTCTTTCTCTCTCACATCCTCTTTTGCTTTTCACATACACCTCATTAATACAATGTGAGAGGTTTTCCAGCACAAAATGATGAGTTTTCTCTTGCAGTTCTACAAACTGTAATCCATGATGAGGTGAGTTATAGGGATTGAACCCCCTTTCAAAGTCAGAGTTTACCTTTCTCTGTTAAAATGAAATTTGCTGTAGTGTTTTTGTGTTTTGAAGCACAGTTGATCCTCTGATTTAATGACATAAGTGTTAATTTATGTTGACGCCTGACCTGTGTGCCCTATTCATACATTGCGTGTGTGTCCTCTGCCACAATTGATCTGAAACATTTGGAAGAGGGGCCATGTGTAATACAGCCTGGATCTTGGAGTCACTGCCTATAATGCTTGTTTCAGCACAAGTGAATAATAATAACAAGTCCATTCCAAAGTAAGTGCATCATTTTACTTTGAAAGATCCATTTTATTCCCTTTGCCTTTTTTTTAACCATAACCTTTAAAGAAGGCATAAAATTAGAAAACAGTACAGGATTAGACTTTAAATAAAAACATGGTATGTGTTAAAGTCTGTCCAAGTTTGATCTTCTCCATCAGCAGCAGGATTTGTTTCCATACGGAACTTTTCTGTATGAAAAACATAAAGGCAAAGCAAACTAAAGTACCAGCTTTTCACCACAAAGTTGGGTCTGAATAGAGTGAAAAGAAATGCAAAAACTGGTTATGGCGTGAATATCCACCCTTTGTTCTTTTACTCTTGAATTGAGGAAAGGCTAACAACAATACTGCTTTAAAATAAGAGGACAAAAAAATATATGAAACTCCAAATTAGAACTGTTTAGCCTGATAGAAATAAAGGCCCAAAAGACCAGCTGGTGTAAATTAGCAGTTTTCTATTGATTTTATGGGACAGATTTAAGATTATTGGGATGGTAAAGAGGAAGGTGTGGAAGTCTGTATACTATGTAGGTAGAGAGAAAATTTGCAGATGGAAAAAGGAATGTAAAGAGATGAGAACCATCAGTTTTAAGGCATGGTAATGAGCAATCCATTATGGTACAGAGTAAATTGGGAAAAAATTGTGATGATTAGTTCAGTTTTTGGCATAGCAGACATATTTTTCTGGATTGATTTCACTGAAGTGTTGCTAGAACAGTCTTTGTTTGAGGAAGTAGAAATATGGGGGAAGAAAGGGAGGGGGAGTTATTACTTTCCTAGAATGCAGTGTTAGACCTGTTGGGATTTACTCTCATCAAAGAAGTGTTGTATTAGGTAGGGAAGTGGGGTTTTTAAGGAGTTTTATGTTGTTTCAGAAAGAAAATGCTTTTATAACTGATATTTAACATTGGAAGGATATGGAAGTAAGATCCAGTGGCTTAAAAACAGTAATTAGGATTCATTTATTCTTGATTTTTAATGGTGAAACAGACTCAAGAATAATGTTAATTTTGATTATTGGGTGCTTGTTCAGTAAGTGAGGTTATTTGCTCTATTCATAAAGAACATAGGATGGGAAAAAAATTGTACTGTTCTCTCATATTCTTTCAATTTTTTCTTGCCCTAAATTATAAAGTCTGTTTTTTCATTTGAAGGATTGATTGCATTAAATTTAGTTCTATGGCATGGTAATGTTTCAGGATTTTGTTCTGCCATCCTCTAGCAACAATTTTTAAATTTCTGTGAATTTATTTAAGTGAGCTGTAGTCATACCTTCAGCATTCTTAACTCTTTATCTACAGATATTCTGATTTCATGTCTGAGGTCATCAAAACTCCCATGATACGGAGCAATTTATTATGACTAAGCACATGCCTGAATTTGCTGCTTATCTTTTCTTTGGAATATTTTGCTTTAAAATCAAGAGGAACTTTTTTCAAGGTCATGTGGTGAAAGGACAATGGGTGGTTAAACTGAAAGAGGGTGATGATTCCAGAGAAGTTGTAGATGCCCAGTCACTGGAAGTGTTCAATGCTAAGTTGGATGGGGCTCTGAGCAACCTGGTCTAGTAAAAGGTGTCCCTTTCAGGGGTAGGACTAGATGAGTTTTAAGGTTCCTTCCAAATTAAATCATCCTGTGATTCAGTATTCTGGAAAGTGGGTATATTTGGGCTTTTAGAAAGCAATAAAAGTTGAGGAAGAGCTTGTCCTAAAGAAGATCCCAAACAGTGGTTTTATGGGTTCAAGGCCAGAGCATTTAAAGAGAGGCCTAAACTTCTATGTACTAGTACTCTCCAAGTATCAAAAGTCAGCTTCATGTTTACAAACTTTTGTGTAGTAGAGCAGTGAACATTTATACAGCTACATCTCACAATATCAGTTTAAAAACTTGATAGCAAACTCCAGCTCTTCCATTTAAAGTGGAAGTTAGGTGGCAAACAAAAGGGAGGGAAGAAGGAACAAAACTAAATACATTATTTAAGGCAAAATCTATGATAGATAAAGGGGATTTAGATAGGAAAGGTCATGATAAGTATTTAATGGAAGGGGATGTTTTTAAATGCAATTCAAATTGATTTAAGGGTATCTTGTTACTTTTCCCAAAGCTGTTAGCAAATTTGGTCAGATTCTATAGACTTGATCCATGAAAGGAAAGACAGCGACAATCCTACTCAGATGTTCAAAACCACATAACTTCATGGTTTGCATAAGAAGCTTATGAAGTGAGCTCAGTTTGTTCAAGGGGAAGATTCTGGAGGAAAAGGCTTAGACCCATCTATTTTGTCTGCCTTTGGATGCAGTTTTGCTACCTGTCCAAACCTATTTAAGATGCTCATACTGAGCGAGGGGACTCTAACCTTCTTCCATTAGATTCAGAATCTAATTAAGCATGGTTACAGACATGTTAAAAGCACCTTGCAGATAACCTTTTCTTTTTCATTATAATGATATAGTATTTAAAATTTTTAAATAAAATTAAAATTATTATGGTATTTTATGGACGCTGTTGGACATACTCTCGAATTGCGATTATATCTTTTTTTTTGCAAGATTTCATCTTCCTTTTGCAGTTCAAACAGTATGCAGCTGTGTTTGACAACTCATGCTTCTGCAACTTAAATAATTAAATTAAAATGGATGTTGATTAAAATTTGACTTTTCTGTCCATAACCTACAAGTACATTCACAATTGCTTTCCCCAGGGAAAGAGATGCGCTATGTGAGAGACTGTGATAACATGAGTTTGTATGGAGTCTTTTTCTGAGCTCAGGAGGAACAACAACGCAGGTTCAGCTTGTTAAGATTCACTTATTAACACTTGTTTAACAATCTGTCTTAGGCCAAAAAAGATTGCTTTTTTTAGTACACTTGACAGCAGCATGGAAAAGTCACAGCCAAAATAGCATCCCTTTGGAAGCTGTATAGTAACAAATGAATCCTAAAGACATGACACTGAAGTTCCCATGACTATGGGAAGGATAAGGAAACAGTAACAAGAAGGGAATATTTAACAAATGACTTGCCTTGGCATGCTGGTGATTAAACATTTGATTTTCATGGCTGACAGGTCCATAAGCATTGACTTTAAGGTTTTGCCAAAATATTTGGACTGTGGCAATTAAAATCTCTGTATATACCCTTTTCATTACCAGCTGTGTTTTTGGGCTTCTACCTCCCTCAGCTTGGTGACCTAGCAGGGTCTAGGTCTTTATGCCTTCAAGACCATCCAGGTCTGTCTGTGGTCACTGGTGACTGAGGTTGATGGGGAAGCAACCTATGTGTCACCCACAGTGTGTTACATTCTCAGTATTTTTTCTGGAGGACCACTGAAGGCAAGGCACTGGCGTGTCTGCCCTGTTCCAGAGTTCAGCTTTTCCCTGGGAAAACTGGGAAGCCTGATCCCTCTCTCTCTCTCTTAGGCTCTGAAAACAGCAGGAGGCTTCCCCCTTGGCACCATCCTAGAGGGCAGAGCAACTCTTCTGCTCTCCTTGATCAGCCTGCTGACCCAAGCTGCCCTATTCCCTGTTCCTGAGAGCTGCTGGCACCAGGCAGCACAAAAGGGAGTGAATAATGTTGCCTGGATGTCTGCTATCACAATCTGCCTCAACCCTTTGGTTCTCCCATTGCCATCTTGTGCAGTGGATGTTTCTGTGGCTATGTAAAACCACTTCTGTAACTTGGCCTGTTTTCTCTGCTGGAGTGTTGGTGGGAAAAATCAAGTAAAACTCATAGCTTTTTAAGCCATCTTGTTCCTTCGGCCACTTTGCTATCTTTCCTGCCTGTTGCACTAGACTTCTTATAAATTAGTTCAATTTAAACATTAAACCCCATTAAAGGAGCTGGGGAATTTCTCTGTCAACAGATCTCTTTTAATAGAAAAATAAACCCAAGATATTTAACAGAACTTCATGTATGCCAGGACTAGAGTCTTATATAACTTTTTAAATTTTGTTTGTTCTGGAGGCTCTTGCCTGTGGCATCACATCCCTAAGTGCTTGCAGAGGGATGAGTAGGTTTAGCAGATCACATCCTCTTTCTTCATTTAGAGGTGGTCAGAAAATTTATATCAGAGCTTCACAGGGGTTTATGTGAAACCAAACAAACTTTTGCCAAGTCTGGAGCTCAAAGGGACCTGCAGGTATTCCTGTTGTCATTACTGAATCTGGCAAGAGCACCACTTTCCCTGAATAGCTGTAACACCCTTAATTTCCTCTTTAGTAGAAATTCCTACTTTACCAGGTTAGTTCCATGGTGTGCCAAATTAAATTTAAAAAACCCTTTCCAGCAAACTAGAAACCATGTATTCAGCATGAAGGACAGATTGGTATTGCTTTGTAAGACAGTCCTGTATTTGCAGAGCAATATATGTAAACCTAAAGAAATTTGTTAGATGCCCCACATCAGGTGGGAACATCCAGCAACAGAAATGTCATCACCCTCGTGTCCTAATGAGCTTATAATTTCACCTTCCTCTCAGTGCCTTATTTGTGTCAATTTCTTGAGTGACCACTTAAGAGACTTTTCATGCAAGTCCTTCTTAATTAACAAGGAAATGTTCAGAGTTGTGACTTTCCTGTCTCTAATTACTGTGTTGATTAGATATGGGCATGTGCTCATATTTGTGTCATAGAGTTTGTAAAAACTGTATTAGAAATGATTATTAGAATAACCCAAAAGATAGACAGAGGCACATCTGTTACCACAGCCCTCCCTAGGTCCCAGAGCAGAACCTCTGCCACCAAATTTCTCAGAGGGTCTCAGTCACCTATTCAAAATACTAAGGGTCTCTTTTATAATGTTCCCAGTTTATCATTGTTTTGTTGCCATGAAAGGTTGTTGGAAGGAAGAACAAAGCCCAGTGCATTGAGGCCACCAAGGGAAGGATTGCAGAACATTGTCTTGGAGCATAGCTGGTAAAAGGATGTAAAACTGGCTTTTCCTATAAAAGGGATCCCCTGTTGCTTTTTTCAATTAAATCTGTTACAAAAAAATCACAATCCATGGGCTAATCATATGAACAACAGAGGGATTCAAACTGTCCTGCCTCTCTCCAAATCTGAGATAGCTACATGCCCTCTAAACAGGCTGTGTCAGGGCCGTGAAAATGCTGTACCAGGACCATGATATCTGATTTGTTCCAATATAGTATTTCAAAATTCAGCTCACAATCTTGTAATGTGTAGGGGGTGTAAGCTTGGAGAGTAAACCTAGTCCAGTAGAAAGATACAGCAGTGAATTTGAATCCAAACTTGGCTGTGGTTGCAGGCATCTGGTTCATGTCCATAACTGCTAGCAGTAGGATGTAGGATCATAAAGCCTCTTTTGAATAATTCTGTGGAGCTGATAGTTCCCTTTGTAAAAAATTATGGTCATTTCAGGACAACTTGTATGCTTCAGTTTTAGTAATAAAAAACGCTGCTCAGCATGAATGCATTGAGGTACATTCACAGAGTATGAATTAGTTTTCATGTCTTGAAAATTATAGAAGAGAATTCTGGGATAAACAAAATGAAAGATTTTTTCGTTTTTATTCTGAACAACATTGAGGAGAAGACAGTGGAATTTTTTTATTCACAGGCACAGAAATAAAGTAGTGTCACAATATTGATGCAAATACAGTGCTGTGGTGTATCTACTCTCTTTTCAGAACAGAGATTACAAACAGAGGAAGTGTGTATTTTTAAACCTTCCTTTTGAATCTAAAACATTCATATCTGCAATGACTTCTACAGATATTCCAATAATTCCAATAATGTTAGACAGTGCACTCAAAGAAGCATTTGCCTGCTGCGAAGGAGTTGTATTCATCAAAGAAGCAGGCAAGCAGCAGCTGCAGTGTGGGATGAGAGATGTAAACAGGACAGATGTGTGTTAAATTGTCAAGTAGATATAGATGCTCAACATTTGTTTTTATTACATGACCTGTTTCGTTTTATCAACAGTCATGAATAGGAACTATACAATGGTACCCAGCTACCTTGCCAGCCAACCGTGGCATTGCAGACACTCCCACAGCTGCTATTTTGGGAGTATGAGAATAGAAACAGAGCATCAGGGAATCATACTGGTCAGTGTGCCTGTTCACCAAGGTGGCTGCATGGATAAATCCAAGCACAATCTTCATGCAAGGATGTGCATGCATTTGCATTCACATGTCAGTCAGATGTCTTTCCAGTGGGAGCGCAGAGCTCTCTTAGGAGGTGCTACAGTCTTCACCCCAGACTTTTGATGAGCCTTGAATATCCCAAAATATTAAAAATAAACAAAAATCCACAAACCCATTCTTCTGTAGCCAAATAAACTGTAGTTATAAAAGTACAGTTTTATAAAAATCTGACGTTTTACATGCTTGAGAAAGTACTTATAAGTGAGCTACCTGCTTATTTTGAAATTATAAACACAATAGTAGCTATATGGATTTTATACATATATCTGTAAATGAGAACTGTTCTGCAGAAAGTATTCATGGGAGAAGAGCTCTGGCCTTTTTCAGACCATAATACATGGGGTACTACAACTAAAATTACACTGTGAGTAAATATAATCAGTACTGTTGTGTGGTATCTGGAGGCCTCTGTGACTGATTAGTCATATTCTGCATATTAAGTACTCCAGGGTCAAGTGTGAGAGTGGCTGAGCACCATATTTCCCATTGAGTTTTTTTTCTGAGTTGCATGGATAGATCATTAGCACTGTGTGGGTAATGATTTCTGTGACCTATGAGCAATTCTGAAGAACAAGAAACTCTGCAACTGGAAAGCAGTTTTATTTTAAATAATAATTAAGTATTTTAATTAATTTTTCTAGTGACTAAATAGACCAGGGCAACCAACACATTTTTGAGCATCTTTACTAGAAGCAAAGGAAATCAGTAATCTAAGGGCTTCATTCAAAGGAGTGTGTGGGATCAATTCAGAAAAGCTGTGAGGAGATGCTGCTCATAAATACCTTGGGTGCCCTGAGAGAGAAGAGTCTGAATTAAGTCCCTCCTTCCTGTAAATTAAAGGATAAACTTAGACCCAGGATTTAGAGATAGTGATATATAAGCAGTGAGTCAGAGAATGTGGAGTATGTAGCTGTTTGGTTTTGGGAATAGTGCCTCTGCCTCTGTTGCATGGTAGCCTGAAATATTTCTCCTTGGAAATGATAATTCTGTTTTTAATGTATTCTTATATTTACATTCTTATAATACATTCTTATGATGTATTCTTATATTTGGTTTTAACCAAAACTATTCCCCTAGATATTCTTTTTAATATCTTTAGAATATTTATCTATGCTTTCTCCAAAATTTAAAGAAATGCTTTACCAAGATGTAGTCTGATTATTCTTCGGGAGGAGAGCACAGTTCTTCCTTGCCCATACTAACAGTGCTGTGGAGGCCCAGAACTGGAAGAGCTACTGTTCCAGAGCAGAATGTTCAGATTAACAGCTAATAGAAGCACTATGTCTGAATATTGCTTCTCTCTCTCCTCCTTGAATCCCAATATGAATTATTCTTTATCAGTGAAATCACTCCCAGGTTGTGCAGTACGCTAGGAAAACTAATAAAAATCCTTCGTAACTGTTATCTAAATGTCCTGGAATACTTTAATAAATTTACATGTATGAAAAATGACAAATTTAGGTAATTGAACAGTACAAAGCTTTGTGCTGAGAGCATACAATAATATCTCTTCCACCAGATGTGTGTGACTAAGCAGCCTCTTATTACTGGTCGCATAATGCAAATGCCTGAAGAGGACATGAAATGTATGACCTTTAAATACAGATGGAGGGAAACACTTATTTACCTAGTGTAGGAGACTGTGAAATAGCAAATGGCATGACCAATGAGAATTGGGCAATAAAATTTGCTTTTCCTGCAACAAATTCTTCATGAAAGGGGGATTCTGCAGTAGGGTTTATAGTTTATTAGGAAAATATTTCATGGAAAAGTAACATTTCAAATTACATGTAATGATGTATAAGAATCCTCACTATGCATAGAGTTGTTTCTTGTATATGTTATTCATATGAAGTTTCAACAAAACAGGGAAATTTCAGCTTCTTGTTTTTATCTGCAGATATTTAAGATATTAGGATTGCTGGAACTTGAAATCCTTTTCTGATGTTAGAGCTTTAAGATAGAAAACAGAAGAGAGGCAGGGAGGGACTATATGTTTTTTGTTAGTTTTATGCTTTGTTTAGAAAAATATTTGTAACCTGTGCTTTGAGTGTTTTAGTAATTTTTCCTGTGAGAAACTCCTGAATTACAAGCAATGAATAAATAGATTTAGATTTCTTAAACAAAAGCAAAAAATTGTGGCACCTAAATTTAGGAATGCTACTGAAGTGTAAATATGCCTTATGTTATATTTGACCCTGAGATTGGCTCAGTTGGTCAGAGCATGGGGCTGATAATGCCAAGATTGTGAGTTTGATTCCCTTAAGGACCATTTACTTAAGAGCTGGATTTGATGAGCCTTATAGGGCCCCTTCCAGCTCAGAATATTCTGTGATGGTGTGATCTTTGCTCGAATGTCACTGCTGATCATTGGCCAGAAAAAACTTAAATTTGCACACTTACTCTTCTATGCTGAATGAGGGCTTATAACGTTAGCCAGTGGCTTTTGCTGGAGTGTTATAAGAAACACAAGCAGTGAAATATCTTTGATCTAATACACTGTACACATCTTTATGGAACACTTTGGTTTGGAGCTTGAGGGGGGGGGAAAAATTATATTTTACAATCAGGAAGAGGCTAATAACTTAGCATCCAGCTCAAATCAGAAGCTTCTGATACAATCACAGCTACTGTCTTTGCATGGCAATGAATTCCTTCTCTTGTCTGTTGTGATGCATAGGTGAAAAGCAAGCAGCAGAGCCAGACGATGCAGAGCTGGTGAGCCTCAGCAAAAGGCTGGTGGAGAATGCAGTGCTGAAGGCTGTGCAGCAGTATTTAGAAGAAACACAAAACAAAAGCAGGCAGACTGATGGGAGCCCTGCAAAAACTGAGGAAGCAGCGAGTGGCAGCAAGAATGAGAGCGACAATGATAACAGCAAGTGAGCACTGTGCAAAAAGCCTGGGAGCAAATATCCCACCAAGAATAACTACAAAAACATGTTCCGCTCCCTGCTGAAATTTGCGAAGTGGTGCTGGGTGTCAGGCACTCTGCTTTATGAGTCTCTTATCAAAAGTTTGTTCTGAACTGAAGGACACTGTCTACTGGTTTAACAAGTGCTTGCACTGCTGAAAATCTGCTGAATGCTGGGAGGGATGCATGGTGGAAAAAAGACAAGAGTGGTGAAGCAGGCGGCTCTAGTCTTCACTCGCTCTTGATACCAAGAGTCCCTTTCTTGCTTTTGAGGAGAAACTGAACATTTTGCATTTGTCATTTGGATTGTCGTGGATGACTGTGGATGAAGTCTTGCCATAAGTGGAAGCGGTGCCCTGTGCCCGAGGGTTTGGCAGCGCTGCAGGGCTGCTTGCTCCATGTGAGAGCACGTGCTGTTTCCTAGTCAACAGCAGTCAATACCAAGCTAAAAATTACCACTGCAGATACTCATCGCAGATACTATTACACAGTATGTAATAAGGCAGGAGTTTCCCTTAAATGTGATGCTATACTGTTCTTTACATTTTGGTAGCATTTGTTGATGTAAATTATATTTTTTGATGAAATACCTTTTTATAAAAAAATAGTATGGGCAAAACACTGAGCACTTACTACTGTCCAAACCACATATGATGTCTTTATCTCTGAACATCAATGATTCTAAATCACATTAGTTGTTATAAAATGTATTATATTGTTGTTTTCCTCTAGGAAAGAGCCATGAAGCAGACTTAGTAAAGGAAGCTTTACGCAGAGAAACGCAGGCCCTGTTACCCAGACTGAATCAGATAAAGGAGCTGTTAACGAGTCCTGAGATCCGCACAAAAATTAGCAAAGAACTCTTTGAAGACAGGCACAACTCTAACAGTAAATGGAAAAGTTGTATTGACTCTGAGTTTCCAAATGCATGACTGTAAATTGCCATTGTGGAATATCTCATCAGGTTGTTTAAAGACAAAATATTGTGGCAAGAAATTTTTCAGGTTGGTTTGTTTGGGTTTTTTTAACTGAAAATGTGAATGGGTATAAATGGCTCACGAGGAATCATGCTGAAATACTTGCACAGAAGGGTTATATTTCATAATAATGAAGTATAGCCACTTCTCAACACTGCATTGAAACCTGTTTGAGTGTGCAGGTACATGTCATGACTCCAAAGCAGAAAAATACTGGTTTCCAATAGATCTGAGCAAACACTGTGCCCTTCCTTTATCATTGTAAATAATTCAGTTTTTTCTCATATACGCCTTCCCTAACAATGATATACAAGTACTAAAAAATTGGTGGTTTTAAATACTTCAAAATGTATATTTGGGGAAAAAATTCCTCTTTTAATTATCTGCCTTTTGTATATGTACTGGCATTTTGGGTTAGCGTTGTATGTTTTTTATTGTTTTTTTAAACAGCACTTGAATACTTGTATAGATGCTGACATTTAGTTTCTGCTGATGTTTACACTAAAGCAAGAATGTTCTAAATTTCAGTATGAAATTCAGGCTCCACTGATCTCAATGGCATACTCTCATTGGCTTTAATGGAGTCAGGATGCTGCAATTAAGATTTACTTGTGCAAATAATAATATTCCTTGGGATAATATTTGCCTTTTCACCTTTGTAGAACAGTGTTTTTGTCTTTTGTTTTTGATGTTCCTCCATCTCTACCTTCTGCTGCCTCAGGTGGGGTGTCAGTTTGCTCTCACTGTTCCCTCCACACACCTGCAAGATTCACTGAAGATTTGGCTGATGGACAACAATGCAGGAGTAGGTCCAATATTTGCAATTTTTATAAACATTGTCATAAAAGCTATATAATATGTTGTGATTTGTATCAGAATTGTGCTGTTAGAACAGCTGTGTGCATGTTCTTCATTTGTCTCAAGCACTGTTCATTTATCTCACATCAGAGCTTTTTTTTCCTCATTTGATATATAACAGTATATTCTGAAACCCATCTTTTACATGCCATGTTCACAATAAAATATTTTTCCTTTGCACTCTGTGTACATTTTCATCTTTTTCCAAATGGACTTGAATAAAATTAAGTGCTTGCAAGTAGCAGGGTTACAGGAGAGAAATAGTGCTCCTGTGAATCACACCATTAAGTTGACTGCAGGGTGTTGTGCCAACATACTGCTCTGGCACTTGGCTGCTGAAATCATGCAGATAAACTAGGCCCAAGTCATTATTGTTTTCAAGGAAAAATCTTTGAAACTCTTGGGATTAATTTATGTTCTGGTCAGCGCAGGTTTAGAAATAAATACTGGTTACAACTTCCTAGAGGTCCATTCTTGAAGTGTGAGTTAAAGGAGTGGTTTCAAAATGCTCTAGAATGATAGATTTAAAAAAATCTCAAACTGAAATCATCCCTGGAGATCATTGGGAGGTAGCTTTTTTGAGGCTATCAAGCAATTTAAATCCAACTTGCACATAAAAACACAAAACCAGACACTCAGCTGTGAAAACAGGAAAACAATTTATTGTATTATATCTGAATCATAGATTGTCCTCTCCCATTCCTCTATACAAGTAATTTCCATGATTAAGGGCCTTTTTATATAATTCAGCTTGTAACAGTCATTGTTCTCATGTTTCAAGTAAAACTGTGGAAATTAATCACTGAATTTATGTCCTGGCATTTTGATAGGTGACCTCATTATTCGAGAGCCTGCTCATTCAGTTCCTGTGGATGGCATCGAGAATAGCAGCTCTGAAAAATGTTTGGGAGGGTTGAGGGCCTGAGCAAAGGCATCATCTGAGATGTACAGATGTGTGTGTCTGCCAGATATGGCACAAACCATAAAGGGGACATTCTATTGGATCAGAAATTGTGGGATAGGGGACACCCTAGAGCCTCTAAAAATACTCTGAATACATGTGTTTAAGCAAACCAAATCTATCTTTAATTTTTAGATGTTTTGAGACAGGAAAATCAACAGGGCTTTTGTTTCTAAACCATTTGTGTTCTCTTAAAATAGCCTTTACTTCTGGTTTTGACAAGAACAACTGTTAATTTACTCAAAAAATAGGGGGGGAAACCCCTTGCATCTGGATTCATTTTCTTACCCTTCTTTCTTTCTCAAAGTTTTTTTTCCACTGGCAGTGAAGCCTGACTGTCAAACTGAAGGATAAATCTCTTGTATGGAGCTGTGAGATGAACACTGAAGAATGCAGATACATAAAGACTGAACTTAATATAGGCAGGTGTGAAGCTCAGAGCTGCACCCACCAGAACAAATGTGTTGCCTTCCTCACACTTACAAATCATTTTCAGACAACAATTCTGTTTCTTAAATAAGCTCCTCTTCTGAGGAATGTCTTCAGGTAGTGATGCACAGGTTATTCTAGGAAAGTGTTGGCATTTCAAAGCAGATGGTGCAAGTTTGTCCATGTTTTGTTTTCAGTTCTATCTTCCAGCTTGCTCATACTCAAAGAGTATTTCTACACTGCCGATTGTAGAGCTGTCTGTGATTGATGTAAAAGCAGTAGCTCAGCTTCCAGGTCTAATCTAGCTGGAACTGCCTATGACTTACTGAGAAACTTCTTGACATCTAGGCTTGGTCCAGGCATAGACCAAAAAAATTGTGGAAGGCATGCATTGGATATCTGAGCAACACATGCCATAAATTCCCTACACTGTTGGGCTGTGCATGAGAGCTGTTTAAGAGTTGACAGAGTAACCAGAGGGACAGTAAATCCATGTAAGTCCTGACTAACAGGCACCAATTCTCTGATGAAGGAAGGGAGACTGCTGTGGAAATCCACATCTCGAAGCACAGGTGCATGTGGCATAAGGATGTTCAGTCTGGTAGCTGAGGGGTAATGCACCAGCTGAATTTGCATCAAGGCCTTTGTGAGAACGAAGTTAAATGGTGTTTCTGAGTTGACTTAAGGTGACCTAAAGCTGAAATGGATTAAAGCTTAAGGTCAGATTTGAATGCTGTATCCAGATACACAGGTATTGGGACCCAGCCATAATGCCCTATGTCTATTGATGGTCCTACTGAATTGTTTGGTAAAATACTACTTCTTGGCAAGGTTATACAGTCTGTAAATTAGGATTCAAGAGGCTTCATATTACATATTTATAGAAGTTTCTGATTATAACTGTGCACACTTCTGTGTGTGCTATTTTAGCTTGAAGACCATGTGAGTGTGTCATGGATCAGAGCATGAGCCATGCTTCATTCTGGTGACAAGAATGATACTGTTTCATTTTTATGTCAGTCTAGACATGACTCACATATTCTGACTCTTAGAATTCTGACTTTTTAAAAGTCTTGAGAGATATCCTACAGATTTATGTAGTCAGCAAGCAGGGAAAATAGAACAGCAGAGCTGCTGCCCTCGGTGGAACTTGTAAGTTGAAATTTAGTAAAAGGACACATTTAATTTTTTTCCAGTTATGTCCAAGAACATGCTTGTGAAATGAAGTGTAAACTGAAACTTTTTCACTGCAGATGAAATACTACCTGCAGAGCTGGCTGCAGCCTCGTGGAAAGCAGGAGAAAATCTGTTTGCCTCAAGTGGAGCCTGGTAGCCAAACACCTGAGGGTTGCTTCACTCTGCTTTTAGCCTCAGACTTGGTTTTGCGCAATATTTTTCAAAACGATGTTTTATCAATGAACCCCTTCTGCCTCTGTTCAACTGTTAGTGGTATATTTCAGGCCTCTGTCATGGCCTGAAAAAATGAGGGGCTGAACTGCTACTGTGGTTTTCAGCTGTTTCCATCCCTTTGGAGGAGGGGAGAAATTGTTTCTGAAATCCCAAAGAGATTGATGTTTTTGCAGAGACACCTCTGGTCTCACTCCATGGGCCAGAGGTCGAAGGAGGGCTTACATGACTGTTCACTGAAGTCTTCATCTGGCAGTGACTACTGTCTGACCCAGCCCAAAACCACTGGACAAAAGCAGCTCCCAGAAATGACATGGTGAGTGGGTCAACTGCGTGATTAGTGAGAAGTTGGATAAAGTACATGGTGTTTTAGCTTCATGAAAATTGTGTCAAGTCATGGTCATGTAACAATTTAATTTGTGAAAACCTTTTGGAATTTCAATTCTTCTGTAAGTGTTCACATAGTGACAGGGGGTAATCTCTGAGGCCGATGAAGGTGTACACGCTTTCAAAGAGCTCTTTAGTGCCATACCATAATCTTCTACAGAAATGCTTTGCACTTTTTTTTTTACTTAAACAAAGTTTTTCCTGGCCTGGTTTCAGAGGCAAGGAGTCACACTATTCTTATGGGAATGGAAACTGTTTGAACCATGGAAGTAGGAGCACGTTAATGCTGACATGTGTTTTACTCTGCTGTTCCTTTGATCAATAGTTTCTGTATAAGCAACTTCTTAGCATGCACTCATCTTCTCATTTATATTCTCCTCATGTTAAGCCTTTATAATGAGAACATTTGTACTGAATGAAAAGCAGTCCCAAGAGATGGCTGGGCTGAGGAATAAAACACACTCATAGTGGAGCAATAATTAGAACAGTACAAGGGAAAACAAAAAGCGATATGCCTGCCATTCCTGGCATAGTAAAAAGGGCACTCTGGCATTGATAAGCAAATAATTCTGCAGCAAGAGACTGGAGTTTGACTGCTGGTTTGTGGTCTCTGGTCCCACTGCTGTTTATGTTCTTTGTTTAGTGACTCTTGGATGAAAAATGCATTAGCAGAGACTGGGATGTGGAACTGTTTCTTCAAGGAACTCTCCTCATTGCTGGAAAATAAAGCCCCTTTTTGCTCGTGGTGATTAAGGATTAAACCAATCCAAAATGCAGAATTATAGTAGTTAAGAGAAGATAATTAAAAAATTACACATGGGGATTTCAGTAGAAGCTTATCTGAAATAAAAGTTTGTTTTCTTTCATATAAGAAAGGCAGAGATGATTTGAGGTCAAGATTGACTCTAGAGATTCTGGTGGGATTTTTTTAGCAAAACTGCAATTTGAATTAAAACTCAGAGAAAACATTGCATTTCCAGAATACATTTTACTTTAATTATTCTTTTCCTTTACTTAGCCATACAGAGAACTTCAGGCACTGAAACACTCAGAGGATAAAAAGAAAACATGCTGATATGATTAAACTTTGGTCATAACTCAGAAAAACAAAACATGCCAGAAAAAGAAAACAAAGAAAAAATACCAGCAACTAATGATAAAATTCAAAGGTAGTTGCCAGTGTGAAAAAAAAAAAACCAACCTAGTAAATCCAAATGTTTAGAAGAATAGAGGATGCAAGGAAGCAAAACAATAGTGTTCTCTGCATCTGGTCAGTCAGATAATGAACACTTGTGTTTGTCACTCTGCTGTACAGGCAAATGTCCCATTTCAGATACATCCAAGGAAGAGGGCTGAATGAGCATGTGGTCACTCTAGCAGATTGCTGAAGTGAAAGATTTTAAGGAATATTGCAGGATAGAGGCTAAGTCAAGGTAAAGTCAAGGCAGAGCTCAGGGAGATTATCTCTAGAGGAGCAGGAAGAAGCAAAGGAACAAAATGGGCATTTGAAGCTGCATTTAGCACTGTGTAGGTCCTCTGAACCTTCATAACTTTCAGAAGATACCCCCTCTCACTATGTGAAAACTTACAGAAGAATCAAAATTTCAACAGGTTTTCACAAATTAAACTATTACATGACCATGACTTGGAACAATTTTCTTGAAGCTAAAACACCACTTACTTTATCCAACTTCTGTCAAAGTGGAATAAGTAGTCAAATCCTTAAATGTGCAGAGAACTACAGGAAATTAATTGCAAATGATCTTAAATTCTGAGGCATTCCTCCTGCCAGCCAGCAGAGCAGAGTGGGCAACAAACCTCCCTTCTCCAGAAACAAATGGATGACTGAATGTTTGCAAATAGCTTGAGGTGATGGCTTCAATACATCAAGCCTTGTTCTTGCTAAGTACAGGAAATTGGAATACAAACCTCAGTAAACTTATTTAGGTTAATTAACAAAAAGAGTCCACAGCAAAACCAGGCAGAATCATTAAGTAAATATGATAACTTGATAAATTAAAACCTTCTTTACTATTGTGCTCTAAAATTAGATGCATCACGGGACTGGGATGGATCCTATTGTTTGTAGAATGATTACTAACAAAGCGAATATGCAGAGAATGGCAAAAGCAACATCCTAAATTAATAATTCTACAGAGGTAAGGAAGGTGTTTCAAAAGTGAAGGTGCAAAAAGGAAAAAAACAGATTAACTTTTTAGTAAGTCCAGATATTCTTAATTTCATCCGTCCGTCCATCCATCCATCCCAGTAAAACTTCAAGTGCAGGGACAAGTCTAACCTGTATAGTTCCATTGCACTTAAAGCAAGTGGTAATCAAGGAGACATAACTGAAACTGCTTTGTGTGGTAGATGCAGAAAATATAGAAAAATAGATTAATTGCTCATCAAGATAGCATTGCCAGTGACCTGCTTGTTACATATTTATTCTACAATTTTCCACATCGACATGGTAATAATTTTTCTAGAGATACAGAAAAGGCACCAAAAGACAAAGGACACACACTTAATTTGTACCTTAAGATTACAAAAAAGGAAATGAAGTAATGAATTTTTTGAGAGACTGGAAATTAACTTTCTTAGTTTTATACTAGACAGCTTTTGTACTTTCAGTACGTAGGGGTGTACTACTTTGAAAATAACACGGACAAACACATTATGGAACATCACTGGATTTAGTGATGGATTTAGTTACAGAAAAGATGAGTACGGAGAAGCCACAGATCAATTTGTCTTGTTTTGTCTTGTTGCCATCCTGTAACCTCAGACTCTTGGAAGGCCACTTTTCATCTCTCATAACTGCAGAGATGTTCCTTCATAGTTACTTACTAAGTCTCTGTTTTTTTACTGCTGTAGTGTTTCTGGATCATCCACATGAATTAATAATTTATATATATTCATAATTTACACTAGTGAGAGTGAGGGAGTAACAGAGGCTGGAGGCCATGAGATCAAAGGGAAGGGATCTTCTCTGTAGTCAGTGAAGTCACCAGGGTCATGAAGAGAGGCTAAAAGACTGTTGTGTATGGGGAGCCTGATCTCTGGGTAGAGCAATGTGCTCTACCAAACTGGGGCAGCAGCCTACACCAGCACATGAAAACCTGGGCTGGGAAAGTGAGCATGATCAGGTCTTGGCTCACAATGTGTTATGGCCTCTCTTTCAGCTCAGTTTGTTTGGGCATCTTTAACCAGGCATAAAGAGACTCCACAAACTGGACATGCACAACTCAAAAGCATAAAATGACCATTTATCACCTAACACATTAAAAAATGGGGTTTAACAAACTACTAAGCTAAGCTTTAATATGCTCCCCACCCCAAAATCTCTCTGCTGGTTGGGTGGCCATGAGTTAGGAGGAGAGAGGTCAGTCTCCATAGTCCCCTGGACCAAAGTCTCTGTGCTGCTGAGCTGCCACCTGCCACCCCCTCCAGCACTGCTGGTCCACCAGCTGCGTGAGCCAGTGATTCCTGCATTGCTGACCTCCTGCCACCCCGTCTCACATCCTTCCTCCAGCCTCTGTCAGAGCTGCACAGGGCAGCTGTCAACATGAGACCTTGTTCCCAGGCTGGGAGAGACACAACGTGCCCAGCAGCCTCACCACATCCACATCTGTCATGTGGGCTGTTCTCCACAACAGCAGACATTTCCATCCAAATACTACATTAGCTTATGCATGGGTGGATTAATGTTACTATTGGTATTCCAGACTCAAGCTGGTCCTTGCAAGAATTAGATTAAGGAGGCTTCAGAGAAATGTTAGCTAACATTTGTTAATCATTATTCTTGAATGTAATCTCAGAGCCCTTGGCTCTGCCAAAATATTGGATATTTTCCTGACAATGTCTCCTTCCCTCGCTCCAGAGAAATCCAAAGAGAAGATTGCTTTAGCCACAGCTGGCCCCAGAGGATTAGTCACAGAGGCACAGGAAGCCTAGGGACAAAATCAAGTAGAACTCTGTGGCAATGGACACTGAACACACAGATAAAATCTTCATGTTGCACGTAGTCTTCTCCTTCCTCTGGTTTACTTGGAAGTCATTCTGCAGTGCTTCTTTGGTGGGGGCTATGCCACATGGGAATGCTCAGTTTGGCTGTTTGTGAAATTCATCCTTCACTAACCATGTTATTTAGATTTGGAGGTCTTTGTGAGATCAGTTTAAAAATAAACACAAGCCCAACATAGACCTAGCACAGTCTGGTGTAACACGTTGCAGCACCTGTGTTAAACTCTCCTGATATTAAAGAAACTTCATAATTCTTTCAACACTTAACCTGGAAATCACACAAATATATTAAGAAGCTTTCAAAATAAATTAGAGTAGATTTAGCTGCTATCTCAAAGTTTTATTAATTGTACAAGCAGACACAACAGGTTCTGCACAAAGCACTTGCATGCACTTTGTTCTGCTGCTGCAGAAGTCTATGTCATGTAAGTTACATGACAAGAAGAATTTTGCTCATTCATGTGAACACCATCAGGCACTTTATTGGAGAGAAAAAGAGGTTCAGAGTGGCAGCACACCCAGGAGCTGAGCAAACTTGGGCTAGGAGACACCAGATCTAGAGAATCTGATTTCAAACCAAAGTAATCATCATGAGGGTCTTTCATCACCCAGATTTCTCAATTGAAAGGACATTGAAAGTAGAATCCCAAAACTGAAACAGTAAATATTTATTAGGCAGTTGTTTATAGAGTGGGCTGCTGGCATGTTGTCTAAAATAGCCCTGTTTTTAATCAGACTACTTTAGAGTGTGTTTAAAAATGGAAAATGCCCTTGCTACCCAAGTGAGGTAAATTTTCCCCAGCAGTCTATGGGAAAAATATAACCAGGGTGTCACATTTGCATTAACAGAAATGAAAGTATACTAAGGCCAATACTGAATAGCTTTAGAAACCTTGTTCTGAGCCTCTGGGATAAACACTGTTAAATAATGGCAAAATAAACCTGCAAGCATACTTACAAATTCATTCCACAAGTCACAGTGTTGCTTTTTAGGGATCAAAAATCATGCAAAAAATTATGCAAGGATATTCAGCCAAGTTTTTTTTGACAAAAAAAAAAATCAGAGAAACTCAACATTTTTTGTCTGTTTTTGACTGTTTCCCTTATGGGCCCCCTCCAACTCAGAATATTCTGTGGTTCCAGAGCCAAATGAGAATAGGAAACCTGTTTCTTGTCTTAACAGGTAGTACACATTGCTGTAGTCTACATGCATTAACATATTACTTTAACCTAAAAATTTCCCCCCTCTGCTTTATTCATGTGACTGCAAGAACTGAGCACAAAGAGCCACATTCCCGCTTGTAGGAGCAGTGGCTGCTTCAGCTGAGTGTTTCTTTCCCTGGCACATCCTCCCAGTTTCCAGCAATCAACCCTTAAGGGACTTTGAGTGGGAAGTTGCATCTGGAACTGGAGGCTGTGATTACTAGCCTGATTAGCAAAAATGAAAATTATTTCCAAAGAACAGAGAAGAGACATAAGATGATAATGAAAGACAGTTGAAGTTGTAAGTGAATTAATGAGCAAAAGAATAACTCGGTCCTATTTCACAACAATACTTTGAGTACCATTTGGTACAGTTGCAGATCTCACAGAAGCAGAGCTGGGCTGCAAAATGTGGAGCGGCTTGGGTTGCTCTATATGCCCTGCTAGGCCATGAATCTGTACCCACAGTGTGCACAGGAGATGGCCAGGCTCATTCTGCACTGTGGTTCTTAGCATCCTGTAGCAAGCCTTCCTCAAAGAGCCAAGCAAGCTCTTTGATACTCACACTGACAGCTGTCCTTGTATTGCTGTGCCAAATCCGAAATGTTTGGCTGCCAAGGTCAGGGAGATGTTCCCAGAAACAGGTTGGTGGGCAGCTCTCTGTTTGGGACAAAACGTGGCAAATCCTCACCCCTGGGACAATTTGTCTCCAGCTGAGGCACCATGGCCTCCAACTGAAGAACAACCATGTGCCTGTGCCTGGCATGGATGTGGTGCCTTGGGCAGGATCACCTCTTCACAGGCAGACAATCTGGGTAAATTATACCCTCCCAGGGCAAATGTGTTTCAGCTAAGCCAGAGAGTCAAATGCAATACTTTGGACCAAATGATAGATTGTGATTGCAGAAAACAGAGTTATTTTGAAAGAAAACCTTTTTAGTGTGCTATTAGATCAGGACGAAACGTTGTCTTGAATAATAATTACAATTGAAATTACACTTTTTTTCTACTTTGGGGTTTGGGGGTGAAGTAGCATTGACAGACCTAGGAGAAAGTCTGGTTCTTTTTAGTGCACCAAAGCAGCTAACTGGAGAGAATGCATCATTCATATTGCTTTTCTGTTATGCTGCTTTCCTATTTATCTTCTATTAAATTATGGTCCTTCTTGAAGACATGCCAGCGGGCTGGGTCTGTGTTATTACTCGGTGCTTCAACAGCCTGGGTCCTTTCAAAATATTGTGTTGCAATAAGGGATGTTAGAGGAAGCTGGCAGGGCACAAACAGAAGAAGGGTTTAGTATACAGTAGATAACCAACCTGTGGAACCTAGGACAGAAGGATTTTGTTGGTGGAAAATCTTCACATACCTTGGGGGATGAATGGATGACAGAAAATCCACTGCAAGTTGATACCGAAACCACAGCCACTTTAGGAAAGCCCCAGCTGTAAAGCTCTTTCTGTCTTTTAAAATATAAGCTTTTCTAAATGTTTCATTTGGCCAGTTTGCAAAACATGTGACCTTTGTTATCCTTACTCCTTGGGCTTTGGAAAATTGCTGCACTATTCTTTTGATCATATACAGGAAAAGCATTGTTATCAAGCTGAGATCAGATTACCAACAAAAATACAATCCTGGGCTTGGTAAATTCACAAGAGCCTACTGAAGGTGATAATATGTGCAGATTGCTCTTTTAAAGCCCAAGAGGATTTTCATGCTTCAGCAGTATCCTTCCCACCCCTGGCACAGGGAATTATTCTCATTCCTTGCACCTTACCTGAATTTAGAACTCCTTACTAACAGAGAAAACCCACTTGCTATTTCTCTTCTATTTGAGGGCGTATTTTCTTCTCATATGGGAATAATTTTATATTTTTGTATTTTTATCCTTGCTGGCCATTGTTACACCTCTTGTGCCTTAGGACAGACCTTCTGGACTGATGTGACTAGAACTGAAGACAATGTTACCATTCCAGGGTCATATATAGTCTGACATGATGATGTTTTCTTTTATATTTTCTATTTCTTTCCTAATAATTCATAACATTCAGTTCAGCTGTTTGATCATTGCCCTGAACTAAGGTGAAGTTTTCAGAGAAATACTCACAATGATTGCAAGATCTTTCCCCTGGGTAGCAATAGCTCATTGACAGACCATTATTGTGAATGTGTAATTAAGGTAGATTTTGCATTGATTTGTATTTATCAATATTTAATTTATTCAGCCATTGCATTATTTATTGATATTCTCACAAAATATTTTTACAGGTCTTGGTAGACTTAGCTTTGACTACTGTGATCAATTCAATATTATCAGCAAAAAGTGTCTCCTAAGTCTTCACATTATTTTCATGGTCACAAACATCTATGGAATTCTACATTTCCTATTACTCTACTAATTTTATAACCATAATTGCTTAATTTCTTTAATGCACTTTGAGAAGAGACATTGTTAAAATGATTTGATGATTAGCTCATCCTTAATTGTATGTTTGTTAGTATCTTCAAATAGCTCCAGCAGCTTTTACTCTAAAAGCCATGTTGATTCATTCCATATATGACATATTTATCTATTTTCTGATGTTTTCCCATTAATCTGCTCAGTGTATAAGGCACATTTTTCTCCTTGTAATTCTCAAAATTTCCCCTGGGGTTTCATTAAAAATTGATGCCACATTTACCACTTTCAAGTCCTTGGGATCTGAACTAATTTTAAGCAGTGGTGTACAGTGTGGTCATTTCAAACCATCCTGGAACTGAGTCATGCAGAAATTACTCATATTCTGGTAGCCAGACTTCACCATGTCTGTTGTGCTGCGCTGCTTCATTTTGGAGGAAAAGCAGTGCAGACTTAGCACCTCATCCACCTCCAGATGAGCAGCACCTTTCATTTGTATCTGTTGCTTTCTATTCCAGGACTTTTGGATTTGCTGTTCTACCTATAATGTCATGGCAGGAAGTAGTATGGACAAGCACCTGCTGCCAGTGACCTTAGTGGACTGTAGAGTGCCCTTTCAGCTGGAAGATTTTAGTGGTCCCTGTGCCAAAATGTACTGTGAAAAATGTGCTAGATCCTTTATCAATACAAGTGTGATAAATCTGGCATGGATAAGCTAATTTTCCAATATGAGAAGCTCAAAGAGTTGAGTTCACGTGCAACTGCCCACTTCTCAATTCAACAGGTACCAGAAGAAACTTGGACCATACAAAGCCTCACAACCAAAAAGAAAAAGGGTCCTTCTCTTCCAGATGAACAATTTGGCTAATGAATGCTCCCAAGAGTGGGCTCACCTCAGGGGAGAAAACAGAGATCCCAGTGGAGGTAAAATTGCACAGCTCTCTCCTTTCATACTTCTGCCAAGGCTCACGCAGGAGAAATTACAGCACAAACCCAGACAGCCGTTCATCGTAGGAAGGAGGTGATGGGAGAATTTCCAAGTATTACAACAGTTCTTTATCTTTACTGTATTTAGATTTGATCAGTTTGAGGGGTAGGAAATAAAGTTCTGAGAGAGAAAAAATTTAACTAAAAGAAAAACCCTGCATGCTGAAGGTAATAATATTTTATAAAAGAAACTTTGTTTCTGGCCTTCAAAAAGAAAGATGATTTCAATTTCCTGTAATGCTAAAGCCATTTTGCACCATCTGGACTTGTGTTCCAGTTTTCAAGCAGGAAATTTTTTCATTCCTGTGTAACCTTCATATCTTAGTTGCAGCGATCGCTAAAATTCAGTTACAGTAATGATATTTTGTAAAATAGACTGAATATCAAGCATCAAGTACCAGATTGATTTTCTCTTCAGAGGTTCCATTTCTTTAATGTGCAAGTTATTTTGTCCTTGCAAGGAGTCTGTTACAGCACTTTCCCTTCTGCTGTTGATGGAATCAGAACCCTGTTCAACCCATGGCTTAAGCCCAAACCTGCTAAGTGTACTGGCAATGCTGCCTGTGATTTTAGCACTATGGAAAGCAGAGTTGAAAGACTCAAGGACCCATCAGTCTTCTAAGGGATGTGGTAAGAGTAACAGATTCAAGAATCCAATTTGTCTTCATTTTCAAATGTAGAACTCAGCACTGGGGAAGATCTTTGGGATACACCAATGTAGTTTTATTGACTTGAGTTTATTCTACATCAGGACAAACCTACCTGAAAATTTACTTTTAGGATCATGTTTTCCACAATGACAAACAGATGTAACCAGACAAAAAAATTTCTTGTATATTTAGACACAGTCCACAGCACAAAACTCATTTGCAAGAGTACAAATGCTTAAACTTCAGTTCACAAAATCTGTCATCTTAATATTTAAAGTAAATTCAGAGCAAATGCAACAGTCTCATGCCTGCAGTTATCTCAACTGCCAGCAGTAAGTAATCCTGGCAAATCCACTTAGGGATATCAGTAAGTGTTTAGATATACAACTGAAAAACCATGTTAACCTTGTGCCTAGGTTAGAACAAAGTTTTCCTTATGATTACTTGGATTTCCTGCTTCCGTTTGGGCTGAAACTACTTTGGGAACAATTTAACTCAACTATGCAGCAGTTTCAGTTGTAGCAGCACCTGTGAAATAGAGAACAAAACATGAAAAAGAGAAAAAATAGCAAGTCCTAAAAATCCCATAATATTTGTTTAGCATTAGTTGTTATTTTGAAATTCAAATCTGAAGCAGAAACCTTCCTTTAAGGAGAAGCTACTCATACCTTTCTTTTCTTGGAAAAGAAAGCATTTTTCTTCCCTCAGAAAAATGCTGAAAATACCAAGAAACAAACATGCAATCTCTGTAAGTTTTTCCATCTGGGCAGCTTTGTTCAGCTAAAATATTCTTAATCTCTTAAGCATGATCTGATGCCACTTCTTTGCAGGCTCCATGAGTCCTCTTCTGACCTTGTAAATTGAGTTTATATGTATCCTCATCCACAGCTGCCCTGCCGTTTGCAATGCCAGAGGCAATCCAATTGTTTGGTACTTTCATTAGTCCCCTATTGATCGGTTCCTCTTCCTCCCTGCTGTGCACAGAAAGGCACATTTCCTGTTGCTATTTGCTGTTTAACAAAACCCCCTTAGTGGTTTTTGGCATTTTGACGGTATTTGATACTAATCTTACCTGGTTGTTCTTAAAGCAACATTTTAATTCAATATTTTATTTAAAGCAAACTTTGAAGCAACTTTACCTGGCCCTGGAAGTTCTACTCTGAATGCTTAGTCAATCACTTCTCCTCCCTGCCAGCATCTGTAAAACTGACTACTGGGCTGAGAAGTGGGAGGCTTTCCCCACCTAGCTGAAGGCATTCCTGACAAATACTGCAGCATGCCCCCTAAGGCTGTTGTCCAGCATGTGGTGGGTAGCACAGCACCCTCACACACTGTGGGTGTCATTAGCTGGGACACTGGGACCTCTGAGGTCTCACAGAAGTGTCTGCCATTGCCAGGTGACCTCACTGGAGACAGGTGATAGAGCAGCCATGGGAAAACCCTCACCTGCCTTGCTCCAGTCAGGGATGTTACACTAGATCACTATGATATATTATTTTAAAACAAGCTCTCTTTTATGCTGTAAAGCCACCTCACTCCCATCTCATTTGTCCAGCTGGTGCCTTCTGTCCTAGGACATTTGCTGACCCATGGGAAAAGGGATCCTCTAGTTCACAGCCTTTGGAGACAGCTGGGATTGCCATGGGGAGACGCCTCTACCTTGTGTCTTGTGTTTTGCTCCCGTTCTGTGGTCATCAGAGAGCAGGACTTTCTGTTTTCAGTTTGCAAATTAAAAATCTCATTCGCTTCAATATTTTTTATGACATTGATTTTGTTTTGTTTTATTGGGGTTTTGAACTTTTGAAACAGCTTGGAGATCCTATAGGTCTAGGAGAATGTGTTGTTTAAATACTCACTAGCACAGAGGAAAAAAAAAAGTGAAAGCAGCTTTTTATTTTAACAGTGAATCCTAATAAGTTTATGCCATGTCTTTTAAATTGTTCATGCTTGCATTCAAGGGTCTTTAGGTGAGTTACTGGAGGAATGACCAGCTGTGAGGTCTCACAATATATAATTTGAGAAGGGGACTAAACCTTAGGGGCAGAGGCCAGCTGAATTTGCTAGCCAAGAAAAACTACACTAAATTTCCACGTCTGTGTGTTTTCATCTTCCCCAGCCTACACAGAACAGGACTAAAGTCATTGGAAGTGGCAGCATGCCACTTCATCAGTGCTGAATCCTTCTGCCAGAATGACTCAGCCATATGATGTGTAAGTAAAAATAGGAATAAAGCATGGGCATTGATTTATGGCATGAAAGATCAGATATTGAAAATTAAATTGTTTCAAACTTTCTTTTAATCTGAAAAGTAATAGGACAGACATGAAAAAGCTCTGATAGTGAAGTTCTCCATTGCAAAGGCCTTTCTTGATTCTACTGGAAAACATCAGCCAAATTTCTGACTCAGTCTCCAGCAGGAAAATCCTCCTGCCAAAGTCTCATGATCCAGCATGGAAATCCCAAGTGTCATGTAATATATCCCTGAAGGTAAATATCAATACGGAACCTATCAACCTTTTTTTTGTTTCTGGCTGTTGCCCACCACTTCCCAGAACTTCACATTTGTCCATGAAGTTTGTGTCCATGGATTTCTTTTTCCTCAGCCCTACCATCTGTTGTGGTTCAGGCAGAGCTGTGCTTTGTCCACCTGTGAGCACATGCAGGGGCCCCTCCTGCCACAGAAAAAACCCTCTCCCTGCTGCCATCAGTGGCAAAGCCTGGGACAAATTGTGTGGCACACAGCTACAGTGTCCTGCTACATCTCAGACAGTGATGAGGCCTGAGCACTTGGGGAAAAGGAAGAGGAGTTACCAGAGCAAGGTTAGAAACAGTGAAAGTCTCAGGGAAGGGACCCCAGCACCTGCCCCTTTTGGTTCAGCTTTGTCCCAGTGACACAAGAGGGCATCCTGGGGTGCTTGGGGTATATCCTTACCCTGAAACTAGCACTGATGGATGCCTCCTTTCCCTGCCCACACACTGTGGTTTTGACCATCATGTTGGGAGGGCAGTAGGCTTCCTGGAGACAGGAGACCCTTCCCCCTAGCTGGGACACCACATTTAGATCCAGACTTGGCCAGAAATGGCTTAATATGGCGCAAAGCTCTTGCCTGTGGGAACAAAGTCACTGAGCTGGTCTTGGGGCAAGTTCTTCGTCTTCCTTCAGGGAAGTTGAGTGTCTCATGAGCTTCCTGAGCAATTCCTGAGCTGGCTGAGGGCCCTCCAGCCCTGCCCCACGTTGCAGACTCACTATCTCCCTGCGGAGCCCCTTTGTGCCATCTGTCATTTAAAATGGCATTTCCATAGCGCCCAAAAACCCAAGTACTTGGCGATCTCTGGGGCCTTAGGCATACTTAAAGGCATTTGGATGATGGCAGCAAAAAGGACAGGGTACAGCCACACAGTCCTCTGCATTTCCAATCTTTAAAACAAATACAATCCTCTCTACTCTAGCTTGCACAAATGAGGAAGATTTAATTACATCCTGAGGAAGAACAGCCTGATCCTTGCTGCTTTGAGAGTTCAGGTTTCTGCAGAACAAACCCTTTCCTTCAGCTCACCTGCCCAGAGCTGGGCTGCTCAGGGCTCCTGGGCTCTTTTGTCCTCACTTCACTCTACAAAACAAGTGCTCAAATTCCCTGTGGATGAGGGCTGGCCAAGGCAACACGGCTCCTGGCTTGCCATATACCTGGTGCTGAACATGGCAAGGATTTCGTGTCTCATGGTTGGTTTGGGAAGGAGCAAGCTGAGCAGAAAAAAAGTCACCACAGCTCATTTGGCATGGGATGAACCCCTGGACTCCGGGTTAAGGTGCCATTGGACACCCAGGAGCTACAGATTGTGCAAGCTGATCTTTCCCGCTTCCATCCAGCGCACATGGCTGCCTGTTGAAGTGGGGCGACAAAACCAGAACTAAACAAGCAAAGAACCCAAATCATCACATTTGGAATAGCCAGAGCTAAAAGGCAGCTTGGAAGTGAAGTGTTTTCACACAGGCTGAAACAGCGACAGCACAATGCTACAGTTACTGCTTGCAAGCACTGGCTTTGCAGGAGCGCTGAACTGAGGCAGACCAGCTTGCACACAGGTAATGGATGCATAAAAAGGACACTTACAGAAGCCATTCCCAACAAATTGTAGCAGATATAAAACCTGCATCGAACCCCTGGACAATTACAGAAAATGGATCATAATCAAGTGAAAACAAACCCAGAATATTCAGTGCATTCAGTCCTGCCTCACTGACATGCTGGAAGGATCACCCAGAGAAAACCAGTTCAGTTTTGCATGGACAGCTGGGGTATGTGAATCTGGCATGTGGGCAGTTGTAGGTGACAGGAGTATCAGGATGTCCATGCCCTGCCTTTGGCTGCACAGCCCCTGAAAAAAGGGAAATTGTTTATCTGAAGCAGGCTGCAGATCACCAAAATTGCACCTATCAGACATCTCAAAGCTTTTACATTTAAGCCACCACCTGGACTGAAGTACCTATGCTGAAAGGCAGCAGATCAGATTTCAGGAAGCAGCGATTTTCCTCTCTCCAGATAGCAGAGGGGTCTTGCCTATGCCCAGCAGTGTGCTGTGACAGGGCTGCTGTCACTGGCTCTGTGCCCCTGCCCCATGCAGTCACGCTCATTTTGCATGGCCAGCATGCACTGTCAGTTCCTGCCCTGTTTTCCTACAAATGCATTCAGCATTCTCTGGAAAACAAGAGATTTCTTCATTTCTGTAAGCAGCTTGTTCCACTATGTGCTCTTGGTGGTAAGAATGTGATCCTAATTGCTGATTGGATTTCTCTAGATTTGCATTCCAGGAAAATTTTTTTTCCCCCTTTTTTTTCCCCTCTAATAGCTTAAGGAAGCTCTTTATATCTTTTATTTTCCACTTGGAAAGATACATTCATGCTGCAATCATGCCACTATTAGTACCGCAATTACCACCTGGTAACTGAAATGAACTGAACAAATCCTATCACAGAAGTGATTCTCCATTTTTAATTATTACTTTTCCTAGGATTTGTGGCAGGCTGCTCTATATATATTGCATTGCATTATTCACAATGATATTATTTTTAAAACTATTGGCACTATATTATCACCATTCCACAGCATCTGAAACTTCTGTTCTCTTAATACAGAAATGCCTTCTCAACAAACTCTTTTGGATAGATAATGTAGATTATATCTGCTACTTTTAATTTATTCCCTGAATTTTCTCAACTTCCTTAGGAGTTACTAGTGACATCCCAATAGGATACAGGCAGCTTGAAATATTTCCAAATACAGAACAAAACATGGAATAAACACACAGGATTTTTAAATTACTCACAGAAATGAAATGGTTGATTAGTAGTCAATGGGACTTACAGGAATCTGTACCCACTTTTTTTAGTAAGTCCCTCTAATTTTTGGAATGAGGTGGAAACATCAACAACAGCTAGAAATTTTAAGATCACTCATCTTATTGCGTGCCATCAGTGGCATTTGTGTCACTTTGAGCCAGTGCATAGTAGACCAAGCAGAAGTGATGCTACTGCTATTTATCACCCATTTTATTTTAAAGCAAAAGATACTTTAAAAACAGTAAGATTATTTATAGCTAATGGATACCACCCACCAGAGCATGCAGGGAGGTGTGTGCTTACAGACACAGACCACTATGAGGACTTCAGCTTAACTGAATGTGAGGCAGGTCCAGCACAGCAAGTAAACAAATTTCACCTTATGGCTCCTTTGTTCATTCACAGAGAGGGTTTGTGTCCTACCAGCCTAGAACACGCACATAAAATAAGATATATATTCATCCATTAACACAAACCCTCAGTATGCTGTCTCAGTTTTGTTTCAGTCTCTGCTCTGGACTGATGTTGAGGGGGTTTTTGCTTTAATGCAGAGATCTAAACCAGAATGTGTAATTTCATCATTCATTAATGCAGCCTATTTATTTGATGATAAGAAATCAGACCCAATGTGAGGACTGATAAAATGAAGAGATCCTATTGGCAGTAAAAGTCAATCAGGCTTTTTACAACTCAATTCATAGATTTTGAGGACATATTTCCTCACAACTTCAAAGGAGACACAGATCTTTGAACATGAACATCTCTGTTACACCAAACCATTGCTTCAGGCATTGGAAGAAAAATACTGCAAGCACGATTAAGTTACTGGGACACTGTGTAAATGTATTCCTTTGGATTTGTTTCCCCAGTCTATTTTACATATTAGAAAATCTATGCAAGGCTTGCCCAATGAACACACAATTGTACAGCTGAGTAGCACGTGCAACTGTCATAAAGAGTGCATATTCAGGAAGGGAAGCTTTTTCAGTTGTTATGAGTAAAACACAATCTAAAGACACAACAGTCATATTTTTGTAAATATTCACTAATATGTTTCTATCGTGAACGCAGAAGAAAAATGTGTTTTTCCAGGAGTGCTCCCAACTCTTTTTGTGAGCAGCTGACACCAAGGGCAGAGAAAATCCTTGGAACTTCGTCAGAGAAATCCTGCTATTGGAGATCTCCAACCAGGCTGTTCATTCTTCCAGGTAAATAGTTTTTGTGCCTCTGAAAAATGTGTAAGGTTCAAAGGCTGGAGAACAGACATGCCAGAGTCCCATGTATCCAGCAGCTGGAGCAGAGATGTCTGCTGTCCTGGTAAGTGAAGAAGGGGTGCCAGGAACAGGAACAAAAAGCCAGATCCAGCATCCCTGTTAGAAGCTAGGAGCGGAGGAAAAAGACATGCAGAAACCTCTGATGGTTCATTAGTCTACTCCCACAGCATGATTAGATCAGTTGGGTCAGGTTTCTAAAAGCTCCATATGATTGAATTAGTCAAGGATAGGTCAGATTATTTCTGCCTTACTGCCATCGTTACAGTGCCATAAACATATCAATTAAAAGAACTTGCTCTGACAGGATTCCTGCTGTTACTAATTCAGTGGCTCCTATTGTAAAGAAAACCATCTTGGTGGTGGTAGCTCTGAGGAGGTTGTGGCAGCTGAGTCTGTTGGAATACCTAAGCTTGGGAGCCAAGGAACATCTCTCTTTTTCCTGGGAAGAGTACACATGTCTGGCTGCGATGTAAAGCAAGCAGTGATATGGGGCCAAGACCCCAGGTTTGGGTGGCAAAGCTTTTGTCTACTGAAGCAAGAAAATTCATTTGTGCTTGCTGTTGAAAATTTTGGGGGCATTACCCACCACCATGGTCTTTTTACCCCCAGTTACGTCAGTCCCAATGCCATGTCACCCTCCCAGATAGGAAATACTTCTTTTCCTTGGACACTGTGGGAGCGTCTTGCAAAGATGCAGTCATACCGCAACCACAGCATGCGCTGGACTTTTGAGACAAACACAAAGACCATTTGGTCTTCTCACCAAATGCTCTGCAGAACAAAAAATTACATCTTCAGACTGAAAAACTCTCATTCATACTTCCTCAAAGCAGTAACAAAACCAATGGTGTGGAATAGCATTGCAGTTGAGACAGCCATGATACACAGAGCACCAGCATACAATTTCAGAAAGCTTCAACCCATACAGAGTAGCACCATACCTCATCAGAAGGCTTCACACGTCCACCCACACACAGCAACATTACTTCAGAAGGCTGCAAACATCTGCTCTTTCTTGTCCTGTAGCCCAACCTTTTATACTCATGTTCATGCATTGCACCTGTGTGCCCTCTGTTCCCTTTGGTGGTTGGTCAGTGCCCCTGGGCACTCCACGTCCCATTGCTTTCAATGCTGCTCACCTGCTTCTCACAGCTGTAGCCCATTGGGGATGAGGCTTAGCCACAGCCCCACTCTCAATTAGCACAAACTGCCTACAGGATAGCAGTACTAGCATAAAAATAATGTATCAAGAAATCCTTATCTGAATAATCGTGGGTGAGCTAACAGCTCACTGATCACAGAATTGCTAAGTTTGGAAAGGGCCTCTAAAATTATCAAATCCAAGCATTAACCCAGCACTGCCAAGTCCACCACTGAATCATGTCCCCAAGTGCCATATCTAAATGTCTTTTGAATACCTCTGGGGATGGTGACTCAATCACTTCCCTGGGCAGTCTTTCCAATGCCTGACCTCCCTTTCAGTGAAGAAATTTTGCCTAATGTCCAATCTAAACCTTCTCTGCACAACTTGAGGCCATTTCCTCTCATCCTGTCACTTGTTACCAATTAAGGTTTCCAAAAACTGGAGGACATTTCCAAATACTAGTTTCTGAAGACTTCTAGTTAAAATGCAGATCTGTGCTCTGACCTGGGGATTATGAGATCTTAAAGCTTTCCCATCAGTCACCCATATTCATATATCAGGAATATTTTGTTATGTATATTGGTTATGATTTTGCAAAACCAAATGGTGTGTGGGACTCTTAAGTTCTGAATATTCCATTTATTTGCACAAAATACATACCTCTTCCAAAGCACACTAGTTTTCTCACAGGCCCTGCAGAATGAGTGGATCTTTCTTTCTAATGCCTGAAAACTGTTAAATTCACAAAGCAGTACTCAGATGGCATGATTATTAGCATTACAGGCTGATCCCCCACACAAAAAATGTGGAAAGAGCCCTTTTATGAGAGGGTGGCTGCTGTAGCCAGGGGTGGTCTGGCCTTGCTATCACAGACTGACTCCAGCTGATGCCAGTTCATTGATGCAGCACAAGAAAGAACTGCTGCACAGCTCTGGCCATCTGGGTTGAAATTGTCACTACTCATACCTCTTGGCTACAAGGGTGGTCACATTTATCACTCAAAGAGTGCTCCTATCCATCACATTGTCCTTCTTTTCAAAGCTTCCTCTGTGTTTGCTCATTCTCCCTGTGCCCAGAACCAGCCTGATTTGATATCAGATATTTCTTCACCTTGATTCAGTGCACTCTGCCAAGGCATTGCTGGAACATGAACCCAAGATTGTGTTTCCCCTGTTCCTCTGCACACTGCAGGCCTGGGGCTCTCAGCTGCACCAGCCCCTTGTGCCACTGCATCACTTCATCCTCCCACATGGCCCATGGTGGCACGAGGGAAGCCCAAGCTACAGCATTGCTTTTTCTCTAGCACTGGCTGTGGTGGGGACCAGCAGCAGCTGCCCAGCACTTGCAGTGCCATTACTGCTGAGTAGTGCAACCTTTGCTGCCCTTTAACTGCCCAGAAACGCCCAAGAGAAGGGCATGTGCTGAGCAGGAATTTGGAACATCCAGGTAGGCTGGAAGAGGACACTGATAGCAGGAGTAGCAGGGAAGGAATCACAACTGTGACTGAGACAGAAAAAGTATCTTCTTACTTATGGGACAAAGGTCATTTCTTCACAAACTGCAGGTTTCCAGGGCACCATAGGAAAGTGATCATACCAAAAAACCCCCAACAAAAATAACAACAAAAACACGACCAACCAAACCAAAAAACCCCCCTAACCCTAATTGATAAACATTAGGATCTTCTATTCACTTTCAGAAAAAGGGCAAGAATATCTCTAATCAGGCATCTCCAGCTTTGTTAACTGGTTCATTTCTACTGGAGTCTGAATCAGGATTACTCATATTCACCAGATTGCTCTTGCCTTTATCACGACCCAAAAAGAAAAATATACGGCTCAGGCCAACCTGAAAATCTTAACAAAAGCTCCTTTAAAACCCTTCACTTTAAATTTGAGTTTTCAGTACAGAGAATTAACAACCATCAAGTCACATCTACAGCTTTCAGAGGCCTTTTTGCTTGAGGATGTCCGCTACAGTTTTACATTTTCCCACATTTTCAGTAATTTTGCTCACCATCAAGGTGGCTGGAGACAGCTGTGAATGAGAATGACAAGGGGGTAGAAAGAGAGCAGGGCCCCAGGGGGAGCTGCCATAGCTGGAAAGCTCCATCTCCTCAACAGGGACAAGGGACACAACTGTAAATTCTGACAAGAAGAAAGCCCTGCTCTGGCCCTGGAGAGGCAGCCTCTGTGGTGTGTCCTCTCCCCAAAGGGAAGACAGGCAGCCCATGTGGTAAGGACACTGTGTGCCCCAGAAGAGCCACCTCCCACAGCACTTGGAGACCAGGCCTGTTGTGCAGTGTGTAACATGGCTAATTAGGGACTGTTGAAGAATGCAAACCTACAGAGTCTAATTACTGCTCATTTATTACATCAAACATCAAAATCAAAGAGTTAAAGCAGAAAAATATTTTTTCAGAGAGTGAAAAGTATTGAATTAAGCAGATTGAGTCTCTCACCACCACTCTCTAATCATGGTGTTGTTGTCCTCTTATTGCAAAAGTCCCATACCTTCTTGGTAATTTCCCATGAGCAGCTCCTCACAGCACTGACTCCTTCTCCTTCATAGCACAACCAACTTCAGCTCCCTTCTCAACCAGCTAACCCACTCTTTTATAGCACTCATCCTTATTGGACACAGCTGTGGCCTGTTAAGGGCAGGCCTGTTGCTAATCTTTGCTGATTAGCACAGCTGTAGCTCCTCAGGGGTGAGATTACCTTCTGCACTACCTTTATTTTCTTACATTCCTTCCCCCCACATGGTGTTGCTTCTGCATCTACTATGTAGGTTTAGCTGGAAGTGTTTTCTAGAGACAGGAAGACAATTAGACAAGTACCTGTGAAAAATGTTGGTGTTGGTTGTTTTTGGATTTTTTTGGTCTGTATCAGATGGAGAACACTGCCAACAAGCTATTGAAAAAAAATATGGAATTGTAGAATTTTTTAGGTTGGAAAAGACCTTTAAGATTATCAAGTCCTACTGTTAACCCAGCACTGCCAAGTTCAACACTAAACCATGTCCCCATGTGCCACAACTACACACCTTTTACGTACCTGCAAGACTAGTGACTCAACCCTTCCCTGGGTAGTCTGTCCCAGTGCTTGACAACCCTTCCAGTGGTGATGTTTTTGTAATACCCAATCCACACCCCCCCAGCACAGTTTGAGGCCATTTCTTCTCATACTATCACCTGTTTTTTTTGGGAAAAGAGGCAGACCCCCACCTGGATACAACCTGCTTTCAGGTACTTGTAGAAAGTGATAAAGTCTCCCCTCAGCCTCCTTATCTCCGGTCCAAACAACCCCAACTCCCTCAGAAGCTCTTCATCAGACCTGTGCTCCAGACCCTTCTTCAGAAGCCAGGGGGAACTTTACTTTTACTCTGCTGCTAACTGGGAGTGTGACATGGAACAAAGCACTACTGGGCTTTCTCTTCTTTCACATATGGCACTGAAAATATTAAAGAACATCCACGTACTCCAAACATCCCTCACTGCTGAAGTGGGATCAGATGGTGGGAGCCATTGTTTTTTTTGGTTTTTTTTTTTGTCTTGCTTGCTCTCCTTTGGAAACATAAAATTTCATTCTCTTTTGAAGATGCATCTCATTGCTTTCACCAGTGACACCAGACCTTTCTTTCCCTCTTGCCATGTCACTGCATTTCACAGCAAGCAGCTGAGAAAAAAAAAAATCTGAATGGCTCTTGGTTCATGGGCAGGCCCTGCTGTGCTGGAGTGGCCGTGCTATAAAAGGGCTAATTGCAGATAGGACCCCTGCTGAGTTACATATGCTGAACATGGGGCTAATTTCTCGAGCCTTTCCCTCAGACTCCCTTGCTGCAGTGCCTGCCTAGCCTATTCCAGCAGCACTAACAGAGATTTTTGTGAAGGGACAGATGGGGTGGGGGCAAGGGTCTCACTGTGCCCAAACCCTGCAGTGAAGGTTTCCCTTCAGTGAAGCACTTTCTCTTTGTTTCCTCAGGCCAGGCTGCTTGGCTGGGCAACCTGCCTTTTGGCTAAATACCACATTTTAAATACAAGATCCCCAAATCTGCAGATCAAGGGTATCCTGAATTCTCAATAGGCCTTCCCACACAGAAAGTAATTTGAATTTCAATCAGGGTATAAAATGTAGTGTATACTCAACAAAGCCACTGAAGGCAGGCTGAGAAAACATAAATGAGCTTCATTTTAGTTGCTTTCAAGTTCCTTCTGTATAATCTTTTCAGTTCTTATTTACTGTAATCAACACCCATCTCATGGCAATTTGTAGGCAATTGTGCGCTACAGTTTGTTCAACATTCAGAGAAAAACTGCATGTCTCTGAAACCTGAGGTAAACTCCACAAATGCTTAGAACTCTGGATAGAAGATGAAAAGGCCTCATAACAGGACTCATTGTTCTGCTCCAGAAAAAGGTCTTGGGAAGAACAAAGGAGTACTAGTGTCTCCAAGCAGTTTTTTTACATCAAGATTATTCCAAAGACAAAAAATTTCAAAACAGATTCAGTTCTTCCACTATTATGGGCTGTGGCAGGCTAAGTCACCTGGATTCAGTACCTCTCATTGGAGAGGTTTTCTACTAAGCCTCTTGCTCTTCTCAGGGCTTGGGAGTTGGTGATGGAGAAACATATTCTGCTGAGTGAATGCAGGTGTGGTGTAAGCAGAGCAGGTAGCACTGGTGAATTGGGTCTCCTGATGAACTGAAGCAACACAAGAATTTTGATCAATTTGCTCAGCTGTAAATGCCAGGCAAACTGCATCTCTTGGCATCACTGTTTCTGTCCACACTGCTTTTACTTCTTGTGCAGCCTCCTTCACGCAAAGCCAGGTTTTATTGCAGGAAGAATAGCAGAGGTGGAAAATTCTTGGTGTTTAATGCTCTGTTATTTTGACTTCGTGATTGCTGTTTCAATTGTTGAATGAGCTCTTATTGCTGCCAATACCAGGTGAGAGAGGCATTAGTTTGAGCTCTGCCAGGCTGAGATCAATAAACTCCCCCACATCCTTACACTTCTCCCTGATCACAATTGAATAGCTCATTAGCCTTGTTCCAGCTATTATCCTGGCACAGCACTTTTTAAGCTGATATGGTCCTTCCTTGTAACAGTAACGATGTGTTTATGTTTGTAAGGCATCAGGCACGATTATAGGTCCTGCCTCAGTCGTGAGCAATAATGAATGTACCAAAGGTCAGTGCGGCCACCAGGCTCCGTGTGACTGTAAGTGGCAAGCTTGGTATGAAAAAGCTACTGCAGTTATACACAGATAACATGATCCTCTCAGGTAAATCCAGCGAGATGCTATCCCGGGGAGAAAATGGAGCAGCCAGCATGAAACTGCAATTTATAGGGACTGAACAGCCTGTGCTCATCTTAAGCGGTGGCTGCAATTCAAGAAGGGCATTTTCCTGCGGGTCTTGGCATTACGGGAAATTTTTTCAGGCATTGAACTGGTTTAATATCTTGGGACAGGCTGTGAGCTAATTGTTCTCTGCCTCCATGTAAAAGGTACTTAGTTTCTATGCATAGTTTTTTTCCCAGAGCATAGGATTACTTTGAATTTATGATGTGATCAGGGAAAGCATCTTTTGTGATAAGCCTGATGTGTGACAGATCTAATTTTGAATAAACCATTCTTATCAGATGGATCAGCTATTGCCTCTGCCCTGGGCCAACAACCAGGTCCTTTTGCTTTGCAGCCAATAATGTTTTAAATCTTCTCTAACACCCCAAATGTCTAGATCCTTGCATAAACAAACGCACAAAGCTAGTTTGTGAGAAGTCAAATTCTCCATGGAGGTCTAAACACTCTGCAGCTGAGAGACACATATGAAAGCTGCTTTGGAATAGCTAAACCCATTTAAATCCATTTAAAACCTCACAATTAAATTTGCATGCAGCCAGCTACTGCTCTGTCTCTCCTGAGTCACAGTGGGCTTAGCAGGCTGGAGAAAAGCAGGGCCACTTTTTCACCAGCGCAGTCCCAGATGGTTTTCTTCCCCACTTTTACCCAGATGAGCTATGGGAAAAAGGCACTGTTGCCAAAGTGCCTTGGTGGGAAGGTGATGGGGATAATTCAAAACAACCAAAGTACAAACAGACCCAAATAAGGTGATGTGAGCTCAGCAATCTCTCCCTGAAAGGATGAACCACTGAGCGAGGGATGTCAAGGACCAGGTGTGCCTCCCTGACCAGGCACAGGGGTGGATGAGTGCAGCATGCCCATGGAGGGGCTGCAGGATGCCATAGAGCTGCTGGGTGCCTGGCACTTCAGGCAGCACAGTGCTGATGGAGTGAGAGTGTTTCTAGGGTAGAGTCAGCATGAACAAATGGAGAAGGCAGCAGGTAGTACCAAAGAACAAAGTGTTGCTGGTGAGCAAAGCTGCTGGTTTGGGGAGAGAAGAGGCCATGTGTTAGCTGGACTCCCAAACACCTCCAGCAATCACTGCCTCTCACTAAAAAACTGCTGATGGCAGAGTGTTTGTCACTTGGCTGTGCTTTGTCTTAGGAGACAGACAGGAAATATTATCTTTGCCATGCAGATTTAGGGTCCCACCTGTCCTTGGGTGCAAATGGTCCTTATTGAAACAGATGGCTGCTCTGGATTGATAAACTGCCAGGGGCTTGTCTGCCTGTGTTAGAAAAAGAACATCTTCCTGCAGCCATGCAGAAATCCTGGGGTTGGTTAAACAGGCATTTCTGTCTGCTTTCAGATATGGGCCAGCGCCATGTGTGACAGCAGCTGTGTGTTCCCAAAACATTTCCGTGCAATTAGGTTGCAAGGAGACAAAAACGAGACTGGCTTCTCCCTTACTCTGCTCCAGCCTCAGGGACTTTCCCTGACACCAGCCTCAGCAGAGATGCTGCCTGTGAGACTTTCAGCGTTTTCTAACCCAACCTTACTTTCTAACTCCTGGAGCAAGGGAGGCATCCATGTCCCTGTATCTCTCACCCTTTTCCTGCCAGCTTCCACAGAAAGTTGATCAGGTGGTCACTGAGCATGTTTTTGTGATTTTCTTTCCTAGTTATTATGAACATTCTTAGTAGGTTATTCTGGGTTTCACTCAGAAAGGAGAAAGCAAGACAAGACACTGTTTCAGTCTGAAAAACACAATAAGGAAAGAACGAGTGACCGTTTGCATTTTGAAAACCCAGTGAATTTAAAAAGTTGTTTTTACAAGATCAAAATGTAACAAGGCATCTTTTTGAGAAACAAGACTAACCCCACCTTGACCTATCTTTTATGTGTCAGAAAGTATTTTATGCTTTTATCCAAGGACATCAAAGCGCTCCTGTGCTCCATACAAGACTTTGTATTTCCTTCAGTCTCCCAAATGCCCTTTGGCCCCTGCACTGCGAGTCCTGCCGCTCCAAGGAGATGCAGAGGTGGCTGCTGAATATGTGCTTTGCTAGATGTGTGCCTGTATTATTATCATATTGAAAGATATGTGCCTACCTGTCAGTAATCTAGATCAATGGCTATTAATCCTTCAGCTGTTCAGAAATACTGTCAGAACAAGCAGTTTTAGCAGAAGAGAGCAAAGAAGGTGTGTGCTTGCATGCGTATTTGCTATGTTGCTCCTTCAAATTCTCCAGGCATGAAATCATTACATGTCTAATTACGTGGCAATTACAAAAGCAACACTCTGTATTAGTCCCTTTGGCACCAGGGATCTCTCTAGATGGTTTTGATCTCACCTTTCACAGATTCCACTGAAATCCAGGGTGAATTTCTGAAGTTTTTTGCCAAACTTCAAAGGAATCAGAGTTACCTCTGGTGGCACGATGGTGGGGATTAATTCTCCAGGCGAGGATGAATTCTCCAGGCCAGTGCTGGAGAGGCTGAGTGTTTAACTGGCTGGTAGTAGTGGTAGTGACACAGCCACTGTGGATTCAATTTGTGGAATGTATTACAACGGCAGTGTGAAAAAATTACTCTTAGGTTTTGCAAATTGATTCACTAGAGCTTTAAACTAGGATAGGGAGGGGCCAATTTACACTTCAAAACCCAAATGGTGCCCTCCGATATATATGCCAAGCTCCATCAGAAATTAATAAGGACTGTGAAATCAAAGAAGATACAATTTAGCTTAACTATTAAGATGGCTAATCCATTTGACTGTGGCTATTTTACATCTTCCACAACCCAGTTTTTCAAATGAGTTTCTGAATGTTCAAGCTGAGGCATCTTAAATAGACAAGGCTGTTTGAAAGCTTGTCCAACAGAAGTCTCCTAAAATAATAGATATTAACAAGTTAAATAATCCTCAAATCTCCATGTTCTTCAGAGAAGAGGGTCTGTGTGTCCAAAATCTCATTTCTTTTCCAGCTAAGCTATTCAGTAAAAAGGTCAAGTCTGCCTACAATCCTTTCCTTATCAACATGCCTAAGAGTCATATCGCTCTTTGAAATGTTCGTAATTGAAAGTCTCCAGTTTTCTGTGGAGTGGGGTTTTCTCTCTGTGTGTTCCTACTTCCTCCTTTTTTATATCAGTATTTTGACTGAAAACAGCAAACTCTTCATTGTTGATAGACTGACAAGGTTTTTAACATATATACAATTCTAAAATAAGCTTGATATTTTAATTCACCTTCTCATACCACTAAAAAGAGCAGTGGAAAAGGATGAGTGAAGTATTTCTTTTTCATTTAAACACATTCCATACAAGGAAGTGACTTAGAGCTGGTCTCAGATATTTCAACTCCTGTGTTTTTGTGCCAGGTTGTGCCTAGCTGTGAAACAGACAGAAATTAATTTCCAGTGAAGGATTTTCTAAAGTGGTATAAAGGGACATAAAGTGAGAGTGCAGGAAGGTGTCAGAGCATAAACACAGTGTTACCTTTCTCTGTCCCACCTTGCTCTAGAAACAGGTATGTGCAACACTGGCACAAGCACCATGGCTGTTTCTCTAATGCTTGGGGGGCCTAGAGTGAAGCAGAATTAAGAGCAGGATCTCAGTTCCCATTAATTTTTTTTTAAATCTGACCAAATATTTTTTAAAGCAACTTTTGGTTTTGTTGTTGTTTTCTTTTAGATATTTTTACTGTTCTGATAATGCACCACTTATTCCTCTCCTTCCTTTCTGCCTTTCTCTGCCTTGGTTTTTGGGAGTTTAAGAAGCTGCTGCTGCCATAGATATTTTAATGAAAAAGATGCAAAATTAGTCTGAGGGCCTTCCACATGGAATAGGAAAGCAGGAAGAGACAAGCATGGCATTCAAAGCTACAGCTGGAACGGTCTGAATAGCTCTATACTATAACTGTAATGCACTTCTACAGTGCTTGAATGCTCGAGCCAGGATGTTTCTGGCTGCCACAGCTTCCCATCAGTGTTTCTGGAAGCTGAGCTGTCACTGCTGCCTTTTGGCTTCTCATTCCCCTTACATGCAAGGGCCACACTGTCACTGTTCCCCTGTCCTCTCACACTACAGCCCCCTCTGCTTGCAAGCTCTCTGATGCTGAGGATCACAAGATTTTCAGCACAGCTCTAACTGATTTTGCCTTGCATTTTAAAACCTAAGACAAATTACTATGATAGCAATTCTGAGGTTAGAATTTTGGAGGCGGGGGGGGGGGCATTCTTGGTGCCAGAAGAGAGAAATCAAATAAAACATTTTCAGCGTCTCCACTTCTAAAGAAACTCCAATCATTTGATTTATTCCAGGGCAGGAGAAAAAAAAATCAATAAAGAAAGATATGAGATTTCTGGATATTAAACTTTTTCAACCTGAATACTTTAATACCATGAACCAAACAGGAGAGGAAGTGTGGGGGTTTTTTTGTTGTTTTAATGCAGGCCAGGCATGACTTTCTCTTGTTGACATGAGAAATCACCAGAGAGATGTACTATACTAAAGTTGATGTGCAAATGTCTTAGGTAGAAAAAATATTTCTCTTATATACAAAGATACTTGATAATAGCTTATCTGAGTTTGAGAAGTAGCAATAGGCTCTGTTCTAGGTCTTTGCTACCCAGAGCTTGTTCCTACACATCAGTGCCCAAAGTCATTGTGTCCAGAAGTGCAGCTTAGCCCATGACCATGCAATTGACTTGCAGTGATTTTCCTCTGTGCTAAGCAAATAAAAAAATTTTAACTCTACAAAGACCCCAAGGCTAAAGGTACATGCATATACTAAAAGAGGAGGAGTGGGAGCAGATGAAAGATTTAAGGTTTATAATACAACCTTTGACACTTAACAGCAAAGCGCTTCAGGAATCCCCTGGAGCTTGATGCTACTAGACTGTAGCCAAGCTGTGAACTGTCCTTAGCAGAATAGCAGGAAAATGTGACTTTTTTATCAAAACAAGTGACAAAGTTTAGTCAGTTCACATCTATTGATTAATTAGACTCAGCAAAACTTTTGCTTTCTCTCTAATAAAAGAGTTTTCCAGCAAATTCAAATGCTAGGACCACTCATTTGCTATTGTCTTGCTAAAATACTAATTTACCTTTCCCTAATCTATTGTAATAGTACCCAGTACTGCATCTCAGTGAAGAGCCATGAGACATGTACACAGACCAATGTGAAGAAAAGCTTATTCTCTCAGTCAATGATACTGTACGGGATACATCTTATTAAAGTGCTGCACTGAGAAGCTGTCATTTTTATGGTGCTGCTAATTGGCATCTCCTTTCTGGAAGTAGGAGCATGTCACCTGTCAGGGTTCACATCAGTATTGTTTACCATAGAGACCATAGCAATGTCTCCTTACAAATGTTTTGAGTAGCTTTTCCTGCTAGCTACTTATTTTCCTGAGTTATTGGGTTATAAGATAATTTAAGATGGAAGGAGTCCCTGGGGCAGCATGACTTAGATCATGTTGTCCAGAGCCTTCTGTAGCCTGTTAGTGAATATCTTCAAGGACGAGGAGTCCACAATGCTTCTCATCACCAGGTTAATTGATGATTTGAATCCAAAGAGGACTAGGCAAAATTTTGTGTTGTCATTTATCATTTGCCCGCAGCTGCGCCCTGCCTACTTCCGTGGCTTTGTCCATGTGCAGCATTAAATCAGTGTGTCTTACCTTTCCCCTGTGGTCCTGTAGTCCAGGGCTTGGACAAGCTGCTGTATGATGCTGACATCCAGAGCATATTCCATGTTCCCTGTCCTCCTCCTCAGCCTGATGGCACCTACACTGCATTGGGTGCAGCAGAGCTGAGGCACTGGGCAGCTCCCGGGACCTGCTGAGCACACAGACCTGTCCCTGTGCCTTTCCTCTTCATGTCCCTGTGCTGGCCTGAGCCACTTGAGCTGGCACATGCAACATGAAGGGAGGCCCAGAGTGAGCTATGATTGGTTTGATCCAGGCCATGAGAAACATAAGAAACATTAGTTTTAATGTCTTAATGTCAGAATCTGCCTCTCAGCCTTGCTGAACTGCAGGCTGCGGTTCTGAGATGTCCCTTTGCACTCCAGATAGGAGGAATAGATCCTCCTCAGAAACATTAATATGTATTGCTCTCAAAATGTGACAGCTGTAGGAAATAAATCTATTGTTGCTGCAAAATACTTGCTTCCTGAATAGAGCGGCAATAGATATAAGGAATCCCACTGAGCTTTAATAATCCCATGGTTCTGAAAAGCCACCTGGATCTGGTGATTAAAATACTGATGAACTTGGTGAATTAATGCAGTAATGGTACAGCATTGCCTTGCAACATTTAGCTTGACTGCTGTGTCTGGTGTATTTACAGTGAGCTAATCCCCAGATTTACAAATGAAACTGAATTCCCTGGGGCACTGTGTGTGATTTTTTGGTTTTGTAATAGGAGATGGTGAATTGATGACAACAACCAGCTGTACCTATAGGCTGAGGAGGCCACAATGCTTTTATTTATTCTCCAGGTGTGACAAGTTTGCAGCCAGCATGGCCAGCAGGGTCCTTGTTAACCAAAATCCCTCAGTGTCTGTTATAAATACAACAGTGGAAGAAGTTTCATTACGTTCAGAATGAGCCCACAACACTCTGAAGCCTGTGTTGGAGTATCTGCTACCACAAAGATGAGTTCCTGGGGGAGAGCTGGACCTCTTCCAAGAAAGGCTTCAATAACATGGGAAATGGAAGGCAGACTGAGAAATGCAACAATTGAGAGCAGACTGCAGAAGATGGATCATCAGACAGTATAAATTCTGCTGGCACCATGGATGTTAGTGACTCATCAGGCCCTTTTCTTCCTCCAGGCCCAGTTTGAGTAGAATATTGATTGCTTTACAGTAAGTTCTTGTTTACTGCAGCTAGATTCAAACACAAAGCTGCATGATAGTAGAATTGGAAGTAGAATTAGAAGTTTTCTAGGAAAAAAAACCCAACATATTTTACTTAGGCTCCAATTCCATACAGTTAGCCCTTAAACTGTTCTGTTTTTAAAGCATAGGCAAGAGCAAAGAAGAAAAAAGAAGCCCCCAAAAGTAATCAGAAAAACCACTGAAATTTCTGGTACTTCTGTCTGCATGTGCTGTCACAAAAATAAACCAAAACCCCGTTACTTTAAAAGCTCCTGGGATAGAGCTGTAACTGGAGGAGCAGGACTGCAGAGCTGGCATTGTGTCACACATGTCAGATGGTTGAAAATGCATCAGGCTGAGTGTCTGGCAGCACGTGGCAGCTGTCAAAACCAGGACAATGTTTGTGTGCCTACAAGCTGTCTTCTCCATTTGCCTTTTTGACTCCTGGAAGGGTGAGCAGAAACTGGAATTCAGAGCAGGAGACTGATTCCTCTATTTCCCCACCTTTATGTGCAGGTAGTGCTGTAAGAGCTGAAGCACATGAAGTATTTGTGCATTTCTAGATGTAAAGTGCCATTGAGAACACATCTCTTGACAGTATTCACAGCCAGTGTTCATCCTTTTTTTCTGATGTCAGGCCTCTGCATAGCAGAATTAGTCCCAAAACATAATTGATAGCAAAACAGACTCTACTGTGTACTACCTGCACTGCCTGCTGGTCCAGGCATATGCTGTGCACCTGAGAAATGCTACACCATGAGTTTGTTATTTCTGTGTTCTCCCTCCTGAATTTTCAGTGAACTCAGGGCAATTCAGGTCATACAAACAAGAAGTTATGCTTTGCATCAGGAATTTCTGAGCCTCAACTTCCAACAGAACTCACGGGTAAGCTAATAAAAAACATGGAAATAAAAGGCTTTAGAGAGGTCAATAAGCTGCTTTTATGCAGGAAGTAGTAGAATTTTAACCATAATTATTTTTCACCTTGAATTATTAACATATACCATAAAATGTTATAAACAGAGGACAAATAGGACATTCTGTTAGAATTTTAGAGTTTGATATTTTCACCAAAAACATACCCTCTTTAATGATACAGCCATTAAAACAGGGGTATCCATAAAAGCTTTTAAACATAAGGAATGTTACTCTCTTATGGCTGCTTTAAAATCCAAAGAGATTGAATCTTACCTGTTCTTTATGTAATAATGACAAAGTTTATAATTTTCTCTTTTTGACCAAGAAATTAAGCTCACTGCTTAGGAAAGCAGTCAGAAAAACTGGAGTGTTACCTCAGTGTCTTCTACTGAAACTACTCTTCTGAGATAATGAATGAATATAGCTCTGCCAAAGACAAACATGTTTCTTTTTACAAATTTAACTCCTGTCATAAATACTTTTCAAGAAGAAAAATTGAAACCTTTCCTGGAAAATAGTTTCAAGGCATATTTTCTGAACCTTAGCATCAACAGCAGCAGTCTTGCTTTACCTTGTTAATTTCTAATAGGCTGAGCAACACAGCCATTAGCTTTTCCTTGGTACAAAAGTTCTTTTAAAGAGGTCATAGAGTGGATTTAATTGTTCTGCAATGTTTCCAGGTTTGCCTGATTCCAGGGAAAAACGTAAATAACTCCAACACTAACCTGAAATAAATAAGGAGGGAACTAGTCCTTGCTCCAGCAGACAGAGGATTCTGATTCCCGCAATTAGAATGGGTAATCTTCCCCTTCCACCCAGGGGCAATCTGCCTTCCCAGGCATGCAGGCTTCTGAACTTCCAGTTAGAAGAAATCCTAACCTGGCCTGAGAAACACACTGAGGAACAGCAAGAAAGGAAAAGAACAAAGTGTTGACTAATACTTTCAGCTCCTTTCCTCCTCTAGACTGCAATTTATATAAATGCCAACAATGACTTTCATTCCTGAGGCTATTGATTTCCCAGCACCCTGCCCTTAAATGCATCCAGGCAGAGAATTACACATGAGAAAGGAGAGAAAAAATGGGCTGTAATTGAAAGCAGCCACTTTCATATCCTCTCAGCTGCTACAGACCAAAGCAAAGAGCCTCAGTTTGTTATTGGATTTTAGAGGATATCAGCAGCTATGAGGATTGCAGGTGTGGATATTTGGTGAGGCTGTTAGTCCTCTTTCCCCATGGGGTTCAACCCTAAATTTGTGATCACCTTACAGAGCATCCCTGAGGTACATCACAGCACTCAGACTGCAAAAAGGTGAGAAAAGGCTTTTGACACAAGTCATCCCAGCCTTCTTCCTCCTGCAGACTAAGGTCTCCAGTGGGGGGTTTGAAAGCTTTGGTTTGCTTGATTCAAACACCAAATAAAGCCCTAGCCCTCATCTGAATGACAGCCCACAAGCTCAGTCAAAGGTGCAGGCAATTATCCCCCTCAGTTATCACCATTAGCCACAGTCCTGATGGTGGTCAAACCCCACTAAATGCATGAGAAACTTCTGGGCTTTGTGAGAATTTTTTTATAACCCTCAAAGAAACCATAATTTGGGACAAAATCTCCTGAGAAAGAAATTAAAAATCTTTGCTCCTGAGGACAGCCAGACACTTCTTACCCACTGGATCCTGAAACCATGGTGAGGGCTGCCTCCTCCAGAGCTGAGTGGGTGAGGGACAGCCCTGGCACAGAGCAGAGCCAAGCACCTTTAGCATTTGCAGAGAGAATACCCATAAATTTGATTTCTCATGGAGCCTACGCAAAACAATACCCGTAAATGTGAAGAAAAAGGTGAATGATGCTGCAAGTTCTGCCCAGGCTGTCACTGAGGTTCTGTTTGGTCCTAGGGTTAGGGCTGGCAGGCAGAAGAATAGCAGAAGGCTGCAAAGTGATGTAAGAAGAAAGCTGGGATTGATGACAGCCAAATGCTTTGGCCCTTGCAAAGGATTCCTGATTACCTGATTCCTGAACTTAGGAAGATGCTCAGACCAATTTCCTCTTAGGTCTGGAGAGGCTGGAGCAGGTACATGAATGTGTGAGCCTGGGCTTTTCTGTTGCTTGGTTTTGTGGAAGGTATCTGCACATTGTGGTGGAGCTATGGCCAGTGGTGGCTTTAGGCTTAGAGTAGAATGTGGAAAATATTTCCAGAAGAGAGGTGGGGTCTGCTTCTTCTATAGGATAAAGTGAATGATGGAGAGGTCTGGCAAAGTTTTGTGCCTGAACACTAGTTGTATAAAAATTCAAAAAGTGCACTTTGATATTTTGCACTGACTCCAGTGCTTTAGAATAATTTGAACAGATGTGTGTATGGAGCAGAAAAATAACACATCTGTGTGCTGTGCAGGCTGAACATGACATGGATGCAATTACAACTCTGCACCTGCTGTTTAAGTGATTGTATCAGTCTGATATGAGCAGCATTAGAGCAGTTAACAGAGGTGCCCAAGGCACAGAATTTCTAAAGGTGATGACAGCTCTGCTCTCACCCAAGTGGGTGGGGAGGAGAAGGTGGCCAAACACAGGGCAAACACCCATGGCCTCCTGTGGGGAAGGGAGAGGCATTGCTTTCCAGGGAGGCACAAGGAGTGTGGGGGCTGCCTAAACTGGTGCTCTCCAAAGCAGGGTGTGCACACATCAAGGCTGCACAATACAAGCCATGAGGGGGCAGAAAAAAATATTTGTGCATTAATTAATTAAATTTAAAAATTAAAAAAAATATTTTTATCTCATCCTAGTTTTATTTCTATTGTTGTGTTATTAGTACAGTCCTACGTTTATTTATACATAAATAAATAAATACTGGGGGGAGGTACTCAAAATTCTTTTACTGCCCAAGCAAATCAGTTTTGGCATCACTGGCCTAATTTCCCATGAACAAATGCTAGGGGAAGGAGGGCCTAAAATCCTGCTTCTCACTTAACTTCAGCCATGCACTAGCACCTACATGAGACAAAACTCCATGTTTTTATTTGGGTCCCAGCTTGCTGCTCTGGCTACAGATACCACTCTGCTTCTTGTCAAATGGCCTCTGTTCTACTGCATGTGGAAATTTACAAAAGACTTAAAGAGAGGACGTAATTTTCTTTCCCCTTTGGTTTCCCCATGTTGCTTCCCTGCTTTTTGGTGCTGCCACAGGTGAGTGCTACTGGCTGGCTGCTCTGCTCTGTCATGTAAACAACCGTGACACTAAACGTAAAATGTGATGGCATGGCCAGCATCTGTTATTTTACAACAAACATTACAGGAATAGGTATGTGACCTGTTGCTGACAAATCCATGATACCCATAACTGGCATTGCACTGGGCCACTGTTTCCATGATTCACAACTTCTGAAAGCTCTGCTTCGAATGCTGCAGAGAGCCAAGGGACTTTCTGCCTTTTTGACAGAAACAGAGGGAAGACAACAACAAAAAACACATGTGAAAACTAAAAAAACATTTGAGAAAAATTATAGCTAACACTGGAGATTAAAAATTGACAAATGTATCATGGGGGGAGCGGGGCTTTTTTGTGGTGGATGGATTTACACTGACTGCTGCCACTGGAGCTGCAGCAGGGAAAGCCCTGCTGGGACCACAAGCCATGGTCAGAGCCTTTGCAAATGCATAGAGACAGTGCAAAAACAATCAACTTGGCTTTTTATTGTACAGATAACCATGGCCATAGGGCTGCATAATGAAGTGCTTCTTGCAGCGTTGCAGCATTTTGTCTTGCCAGCCCTTTCTCCATTGTTAGCAATTGCTACATCTTTTCCTACAGGGATGTTGCAGGGATTAAATCAGTTGTCTGTGGTGTGTCAGTCTGTGTCAGTAATTCCCTACAACTGAGAAAAACTATCTACAGTCTTCTCTTTTTTATTTTCCGTGCATGTCAGCCCAATATCTAAGTCTGCAAAATACATCTTACTCTGTTTTTGATGCAAGCTCTTTACTTTTCTGCTCTTCAGCAGGAAGAAAATACAAGCACAATTCCAGCAACTTCAGTGAAAGTAAGCCAGCTATGACTAGTTCATGAGCTAGCTATGCATTTTTGTACTCCACATTGCATTCCTCATATCACAACTACTGCTGCCATACAAGCATCTCATTTATAATTTTGTTATTAGATTAATCTCCACAAGGAATCTTTCTCATTCTCCCTTTCCTGGCAGATGAAATGCAGACAAACTGCAGTACCTGACTTATAAATTTTATTCTCTCTATGGAGTCAGAAAGCAGTAGTCACACATATGAATCTCAAGATGATTCCTGTCTAGAAAAATTAAATTAAAGCTTTTCAGTTGAAGATGCTTACAGTACAGAAATAGACTGTTTCTAGTCAGCGGGATTAAAGGAAAGAAAAGCTCAGCAAGAATGAAGTTGCATTGCAGAGTTATCTCTATCTAGGCAGCAGACTGTAATTTCCATAAACTAAAGAGAAAATTCTCTTCTCGTCACTGCTTTTCAGGTCAAAGACCCATTTTTAAATTCCCTTATCTTTTCTTTCTTTTCCTTAATTCCCTCCCTGTCTTCTCTTTTGTGCTTTATTTGAGAATCAAAGGATAGTAAAGTGTAGAAAAACAGTCAGTGATTTTATGGTACATTTAGTTGTTTATTTAATAGCATATCTTGGAATTGCAAACTTAACAGAGAGGGGGAAATGCCCTTTAACAATACTACCAATTGCAAGCCATGCTCTGAAAGGGTGTTATTTTCTCTTGGTATCTTAAAATCAACACATGAGCTGTTTTTGACTAAACTGGCTGTCCTGTAGACCTCACTAGCTTCTCCTTACTCTCTTTAATTCCTCCCTTGACCTAGCCCTTCCTTTGTGCTGTCAGCTGCTGGAAATTAACTTTTCACTGGCAGTTACAGAAGTCAAGTTCAGCTTTGAGGATGATAAACTGTGGGATCCAGCTCATTGCACAGCCATGGGAACACTGGTGCCAGCTGGAGGGACACCACAACAACGTGGGGACAGCGGCAGGCTGAAAGGCGACTGAGGAAAGAGGAAACCACCTCTTTTGACACTAGCCCACTCTTAAATTGGCTTTCAGAGCAGAACCTTGAGCCAAGCAATGGGAGTCCGGTCCCCTGCTCCCCTGTCGAAGCACAGCTTGTCCTGGGTTGTTTTCTACTGCAGGTTGTAACAGTGTCTGAGCTGTCACAGGCAGTCAATTGTCCTGAATGTATCAAGAGAAGAAATCACCATTAATGAAACACTGAAACTGTAAAAAAGAAGTGCCATTCTAGTCTCTGATTCAAAGTCTCAAGATGAGGAAAATTAAAAATAAGGAGTAAAATCCTGGATCTCTTACAGCTGAAGGAGGTACCAAGACAGAGTCAGGTTTACACTCCTGAAGTAGTGGTATGAACATGGACGATGTAGAGTATGGAACTCATGGCTTTTCAAAAACCCACTGAGATTAACAAAAAAATGTAGAAGATTAATTTTCTTTTCCCTGAAATCACAGGAGGAAATCCTGGCAAACCAGACTGTCACTGTCTCCCTTCTCTTTGCAGAGCAGCCATATGACGGGGTATGTTGTTCCCTGGCAGTGAGATACAGCACTCTCCATCACACTGCAGGGGATCCCCAAGACTCCCTGCATTATTTGTTAAAATTACTATTTTTGCTGGTTTTATCATTATTTTTTACCACTACTTTTACTTCTACTGTGATGATACTATATTTTTAACATCTCTGTTCTCAGTAAGTAATTAAATAACATCTTTGCCAATTTCTGAATTTCACTATCACAGTTCAAAACAATAAATACAGGAAATGTCCAGTTTTTATTTTTCCATGATAAAAAACAATCTTAAGAAATTGTATACATACCTTCAACAACAACACCATTGGTAAGGTTATCCAAGTATAGAAAAATGCAGGCAAATATCCATGCCTTTCCTGTAGTAAGCATGTGATATAACCATATTTTTGATGGAAAAAGTGTTGCAGAATACCTACAGTACATGCATACTCAAAAACTATTTTTACTCCTATGTTTTATCCCAAATGTATATGCATGTGGACAAATACCAAAATATGTAAGATGTTAACTGCAATATACACACATCTTTATGCAGAAGGAAGGAGAAATACACATGCATATTTTATGCATATTTTTATTATGCATATTTTCTAAATACTTGCTCAGTAGTAGATCTATTTATCCACATGCCTTGGTATCCAAATAACGTATTGAATTAAAATATCATTGGTTTGTCAAGCTGGCACATTTTCAACTAAATGAATAGCAGAGTTTGCAGGCTCATCCTCATTAATCTGTTTAGGGATGGTACTTTGCACCAATGAAAAGCAAAAAAGGAGAAAAGGATACAAGCAGCCTGCAAGGCTGACTGCTCCTGCGTGCCTTTGGCTACAGCCCAGGCTAACCACCACACAGCCTCCTAACCCAGCTCCAGAGCAGCTGAGCTGCGGGCTGCCTCTCTGCCTGCCTCATTTGGGAAGCTGGCAGAGCAAGTCTTTTTCCTTGCACAGCTTCCATCATGTGGGTGAAGACATCCTCTAAGTTAATGCCATCCCATTTCTGTCATGACATGATTTTGCACATCTCTCTTTACTATGGGAGGCATCAGGGCAGCCTGGGAGCTGCTGTGGCCCTGGGAGTTGTGGTGAGCAGCACCCACAGGGACAGGGGAGCCCGTGAGGACTGTCACTCTCATGTACCCATATGCCAGGCCTCAGGGGCCACACTCATTGCAAGCCCTTGGGATAGCAAGAGAATACTGGTTTTGCTGACACTGGTGTTCTGTTCAACTAGAAGAAATGAAAAGAGAAAAGCAAAATGTTACTGTAATAGCAAGAGAAAACATAACCATCTTTTATACTAATGAATGCTGGCTGGGAAACCCCTTTGCATTTACCAGCAGCTTTTAAACATGTCAGATATTGTATTTCTGTATACTACCTGAAATTCTGCACAGTTTTCACACAGTGCCTGTAATGAAATTTTGACAAGGTTATCTGGGACTTTCTATGCATAATCAGTGGTGATTGACTCTCAGCTTCTGGGAGTCTAGAAAAAATATATCCATGGCAGTTTTTGTAGCTCTTCACTTTAAGCACACTTACAGACATCTCTGTATGTTTGTATCAGTATGGCTGAAAACGAATGCAAAAAAGACTTTATTCTTATGCTGGATCTTGCCACTGTAAAGACATCACACACTTGTTCTGCAATGAAAAGCAGGACTACATGGTATATTTGTAGGTTAAGCTCTGAGCAAAAAGCCTGTTTGATAGAGCTTTGCACATAGCTGTTGTAAATTCTCTTTTATCCTTGCTAATTTTGTCTCTGCTTTTGACTAAATAATAAATCCCCATTGAGTAACTGAATCCTTAAATGCTGGCAGAACTTGTTGAGTGGAATACCTACCAGTGTTGTCCATGGTGCCAAAATGAAAAGCAACTTCTTTGCGCTGTACAGCTCAAATCCAATCAAAGCCTCTTCTCCAAAGCCTTTCTGAGATCAATTACAGGTATTTGTCAAGCTCAAGCTAATGAAATTTAACAAGGCCACATTGTTAATAAGATGCAAATTTGGGCAGAGGTCAGAGAGGTCTGGTCCTATCCCTCACTAACACACATCTCAGGGAAGAAGGAGATATGTCCTTTGGGCTATGTGGGGGGAGGCATGATTGCTTTCTAGGCAAGTCTTCCCTTCTCTGCTCTGTGTAATTCACAGAGACCCTGATGCCAGCCCAGCTGGGAGCAATGGGCAAATCCACAGCCGTTTCCCTTCCACACACAAGTTTTCTGTGGCCAACAGCCTTGATCAGGGAGCCCTGGAGTGTCAGCCTAAGGTCAGATTTAGTGCCTTTTAACCAGCAGATAAAATCTGGCTCCAGCTTTCTTCTCCCCCCGCCCCCCTTCAATTCATCACTGAGTTCTAAAGAGCAGCTGGTATTTACTGATGGAGAACATGTTGGCATTGGTCAGGGAAGGCAGAACAGGCTCCGAAAGAGAAAGAAACACAGGAGGCAGGCAGCATAGATGGAAGAGTAAAGGTTAGGACCATAAGGAGAAAGATATGAAAGAGGTTAGTGTGATGTTTAACTCTGTAATACTATTGATTGACTGTGTTGATTCAGGAGGACATACTGTTATTAAAAGATTTCTAGTGTTTAGAGGTGTCTCCTGCAGAGCTTTTTTCTTTCTTCCCTCAACAAGCATTGTGAACATCCTCTTCTCCATGCGCAAAACATTTGTCTTATGCTTACTAGGCTGACACGAAGCCTTTGGAGCTGCAGTTTTCTCAGGAAGAGTCAGTAACACCTTCAGTTTTGTGTCTGCAGAGGAATAGCCTGAGAGAAGAAGCAGCAGCAGGAGAGGTAACCCCAAGTCTTCTCTAAGGCTTCTGCTGGGCCCCACTTTGTAGGCTGATGAGTTTTTGAAACAAGGCTTGGTTGTACTGTGGCTCTGGGGTGTCCCACAAACAACAGAGTGGTGAAGGCTTTGCACCAAGAGGGAGAATTTGGGCTGCACCCCAAGTTCATCCCAAAGGTCCCAGCAGCCTGCAGATGCCTGTGCTAGTGGGGCTGAGTTGGTTGCTCCAGAGACTTGGAGAAACTGTCCTACTCATCAAGGCCCTGTGAACTTCCTGTGTTTCAAGTGCAATAGACAACTTTTTGCAGTGTTCCTAATTCCTATTCATTTTTGTACATTAATAGGAAAAAATATATTCAAGAAAATAGGTCACACAAAACTACCCAGCCACTCTTCAGGGCTCAGCTGGTTTTTGCTCAGGACCTGGCAATAAGAGCTACCTTATCAGCAGGGTGCTACACTGTGCAGAAATGGAAATTTTATGTCTTAGCCTGAGCCTGAGTTGATACTTTCTGCACTGGGCTCATCCTGAACCAGCCTCTCCAGGACTGCATTTCTGTAGCAGTGACTGGGCAGCTGGGGTGTACATGGCTTTTCTTCATGGAGCCCTGCAAGACTGGGTTACAAAATGCAGAAGTGTAGGTGCCACCATGAATTCAGAAGCAGCAATACCTGCACTGTCCAATTTTTTTTCCATCATTGTCTATGGCTTCAAAGGACAGTTTTGAATTCCCACGAATGGCTCAAGCTGGGAGATCAGGTGGAGCAGGCCCACTCAAAACTACAATTTCCCCATTTCATATATGGAAAATACATGAGGTAACATGTTGCTCCAAAGCCAGGCTTTTGGATGGCTGTAATCAGCCTGAGCACCAAAGTCACACCTGTGTACTCAAGTAAAGCCAGTCTGTCGCTGCACCTACGGCAGTCCCAGCACGCCCAATTCTATTTACTGAGTGCTTGTCTGAAAAAGAAATGGAATAAATCTGTCAGTGACAGTCTTAAATTACCTCTCACTGTGTTCTGAGCGAGTGCTGCTTGCTGTTTCCTGGTGAAGGAGGATGTGCAAACTGACACTTTGCCTCTCTTGAAGGAGTCTGGCTGTGGAGCACCCAGAGGGCCAACTCCTCACCAACTCACCCCACAGCCCCAGCATCCAGGGTGCTTCCTTCTTTCTGTGCAGACTACTTTCCAGGAGAAATATTCAGGATAAATGAAGTGCACTAGGGAGAATCGCTTACTGTATGAACCTCTGGTAGGACGTGCCCCTTTGACGCTGAAAGGTGTGACTGCAGGTCCTGTAGTTACACCTTAGTGCTGAATGGGGCAGCTCAAAGACTGGTGTCACTGAAGCACCTGTTCACCTGGGCTCACTGCCTGGGGGCTGAGAATCACATTTGCTTGCAGATTTGGCCGACAGTGCTGCAGCACAAGTGTTTTATGCCTGGCTCAAACCTCCTTTACATCCTGGATTCTCAGCACTTTGCTCTTTCCCTTGTATCACCTACTCTCTAGTGCTGGCACTGTCTTAGTTTTTATGAGTCAAATGGTCAGAGATTCAGAGACAGTGAGGCCAGAAAGGCTACCACAGATATCTTCTTTGATCTTCTATAATAGACAGACCACAGGAGTGCTCTGATTCAGTCTTTGCTACACTCAGGCTTTTAGAGAAATCTATTATGAGCCAAATGCATCATGAACTGGCAAATAGAACAGTGTGTGTGCATGTGTGTGTGTGAGCACTGACCAGCTGGTGCCTGTGCCAGACACCATGACACACAATCACAGCTGCCCACCTCTGAGGAAGGACATGACTCAGCACAGCGCTCTGCCCCATTGCTGGGTATGGGGGCTTATGGACTTGTCATATCTTTGAGATTTCTACTTTCCACTGCCTCACCCCAGTAATGCTGCTTGTACCTGGACAAACACGCTAAAGAAATTTTAAATATGCCTGAGTGGAACTGAAAAATGCATAGACTTTGCTATCCCTAGGAAAGCATGTGAAAAATACCCTATATTTGGCCAGCTCAATTTTCCTTCTTTTGTATTTGTTTTTCAGTGCGAAGACTAACTATCATATCTCTCTTCCCTGTGTTTAAAAAGCAACCAGCTCCCTGGCCAACATACATCTGAGTAAACTAAATAGGTTCAATCCCTTGTTTTCTTTGTTGAGAGACATGTTTTTCAGTCCCTCAGTAATTTCTGTGGTCCCTTCCCGAATCTTCCCCAGTTTCATCAACATCTCCCTTGAATTTGTAAGCATCAGATGAGACAAAAATTTCAGCAGCAGCCTTCCTGTGGGTATGACACAAACCTCTCAGTTCCTTTTGCTTTGTACTGCTCTAATCAGGAATATAGGAAAGACAAGAGCAAGTGGCTTTGCCATCATCATTCTGAAGCTCATGTTCAGCAGGTGATGTGCCAGGACCTCCAGCCTCCACAACAGCCCTCCCCAGAGCTCAGCTTGCAGTCTTCGTAGAGACATACTTCCACACTCAAATATGTACTGTATACTTGTATCTTATTTACTGACAGGTTCATATTGCTCTGTATCAGAGACCTGTTTTCGTCATAATTGATTAGTGCACCTTTTATTTCTTTTGACGTTTACAGATGACTGCATTTCTCCAGGTTGTTACTGAAGAGTTTTAAACGGCATAATGTTAAAAAATTATCTCTGTGGGAAACACTAGAAATGTAACCATGAAAACAAAAGTCCCCATTACATTTTGAGACCTACCAACAAATTTTTAATACACTCTGCCTCTTAATCAAAATGCCATGCTGTGGCACATCATACACCCTGCAGAGTCTGTTACAACAACCTCAGCTGGATTTTGCAATCAATCTCGCAGTATTAGCAACAGATAACAAGCTACTTTTTCATAATTGCACTTTGTTCAGCATTAAATATACTACTTTTAAAAAATTTTATTAGTTGACTCTTGGATCAGTTATAAAGTATTTTAGCTGGATTCATTTCAGGCTATTGAACTTATAATTGATGGACTCTTTTGTTTGTCTGTCCAAGGAAGATTGGCAAGACATAGCCAATAAATATAAGATATAGCAAATACATATATAAAATATAGCTGATTACCTGGGATTTTTTTCCACAAGTGCAGCAATACATGTTTATCCAAGATGTAATGTGACCTACGCTGGACTGGTATGTGGAGACATCTGGCTGTGGACACACCTCATCTGGAAAGTTGCTGTGCTTTGTCCACTGCACAGGTCCTTTGCTTTTCCTGGGCTGAAAACTTTAGAAACCAAACCTTTTGATCACCAAGGTCAGACAAGATTTATCCAGAGGCAAAGGAATGGAGAGAACCTCAGGCCTGATATCAGGAGAGCAGGAGAAGAATATGCAGGGAAGCTGTGATGCTGCATAAAGAATGGCTGGGGGCCCCACATTGGCAGCATCACTTTTGGGGTCCCTGTGCAGGACCCAAATTCCTTCCATCATGCTCATCACTGCTCCTTCCCCGAGCTCCTGTTCTCTATGCTGCCAACATTTTTGTGGGGGTATAAAAGTCCTGAGTGTATCTCTACACTCTGTTCCTTTTTGTCCCACTTTAGTTCCTCATTAACCAGTGCTGGAAGGGATAGAAACTACAGCTTGTTGTCCTTCTGTTTCTTACTCTGGTTCTAGAAAAAAGACCTTATCTCTACTGAAGAGTTCAAGTTCTGCTTAGATTTCCTGAAAAAACAAACTTTCTCTACCTGAAGGTCATAGATAGAGGCTGTTGCCTGCCTGAGATTCATCTGTAAAAACAACAACATTGTTCTTCTATTTTTACCTTTGGTTTCCTCAAAAGGGATTTGACATACAGCACAATTGCAGAAGGGAGGGAGCTCCTAGCTAGAGCCTGAAGCCAAGCACAATAATTTTGGTGAAGCTGTGAGCCTGTATTTATTTTCATTAACAGAGTGTGGAGTAGAGCTGAAGCTGGTGTGTGTGTGTCTTCAATGGACCTGTCCCTGGTGACATCTCCTGTGGCTCTGACCCTGAAATGAAGGACATGCTATACAAACAGATAGGACTGTGATTATTTTTTCTGATGAATCCAAAACAAATGGAGAATGGGGTTGGTCCTTTATATAGAAAGAATCAAATAAAGTAGCTGAGATAACAAATGTGCCCTTTAGCCCTTCACAGGCATGTAGAAAGTAAACTCAGCTCTTTCATTAAAACGATTTGGCAGTAGAACTGGATTTGTTGGGTCCTTGTAGTCGTGCCTAAGAGCTTGTCCCAGTTTCTTCCTTTCCCCTTCTACCTGCTCCTTTAGTAGCTGCCTGAATAGTTGTACAACAAAGACAGGGCTGAAAATCAGATGCAATTTTTTTCTAAATAAAGCAGCAATTTAAAATCCCCTGTGCGAATAAATAATCCATATGTTGCCTGAATCTTTTATGACATGAATTCCAAAAACCAACTTAAAAAGCTTTCTCTGTTGTTTTGGAACTGGGTCAGAAAACTCGCTCAGGGAATTTTTAATGAGCTAGGCAGCCTCCCAGCTCTGGGTTACTGGTTCAAGCATGAATCAGGTTAGTAGGCAGCAGAATTTGTCACTGCAGCTGAAGAAGCCAGACACACTCCTCACCCTAGACACCCACGTTGCCATGGGCTATAGTGACATGATGAGCACAAAAGCACAGGGAAAAATGGGAAAAGAGTCTAGGATATGAGAGCTGCTGAATCTCCTTTCATTCAACACCTGCCCTTTAACCCATGCCTCAGCTTGGACATTGCTTTCCTGCATCCTTAGTTTCTTCCAGCACTTTCTCCCCTACCTCCAGCTGTAAAGGGACCATTAACCTCAGCTGGCTCACAGATAATGAAATAACTGCTTTTGTCAAGGGAGACCTTAATACACATAAATGGGTATCAGTTGACAAAAGCTGAAAATGTAATTTTTTCTGGAGCTGTGAATCTTCACTGTTGACAAAATTACCAGGCTTGATGTTGTCTTGACCAGCACAGACAGCTTATTTTTCACCCTTTATCATTGCTCTGTAGATCTTCTATAGACTGTGCCCAAGTTTTTCAATGTTTTTCTCAATAATTTTACTATGATTGATTCTTTCATGATTTTTTCTTCCTTTCTTTACCATGCCTATTCTGTCCTTTTAATTAGCCAGCTTTTCCTTCCTAATTTTCCTAATTCTCAAAGGAAGACAGTGCTACTAGGGTCACATTTCTTTCACTAATTCTGACTATAGCAACTCTTGTTGTGATTCCTGGCTCTCCCTTCAAATTGCTCAAACACTTCTGCTTCCTTCTCAGCTTTCAGACATTGAATGCAACCAGTCCCACTTGTTATCATTCCACAATTCACCCCCAGCGTTTTGATTGATAAATATCTCAGATATCTCATCTTAGTGTTCGCAGGCTGGGTCGCACAGCCTTCATGTCTCACATGGATGCAGTCAAGGGACCATGGAAAGGACATGGAGATATGAGGAGCTACCTAAGGCACAGCTCTTTAGCAGCTTCCTAGCACCCTGGCTTCCCTGGTTGACTTCCCATCTCAATTCCATCCTCCTTTTTTTCTGGAAAGTGGGGTTCTAGCAAAGGCTGCAGTATGCTGGAATCTGTTGCAATATGGAGCCTGTGGACTGGGCAGTATTTGAGTCACACTGTTGTGATATGCTTTTTCCTATTTCTCCTATATTCCAGGCATGTATATGTCCTGGTAAAAGCAGAAGAGGAACTCAGGTACTGCATGGGGCTCTGTCATCAAACAAGTGGCCTGTACAGGCTGTGAAACCTCCTTAAATGTTTCCCCCAGCCCTGGCCCTGCTCTGGCAATTAGGAAAGCAAAGGCTCAGACAGGAACACCTATTTTATCCAGTTACACCTTTTTATTATGAAGGATTGATAAGTATGTAAAATATATCTTTCACAAGTTAGAGGAAAATAATTAAGAATTAGGCTGCAGACACAAAGTGGCATTTATTTTGTATGTTCCACAAAATGATAAAAAAACTCTATGGAATCACAGATGCTGCTTCACCAACGTGACCCACAGAAGAGCCTTAAGGAAAAAAAAGAGCAGAAAGAAGGGAATAGTGGAAATGAATTTGATCACATCTGTACTTTTTGGTATTTTTAGACATATCTGCAAATAGGTACAAAGCAGCTTTTAGTGCTGTATCTCATGCTGTCTGACCAAGACACTAATTTTACAGAATCCTAAAAAAATCAATAGTAAAACTTTCAGACTGTGCTAGACAGGATGGCTATCTGCTCACAAATCTCATTTTCCAGTTGTCCAGCTGCTGGGAATAAGATCACCAAACAAAACAGTTTCTGTTGGGTTTAAATACTTCCCTTAGCTGCATTTGTGGAGCTAAGAGAATGGAACCAGTTAGCATAGTGGGGAAGTAAAGAACTTCCTTTTTCCAGGATGGTAAAAAAGGTAAGGTGTCTTTCAGACATGACAGCCAGAGGAGTTGCTGCCTCTGGGAGCTAATCCAGTCATTAGAAATCACACTCTTCATGCACATTTCACTGGAAACTGTGATTATGCCCTAAATATCCAAACACAGCATTTTTCCTATGCTGAAAGGAGGCTGTGAATTACACTGGAAATTTTTTTAAAAAGAAAATTACTAATAAGAAATAGAATAGAAATAAGAACAGATAATATCCAGTGGTTTATTTTGCTTCTTTCTTCTACCACATGGAGAGCAAAAAAAAGATTATTTTCTGAACACTGCAAATAATACCAAAATATGCACTCCTAATGCAGTGACCTGTTTTTACTAAGAAATATGAGTGTTAGCTAGGGTGAAATAGGAAGAGTAAATGTCTTCTCACTCCCAGCTAAATCAGTCAGGCATTTAGGATCTTTTGGTGTACCTGAAAAGAGAAAAGCCAAGGTTAGGGTAGGGTGAATTACTCAGAAAATGCCATTTCTGGAGGGAGGAAGGAAGGAAGGAAGGGAGGAAGCCCTGAGGAGACAAACCCTAAGGACACTTAAACATAAAGGTGAAGGAAGGCTGTGAAACCTTGACTCCACTTGCTTTAGGAAACTGGTTATAGCTAAATAAGCTATACACCCAGAATAACAAAACGTTATTTGGACAGGATCTGGTTATAAACAGATTATTTCTGAAGCTCAACAAGGAACATATTTGACTGATCTCTCCCTGTGAGGGCCCTTTGGCACCAAACTCAGTGTTATTAAAACTTAGGGGGAAATAACTTATAATAGCTTATTTAGAGATGCAGAAGATGGTTAGTAACAATCAAAAAGCTGTTTGAAGAGGCTTGGAAATAATACAAGACTGAAGGAAACTGGCAAGGTCACTGAACCACAGATCTCAGCAATTGCATCAGGTGATCCTTTTCTTAAGTGCTTTGTTTCAAGCCTGGTTGGGTTCAGAACTAAGAGAAGTGCTGGTCATTCCCTATCAGGCAATTTAAATAAGGGACAACCATTTACACAGATTACATATATTTGATTTCTATCTCTGTCACAGTTTGACATGTATTTGGCATGCATTTTGAAGTATGTGTCATCAACATTATGATCTGTTGATGACACATGCTGAAATGCTGTGAGGGAAAGAAACTTACTGAAGAGTAACTACCCACAAACAGTCCTTTGGCAATTTCTCAGGGGTGTGAGGTGCAATAGAGGACATTGGACTAGTCTTGTATCAATTTTTTAGTACACATCTGCTTTTCTAACAGAGAGAAATATATTTTTAGGCAGTAAAGATTAGTATCTCAGGTAAATATTTAATTATAAGAAAGTTGTTTTCCTCTGGTCTGGATGTCTGGATGTGTCTCACAATAGCTCTGTAATACTTAGTTACACAAATGAGCAACTGATGAAACACCATGACTCAGAGGTGGACATATCTCACTGCATTTTGGGTTGCCTGACTTGCTTTTACTTCGAGGGGTTTTTCTTCAGCTTTCTTCAAACTCCAAATTTCTGTTCCCAGAAAGGACCTTGCAATCTGATAAGTATGAGCGATTTGTTCCAGCACTGATCAGGCTAAATGCATGCATGTTTTGTTGTTTATGTTTCAACAATGGAGGCTTTGTGGCAGGGCATGGCTCCCTGCCACCCAGGAAAGAAAGGACAGAGCAAGCCCAGTGCCGGTGCAGCCTTGTGGGTGAATGCCGCGCCGGGCGGCGCTTTGCGGGCACTCCCTGTGCCAAGCATCCATACCTGCTGCACCACTGAATCCATAAATGTCACCTACTGCTGCCCTGCAAGGGCAAGTCCTGGGGTTTTGACAAATATGTGTGTGATAGGAGGAAACTGCATTGGCTTCCTCATAGCAAAATTTTGGTTTAAGGAATTACGGGTGATGTCTGGGAAATTGTCTGACACTGCCATTGTCACCACTGCTTCCAGTTGCTCTGCATTCCTTCAGAGGAGGACAGCAGGCTTCAAACCAGGAAGGTAACTACACTGAGGGACTACATTTACAGCCAAAGTTGGGGGACATTAGTCCTGAAGACACTTCTGTGACCATTCTACACAGATAATTTTTAGCAGGTGTTTGCAGGAGAAAAAGACTTTCCTTCTTGGAGGAGAAGGATGGCTTCAGCCATGTAAACTCAGGGGGTTCTTTCTTTTTTTTTTTTTTTTTTTGGTCGAGATTTTCTGGGGGTAGACAAAGAAAGATAACTGACCCCAAAGTTTCTTTGTAACATTTTGAGACTAAAACATAAAAATATCAAAAGTCAAATCTTTTAGACTGAAACACCAAAAAGCAATTGCACTGAGATACAGCCCATCAAGTCTGTTCTTCACCTCTCTATTTGCTGTCCATTTTCTCACTTGCCTCAACCCAGGTGTTTTCTTGCCCTTCTCCAAGGTGTATAATTACACAAGGATCTTCCTGGTCCTTGGGGGGCAGATCCTGCTGCTACTGTGCAGTACCCACCTCAAAGTATTCAAGTGCCATCTTAACAGCAATTTGAGTTTTATCCCTTGCTACTGTGCAGGAATTCAGAGCAGCACTTCTCAGCTTGAATGCTTAGATGCTTTGACCTAGATTCAAGGTAATAGTTATAGTTATAGATGGCTGGTTCCTATCTGTATATTCTTGAGACAACACCATCCTCCAGCATTAGTAACCCCTTTCATGGCTGTATCATGTTGGTATCTCATAGCCACGAGTAGCGAGTGCACCAAGGTCTTGGTTAATGAAAACATGCAGGGAAAATATATTGTCAACTTTAAATGTCTGTCGCTGAATAGTAGGAGGGACATTTAGGTACTAAGGAATGACTGTTCTGTCAATGCTTTGGGGGTGAGATATCTTAAAATAGACATAAGTATCTTAAAATACCATATGGTATCTTACAGTGTTATGCTCTACTGTATTAAGATTCCTCCACCTGACAATGGGCATTTTTCTCTTCTTTATTTGCATTTCCTCTTCCAATCTGATTATTTCACCATTTCCCTTTCTTTTTTCCCCTTTATATTTCCTCTGTCTTTGTGTACCTGTAGTAGAAGACAGTGAGGAGGTGCCCTTCCAAAATCTCCTTACCAGAACCAAGAGCAACAGCAAAGCTAAAGATTAACAAGCAGCAGATGCAGAGAAGAAGGCAGATGGAGAATGAATGTAGCAGAAAGCAAGTCCAAAAGATCTCTTCAGAGATTGTTAACATACAGAAACCTATTAAACTTTCACAAAAAACCCCAAAAAGAAATAACAGCAACAAAAAAACCCCAAACATACAAAAAACCCACCACCACCACCGCCTAAACAAAAAAACAAACAAACAAACACAAAAAAACCAACAAAAAACCAAATACACATAAGAAAATCCCCAAAACAACAAAAGAACACACAACATCAAAAAAAACCCAAAATAAAACAAAAACCCCATGAATAAAATGTCTGTGCCAAGGAAATAAGGACTCTGGGTTAGCTATGCAAAAGCTGTGTGATCCATTGAGGTTTCCAGTATTTCATTTAAAAGATGGCATTAATTAGCAGTTGTACTCATTAGAAAATGCAAGCAGAACTTGTGCCTAAACCCTCATGCTGCTAATTATCAACAATTCATAGTGAACTCCCCTCTTTTCTGATGCAGAATTGTACACTGAAGATCAAATCAAACACTGCTTGAGAATGTGAAAAAAGTAACTCCAACATGTACTAAAGAGGTTCTCTTGCCTCACAGCCCACCATCTTTGTTACAATGAGGCAGAAATTTAAAATTGTATCATGACATACACTGCATCACCTGGGGGGTGCCAGGGGTGTTGCAATCTAGCACAAATGATGAGCAGGGGACTCATTGGGCTTTGAAGTCTGTCAGTGGTGTCACACATTTATTCCTGCTCCAACCCTTCTGGTTTAGTAATTTGTCATGAGAGATCAGAGTTAACGACATCTTTGCATGAAAACCTGAATGGATTTAATCTGAGTGAGAAGTGTAAAACTGATTATCGCTTCACAGTCTTTGAAGATGGGTGGGCTCTACTGTTTTGCCTTTTCTGTCCCTTTATGACCGTTATGCATGTGTCATAGATTTGAAAATACAGTCAGACTGGACCTGACTGAGTAAAAAATCATTTTGACATAAATGGGAATTTTTTTCCCATTGAATCAGTGCCGCAAGATTGGCCTGACATCTGGATCTGTGGGATTCCAGATAGCACACTTATCTATCCTGCCTTCTTGACAGCTATTTTTACCATTTTCTCTTTCTGAAGGATCAGCAGTTTAATTTAGCAGGATATGGGACTGGATTCTGCAAGATGAGCATAAGCCAAAGGGTATCAAAAAGAAACCAACCCAAACCCAAACCACAAATGAAAGAACCTGAATTCAAAAGCAGTCTCTCTATCATCCAAACCAGTCACAAGTACAAAACTTCTCTGGGATATTCTGAAACAGTGTACCTTTCTGTGGAAAAGTTTTATATCCTTCTTGACCAAAGCCTGTCATTCCTAGGCTTCAAATTGTGAACTCAGATAGCTGCAAAGTTTTCTTACTCTGAATTCAAAGGGAATATAACATTACACAGATTTCAGCTTCTGTTCTGACAGTGCCTTAAGAAACATTTTTAGGATTAAATATTGCATAAGAAAACAGTCCCTGTACCTGTCAGTGTAACACCATCCATGAGTGACATGCTGCTGACTTCTTTCCCACAGGGAAGCAAATAGCCTATTTATTTAGAGATCTGTTATATGACTCAGTCAATAGCTCCTCTGTCTTGTTCCCTTGACTATTCATTAGTTCTAATTAGAAATAAAAGCCTGGAAGATCAAACTGGCTCTGCTCAGTTAGTTTATCGATTACAAAATTTAAGATAATAATCAATAAAGACATAAATTCCTTTCATTTCTAGAGACCTAAGGCACTTCATTGCTCCTAAGGGCCACTGCACTTTACAGCTGTTCCATGCTCCAGACTCAGAGAAATCTATTCCAATAGGTAAATATCCTCCACTTCCTATTACTGGGAGTAATTAAAGGTTGTAGTAGCCCAAATGATGGTAAAATCAGTGTGTCATGTGTGGCAAGGACAGCAAAGCAGCACCTGACAGCATCTCCTGACTCACTGTGGTGCAGCGAGGACTTTTCCCAGTGAGGGCTGGGATCACCTCCTGGTCCCTGCACACAGGCTGGCTGAGGGAGCAGCAGGGTCACATCTGTGTCCTCTCTGGGGCACTTGGATGTTTTGGGCAGCTCGCTCCAGGGCTCAGATTTGTCAGTGGCTGACATTTGAGTGGCGCTGGCAGAACATCTCCCCTTTTGCCTCCTAGTCAAGTACTGGTCTCAGTTCAGTGAAAGTTTGACATAAATAAAAGAAGCAATCCAGGATCCTGACCCACACTGACAGTGTTTAGTCTAAGTGTGAGAGAATGGGTTTCCTTCTGTACATATCCAGGGAATTCAGAGAAAATAGGGCTGGATTATTGAAAGCCCAGTTAAAGACTATGTGAAAGACAAGTGTGAAAAATACACAGCATGGGTATGTCAATCTCTTAATTCAAACAAAATGTTCAGCCAGATTCATGTAATACTGACAAGTCAGGAATTTAGGTGGGAAGAGGAAGTGCATCTTTGAGTATGTCCCTAGTAACTAATTTATCCAGCTAAAAATAACTTTAATGATGATGTTGTTTTGTCTTGAAACCCTGACTATCAGGAGATTTCAACTTCAAGTAGTCTGGAAATAGCATCTTCAGAACCAGGAGTGATGGAAGAAGCCCTATGTATTACTGGATTAGAGTTTGCTTAAATCATAGAAATGAATTTTTATGCATTTTAAGTAAGATGTCTTAGCTTTTGATGTTAGCCACCTAAAACATTAGAAAGGACATCAGTCACATGGTGCATAGGGGTGACCATAATCAACAAATGTCTATTGGTATTGTAACATCTGCCTTTGGTGGCTGAAAACATATTTTTAAATAATGTTTTATTAAAAACATGAAGCCCTTCTACTCTCAGTGTAGACACTGCCCTTGACAGAAAATTATACCTTTTCAGACAGCAGGTCTTCTGTGAAAGAAGCACATTTATATTCTGGTGAGCAACTATAACAGCAAGTAGGACAAAAAAAGCCTCAAGCCGGAAATAAATTGTCAGGGCAACAAATTAGTCTGCTTTGGGTTTGAGGCCTTGAACACAGAGCATTGTAGATGGACATCCCCAGGTTTTTTTTACCAGAATCACTTTAGCTGGAGCATGGAGTCTAAAACCAAGGAGCTGCAAGTTAGAAGATACAAATCATAGATTAACAAAAATGTAGGCCTAAATTACCAAACCTTCTTCTTTCATCAGAGATATAAATTCCTCTCCAGTGATAAAATTTTACGAATCTTGACAGAGCAAGCAATATTGAAATAAGGTAGTCTAGTTTGATGCACCTTTGTTAAAAAGGAAACCCCACAGTGTTTTCCATATTGACTACTCCTTCACTGTAAGAAACCAGAAGAGAAGGGACTAAACTATGTCTGTTTATATGAGCATGTTTTTAATCACTTTATTACTAAATCTATGCAAAATCTGAAGTATCTGCAAGAGCTCATGTAATTTCAAGCAACCTTGTCCTAAGTTTGTTATATAGCTTTCAATGATGTCATGAAAGCAGGTATGGGAAAACCACATTTGCCTGTTTTTATTCTTCTGCAAAATACGTTCACTTGCAAAGCACAAAGAAGTCCTCTGGGAACAGGAGGTTTCAGGGGAAAAATATGCTGCTACTTCTGCCCTCTTTCCCCTGGCACAGGCATGACTTGGGCTACACACACCTGTACTCCCTGTTTGTCACCTTTGCCAATTGCACTTGTTGACCTACTACTGCAAGACCACCTGGGTGGCATGAGGCAAATGGGGGCATCAGCCCTCCCTCCTTTTTTTTCAAACTGACCAGATGCCATAACACAGAGCATTTAGATAGCCACTGTGTATGGGGGCTGGCAAAGAGGGAACATGAAATGAAGGGTCCTTTAAAAAGCCGCCAAGCAGACCTGCTCTTCTCCTTCATCTCTCAGAGAGGAACCAGTGCCCTTCACATGCCCAAACATTTTCTGGTGGTGGTGGGAGCTTGGCTGGTTGATCTTCTCTACATGGAGAGGGGAAGGCTTCCTGTGTATGCACTGCCCGGGGTGAGCCTGTGGAGGTGCTGGTAGCAGATCAGAACTAAGGGAGAGCACTTCCAGATGTCCCAGAACCTTCCTGTTGCCAAGACCTTGAGGTTATTAATCCCTTCAGTGTGCACGGGACATATGCACGCCTGCCCCCCCGGTGATGGGACAGCTTGCTGGCCACCCTCACATCCCTCAGCTACATCCATCCTCCCTGTCTGGGGCAGGGAGGGAAATATGAGATGAAAGCCAGAGACCTGTGGGTGAGTGACCTTCAGGGACCATGTAGGTGGTCCTGGTGCAGCCCTCAGCAAAGGCTCTGCCTGAGGGGGCACCCAGCTGGCAGAATATACGCATTGAGAAAATTGTTGTTTCAAATGACTGGTCTTCTGAGATGGTTTATGGTGTCTGATTTTTGAACATTTACATGAAAAGACAAGGGAAGGGAAGAAAAACAAGGAAAAACATTTCAATGTCAAGGCTTTTTGATAACACAGATGACACGAGGCCTTGCTGAGTGTTAAGCTCAGGCTCAAGAAAATTATTGGTTGCTTGAGTTTTCCTGCTAGAAGGACCAAAACCTTCCAGTGCACAGGGAGCCCTCCCCCACCTGCTGGCTTGGCAGGAGAGGGAACAACAACACAACAGCATACATACACTTCTCAAATGGCTCTTAATTTAAAAAATAAATAAATAAAAAGGATTGTATATTTCATCCACATTACACCAACACATTCATATGTGTCATATTATATGACACATACTTGGAATATTTACATGACTGATGAGCATAATTATAAACCAGGTTTTGACAGGAAAATATATTTCAAGGGTTAGATTTTTTTGACATAGAGTTCTTCTGTGCTAGAGATAATTAGTGCTGCCTGCTTTCCCCTTGTTCACAGTAGAATTTTCCCCATATACAGAGATTAGTCAGAGCTTATAAAATTCCTGTTCTGTTAAATCTAACTAGTAAAGAATGGTAGACCACATGTCAAACAGGGGGCGAAGAGAAAATCAAAATAAAAGCTGATTCTTTTAAATAATCACTTGAAAATCAATTCTGCATTTTGTTCTCAGTATGAAATAATACAAAATGAATATTGATTTTGATGACTACTTTTACTATTTTTGCTAGACTAGGAACTGTATTCAATGTTTACCTCTGAATAGGGATGAGCAAACCAGCATGGTAAAAAAGGGATTTGCTGCTCCAAGCATTCTCTGAATCCCTTCTCATTTAGAGGATGAACCCTGACTGCATCCAGCCTGAGAGTCTGAACTTCAGCATCCATGGGATCTTCTGGTTTAGTCCTCATGAAAACTAGATCCACGCCTTTTATTGCATGGTGGCCTTTCCACTAGAAGTGTGCTATGCTACAAGAAAGCTACACCCACTGTCTGTCATCTTCAGGGAGTGATAAGTGTGTAAATATGTTTTTAGAGACTGAGGTGGGATAGTTCCAGTTTCAACTGCAGTAGTGATGGAGGCATCCCTCCTTCAGCATTATTTTTCTCTATTGCAGTGTTGTACAGTGCCTCAAAGACAGAAGAGTTCAAATATCTCATCCCATCATTACTTTTTCAATGCAATCACTTCTGAATTATTGTTGTAGATTTTTCTGGCTTATTTCCTTTTGAGCAGGCTGGAGGGGCCTGCTTTGGGTTGTTCTGCAAACCCCAAAGAGATTGTGACAGAACACAGGTGTGTGTCAGGAACATTTCTGCAAGTCTAGCTGGGAGTAGTTGCTGCTAGCAGAAACTCTGTGACAGAAGAGAGCAGCAAGATGGGAAATTCAGTGGGAAGGAAAAAAATTTATTCCCTCTTAGTAATTTTAAATAAAGTTGACTTTATGTATATTTAACTTTTATGAGTATGAGCACCAGTTTAATTTGCCTGCAACACCATTAAAACATGTAGTTAATACTTATTAAACCATCCATCTTTCTTTATGGTGGTACATCACCATATGTCATGGAGCAGTACCCTTTACTCTGCCAAAAGAGTTTATATTAATCTATATTATACTGACATGAAGATATTTGGGAATATATTTGGGTTTTTGAAATCAGGCTTGATTCTTCATACTTTATAAACTTTACTTGTAATTTGAACATGAGGAATGCCTTCCTTATAACATGGTGAGGCCATTTTTATTTTTTTTAATGAACAGCCAGCAGTATTTGCTCACAGCTGAAGTGTCTTGTTAGCATTTTATATATTTACAGCTATTTTCAATTTCTATGACAGGATCTTCTTCCAGCTACATGCTATGCAATGTCTTCTCAAAGGAAAAACCAAGGTCTACTACTGAAGTTGGCATCAGCCCAGACTGATCTTTCTCCTTTCCCTGATGCACAACAGTTCCAACTTAACGAAATTCACTGGTGGATCTCATTACATCTGTGAGTAGGACAACCAAGTAAATGAAGCCAGGCCCAACCTGCACACAAGCAAAATAATTCAGGTTCACTCTTTTCCATGTAGGGCTCATCCCCAGCCCAAGTGCAAGTCTCCAAGCTCTTCCTGCTCCAGAGGGGAGCAAATGAACACATCATCCATGCAGACATTTCTCTGAGCATCTCCTGACTCTTCAAAGCAGACTGAAATAAAATCCTGCCTTAGGTGAATAATAACCACAGAAATTTTTAATCTTTCATGATTTAAAGCAAACTGTAATATAATAGGGAATTATGCTATCACAGGACAATTGAGCTGGAAGGGACCACAGGAGGTCTTTGGCCCATGCTCTCTGAGCAGCCTACACCCCTACATGACTGTCCTCATGGTGAAAACTATCTCCAGCATATGTCCATTTTCTCTCAAGCTTCTTAAACCTCATCACTCAGATTATCTCCAGCTTGAGCAGAAGATACATGCTCCTGTATGCCTGCAGCATTTCTACCAAATCCAGATCAAGGACATGGCAGTAACACCGACTGTCATTTTTTCTATCATATGAACCAAGGTGCAGCATGGCAGGTGGAGGCTGGATCATGTCCAGGTGTTTCTCCAGCACAGATAAGGAATAAGGTTGATCAGGCTGGGTGCCTCAGTACATGTGCACTCACCCTTTGGACTCTTTGGAGTTCTCCAGCATAGACATAGGTCCTGAAAAGCCAGAGAACTGAGAAAAGTCTGTGTTGGGGCCTGACTGGGAGATATATTTCAGAACAATGCTGCACCCAAATGGAAAACCAGTAGGTCCAGTTCTGGAGGCATACCAAGGCCACTCAGCAGGTGCATATTGTTTCTTTCCTGGGGACTGACAGTAAAATGTTGGTAGACACAAGTCTCATATATTGTCAACTTGTCCTTGTCAGGTGAGAAAATAAATGAAGTAAACAGAATAAAATCTGACTTGGCCCAGGCACAGGGATTAACAGTCTTGGCAAGCATACAGCAAGCAGTGGTGGCATAAAAGATAGAAGAACTGTAGACCTAAATCACTTCTGAAGTGAGACACCTAATTCGTCAGCAACATGAGCCATAAGTCCAGGAGAAGGGAAGAGCACCACCTACTGAATGACAAAAGCAGATATTGTTTTTCCAACTCTTTCATGGGATCGTTGGAAAAGACCACTAAGACCACTGAGATCAACCATTAACCCAGCACTGCCAAGCCCACTACTAAACCATGTCCCCAAATGCCACATCCATTCTTCTTTTAAATACCGCCAGGGATGGTGACTCAACCTTCCTGAGCAGCCTTTTCCAATGCCTGACAGTGCTTTCAAGACATCTTTCCTTACATCAAATCAAAGCCTCCCCCAGTGCAATTTGACACCATTTTCTCTTGTCCTGTCCCTTGTCACCTGGGAGAGGAGATTGACCCACACCACATTACACCCTTATTTCAGGCTGTTGTAGAGAATGATAGTATCTCCCCTGAGGCTCCTTTTGTCCAAGCTAAACAACCCCAGCTCCCTCAGTGCCTCCTCATCAGACTTGTCCTCCAGATTTTTTACCAGCCCCACTGCCCTTCTCTGGTCTTGCTCCAGCACCTGTCTTGTATTGAGAGGGACAAAACTGGACACCTTCGGTAGAGGTTGCTCATTCACAGACAAACCAACAGGCACTGGAGACTGTATGGGGAAGTTACTTAATCTGTATTAACAATTGGCTGGATGATATCAGGGAGAAGAAAGGATTACATCCCTCTCAAATCTTTAAGATATTCCTAGAACTCTGACATTCTCAGTAGCCATGTCTGAATCCTGTCTTCCCTCTGCTGTCTTTTACCAAAACCACAGAATATTCTGTGTTGGAAGTGACCCAGAAGGATTATCAAGTCCAACTCTTAAGTGAATGGCCCATGCAGGGATCCAACCTGGTGTTATTAGCACCACACTCTAACCAACTGGGCTAATCTCTAGCTAAGTTAACTCATTAAACTTTTAAAATATTTTAAAATAAGAAAAGGCCAAAAGGGGATTTAGTTAATGATTAATCAATAATACTATTAATGTAATGCATTGTGAGTCAGCCAAGAAATCACTCATCTGGGTTGACCTTTCCTACTATTGTAGTAGTGTGCTCTTCCACCTATCATCAGTCGTTTGCTCTCCACTTAACAATGCTCTTAGAATAAAATAAGCCTCAGATTTATATTTCTAGACTTTTTTTTGATCATGAGTTTAAGTTATTTCATAGTTTGGCTTTTTAAAGCACTTGCTAAATTTGCTTGTAATATGAAGCTACAGTAATCCACTATTCTCCCACACTGCAGTCTGTTCTAGCCTACATCACATAAAGACTCCTTTGCTGTCACGGGGTGGGAACTGTGCACTGAAGCACCTAAAATAGATTCAAGAGGAAAAGAAGAGCTACACAGAAAAATGGGAAGACACTCTGACTGTTCTGTTCTGTACACAGCACAAACTGCATGTTCACATCACGTCTTTTGAAAAAATTGTCCCTTTTCAAGGAAATTCAGGATAATCTCACAATTTTGATTCAATTTTTGAAAGATATAACCTTATTAAAGATTAATTTCTAAACTCTGGTCAGCTCAACAAGCACAGTATTACCATCTCTGGAAAGAGGAATAATAAGTTTCGAACCAGAGATGCAGTCACATTGTATTTAAAAGATCTGGCCTGTATGTGTTAATTGCACAGTGGAAAGGCCCAATTTCCACAACACAACCATTGCTAAAGACAGCATAATCACATTAAAGGCCCCACCTGCATGCTTCCTTAGCTTCTGGTACTTCACTAAACATTTTAGCAAAATTATACTGTGACATCAGAATCACTGACACCATGATCCACATGGAATCAATACATGACACGGTAACATCATTTTTCTTCTTTTACTTGGGAGCAATTTTTAAACTACACTAAAGACTTGCCAAAGAGATGGTTTTCTTAGATGTACAAATATAAGACACACCAGGAATGAACAGTAGGATTGTATCCTACTGCAGTGTTCTGCCTTTTGGAAATATAATTAATGCAATTTTGTAAGAAGTACGGAAGCTCTCAGTTTAAGCTTTATAGGCAAATCAGGAACAAAGCCTGATCAGCTGGTCAGTTCAATGATCTATTGTAAATTAATTTCCCTTTTCAAAAAGACTGACACAAAAAAAATTATAAAAAAATAATAATGAAAAATCATTAATTATAAAAACCTATAAGGTTATCAGTGATTATGTTTTGTTTTCAACAAAGTATTCCAATTTTAACTTGTCTAACAAGTACACATTATTTTTTTTTAATTATACCAAAACCTTATTTTGAAAGGGGGAAAAATATGGAGAATAATTTCTATTCTTTCTGTTGAAATCAATGCAGTGCAAGATTCTTTCAAGAAATTATTGACTTCTCATAGAGGAGCAACCTTCTTCAGAGGCATCTGACTGCTATTGTCTCTGATCTCCCTGCTCATGTCCTGCTGGGTAAGATGTGTTTCTCACACACAGCAATTTTACAGTCAATGCACTGACTGTTAGGGAAAGACTTTGTGTGGACTCAATGCAGTCATACACAACATCCTTACCTACAAACTGCTGCCAATGGCTCTGGTGTCACATTTTTCTCTATATTGGACTGGCACAACCTCTGCAGCATGGCACTTTGTCTGCAGGATCTCTGGACACAGCAGACCCTTGCAGCTGTAGCTGCCTTTGGGCACTTGTGCCATCTAGTGTAGCTGGCTCCCAGCTTAGCACACACCACTTTTATTTTTGAAAGTCTGAAGTATCAGGTCAGGCTTCTGAATTCCTTGAAAGGAAATTGAGTGATTCTTATGGACTATGATCTGCAGAAGGCCATGATGCAGTAGACACCTATTCTGACACCTTCTGTAAAATTGATGAACTGCATTAGACCAGCAGTTCTCCAAGTATCTAATGTGGCAGTTTGGTGTTTTTCAGTACTAACATGTGGAGGCACAAGAATGTATAACCTAGGCTTTGTAACCTATCATGGTGAAAGAGCATTGCATTCTTCCTGGGGTAAATCCTCCAAGTCACTTTGCATTTAACCATTTCCTTAAACACACTGAGCTCTTGCTGGTGTTACTGGTGATATTTGCGGCTAGAAATGACACCCAGCTCACAACGTGGGACTTGGCAAGTAGCTCAGTTCCATCTCAGAGAAGGTAATGGCCCATGGTCTTGATAGTTTCACTCAGAGGGCAGGGACAAGCACTTGTGGTATTTTGGTTTCCCCAACATGAATGGGAAAGGAGGGTGATAATTTGTCCTGTTGAAAATGACCTTTCTGAGTAGGTATCTGCACCAATTTCCTTCACTTGTGGAAAGCTAAGGAGATGTCTTCCCAGAAAACTCAGCTGCATGTGTATCTTCCAGATACCTGCAGGGTGCTCACGTGCTCTCCATCCTCACAGGAAACTTGAGGTGAGTAGAAATTCTGACTCTGTGGTTTGATAGAGGTAGCAACTCCAGCACAGGGAGAACTGAAACTCCCTGGTCTACAAAAGCAGAATAGAAAAGAAGTCTACAAATTTAAGATAATTTCTAGAAAAACAGAGCAAAGTGCAATTTAATAAGTGAAAAATTGTACCTGAGAAAGCAACTACCCAAGTACAGAGTAGGAGACAATGGTTAGCAGCTGCCCTGCAGAAAACAGTTAATCACAGCCTGAGAGCAAGTTAAAAAATAATCATCATCCTTAGGAAAAAAAAGGAACCTCATCCCAGAATGTAAAAAAAGGAGTATCCATTACCTATAATAAGACATAATTCCTTTGTTTTACTCAGTTCTGTTGAGACCTGACTGAAGAACCAATCCCAGTTTTGGTACTTCAGGGAAGCAACTGATCAATGGAAGAAAGTCAGGCAAAGAGCAACATCCAGGAATTACCAACAGTCTAGAAAGCACAAGCTACAAAGAAAGTTGAAAGCCATGCAAATTGTTTGTCCTAGATAGTAAAAGAAGCAGAAATGATCTGACACAAGTCATGTTAGGAGAAGCGCAGCAATTTGCTCACAACACACACTACAGAGAAGGCAAGTAGCAAACTGTCTCAAGGAGACAAAAGATCAACATCAAAACATCAAAGGAGAATGGTGAAGCTCTGAAATTTATATGTTAATATTTCTCACTCATATCTATGCTGTGTGCCCTTATTTACAGGCACAGAAGGTCTCTGTTGAAATTTCTTCTGCAAGATTACTTCCCATCCATTCCACTGGCAGGTGCACGGAAAGATTGATCACGAAGCTAAAGCAAATGGTCATCTCTTTCTGAGGAGTTAGTGCTGCCCTTCACTATGTTACAGGGTGAAGCTTCATCACAGCAAAAAAAAACCCTACAGGAAGATGTTTTTCTTACTGTGCACTGCCAGTGCAGATTTTGTTAAATGTGCATCCAAAGACTAAGCAGACACAGACACATATGGCACCTAACTGCTAATGTTGCCACTCTTCTTAAAGGCGATTGCCAAAAATAAGCCAGTGAAGCTAATAAATTGGTTACTGACTAAAGAAAATTAACACCTTTGGAGCCAAAGTCTGGAAAATGAGGGAATGCCTTCACTATTATACCTCTGTGGAAGAGACAGAAATTATTCCATGTGGGCAGAAGTGTATGCTAGGTGAGAAAAGACATACTAAGAGCATCTATTACCCTCCATTACCACTAAGAGGGTGGTAATTGATAAGTACAACAGATACTTTGCTTTAGCATCCTCCCCTTGTGACAGGGCCAGTTTAAAATAAAAAAAAAAAAAAAAAAAACATACAAAAATATGAATTTCAAAATGAGATTGTGTACAACTGAAGTTGGTAGTTCAGTTACCCATGAACTTGACATTAATCTGTTTTCTAGTGCGGTATTGAGATCTATCTTTTATTGTTCATGAAACAATTCATTATGGGTGAGCTGGATACTACTATTCAGTGTAGAATACTTGCTCTAAAGTACTGATTTCTTCTTGTGTTCCATCAAGTGTAAAACTCAAGCTGTTTTTTTAGAACAAAAGTCTTAAATTAACTAAATTGAAGGATTTGCTCCTTTAAATATCCATTGACATGAGCAAGTCTTTTGCATCTTCCATAATATGGCCCTCAGCATGTCTTTGCTTTCCTTTCTGCCAATCTCTCTAACTAAGGTGTTGAATCCTAAAATATGGATCCAAAAATCTATTGTAGAACAGATTTTGAGCAGCAGCTCTTTCATACAAACCATTAACAGCCAGGGGTGATTGAATAGCAATCTTCACCCAGCAGCAGGAGCATCAAAGCTGCAACAGAACTTGTGACCTCTGAACAAGTCATCACCGAATGATTAAACAAATATTCCCCCTTTCCTTCTATATTGGGAGCATTACCTCCTGATGGAATAATGATCCTAATTATGATAGCAGCTGTGACAGTTACAGAAAATGGAGGTCACAATGCATCATTGCTAATTCTGCTGCAGTGTCTGTACTCTCGGTTGGAGGTTTCCCTTCATTTCAGAAGCTGAGCATCACCCAATGAATAATTACAGCTTTACTACTATTCCCTACAGAGTGAAATGATTTAAACTTAAATCCCTGTGATCGTTGTTTCATTTCAGGCTTTTGAACAAATGCCATCTGAAAGGGATAGGCAAAAATCCTGGTTACCAAAGGTAACATTTGAATGAAGCAAAATGTCATTGCATATACAGAGGAGCTCATTCAGATTGTTAGCTAACTACATTTTAAATAATGTCCTCAGAGCACTTAGAGTCAAGCTGCTTTTCGAAAACTCCCTTTGCTATTCTATCAAATGAATTTTACATCTTGGAAATGAATCAGATTTCTACTTATCTGGAAATAATGTGGCAGAGGTCAATGTACTTGAATTAATGTATAAGATTTCCACTTATTGCCTCTGACCTCTGAAGCCCTTTTCAGTTCCTTTTGCTGCACCTGCCCAATCAGATTATTTTCAGTCACTGGCTTTTTGTCCAAGCATCAGCCTGGCTGAATCTGGGCTGTCCCTGCTAGTGTCTCTCTGGGCTTCTGGGAAGGGTCAGGCTACTTGTTTTTTTTCACAGCTGCACAGACTAGTGCAGAACAGGTTCCTTTGGCTCATGCAGTCTTTTGTAAGAGATTTTCAACCCCACTTTTCACTGCCAAGATTTCTGCTGAGAAATGCATGCTTCCTCTCTTCCATTCTCTGTGAGCATCACTATTTTTGGAAACACAGCTCTGGAGAAGAAGCTCAGATCTCCATGCTGTGTGTTACAGCCCACATAAAATAGTGTCATTGTTGGGGGAAGGAAATGTCTGCCTCCAGAACACACAATTTTGAACTGTCATCTAACTGGATGCATTCTCAGCCAAAGAGCACTGGACCTGAAAACACTAGGAAATCTTGAGGACTGTAGGATAATAAAATTAATTAGACACTAAGACATTAACTTGTACTTCAGCTAAATCCCTCTGCTCTTGACTCTCTCTCTTACCATTGCACTTGTTTGGTTGTCCATCAATACATAAGATCTGATTATGGGATTGTTGTTCACACAACCAGCAACACAGATTTACTTGTGTCACATATGGGGACTTTTCTCTTAAGCAGGACAAAAAATGCCCCAATGAACCCTCAGTAGATTGGAGCTCAAAAGTGCAGCTCACGCTAATGTGACTCCACACATATCCCTCTCCTTGCCTGTAAGATGTCTGTGAGTGGCATCCTTGCTACAATGAGAGTAGCCCAAAATCCTAACTACTTGAAGCAGATGATGCCAGGAAATATTTTTGTACCTAGAAAATTACAATCCAAGAGTCAGAAAAGGTTTTGTAAAATGTGAGAAGGCTCGTGGCAGCTGCAGTCAGAAACAGGGATAGGAGATATTTCAGCTGATGCCAAGGGATGAAAACATGGTTTGTTTGGGCAGGGAATATTGGATGCAGAGTGGGGAAGACAAGCATCCTTGCTTGAAGAATCCTCACAGCTGTGTGCCACATAGATAGATATATCTGCTGCTGTTCTTGGATCTGCCTCTAGGTTTTGGCCTTTTGGCAAGATGGATCCCACTGGGAAAAGAAAGTAGCCAACAGCTGAGGAGGAGGGAGAGGGATGGGAATGAGAGGTGTCTTTTTCACTATTTCCCCACTTCTGGTTTTGAGATGTGCAAATGAATTTATCATTAAGTTAGTGGTCCCCCACAGAAGTCTCTGGCCTTATCTATAGCAGAAATGTCTGTTGCAGATTTCAGGGGTCTCTGGCTGAGCAACAACTCTTTCACAGACATAAAGAGGAGAACAGGCTGAAATACCTAAAGCTAAATGCACTGACATTTCTGTGAATTGTGGTCTTGGAGTTATTGGCCAGTCAACATAAAAAGGCTTAAAAATGTCACTAAATCCATGCAGAGAAGCAAAACAAGATGTGTGTTGGGCATTTGCATTGCATAGAAGTAGTCCGGTTCTCTTATCACAAGACTGACTTGTATCTCTAATTTAAATCAGAAAAACACTGAATCATAAAATAACTTAATTTGGAAGTAATTTGTTCCTAATTTCCACTCTGAGAAAGGCTGTCTTTTAAAGCTAGAATAGATATCTCAGGGCTGCATCCATATGAGTTTCAGTACCTCTGAGGATGCACAGCCCTACTGGCATCTGCCCCAGGGATTGACAAAACTTGCTGTGAAACTTCTTTCTTCCTATGTTCAACCATAATTTTTCTTGTTGCAGCTTGTGTTGGTTGGGTCCTGTCTTTTCAGCGTGCACCTCTAAGAGGAATATGGCTGTGGGGTTCCTAACACTACCTCCTAAAGCTATATAAGGAGGCTGGTTGAAGGGCACAGCTCCCTCCAAAGCCATCTCCTCTTCTGGCTGAATAGGCCCATCTCTCTCAGCCTCTCCTCCAAAGTCACAGGCTCGTGTTTTCCTGACTCAAACCAAAAACACATATTCCTGCTCCAAACGAAGAACATGCATCAAGCTCATGTGTGAGAGCATCCCTCTGTGGTGTGAGCACAAAGCTAATATCAAGAAGGTACTAAACATATGAACAAAGGCAGAACAGAAAGAGAAGAATGGCTTCAGTGTATTCATTCTTGTTAAGGACCCTGATCACTGCCACTACTCCCCTGCAGCAGTAGGGAACCCTTCAGTAGGGTCAAGCCTGATTTTTAAGTTGCTAGTCACCATATTTTATACTATATGTTGGCAATTTGTATGTGAACTTATATTTTTCCTCTACATTTTGGTTAAGTAAATTATAATTTTTGTTCTAATTCTGAAATACCTTTAGAAGCTTTACCAAGAGTAACACTCCATTTACCAAATAACAAACACAACCATCTAAAAATAGTCCTTATTAAATTTACAGGTACTTCAAGCAGCTGCAGGACCTCAGTCTGTAGGACAGTTTTGTCTCTGTGCAAAAAGGAAACTAATGGATTTGTTTCACATCAATACCTTACTAATGGCCATATCCACAGTCTACTGAAACCAAAAGCCTGAGGGTTGCTGGGTGTGGTGGTCTCTCTGGTGGATTGGGCCTCCAGCTACTGAAGTCTGAGTAATCTGTTGGAAGAGAGAACATCTGAGCCCTCTGAAAGCCGCTTTGATCAAGTCTTTTAATAATCAAACCATCAATACCACCACTTTCTATTTTCTGCTTGACATCTGCACTTCTCATCACCATGACAACCTAGCAATGTGACCTATTGTAGACCCCGCTAAAAATTTAGAGCAAAGTATTTTACCAGTTTGCTAGTGCTGATCTAAACCTTTCTAAACAAAGGGAAGAGCAAGGCTTCTGTTTGCTAAACTAAAGTGCAAACACACAGGGTTTCCAGGGATTCTGGAAACCAGAAGTCTGCAACACTTTCAGGAAAAAAGTGTTAATCAATATAAACTACTCTCCTGTTCAGTTTACAACATCAGAGAAGTGATGATGTTTCTTTTTCTTTCACTCTCTAAAATCATTGCTTGTAGAATTTGAGATCGAGGGGTTTGGTACAAAAATATTATGAAGCTACTACATTTTGGAAAATAGCCATCATTTTAAAAGATAAGCTTGAAGTGAAATGATTACTGGATTTTAAACATGACAAGTAAAATTATGCAATATATAAAGACTATTAAATAGATTCTTTTCTTCCCTAAAGCCCTATATGCTATGTAGTATAATTTAAGAAAAATATTCTGTTTATTTATCTATTTATTTATATAATAAATGGATCAATTCCAAACAAGGAGACTGATTTTATGGATGTATTAACTGCCTGCTAAAATGTATATGACCTTCAAAACCTTGATCACTGCAACCTTCCAAGCATCAGCCATTCCTGGGTTTTGACACTCCCTCTAAAAACCTCCTTGGATTCCTGCCCGGGGAATCGAAGTCCCACAAATCCCCCTTCCCTCCTTGCTCCTGCTGTGGCCCCCACTGGGGTTTGTATAATCACTCTCTCACATCTGGTGAACAAGAGCAATTGCACAGCTGGGATCCTGTCCTATTTTTTGCCTTAATCACTTATTAGAAGTCTCACCTGAGATGGGAAGAACAAGATTATTCTCTTTGTTGTTTACATCATATTAGAGCCACATCTCCTATGTAGTTGCAAATAACAGTTGTGAGATACTCTGCAGTTTACCAGAGAGCTCCTCAAGCCTTCCGGTTTGAACTGCACCATTTTGCACGGAGAGAGGAATTGCAAATATCACTCATTAGGTATTCTACATCTTCCTTTCTGTATTATCTTGAACTAGACTTTAGATATTCAATCACCCCAGTGAATTCAGTCAGGACTCTAATGGCCTAGAGAGAGACATGACTAAAAATTAGATATTGCAATGTGCTGTTGTCAGGAATATTGTAGGCGCCAACTTCCACCTGGGTTCTTAAATAGAGCTGCTCTTAAAAGCATGATATTGCTGCTTTCCAAAAGGCCCCATGAGGGCCACGTGAACCTGAATGTTGTATCAGACATGAAAGCCTCAAAAACTTCAGGGAAGGTTAGACCTAAAACATTCTTTCAACATCCTTGAATCATCAGCCTTTGCAGTACCAAGTTATGGAAAACTTCAGAGGGAAGGGAAAAGTCTTAACATTTAATCTGGCATTCACAGAATCACAGTAAAATTTAGGGTGGAGGTCACCTAGTCCAACCTCCTACACTAAGTTTAGCTGCTTGTCATGCAGCTGCAACATCTGCACTGAGAACAAGATCCTAAGGCAAAATTATCCTATGAAGTGAAGCCTGGAGGTTTCCCAGTGGCTTCCATACTCACATGGACCAGATATCCAGTTCAGCTGTGTGGGCCCAGAGCTGAAGCACTGAGCAGATGCTTGGATGGTCTGTCATCCTAGCATCAGCAATGCTGCTCAAAGGCCCCACCTGGGGAGTCTGCATGAATCCTGTTTGCCATGTTACTCTAATGCCTCTGAAAACCAAGCCTACACAGGCCGTAAAAAGACCTCTGCCTGGACTCACTTGCAAAACTCCTTGAAATCAGTCTTAAAGTGTTAAACTTAGGTCAAAGGGTGGACTTGATGATCTTTTAGGTCTTTTCCAATCTTAGATTGTATGGTTCTATAATAGTGAGTAAAAAAATGTATTTCTATTGAAGATAAATGGGGAAATAGTTGGGCTATTCAACCTTTTATTTTCAACTGCTGTTTAGTAAAGAAATGCAAAATAAAGAATGGGTTCCACAGCTGCAAGCCTCCATCTATACTTTGTTGTTACCATTTTTCTCTCATTTTTATTTTGTATTGTACCCCCAAATAATACTGCAATATCTCAGTGCTGAGATTTCAACACGTCTGGATCCACATAGTATGGTAGTCAATATACAGAGATTTTTGGCTTCTTAAATCAGGACCTAGTGCTGGGCTCAAATCCCACTTCTGTTCAGATGGACCTTTCTGCAGATGTTAACCCTGTGTGCACAGGAGTGGAACACCTTCTCACAGGGGGGTGCAGGGTGAGAATGGCAGGCACAGCTTTTCTGTGCCTGTCTCAGTGGCCATGCTTTCCTGTGGGTAGAGGTATGCCAGCAACTAGATTTAAAGTCATGATTCCCTTAAAATAGCATTTTTGAGAGAGACAGGGTACCTGGTACAAACAGAGGAGAAAAGTGGGTAGAAATGAGTAATGTCACAGTCTGGCTGCCCACAGCAAGGAACTCTGCCTGATATTAGGAAGCAGTGCAGATCTGTAGGAGTCAAGCATGCTGTACTTCTTTAAGAGTCTATGAAGAAGAGAAGGCTCAAGGGAGGTACTCTGGCTGTCTGCCACTGTGTGATCTGAGAGGACAGAATACATGAGAAATTCCTGTTAGATATCAGTAAAACGTTTTTTGGCATGAGGGTGGTCCAATACTAGAACAGGGCCCAGGAACATTGGAGAAGCTCTGTCCTTGGATGACCTGACTGGACACAACCCTTGGAAAAGGTAATCTGACTAGACAAGTGGACGATCTAGACAAGGTCATGCTTTATTTTCTTTGAATATGTTCAGTGGAATCAATTAGAAAAATTTTAATTTCTGAACTTCTATGCAGTACTCCTGCAGATAATAATGGAATGTTGATCCAGACTTTTTGAAGGTTGAAACAAATTAGATTTCAAGTCTGGATTTCCAAGATGAGACTTTCGAGCCTGATAGAGACCTCAATAATTCCAAAATATGACTTTATCATAGTTTTCAATGGCTTTTTGACTGAGGAATTTGTGTAGGTAATATCCACACAGATATGCTAAATTTGTTGTTGGAACATTAGTACATTATGGATGAACTCCTGGTTATACTCCAATGCCCATTGCCATTTACATGCAGAGGCGTAGGATTTTGCCTCTTTTGCATGCCACTTGTAAGTTCTTATTGGAAGCCTACAGAAAATAAATTATACTGAACATGACTAAACAGTCACACTTTTGAAGTCTGCCCATTGTTCATATGGGCATGATACAAAAATCTGATACAGGAGTAGACATCAGTTCAGAGGAGGCTGATACTAATTTCTCCCACAGCCTGTGCTATGAAGGAACCTTTGCCCCTGAAAGCTTGTGGTTCCTGGTGGTCTCTCTTCAAGCTTATGAGCTGTGCCTGAGCTGATGCAGATACACAAAGCTTCATGTTCTCATCTGTTCCCATTCTAAATTAATGAAGCCTTAATTATACCAGCAGAGGAACAGAAACTATTTTTGAACAAATTAAAATACTCCATCATGTCCTTTGTGCTTTTTTCTAAGCAATTGGGTTTTTTCCCCTCCTCATTAATGCTTTTCACTGACGATGCTAATGACTCACTCAGCAACAATGCCATTTCTTTTAGTTAATCAGTGAGTTAGCAGCCACTGCTGGTGTCAAAGGAAACCAACCTCCTGTCTCCCATTGAGAACAATTCACACTGTGAATGTTAAACAGTGGAAACATCCACAAAAAAACGTGTGTTGTAAGGTAGCTTTCACCAGATACTTTTCTGTTGCAACCATGAAGCCAAACTCATCCCAAACTATTAATATCTGTTCTCAGTAAGAATAAATTCTTCTGCATTTTCTTCTCATCTCTAGAGGGAAACATTTACACAAATAGAAAGGAATCAACCCCTCTTTAAAATGGAAATAAAAAGTTTTCAGATTAATAATTTCTCTAAAAATTATTTAACGCATGCAAGGAAGCAGGCAACAGTATAAACTTTTGAAGAATTGTGCGTTACATATTGATATTGTCAAACTTTGACAGCTGGAACTAGTGATAGAGAACTTCACAGAATCACAGAATCAAAGAATTACTACGTTGGAGGAAACCTTTAAGATCATCAAGTGCAACCCATGCCCTAACCAACTAAACCATGGTACTGAGTGCCACATCCAATCTTTTTTTAAACACATCCAGGGATGGTGACTCCACCACCTCTCCAGGCAGACCATTCCAATACTTTTTCACTCTTTCCATAAAAAGCTTTTTCTTGATCTCCAACCTATAGTTCCCTTGACGCAGCTCAAGACTGTCCTCTCGTTCTGTCAGTTGTTGCCTGGAGAAGGAGACCAACCCCCACCTAACTACAGCCATCTTTCAGGGAGTTGTAGACAGTGATAAGGTCACATCTGAGTCTCCTTTTCTCCAGGCCAAACACCCCCACCTCCCTCAGTATTCCTCACAGGGCTTCTGCTCCAAGCCCCTCACCAGCCTCGTTGTCTCCTCTGGGTGCACTTGTGTCTCCATGTCCTTCCCAAACTGAGGGGCCAGAGCTGGACACAGCACTCCAGGTGCAGCCTCACCAGTGCCGAGTACAGGGGAGAATGACCTCACTGCTCCTGCTGGCCACACTATTCCTGATACAGGCCAGGAGCCATTGGCCTTCTTGGCCACCAGGGCACACTGCTGGCTCATGTTCAGCCGGCTGTCACCAGCCCCCCCAGGTCCCTTTCCACCTGGGCACTGTCCAGCCACACCATCCCCAGCCTATAACGCTGCAGGAGGTTATTGTGGCCAAAATGCAGGACTCAGCATTTGTATTTATTAAACTTCGTCTTACTGGACTCTGCTCGTCCATCCAACCATTCCAGGTCTCTCTGCAGAGCTGTCCTACCTTCCAGCAGATCAGCACATGCTCCCACCTTAGTGTCATCTTCAAATTTACTAATGAAAGACTGAATCCCCTCATCCATGTTGTCAATAAAAACATTGAACAGAATTGGTCCCAGCACAGACCCCTGAGGGACACCACTGGTGACAGGCCCCAGTTGGATGCAGCACCATTCCCCACCACTCTCTGGGCCTGGCCATCCAGCCAGTTCCTAACCCAGCACAGAGTGCTCCTGTCCAAGCTGTGGGCTGCAGCTTTTCCAGGGGTGTGCTGTGGGAGGCAGTGTCAAAGGCCTTGCTGAAGTCCAGCTACACAGCATCAACAGCCTTTCCTGCATCCACCAGGCGGGTCACCTGGTCATAAAAGGAGACCAGGTTGGTCAAACACAACCTATCCCTCCTAAACCTGCGCTGGCTGGGTCTGATACCCTGGCCATCCTGTAAGTTCTGTGTGATGACACTCAATATAAACTGCACCATTACCTTGCTGGGTACTGAGGTCAGGCTAACTGGCTTGAAATTACCAGGATCCTCCTTCCAACCCTTTTTGTGAATGGATGTCACACTGGCCAGCTTCCAGCCATCTGGAATCTTACTAGTGAGCCAGGACTGCTGGTGAATGATGGAGAGTGGCTTCACCAGCTCATCTGCCAGCTCCCTCATCACCCTGGGGTGGATCCCATCTGGTGCCATAGCTTTATGAACATCCAAGCAGCTCAGCAGTTCTCTGACTACCTCCTTCTGGATAACAGGGCAACCATTCTGCTCCCTGGAACAATCCACTTGATACTTTCGGGTTTTTATTATGATTTAGGTACCATTTTTACAATAATTTATCATTAATAAAGATGAGAAAAATACAGATTTCAGATTACAAAAGGCTTGGGTAACACTGGCAGAATATGGTGAGGAAAATTGGCAGTACTTTTCTCACTATCAAGGCAGACAGACAATATGAAGAAAAACCATGAATCATTGAGGAGTGGACTGAATTTTACCTTTTGGTTCTCTTTTTATTACTTCTATAGGTAGATTGGCAAGAAATCATTGATAGCAGGACTCTCATTCAATGCTGAAGGTACAGAGACACCCTGCCCCAGGGAGAAAATGAAATTAAGTGCTAGCCACAATGCGGCCCTTGTGTTCCCCAAACTCTGTGCTGCACCCTTCAAGGGAAAGGATTAGATGGAGGGGAAGGAAGAGGGATTTTTGGGGGGTTCAGGGCAGGAATCATGGTCTTTGCAACCCCAGACCTCAGAGGTGCCTCAGAGGAAGGACTCCAAGTCGGTGTTCCTCTGGAAGGAGGGCATAAACACAGTCTGAGAAACACGCCTATATATAGTTACATTCACAATACACAAAAAGAGCTTTTGCTCTTGTAAGAAAGACATGCACAAGAATTTCAGACAAGTGTGTTTCCAGTGTGCTCACAAAGCACACCAGGTATAAATGCTGACTGGTGGTGTTTTCCTTTCTTGTGTTTTCTGAGTCATTTAAAACTGAACCCTAAAGTTAGAAAAGTATTTATAGCTTGAAAAGTCAACCTTGCATCTTATACCAGGCTGGATTGATTTCAGTCTCTTTTACTTTGCCCCCATGAATTTGCCATTCTGAGTACTGAGTATTACTCATTAGTGGTTGCTTTTTTCATATTTTATTTTATATTTTACCCTATACTGATGTAATTTGGACTCTTTGTGCTGGACTTCTCACATGTGTCTTCTCCCATTAAAATCCCCTTCTCTGACCCCAGGCTGAGGCAGACAGACAGATTGCCCATGAGTAAGGACTATACTGGAGGGTACAGAAACTTTTGAGGATGTTTTAAATTCCAATCATTTTCTCCTCCCAGAGCCAGTGGAAAGACTCCCATGAACCAGAGACAGCAGACAACTAAAGTTCCTCAGTAAAGAAGGCAATTTACAACTGATCTCAAGGGTACTGAGTAAACAAATATATTTGCAGTTATTGTTTGTAAGACAGACCTATTTATTACTCAGTTCTGTCTGAACTTTCACAGAAAATCTTTTTCACAGCTAGCCTTTGTTCTTATTGAAACTTGCAAAACAAAAAAAATAAAGCAACCAAGCAGATTGTTGACAGAGCATTCACTTGAACAAGCAGAGCCTTTTGACTGGTCTTTAAAGATACATATATGCTCCTTGGGACAAAGCAAGTCTTATACATTATTGGATACCTTTAGAATAGTCAAAAATATCTATTTAGAAAGAAGAGCTATTACTAGGATTGTGTGGGACACATCTATCATCAATTCCTTTTTCTTGATTGAGATGCAGTATCTATGGGAGCATTTGGGCCAGAAAGCTTTATCTCCTAACATGTATCATGTTTCCACACTCACACTTTCAAAGCTACTTGCCTTTGCTGGACCTTATAAACAAATAGGTGGAAATCTGCCCCTCTGTAGCTTTGCATGAAATGATTGCATGTTCCAGCTCAAACAGGAACTACACCATCAGAGCATTTGTCCTCATCTCCCAGGCAGCCACAAAAGCCTCGTAGCTTTTCTTCACCATTGACTGCGGTGCAGTTGGTCAGTCAGGCAACCTCTCTCTCTCTCTCTCTTTCTCTCTCTTGAGTGAGTGAGGCTCAAGGCACAAGCTGTGAGTATTAGAACAATAACATAAAAGGTTTCTTCCTGACTTTGGCTTCTGGAGATATGACTGCTGATGAATACGAACTAGAAAATTCACTGCTAATTAACTCACTAGGTAGCTGCTTGTTACATAACTTACTCCATTTGTGATCAAAATTATTTAAGGATAAAAATAAAGCTGTTCTTTTTTATAATTTTTTTAAAGCTGGATTGGCAGCAGTGCTGCTGTTGTTCTACTTCTCCATGTCCAATGCCAAAAAAAGGGCCCCACTGAAAAAATGTTTAATCACAGAGCACGTTGTTTGGTGAAATGATCTCACCAGGCAGGTTTAGGAGGGGCTGATCTTGATGGGGAAAATGCACAGAAACCACTACTAAAGAATGAGTCCTGTGCAAACAAACGTGTTCAAATAAACTCTTCAGTGTGCTCTCAAGCTCTCAATCTAGTAACCATTGGTTAGTCCAAGGACACTTGACGTGTTTTTAATGGTCCATTAGTTTAGGGCTGGTGAGAGGAAAGGCTCATGGGGAAGCATGGCAGAGTCAAAGTGCAGGGAGGTATTAAGATCCAGAGGGCCAGGAGACCCAAACCAGACTTTTTTGGAATTCTTCAGGAAGGACAAGGAATGAGGGTGGGTCAGGTGTAGAAATGCAAGGGTTTAGGTTAGTCTCTGCGAACAGCAGAGACTTCTGTCCTCCCCCACTCTTTGTAACAAACATCTTTAAATACACCAAAACAAATATTTCCCTCTCAGATGAAAACAACTTAAACAAATTGACAATTCATTCAAATAAAACAAAATATGTTGTGCACAATTAAACTCCTTTCAATTTTGTTTTTAATTTTGCTTCCTTTCTGTATCAAAATATATATATATATAAAAATATACACATGAGTGTATATATATATATATATATATATATATATATATATACATGAGTTTTCTGAGGTACTAGTATGCTATAGTAGTGGACTATATAAAATTGTATATGTGTGATGTACAAATAGATTTAGAGGAATTAGACAAAAATTCATTAATCATTAATGTACAGGATCCTATAAGCACCACTTCCAGCAGCAAATTCTTAAATTGCAGATTATGTTTTTACAGATTTATTATTACATGCATTGAGGTACTAAATAGTGCATATTAAATATGCAATTATTGAATTTTTAAAATACAAATATAAAATATTTTAACAGGATTTCAGTTCAGTTAAGTTCATTATTTTTTCCCCAGTCTGATGGAAGCCTACATTAAAAACCCTGACTTTGGCCCATCTGTTGGTTACAGGAAAAAAAATCCTTCCAGAAATTACTTTTGTGCTTCTGGCACTGACCTGTTCTATTACCACATGGTCCAGAAATTTCTCTTGCCCTCCAATAACTTTTCCATAATCTACCTTCCACAGCTTTTCTATTGACAAGGGAAGATTTTACAGAAATGGGAAATGTGCAGCGGCAGTGTAGCAGAAAAGGCTCCTGTTAAAGCCACATGGCATTTGTCAGAGCAAAAGGTGAATGTTCCTTGTTTATTTGAGGAAGATGTAGGGTGTGCTGGTTAAGCTCACACAGTTTGACCATGCTGAGCATGGCACTGTGACCTCACCGTGCCATGGGCAGGACTGGGCAATGTGCCTGTGGTCTCAGACCAGCCTGAAGTGCGGCAGATCACAGGGATGTGACTAGACACACCCACAGTGTTTGCTGCATTGCAGGTTTGCCCTCCCTGCTCGGCCACTTGTGACACCGTGCTTAGGCTGCAAGGAACAGCAGCACAGGCCACCAGCACCAATCTTGGCTCTTTTTTGGCCTCTCATTCCAGTTCTCCTGGAGCCACCTCATCATTCTTGTCTTGCCTGGGAGGCTGGTGGGCATTGCCTGTCCCCCTGCCTGTGCCACTCAGAGACATGGTCCTGCCCACTAGCAGCCCATTCAGCCCGAGAAACCCTTTAGGCAGACCAGCCAGTGTTCAGTTGACAACAGACTATCCCAGAAAATCTCTCTGTTGGGTTTGCTCTACTCACCTTGCTCTCCTGACCCCCAGCCACCACAGGAAAACTCTCTGTTGAGCAAGAAAACACAGCAGTACATCTCATCTTCCTTTCTGTTTTGTTTTAAACCACACTGACAAAGAACTACCTTCTGCTTTCCTTTTCATTTCCTTGCAATTCTAAGTCCTAATCAAAGCACTCATGAATCCCCCACTGTGCTATCACAGTGTTTATGAGTTGGAAAAATTGTAATAGTCTTTCCCTAGCTGAGAAGTAATGAAGGAACATCTCTGTTCTTTATTGCTAAAATAAACCCAAGAAAAGAAACTGATGAGTATAAAATCTTGCATGTCATAGACTTCCTTACCTTAATGTGGGATTTGCATTTGTGTCACAATTTGACTGCTGTTCAACACATGTGTCTGACTTTTCTCCTTTCTGGTGGAAAACTGTGAGAACTCTGCTGTTTGAATAAACTCCAGGTTTTCGTTTGCAACTTTTGTGAGGTTTTAAAAAATTTACTGTAATGCACAAATTTATGATTCTGCATGTTACTGAATACTTGCAACATTTCTACTTTGCTAAAACCAATTTCACATGGTTTTGAAGAGGTATGACATCAAGATTCTTTTATGTCCACAGCACTACTTGATATAAAGGCCAACACCCAAGACTGGATGAGTGATCTTCAGAATATATAAAATGAAAACATGACTAAATTGACATCTATACTTTGCTGGGGGTTTATAAGACAAGGATATAACACCTTGAAAGAGCATGCTTTCTGAAATGGAGCATGTACCCAGTTTAATTCTTCAAAAATATTCTTAGTGAGGCAAAATCCATTTCCCCTGGAAATCAGGCTTTTTATTGAAGTGGCAGCATTATCATTATGATGAAGGTTGCTATGCCAGCATAAATACCTGGATTTAGTTCCCCTTCCTCTGGAAGCTATAAAAGATCCTTCTAAATTTCAATTTATTGACTTGGTTTCAAGACTCTTAGCTATAAGCGTGAACAGCAGATGACTATTTCATAGCATTCTCAGACAAGCAAAGCTTTTGCGAGGTGCTGTGCAGACATCTCAAGGAAAGGGAAATGTCAGAATCTGCATATTTCTACATCTTTGAAGGTCTTGGGTTTTCAAGCGCCTAATGCTACAGTATAGCTCTGCCTAAAAGCCCTGCTGTGGGGAATTAAAGTTCTGCTTTACAAGTTACTGAGAACAGATGCAATAAGAAAGAGAATTTCTGTCCCAGGGAGCTATAGACCTCATACGTGATGAGACACAATGGACAAACACACTAAATATGTAGGGAATTTGGCCAATGTAAAATGATCATTTAGTACAAGCACAAGTTACAGTTGAAAGATAGTTTCATAGCTCACTTGTAAACTGAGGGGAATAGTAAAGCTGAGCATAATATTTCCAAGTGACTCCTGGGACTTCTAAAGCATCATTCTGTTATCTGTCTTCCCTCACACACTCCTGAACCTCCACACAATATTCATATGATACCACTCAAAACTTTTCCCCCTCCACTACCTGCTGATATGAGCAGCTGCTGTTTTGGAAGTTGCAGCTTTGGCAAGGCTCTACAGTAATCTGTAAATGAGCTCTTCTTCTGAATGTTCAGAAAAGCAAAGGAAATGTCTTTGTTATGAAAGGGAGAGGAGGAAAGGGGGAGGACGAGAGCTGGTAGATTAGAAAGTTTCTCTGCACTAGAGTTTCTGACAACAAATTCTCATTGATACCTGTTTAAAAACAAATGGTAACAATGAGATGACACAGTCTGGGGAAATCAAGTCTCAGGTCTTCATGTGATCAGAAGTGATGCTCTTCAAGTCACTGTAGTCTTACATATCTGCATGTGGGAAAACATGAGCTCTACCTGTGTAAGGTGTAGGAGGAAGGGAAAGGAGAAAAAGAAGGGAAAAGGGGAAGATAAGTGTCTTAATCCCACCTTTCACTCGAAAGGGTAATTAAGTGTTAGGCTTGACTTTTTTTTTTCCAGGGCTCAGCTAGGAAATACTTGCTGGTTTGAGAAACAGGGACAGTGCAACCTAAGGCATGATCCCTGCTACCTCTTAGGCTCAGGTGGAGAAATCCTCCCCTGAATTGCTTCTTCACCATTAGAAAACAAGAATGACTATTATTATCCATGAAAAAATCCATGTTATTGTGTTGAAAGAATAGTACATATCCATGTTGTCCAGTCATGACTCGCTTGGCAGCAGCCAGAGCCATCACACTGTCCCCAGCCTGACACCAGTCGCAGACTATAGAGGGATGTTAGTCACAATCTGCTCATGCTCCCAGTTCATATCTGCCTGCTTGTTCATCCTGCTCACAGGACTCCTAGTAGTAACACAGAAGTGCTGTTCACAGGAAAAGCAGCTTAATACAGAGCCAACAAAAAACTATGTGTCCAACTTTTCCTCATTTGTAGCTGTGCTGCTGCTTCACCAGTTTGTAAACAATGAGGTTAAAGAAGCTTAAAAGCACCTTGGCACAGCACATGGAAGGACAAGGACAGTGGAAGGACAAGGACAGCAACCTTGCTTCAAGGTGGAAGAGCCTAACAAGGGGCATCATACATCATCCTCTCCATGAGCTATGGAGTTGCACCACTCTAACACAGCGGCCTGGCTGAGCAAAACAAGCTCTGCTGTAAACAAGCTCTCACTTGTGTTCTGGACAAATTCTTTCTGGAGGAGCTTGACTAAGTTAATGCAGGGATAAATTTAATTGTTTGGTTGTAGAGAGGTTGTCAACAGTCTTCTCATTAAATACTGTCATTAATTTTTTGTCTTCTCTCTGTCACCTGGCTGCAGGATGAAAAGCTCAAGAGTGAGGGAGCCATCATACATCACCTCTGGCTGAGTGAGGTTACTTGTCATGGCCTGAGGCTGGAGAAGGTGGGACATGGCCTGAGGGTGATAAATAGGATTGTGGACAGTGATTTCAGTCAAAAATGTCACTCATTTTGATGAACAATGGGTGTGTAAAAAATACATAGAAGGAATGTGATCCTCTCCTTTGAATGCTTACATCTCTATCTGAAACTTCTTTTTCTACCCTCCTTTCTCAGAGTAAAACAAAACCCACCTCCATCTTGATGGTCATTTTAGATTTTGACCTACCTGAATTGTGGTAGATTTGGTGTGGGGCACTTAAGGCTGATTTCAGATACCACAGACAACTGAAAATTTTCTCTAACAGGCAGAAACCAGGGCAGCAGCTGACAGTGGCAGTGGTGACAGCACAGGAGCTCAGGTTTGAGAGCCTCTGCAGAAGCTAAAGAGGACAGCATCAGGCTCAAGGGGAAGGATGCACTTAGCAGTTACTTCATGATTTTTCCTGTTATTTCCCTATGGCCATCTCATGGCCTGAATTACTGCTATGTACATGAATATTTTACAGCCTCCATGGCCCAACCAGGACATAAGGAAGCATCGTTTGCCAAGTTTTAATAGTGAATTCCAAAGCTTTGCTTAAGATCATTTGGGAAGACTGTGTCAGAGAAGGAAAACAAACCTGCAGCTCCTTCCCATACCTCAGCCATGAACCTTGGTTGTCAGCATTTTATACTTTATTTTCTCAAATACTCCCTCTCTGTAGTGTTTCATCCTAATGCTTTTTTAATGCTGTCCTAGTTTTCTGTCTTTTAGTTTGTCTAATTTTAGGGAAAAATATAGACAACTGGTGGCAAGGAAAACTATAAATCACTTTATATAATTCGTAACACTACTGAAAAATCTGTTTGGGATCTATGTCACTGCGAATGAAATGTGCCTTTTGCAAGCTGCCTTTTATAATTTATTAAGCATGCTGAAATGTTTGCTAAAACAAGCTTTGTTAGCGTGTCATCTACTGGAGTAGAAGAAATATTTTGCTGACAGATCATAGAAATTGGATTTTTATTGTCCCCCATCGACTTCAAAGGGTTTTCTTTTCTCTGACAGGATTGACACAGGATGCTACTTCAGAAGCATTGCATATGCTTGCTCTAGGGGTCCATCTCTGTTTTTAATTCATACAACAACCCATCCTGCATTTTCCTTGAGTTAGCTGAATACTGTATGTTCCAACACCTTAATCTGGGAAAAAATAGATTTATAGAAACACAGGTTAAATTTGTAAGGCTGATGTAATGCACACTTGGAAAACTTTAAATCAATCATTTATGCCACATAAACTGCTTTGGACCCTCACTCAATTGCAGGTAGCTGCCGAGCACCCCCAGCAGGCAAACCTGGTGACTGGGCTATGTGTGCCAGTCTGAGAAGGGCAAATCCTAGATCCAGATCCCAGTAAAGTGATGACAGGATTTCCCTGGGCTTCACTGAAGCTTGACAGAGGACCCAAAGGAACAGACATCTGATCAACCTCTTCATTTCAAGACCATCTTTCATAAGCCCAAACGTTGGGGAGGTGCTGAGAGTAAGGACTGTTCTAGGGGCTGTACTGGTATTTTGGGATACAACATTAGAAAAGCCTCCTGTGCAGGACAACTTGAACACCCTGCATACAGTTTCCAATGTAAGGCCCAGACTAGGAATGTTCATAAATAAATGTGTTTCACAGCTTGTAGTGCTGCAGCTTCTGCTTGCACACTGACTAGAAATGTACTCAAGCCAACATCTTCTCCAGTGTTAATTCCACACACTGAGAGAAAAAGAGTATAATTACAGCACTCTGTTATTTTCATTTTGGTGAAGAGTGCTCATTTTGGAAGGAAGAAAGAGGTGGCCCAAACTACCTCTGAGAGAGGTGACAGCACCATCAATGTGCTCAATAAAACTCTTTGCAGGCTGGAGGTTGGACTGCTGCCACAGCTCATGTGATGGCACATCTCTCAGAAAGCAATGGAAAATAAGATTAAATAGTGGCATTCTTTTCCGGGTGGCAAATATCCTGTTCCTACTCACATATTATGGTGACTGAGAGAGGAAAAAACAAAGAAATAAATAATTTCTATTAAAGTTTTATGCCAAATGTGGGTCATTGCATTTTTCCAGAATTCTCAAGGGATTTTTATATTTTCTCTGAAAATAATAAAGAGAAATTATGGTTAATGAATCTATTATTTTCTTGATTGTTATAATTTCTATTGTCCTCTTCTAAAGACAGAAAGTGCAAAGTCTTCACAAGGGTTCAAAGGGTTACTACTGTTTGCAATATGTATACTCAGCTCTTGGCTGATTCCCATCCTCACAGGGATGAGCAGCTCAGAGCTGGGGGAGGTTGAATCCAGGGGAAGTTGTGGTTGCTGGCCACTGAGGTTCTGCAGAGGAAAGCTGTGATGACAGCAATGAGAGTGGGAGCATGGAAAAGTGAAAGAAATGGGATAATGCCAGCATGGAGGCTGCAGAAAACCACGAGACTGCATTGCAGTGGCTCATGCATGATAGGGCCACCCTTCATGGGCTGGTCTGGAATCTCTCCAGCTGCTCACTGGGTGAGAGAGGAGAAAGCTCAGGGGTGCAGGATCCCAGTGCTGGGGAGCCTGGGAGACAGGCATGGAGAGGTGCCACGTGTCCCTGCTCTGCAGAGCCCTCCCCAGGTGTGCTTGCCCAGTTGTGCCCCACATCTGGGGCAGAGCTTCTCAAAAACACCAGAGCACAGGAACTCTTCTCTGATATGTAGCAATGCTGTGGGGAATGATGGAAGTCCTCTGGCCTCGATTTTGTGAATCTTTTCCTACAGAAAGTGTCGAGTGAAAAAATAAAGATAGGAAAATCCCCAAGGAAATCTCAAAGGGAATCGGAAAGAGTTGCTACAGTGCAGGGGTGACTGACTTGTTATCTGTCAAGGGTTATCCATCTTATTAAAGCAACCTAAATCTACTGTAAAATGGAGCTGTTGAGGGGGAAAAAGAATAAAGGAAACAAGAGAAAAAAAAACTTGACCTAAATTATAAATAGCAACATGAATCACAATCTGTGATGCACAATCACAATCTGTGAATGCATTTTTCCTTCAAAGATACTCAAGAGGTGCTGCCCAGCATTGTATGTCATGGAAACACGTATTTCTTAAAATCTGCTAAAGTGGCATTTCAGTCATATGACAGACTGCAAAAAGACGATCTAAGAAAAGAGTAGAACAATTGCTACCCAGCAAAAAAGCTCAAGGACAAGAAAGCAGCAACAGCTGCTGCTGGGTTTGTGATTTTGTTTTTCCTGTGGATGGGAAAAAAAACCCACATTCCTTCTTAGAGCAACTTCACCTCTGTTGCAGGTGTCAAAATGAGTGTCAAGTTGAAGCAGTGGAGTAATTGGAGCTCCTCTTTCCAAGGGATAGGCAAACAGCATCTCTGGCTTCTGTCAGACCAACATAGAAACACTCTTGCTCAGAGTTTGTGAGGCTGCAAATGATTGAATTGCCACTGGCTGTGACCTTTCTTCAAGGCTGTTCATTCCTTTTGCACAAAAAACCCCCAGAGCTTCATGGAAAATATGGAAAACTCTCAGCCACATTTTTTATAATGGGAGAAGGAGTTTTTGTAAGTATTTCTTTCAGGATTGACATTTTTTGAACTTTCACAATTGTCTTTTCTTTGAACTTTGAACTTAACACAGGGGTTGATTGGGGAAATGGGGGCAGGGTGGGGAATGGGGAAAATGAGAAGCTAGTTTTGCCAGTGTTCAGGTCAATTGGGCCCTTCACAGTATCTCATCTCACTCCTCTCTTTCATCTTGTTTCTCCAAACCTCAAACCTCAAAGAGGTCAAAAGCAGCTATTAAAATATATAAAACTGACTTTAAATATTAGAGAATGCATTTTTATTAAGAAAAAGGGGGACGTTAAAATGAAATTACTATGGTGCCTGTTCTCTCCCATCTGTAGTGTGGGAATTTTACTTATCCTAGTGAATAAAGAGAGTTAAACATTCTCCACTTGAAGGATGGAGATAGACAGCTGTATGCCATAACATAATAAAATAATCTGATTTGAGGCTGCTTCTTCAGCTGGGTACAGCACATACAGTGCTTCTGACATATTAAATTTGGGGCCCACAGGACTCCAGACAGCATCTGGGTGCTGTTCAGGCTTCCCTCATTTGCTCCTTTAATTCTAGAGGTGGAAGGCTCAGAAAGGCTTTGTAGTGCACTGCCAAAATTCAGCTTGACCTACAACATGTGAGCCCTCAGCACCCTCTTCCCTGCACCTACAGCCGGGCTCCTCTGAGGGACAAGCAGGGCATGGGCCAACAGCCAAGAGGTAGCAGGAGAGGTGAAATCCATCCTGTCCTGTACTTGGGAAGGCTGTGATACGTCCAAGGCATCACAAGTTTCAATCTGAGATCACAGGTGGAAAGAGACAATAAAGACTCTGTATACAGCTTCTCCTAGAATTTCTCTGGAAAAATCTGATTCACCAGGCAAGCTCTCATAAGGAAAACAGGCACAAAGCCATCAAAGAAGAGGAGGTGACATGGCTGATGCATGACCTGCACTTTCAAAGCGTGGGTGCATGCAGGCTGAGGGACCCATTACCAGTGTGGGCTTGGTCCTCTGCAATTCCACCAGCACCAGTCCGTGCTGTGGCTTAGTTAGATCAGCAATGCACCCACACTTCTTTCCATCCTCACAGGGCTTCCCTCCACCGTCCCTGCTAAAGCTACTGAGTAGCCCAAACATTCCTTGTCCCCACTCAGGATGTAGTCCTCCAGCAGCACCTCCATCACATGTTGCACCTCCTGCAGCATGGAGGCTGGGACATACTCATGATGCTGGGAGATGCTCATGATGCTGTTCTTCCTCCAGGCCCTGGTGCTCATCCAGCCTCTCCCACGCTGGGTCCCAGACAGGATTCACTCCAAAAAGAGAAAAGCAATCTCAATTTTCACAGGGTAGTTCTGCAATTAGGGACGAGAGGAGTCACTAGGGGCACAAATGAATAGAATAGGTGGGAAGGGAGAAGCAGAAGAGAGTGCTGCTGCTGAACTCTTTTTATCATGCAGTTTAACCATGGTTTCACCTACAGAACCATGCTATTTCTGCAGTGGTAGAGAGGATGCATTCTCTGACTTTCCTCCTTCTATCTGTAGTCAGAGCACTGCTGCTGATTAAGGGTCTCAGTGCCTGCTGAAGGCAGATGAGAATCTGCTCTGCTATCATGCATGGAGTCAATACACTCCTTTAATCATTTAATCTAACCTTTTAAAGAGAGACAGTAAAAAAAGAGGAATTACTCCTCTCAGGGCCCTCAAAGGCTGGTTCAGCTGGGGCTTGATAATATGAACACACAACAGAAAAGATACTAATGTGATAAGCTCCAGCCTTTCTTCTAAATTACCTCTTAGCAGAAACAGAATCAAGGAAGGAAAGAACCTGTGAGGATTTTTCTTAGAGAATTTAACCTCACAACTCTTCAGAGAACATTAACACTTTTTCATTCCCGTGTTCATCTCATCCTCACCTCTTAAGGTCTTTCATCATTTGCCAAACACCTCCATAAATTCATTCAAAAGTATCACACATAAATACTGCTTTTGCAGCACTCACAGGAAAATTTATATTCTAATAGAAAACCCAACAAAGTTTTTCTTCCCTCAAGTATTCTCCTTCTGCACACTGTCATTCATAGGTTGAAAGTTCCCCAGGGCAGAGACTGGCTCATTCAGGACCTTGTTTTGTGCTCTTGACTTTGACATATTTACTAAATAATTGCATGCCTTGGGTTATAGCTACAGTGGGAATTGCCACTGAATTTCTCAACTCCTCACAGATTATACAGATAAGGCTATGCTGTCATTTCACATAGAACATGCTAACTTTATTTTATGCAACTTTCAGTAGAACTTTGCTAATTTTAAATATACCTGCTGATGATATAATGACAGATACAGTCTTCAAATCAGCGTGGAACAGGCCACCTCAGTACAAAAGTTATGCAGGACTATCAGACTGCTTTCTATCTGCTCATATTTCACTGTTTGTAGCCACCTGTCATCTTTTTATAATGATGTGAGACATAACTGATTGACACTTGCATGTCCTCTCCTCGCTTGTTTTACAGTATTTAACATGCCCTAGAGCTCACTAGATATTATGTGCCATCAGCAGGACCATAAAAATATAAAGTATATGAAAGTTGTTTTGTACATGTGAGTAAGGAATTGCACCTGAGAGACAGTAACTGTGACAATGGCTCTTCTGGATGTGCAGGCTGGTTTCACTGTAGGCTGAGCTGAGCTAAATCAGTAATGGAATCCTATCTTAAATCTGTAACATCAAACTTTCAATTTCTTTTTAGAACAACAATATGATCAGAGCCTCACACAACATGTAAATTATATACCTAGGAACTATTTAATAATAGTTTAATAATGGTTTTTTTTCCTTTGCCTGCATGGCCCCCCTCTGTCTCTCCTCTTTCATGCAGTATTTTGAAGCCTTTTGATTCAAAGGTACCTGGGCTGCTTAAGAACTTCCCATGTAGCACTGATGTGGGGGCAATCAGATGGAGGGACTTTACAGCTTTTTAATTAAAAATTAAACTGTAAAGCAGCCTGGGCCTTCTCATGGCTGAGGCAGGGTTGGGACAGAACTATAGATCCTCCGCCTTTTATGGCTGACAGGAACCAACTGCATTCTTCTCACCAGGACACAGGATTCTCTCACATTTCAGGAGAAAAATATTGGAAGATGCCCGCTTACCTTTGAAACAACTCACTCCTATTGAATCTGACATCAGATGCACACAGCAAGTTGTAGAGCAGTCTCTGTGTGAAACACTAATGAGGTGAAGGACCAGACCTGAACAGCAACACAGTTCGCAAGAGCTTATACAGAATAGATATATGGGGGAGGGAAAGGAAAAAAAAAGTAAGATAAACCAAGAAAAAAAATATCAACTTCATTTCCTCTGACAAAGACCTTTCTTTAAATTGAAATTATTAGAAGAATGATTACATTATAAGAATGATTATATAAATATAAGAAATTCTTCCTTTCAGGAAAGGGAATGAAATCTTGAAATCAGAGGACAGAGTTGAAAAAACACTCCAGAAAGGAGACATGGTCCATAAAATATGAAATTTAAAAAAAATCCCGAAAATTTGAAATGGAGTGACTACAACCAATTGTACTGAAATGAAATGTGGTGCAGGGAAGAGGACCAAAACGTGCCCAAATTATTAGCTTTGAAATCCCTAAAATAAGGAAAGAAAGGGGAACAAAGAGACAGAAGAGAAACAGAAGAATTGAAATTTCAAAAGGAAAAATCTTCCCAAACCTGTGATGAGGTGAAACCCAGAAAAGCCAATGGGATGATCTGAAGTGCAGGAATATAGCCCAAAGCTTGCCCAATTGATCCTCACTGAAATCACAAGATCTCATTCCCTTTCCTGAAAAGAAATTCTTCCTTGTTTTGTACTTCAAATTGCAGGTAGCCAGTATGGAAGAGACATGATAGTACCAGACTTCCTCCATCTCATCTGACTCTCACAGAGTATTGATTAAGTAGGACTTGAAAGTCTATCAAAATGTGACTGGCTGAAAAAAAATTAGGTCAGGAAAAATTAGGTCAGGAAAAATTTGAATTCCCTTTTTAGCCACCAGAGGGAGATTTCTTCAAAAATATAATCTGGTCTTCAACTATTTCTGAGAATAATACCATATTCTGAACACTCAGTTCTCCCCTGTGCTGAGTACTGCTAACACTGTAGTATCCCCCAGTATCCTGCTGGGTCCTGGGCAGGATACACTCTTCCTGATCCAGGCCAGGATGCCACTGGCCTCCTTGGCCACCTGGGCACAGCTGGCTTATGCTCAGCTGCTGTCACCAGCACCCCCAGGTCCTTTTCTGCAGAGCAGCTTTCCAGCCGCTCTGCTCCAGCCTGTAGCAGCCATTGTTGTGACCCAAATGTAGGATGGGGCACTGAACCTCATACAGTTGGCTTCAGACCAGGGATCCAGCCTGTCCAGACTCCCCTGCAGAGACTTCCTGCCCTCCAGAAGGTCAACATTCCTCCCTAACTTGGTGTCACCTGTGACCTGGCTCAGGGTGGCCTCGATCTCTTTGTCCTGATTACTGATACAGACACCAAGCAAGACTGGCCCCAACAATGAGCCCTAGAGAACACCACTTGTGACCGGCAAGGATCAGCATAAATGCGGTTTTCTGTCAGACTGCAAGTTCATTAAAGAGCACTCACAGTTCTGTTACTCAAATTACACTTGGCAGAATTTAGGATCCAAGTACAAGAACAGCAAAAAGCAGACTAAGGAACTTCCACCCACCAAGTCACCAACTTCTTTCTATAACTGTTAAATTTTTAGAGAGATATAAATCAGGTCAGACCTGAGTTTATTAATCTGGACTCTATTTGTAACATGTTAAAAATGTCATTAATGCAAAGCTGATAAGAGAACTTGGGATGTGGAAGTATCCTTGCTATGGTCAATCCTTATTTTTAAGGTAATGAGTATGGAAAAGAAATAAATTTAACAATACTAATATGGACTTCTAAACTCCGGTGTTTTTTTAATTACAAATTTGTCCAAAAAGATGAGTATTTACAAAACATTGAGCCTTTCAATTCTGTTATCAAAACCTGCTGGGCCCAGTACAGATAAACCCTAAAGCAGAATATTATACAAATGCAAAATATAGTAAGATCATTAAAATTGATGTGATTGATTTAATAAAAACTACACCATTTCGCCAGCAGGAAGATCAAATATGAACCAGCACAGCTTGAAGTGAATATGCAGACTTCCAATAGATTCATTGGAGACAGCCTCCAGGGTGTAATCCAACAGTCTAGTAACTGACACTACATCAAACCCACTGAGGTGTGTTTAATGAAATCTGTACACACAAAATTTACAAATATTTTCAAAGGTTCATTCTTAGTCTTTGGAAAGATGTCATAATTAACTCGATAAAATTGATGCAATCTCTCTGTCCAGGAATGTTTGTGTATAAGGGCTTAAATTGTCTTCCCAAAAGACAAAAAGGATTTAAATTCTTCTGTTGGATGAAAAAATATAAATTATTAATAAGGCAGAACCCAAATTTTAAAAGGCTGTTTTATACACAATGAGCGTCTTTTCATATCACAGGCAGAAAAAAGGAAAAATCCAGATGACTCAACCCAGGATAGGGAGCAGAATATGGTAAACTCTTCATAAATCCATGTATTTGCTTGCAGAGGATCTTTAGTCAGTGCTTTCAGAGAAAGGCAACATATCCCTTATCTAGTGTCTAGCATAAATAGCTAAGAAGGCTGGCATGTACAGAGCTAGGCAGCTTCTTGATGCGAAAGAAATCAAAGCAGAAGTCTGTGTGTGGTTCTCAGTCCTTTCATAAAGCATCCCAGATTTCAGATGAGATGCTGCTTCCCTTCAGTCAGCAAGAGGAGGGAGCCCTCACACAAGAGGAGGTCAGCCCAGCAGTTCATCTCACTGGGTTACTGGCAAGGCCACATTGACGGGCACTTGGCTGGGCTGCTGCGCTGGGGACCCATTGCTGAGCGGCTGCTGTGAAACAGCAGCTTGCTCCATTTTGCTGATGTGTGTTATGAAGCGCAGACGAAGTTTCAGAGCTGGTCTTAAATTACAAATTATCTTCTCAACCTGTTTTAAAAAAGGAAAAAAATCAATTCAGTAAAAAACAGGAGCATTTTTACATGCCACTAGTGTACACAAACATCACATTAGCAGAAGAGAAAATGGGAAAGATTACAGTAAATAGAGGTATTTACATAAATATTTAATTAAAAATGCTAACTTTTGGACCTCTTGTGATAACCAATATTAAAAAAACCCTTCCTGCTGTAAGAGTTGTGCACCAAAGCTTTGTAAAACAAGTCACACAACTCACACTTTTAAAAGTGCATACAGTTACAAACTAGAGATAAACTGAGTGAATGATTTTTCACTGAACATGAAGTCTCCCTTTTGTCACATGTCAAGTTGCACTACTGAATCAGAAATTAAGTAAAACTTTAAAGAAACAGATTTAAATGAATAAAAGTTATGAAATATCCAATAGCTGTATTTCTACCAATAACTCTAATAACAGTTTTTCAAGCACCCTGAAGCTGTATCTTAAATTTCAGACCATATAAATTAATCTTGCAATCTGAGATATCTAATCTACTCCATCTGAAACTTTTCCCGCACCAACTTCCTACTTTGTATATAAAGACTAACCAACTGTTAAGCAATTTGTTATACTTCTACCTGTACTGGTACTGCTACAAGAAGATTAAATTATTATATGGGAAGAAAGATAACTAAAGTATCAATATCTACTGTTTACTTACTTGGTCTTTCACACTATCACCTGTAAACATGTATTTCATATGATACAAGAAATCACAAATGGGATCCATGTAGTTCAGGTGGGAGCTGTACCGATCTGCATTCAGGAGCATTTCATAAAATGCCACTCCAATCTGTTTACACAGACACAAAGAGCAACCCAAATGAAAACAGGTTTTAAAATGCTTTAGATTAGCAATACAATAAATATGTCCTGCTTTTAAAGTAGCTGTGATTCCTAAGAATTTACTTTCTTACACAGATGAATGGACAGGTCTAAGCCATCCCATTATGCTTCACTAAATGATTCTGAAGTTAAGCTCTTTCTAGCAGGGTCTCTAATATCTGACATTTTACAGCTAATCTGCCTACTAGCGAGCTCCATCTCTTTTTTCCTCCCCTAACCTTATCCACACTGAAATGAATGTAAGAAACACTTCATGTTCCTCCATTCTCATAATGCACCTCTTGCATACTCCCAGGAAGTCTGATGTATATTTTGAAAATAGCTTGAGAGCCAAAGAAAGCATCTATTGCTTGATATTTCTGGGGGTTTATTTCACCAGAAATAAACCCCCAGAAATACATTTCTTCTTTAAAAAGAAATGTACTAGGTCTTTTATCCAACGAGATTCCAGTTCATGGGCTAAGGTGAATACCAACTCAGCAACTCAGATCCTTGCAATTATTGTTTAATCTGCATAGAATTTAATTCTAAATATTTATTACAGGTTTCTATCCCATTCTGATTCACAAGTTAATTGCAAAAGTAAAATAATCCATACAGTATAAAGCAAACCATGAGCCAGACCTTACCTCTATCATGCACCGTGTCCTCTCCTGCTGGAACCTTTGCAGGAAAGGGCCAACAAGGTGGTAAACGTAGAGCAACTGGAATTCTGTTTTCACAATGGGTATCAAAGCTTCTGTGAGGAACCTGCAGTATGTCAAGATGTGTACTTCATCAGCTGTTTGGTTATTTGGGGTTCTTTACTTCTTTCACCTGTACCAAATTCTAGCCAAAACATCACAGTCTCTCTCACAGATTTAGATCTTTATTTCAGGGAAAAAACACTGCGCCTCTGGAAATATGAGCTATTCGAAATAGGGCAGCTCCAGAATTAAGAATAATATTTACTATTACAGTTACAGATGCTTTAGGAACATTGTACAGTCCATGCTTTAAGAAAAAATTAAATTAACAAAAGCATAAAAGTTAATCTAGATTTAAAAAGGCTTTTTAAAGGCAGTGACACTACATGACAGCCCTAAAGCCTACAGACAACCAGAGTTATGTCAATGGAAGAGGGAGCTGGACAAAACCTTGTGATCCATCTGGCAAGTCTTAGAGCTCCCCTGTATATTTATTTACTGGTATAAGTGCTATAGGTGGAGCTTTGTTATTCACGTTATGCGTGGAATTTAAAAGACAAATTACATTATCAAATATCATTGCACCTACTTAGGAATGAGAGAAAGCTGTCCAATGCTGGAATGATGCCAGACTGCATGTGCCAAAGCCAAAGTGTAACTACAACTCATCTCAGAGTAAGACTGGTGACACGCTGTGAAGTCAAACAGCTGGAATGGGTAACCAACCCACTCTGTCTCTGATGTCAGGCTGGGACTGTTGATGACATTCACAATGCAGTCATGGAGAACAATCCAGTATGGTTCCTGGGGGAAAAAACCAAAACAACAGAACAAACCCAAAAATTCAGAATTGTTTATAAAAAGAACATCACCTAAGACAATGCTTCCTTAGCTCTTTCTGCTATTATGGCATTTCTAAAAAGTGTATATGAAAGTATTATACGTATATGTGTATAGGAAACTGTTATAAATGATATATGGTACAAAAATGGCAGTTGATAATCATGAAGATGAAAATTTAAGATGCACAGTACAGAAAGTATCTATGTTAGTGGGTACAGCCACATTCAAGGGCGTGGCATTACCAAGGCGTATCTCACAGATTTAATTATTTAATTGCCTGATTTAAAGGTCTCTAAAAGAAGCAAAGACAAGGCAAAAAGCCTTAGTGAAAGAGGTCTGAGAATCTTCTAGTCTTCTAAGTGTGGGCACAAACAGACCAAAAAACCAAGATGGAAACAGGAAATAAAAAAGGTACAAAAGACAAAGAATATAGATAAAGATGCAAAGAGATGAAACAGGAAGAGTAAGTAGCATTATAAAAATAATAAGGATTAAGTTCATGTTGGCTTCCCTCCAGGAAAAGGAACCATTTTATTGGGGAAAAGAGGTCACAAGGGAAGGACAGCTGTGACACACATAAGCAACACATATGGCAAGACCAAAATTACTCAGGCAGTCTTTGTCAAGTACCAAAAGTCATGTTATTCAGAAGATCAAAGTTTCTACTGATACACAAACTGCAGTACTGCAGACATTTCCTTTTGCAATCTCAACCACATCTCATTTACATGGCTTAAGAACTAAAGGATGTGAAAGCGCAAGCAATAATCAAAAAATAACTTTGCATTAGAACCTTTATAGATCTTCCTATTACATAGCTCCAGTTCTCAATACTACACATGAGGCATTTAACTAAATAGTTAAACAAGAGTGATTTACTTCTTTTCATCCCAGCCTCAAAATATAATAGAAAAACAAAACACCTGGTCAATTTTTCTATGCTGGAGGAGTAGATTTTTCTCAAACATGCATGCAGCCTTTTGAATAGTTTGCTGTGGAATCTACAGATGTTGGCTGTAGGTTTTTACAATGTATTCTAGAGAGATGACAAATGTTTCATGGAAGAGTAATTTTTGTATTTAAAAGTACAACATATTGACTCACTGGTAAGGCTGTGATAATCAGTCCAATTGCATTCATCCAAGCCGTGATGTTCTCTCTTGGCACCAGGGGTTGACTAGAGACAAAGAAAAAGAAAACTAAAGCTCCAAAGTACACAACTGCAATTTCAGGCATCTACAAACCAGCTGTACTTACACCAAGAATGTTTGTCAATTTGAGAGAACTACAAAGACATACACAGGTATTTACAGAGCCAAAAGATGGTATAAATGCTATTGGGATGTTGTGTGCAAAACTTTATACAGGTGTGTTTTGCATTAGCAGCAGGTTTCCTTCAAAGGCTTCAAACTTCCTTCCTTAAGCTTTAGTGCCTAAGGGTTGTTTGTCCCTTTATTGACTCCTTACCTTCATATGCCCCAAACAGAGCTAACAATAATATATTACTAAGCCAAATGAGTGTTTACCCAAGCAATTCCAGTTTGTCATTGCTCAGTGACATCAACTGAATGGCTACAAGAATACTAGGTCTTGCCTCTGACCACAGTTTTTTCAGTGGTTGCTCAAGAAGCAGCTACGGGTCAAATTCAATGCATCATGACAAAAGGTCAGCCTTGGCACACCACTCTTTCAAAGTACCTCTGATCTACATCAGCATCAGGAAGGTTCAGAGTCCTGCCAATGATTCCTGTCTCTTTCTTTGCACTCAAAGATGCCGTGGTATCAACTGTCCTCCTCTCAGCACAGCTCAAAGAATAACAGACTTTGTCCAGGCTTTCCGGCTGAACCCAATGGATAAGATCTTTGCCTGCATGATGTCTTCCCTCTAACTTTTATGTGCATCACGCCATGTCAACTGCTCCCGAAGCACACAATCCACTACAACACAGGAATCTAACACATGATTTTTCTGCTTGATCCCTGTCACCTTGTTTGTCATCCAAAAATACTTCACATATAAAATGTTACCTATATACACTTTTTTTTAAATAAGAAATTTAGTATCAGAGATTACCTTAGCAATCTCTAATTATGTATGATATATTGCAGAAAACCATTTCAGAAAGCCACATACCTCTTCAGCACAACATTCAGCAGAGCATTGCCCACCTCCTTTCCTGGAACAGCCAGAGCCATGAGCTCAACACAGGTAACGTGCAGAGCATGGGCAGCTGGGTTAGGAAACTCATTGAATCTCCAGTCACAATTTGGAAATGGACCAGGTGATTTGCCTGCCATAGGTGGCAATGGTTAAGGAAAAAAAACCTGTCCCAACACCAACAAGCATAAGCAGCACAGTCATTAAAAATAGATGTATATACCACATACTAAACTAAACTGAAAATTATTGAGAAGAAGTTGAACAATCACATTTCATTAAAAAGGAAGACATACAGAAATATGAATATAAGATGCTGATAATCATTGAAGGACTGCCTGAATACATAGCTATAAACATATTACACACACAAAGCCATGCAAAGGATAAACTTTCCTGACTAAGAGGTGGAAAAAACACCAACCATCTCATTCACTATCTGCTTTCAAGAGGAGAAAATATAAATAATAGGAATTTTCTATGCTCATATCCAGAAACCATTAATTTGCCTCTCTGTAAGATCTTCTAGCAGACTTCTAGGGTGACAGTTTATGCAAAAGGAGCATCTGCTTAGTCTCTGAAAATATTCCACTTTCCCAAACAACACTTATTTATTTGAAATACATACAGAAAAGTTTCCAGAGTTAACATTTGCATAAAAGCAGGGGTTTATATAATTTTAGCTTTCTTTGGAGACACCAAATAGAATTTTAAGTTACACAATTATGAAAGGGAAGTTCAGGAGAAGGAATGAAAGAATTTGTAACATCCTGAAGATTGGTCAACTGTTGTAAAGCTGCTCCAGAAAGAAGCCAAAGTCCCAGAGGATTCCTATTCTCTAATTTGCCAGCTATTTCCACATCTTAAATATGGTACTGCTCTCAATATTTTATTCTCAGTAATACTAATAAATGTCACTAGAAAACAGTAATAGTAATCTCATTTTTGAAAAATTCTTTAAAACTCACACTTTTCAAAAAAGCTTATTTTTTTGACAATCAAAATTCAATTCAGAAAGCATAAACATCAATAACTGCATTTCTAAGTGATGATTAAACAGTGAAATATTTATACAGCTGTACTGTACTTCACTTTCACCATATCTTTTTAAGATGTCTACTAGGGCAGCACATCCCTGTTCAGCATATTAAAGAAATGGAAATTCTTACTTTGATGAAATGAAGCTGTAAGACATTGTCACAGTTTACTTAAAGCAAACTTTTAGAAGGATATTGTCTACTAGTCTTCCAATAAGCTTGCAATAGTAAGCATCATCAGGAACCCATGGATTCTCTTCTCGGGGATTCATGGCACATTTAAGGTAAGTATCACTCAGACACCAGCCTGGTGGACGATTATCTTTGAGAGAGCCAATTATGGCATGAACAAGTTTTCTCTTGAGGTTTGTGCGCTCTCTCAAATGCCCCTCATAATAGTGAAGAGTGTTGTACAGGTAGGTCACTGGTCGGTCTGCCAAGGAGAAAGGGAAAACAATAAAAACCAGAAAAAACTTCCAGCACACTGTCTGTGGCAAGCAAAACTAAAATCAAGAGCTCTGCAAGACTAAGTTGCATTTACTTAAAAACAGCACATATGGAATTGATTCACGTTCTTTATTACAACATACTCTACAAAACTGATTTTCCTTTGTATTGTACATACGTCAGTGTTTGTGCAGAACAAAAGAAGTCAAACAAAGAGGGTCAGTATAACTAACAGTTCACAACTTAATGGTAATATTAATATATTTGTAAGTAAACTGACTAAATCATCTCTTCATATACAAGGTATTAGGTATGAAGAATCCAGGTATGCAATCACAGTAAAGGAAGACAATTGTAAATTGTCTGAGCATAACATAGCAATGACACCTACAAAAGAATTAATATAAAAGTGCATTTCTAAAAGTACTCAAGTATCAGGTCAAGTTATTTGAATCTTAAGTAAGGATAGAGGGAGGAACTGCTTTTCAGTTGTTTCAGTCTTGGTAAGAGAAAGTTTGTTAGGACACAGGTCCAAGTATTTACTACTGGAAGGGAATGGAAGGGAAAAGTGTGAAGGAAGCATGAATTAGCAAGAGATATCTGAATAAAAACAAGTTCACTGTTGGTAAGCTGAAATTCACTAAACAAGAAATGCACTTCTCTGTGTAAATGCACACAGGGTTTAGAGAACAGGAAAGGAACAGGACACTATTGTGCTAATATATGAACATTATGAATGAAAGAGGTGAAGAGGACGTAATGATCAAAACAGGAATATATCCAACTGTATTAATGGATAACTTACCGTGGAATTTGTATAAACCTCCCAAATGATCCAATAATGTTTCTAGTGATTTCGACACTGGAAGCAATTCCAGAAATCTATGAATTACAATGTCAAACACTGGCAGAAAGCGCAGGCATACATTTCCAAAATAAATTGGCAAGTACTGGGGCTGGATCTGAACTGGGGGATTCACTTGCTCTGCCAAACCTTCAAAATACAGCTTTTCAGGGTATTTCTGGAAGGAAAGAAACTCACCAAAATCAAAATCTCCTTCTTCATAAGTAATGGATTAAACATTCAGCATTTACATTGCTTTAAAAAGACACTTCAGAACCCTCTTTATCACATTTGAATTCAGTGAAACTTACTGTAAATTTACTGAGGAAAACTGAACTCTGACATAAATGGATTATTAAAATGGTAGATAACATCTTAAAAAAAACCCCAAAAAACCACAAACCTGAACAAAGGATCACCACCACTCAACATGGGCATAAGAGAATATTAAGAATCCCAAAGCAAAGCTGAAAGCAGCCAGTGCTGAAGTGTCCTTTGTCATGAATTTGAAGAGAAAACCTAGGGCAAATAAGCACTACCGGAACTTTCTGCATCATATGCTGAATTAGAAGACGAGAAATAGGATGAATGTCATAATTCCCTTGGAAAGAACTGTAGTGTACTCAAATAACATATGGGTACTGCTGAGGGCTGAACTTATGTTTTACATGTGACTGAAATTTCTATATGCCAGGTTGGGTGTAATGACTGTGCAGCCATATCAGAGCACTTCCCAGACTCATTTCCTTTCCTGCTACCCTTACACTTCTAGTTAGGCACTGTCAAAACATTGTACAGCCAAGTCAGAGGGCTAATATAGACCAAACAGCTCCTGGATCAAACTAGATGGCATGTACTGAGCTACATGACAGTTAGTTTGTATCTGTTCTATCTCACTGTTTATTTTTTGACAGAACAGCTCATTGGCACATCCTTTTCTAGTCAGCAGGAACCAGTATGTTTACAGGAGCATTAAAATCTCAGCAAGTCTCTTCCTTAACACATCAGGCTATCATGTTCTAGTCACACAGAAGATGGAAGAAGTTTTAAAAATTAGAAGAAAATGTAGGTTTAACTATTGGTATAGTCATAAAACATCAGAAAAAAAACTTCTCTCTGTGCACAAAAACTCTGTTTTAAGTGAATTTCAGTATAAACAAGATTTTAAAATTGTTTGATTTAGATGAGTAAGAATGAACATCCACCCAATTCTTAAGCCACTCCTATTTTTTAATATTACAGCATTATATTTTTAAAGTAATTACATACGTGATTTATTATTTTCATACTAGCCCAAACAAATTAGGCTTATTAGGCAAATCCAAAAATTGATAACGCTGTCCTGTAAATCATGGCTGATATCAATTCCACAGAAATTATTACAATAAAAGAATATTATTAGTTGTGATACCTTGTGGTAACTCATATGCTTTGTATGCCAGTCATTCTGCAGCCAATGCTCCGGAGAATTCTCCTTCACAAAATCACTCACTCTGTTTCTGAAATCATTAGGCTTCAGTAAGAGTAATTGGATTATGAAGTAACAAACTTGAGCTTCATTTCCTTCATGACTACGCATAGCCTTAAGTGAAACAGATTAGATAACATGAAATTACAGTTGACACTGCTGTCTGCTCTATAGCCCCAAAACATGGCAGCCAAATTTGCTACATCTGCACACAAATTCATACTGCATATATAGTCTTTCAACTCTGTTTTTCAAGTGAAGCCATAAAAAAGAGGCAGGTTCAATCCCTATCTCATTTTCTGTTCCATGGGCAGAAGGTCTTACAAACTTCCCAGGGATAGCACTTTCTGAAGGAATTCTAGCTCACTCGTTTATCTGTCAGTTGTCTTATTGAAAATAACCAATTAAGCGACAATGAAGTTAAGACTGCTTTTAACCTCTGGCCACTCTGACATGCGTGGACTTCAGTCTGAAAACCAAATTAGAATTCAAACAACCAGCTTTACATTAAGATGAGATTTAAAATTAAATGTAAAGGACAATTACTTAATGCAAATATAGTTCTCTCTAGATGAGTACTGCTTTATTTTATAGGATAACATGAAAAGCAAGAGAATGCAATTTCTGTCTTACTATGATGAAAGAGGTTGATTTCTAAGAAAAGAAAGCCCACTCAAATGGGTACAAGATTTTCCATATGCTTGTGAATGAATTAATAGCATGTCATATCCTATCTGCCTTTTAAGGCTGCAGGAATCGCACAACCATAGAATCATTTAGGGTAGGAAAGACCTTTAAGATCATTGAGTCCAACCATTAATTCAGCAATGCCACTAAACCATATCCTGAAGTGCCGCACCTACACACCTGTTAAGTATCTCCAAGGATGGTGACTCAACCACATCCCTGGGCAGCCTGTCCCAACATTTGATAACTCTTTCAGTGGAGGCATTTTTCTTAATATCCAGTTCAGCACAACTTGATGCTGTTTCCTCTTGTCCTATTGCCTGTCACTTCTTATGGGAGAAGAGGCAGACACCCACCTGGCTACACCCTCCTTTGAGGCAGCTGTAGTGAGCAATAAGGTCCTTCCTGAGCCTCCTTTTCTCCAGGTTAAACACCCCCAGCCCCCTCAGCTGCTCCTCACAGGACTTGTGCTCCAGACCCATCACCAGCTCTGCTGCCCTTCTCTGGACATGCTCAATATCTGCCTTGTGGTGAGAGGTCCAGAAGTGCCCAGCCTGTAGCACTGCACAGGGTTGTGACTCAAGTGCAGGACCCAGCATCTGGCCTTGCTGAACTTCAGATGACTGGCCTCAGCCTTTGATGTAGCCTGTGCACATCCCTCTGCAGAGCTTAAATAACTGCATGGCTCTGAGGTCAGAGACTCAAACCACCAATCACAACATTTAATAATATCAGTTCAATGGTTGCCATTGAATAACCAAGAAATGCACCTCTGAATACTCAGAGAACTGTAAGAGTGCTGCTTAAAGAAGTAATCTACTGTTTTCTTGATTATTAACTTTGCAAATAGTCACTATTTAAGACCAATCAATTTTTAAAAGATTGCTCCTAAAAAATGAGTCAGAAAGCAAACTGCATGAGCTGTCATCTTATCTTCTGAAGTGATACTTACCAAACAGAGTATTAACCTATCCAGTGTTACAATATTGTATTTCCACACCATGTCATTGAGAATCTCAATACATTTATTGAGCTGCTGTCCTCCTGCAGATGTAGAGAATTCATACACCAAAAAATCTGCAAATGTCCTGACATGTGCCACCAGTGCTCTGGCCCCAATTCTTTCTAACACTCTAGTAGGGAAGAAAAAAAAAAAGCAACAAGAAATTGTTACAGCTCCTTACACATTCCTAACTGGTCTATTTGATATGAACAAGCAGTTTTTAACACAATTGTCTTAAACAAAAAAAAAAAAAAAAGACAAAATTCCCTCCCTTTTATTAAATTACTGAAGTAATGCCAAGCAAAGCAAAAAATACCAACTTTAGAGCAGGAGAACTCCTAAGTCGAAATACTATTTAGGAGAAATGCTTCAAGTTCACCAATTTAATCTGCAGTATTCTGCTCAGAACCCATGCTTTACTTACGTAATTGTACTTATACACCTCTGCGGACAACCTTCTGCAACTCAACTTTATTTTTCTATGGTATGCACTTTAATATAGCCATAGCACTATAAACTATTTCCTCACTGCATGCTAGAGTAACACATGCTATCACAAATACTGTTTCAGCAGACCTAGGAAGGACTGAAAAGAAATAAATTTCTTTTTCACAGCTGGGACTGATGCTATTTCTATCAGGAACAAATTTTAAAAAATCAGATGATTACCATTTCTGTAATGAATTTTCATCTTAATTCAACATTTGTTTTCTAAAGAAATATTTGTCCTTTATTCACGTATAAATGTTAAGTAAATGAATGCTTTTTATTTTCTATTTACTCTTTCAGATTACTTGTAATAGCAGCGTTTCAAGCAAAGTGCTTAATTCAATCACCTCACATCCTTATTTGTTACCAGGAAAAACATGCACTGCAGAGACCACTGCATGGTGGAACCAATCCTAAACACTGCACAATTACTATGGCACGCTGGCTACTACCTAGCTCCACTCTCTTTTTCCATGCTATGCATGCTCCAAATTAATTAAAAGAACAAGCTGTTAATTATGAATCATGCCAGAGCTGAGGATGCTACTGTAGTAACTTTGAAATAGCATGTTTTTAAGCTCACCTGTAACCAATTTGATTAATGTGATCAGTGTCTAACAACATCTTCCACAGGAGACAAAGGAAAAGTGGGGATGAACCTTGAGCAGAGAAATGTGTGATTATTTCATTCTCACTGGTCATCGACTTCCACTTCCGGTATTCTTCTTCCACATTCTTCTTCAGATTAAAACGGCTTTCCTGAGGCACGTTGTTCTGCTTGAAGAACACCTGAAAAAAGTAGGCTTTGTAACTGAGAGCCTACAGTAAAACATTTGAACAGGAAAATTTTCCCTGATTTAGCACTGTATGGGTTCCTACTTGCCTGTACCATACAGCCTACTAGGGAGGGCTGTTATTTCACTGTGATACCTCAGTGACTGTTCTGTCACTAACAAAGCTACATGACCAACTGCCACAAGAAAAAATGGCTTTTCCAACTTCTTATTTTATTTTTTAGTTTTTAAACCATCTGATCTACCTTGCATCAGAAGTTTGATTAGTTGACCAAATCTGACCTTAGAATACTCTAGGGGAATGTAGCTAACACATTTCTAAAAAAATAGCAACGTTATAACCATGCTGTATTCTTTAGGGACTTGAGATTAATGCAGTCTAGAGAGGGGAAGACTCTCACCAACCCACAAAAGGCAAAGGATCTTGTTAAGATAATAAATGCACAGTAGTTTACCATTGTAAAGTCTTCAGGTTTAAACTATTACCTGCAGAGGAGCTGGAAAACAGCTTAGTGTATGTGATGCCCAGTTATGTGGCGTGAAACTCATGATTGTTTGCAGTATGTCCTTGCACCAAGTTCCCTGAATTGAATCAGAGCCTGTGAAAAAGTCTAGAAAATGGATTGATGGTATTAGAATTGTTCCTTTTGTCATAATATGCATCATGGCTTTTCTAGTCCAACAGTTTCCTTTTTTTGTCCAACTTCTCCCAGCCCCTTTCTTCAACTTTATTTGGCTACAGAGGACATTGGATATTACCTTTCTTATGCTATTAACAATGTGAAAATTATTTATAAGGTTTGAGCTAGAAATAAAGCAATCATGATTTTAACATTTGGTATTTAATTTCCTGTAATGTCACTAAAACAAGCTTCTGCTGATTAACTGATTTGACTTTTAGAAAAAAATTGAGGAAGATAATGATGGTGAATTTGACAGATGCCATTTTATACTGCTTCAAAAAGGCTGCTCAGAAGTACCTGCCGCAATTAAGGTGTAGAAATGAAAGCCTCATTCCCCCAAACCTTGGGCTGATTTCATCAAAGGTTGAGAAATGGTTAAAAAAATAAAAAAGAAATCAACACATAGAAGTTCTTTCCCTTTCAAATCACCTCCACCTCCAGTCTTTGTGAATCAGTTGCTCTAACTCTCCAGTGTGTCTGCAGACTAGAACCATAAAAAAGGAGAGAGAAAACATCTCCTTCAAATCTAACAAAAACCTGATCCATGTCACTGTACACTGTTAAAACTTCAAAAGACACAATGAAAGCTTCCTTTTTTCTCTTCCCCAAAAAAGAAACTCAACATTCAGACTACTTTTTCTTTAATGCAAGCTATAGAGGGGGTGGCTCCTGCATGATCAGCACAATTGCTGTATTTCTTGCTATTTAAATAGCATGTATCATTCCAAGTGTTTAGATTTAAAATAATGACATTCAAAATAAGACACTAAAAAACCTCTTACACCCTAGTGTCACAGTGTACCTCTGAAAAAAATTTTTAAGAATATCTCATTGTCTCTTCAGTAACAGCTTTTTTCCTAAGAACAAGTAGTTAGAAATTAAAATTACACTTTTTTTTCAAAACCAGAAGTGCATGGGATATGTTTTATGACTAGGTCATTACCATGACACTCTTTTGAACAGTACTTTAGAGAAATGGTTTGACTATAGCTTTTACTGGGATGTACTGCTATTACCTGTTACATGTGTTGCCCTTGCCAGAGTTAAGATCAAAGCCCTGTTGAGTTCTTCTGATTCTGCTGAAAGAACTGTTTTGGGATCATTGAGGAAGCGTGTGAACTGCGGTTGGACTTCTGAGCTGCCCAAAGCTGTGATTAGCCTTAGAGCAGTACTCTCAACACTGAAAGAAGAACACAGTCCAGTTAGCAAGTAATACTTAGGCTGATGCTTCCAGGATTCCAAAAGTACCTACTTTTTCCCTCCATTTACTGCTTCAAATAATACAGAAACATTTTGTCTTAAAAATTATGTTCTTAACCTTTTGAAAAAGTTCACTTTTTCTACTGTTTAATAAATTTATCAACTATTTCAGTATCTTATTTTCAAATAAAGCACTCAAAAGTAGATTTAGCAAAAATTCCAAGTGCAGAAACCCTGATAAAGAGCCTCAAGTATCTCCAATTTAGTGCCCCCTTATTATTTTTTGCACATCTTCATCTAAAGAATATAAATAAATATATGCAAAACCAAAATAAAATGGCATGAATAATACATAGGAAGCTTCAAAGCTAACTACCATCTTCAAGTAGACAGCACTAAATTGTCCTTATTAAAGAAATTAGGAAGCTGAGGAAGTATAACTTTTGATTAAAAGCACTTTAATTTCCAGTGCTTTAGTTGGAAGCACTTTTCACACCAGGTAGTTTGAAGTAATTGGAAGGATTTTTATAACATTGTCTTTGAAATGCCAAAGCCATAGTTTAGTTTATTCTAGTTGTAATGCGGTGCTCATTAAAATTGATGAACATCTGTATTTTACAGACAAAGTGATAAAACAAGATTGAGGTCAATATAGACATCAAGGCCTTGAATTTAAGGAGAAACTTGTGTTAATATTTTCTTTAAGCTTGGTAAAGGATAAGCAACTAGGCAATTTCAATTTGGACTATGAAATTGAGAAGTCTGATCCAGTGGAAGGTGTCCCTGCCCACAGCAAAAGAGTTGGAACTAGATGAACTTTAAGGTCCCTTCTAACCCAAACTTTCTATGAATCTATGAATTTACTGCATAATTAGACTTTCTCTATATGAACTGGTAATAATGAAGTTACTCTGTCTCACATACTCCCACAAGATTTACTGTACTCTAAGAGTCAATGGACACTATTTTCCCCAACTTTTTGACAACAAGCCCCAGATTCTACATAGAAACTGAACCTCATGCTCTTCAACTTTGTTAACAGTAAGGTAAACTCAAAGCTTTTGCCTGGAATTACCTGCATAACCTCTATAGACCTTCTCTAACCAGCTTTGTCATCTTTCTTGTATTCAAATTAGCCACTGTTTTAGGCTATCATGAGAAACAACATAGGAGGGACTCCACTCAGGTTCATGTACAGTCACCACTGCTTTGCAGAAACTCTTTTTCAGATGCAGAATGAACCAGATTGATCCTCTGACCTGACTGAAAATCAAACTTACATAAAAATTAAGTGGAACCAACTTAACTCTTGTAATGGAATTAATCTTCCTCTACAGAAGGAAGAAAGCACAGTCTCACTGGCAGACAAGCCAAGCATTGATTACAAGTAGCAGGCATTGCCCTTTATCTACCACGCAAGAAGCACTTCTTGGACATGACAGTTCTGTCCAAGAACTGTGCTGACTCATGACACTGCTGCCACGTGTGTGCAAGACACTGCCTCATGCATCTCTGCAGAGCACTACTGTTAACATCCAACTGTACTGCTGAAACACGCCCTGCTGAGACACCCCAGAACAAGTCAATCACAGAAGTAAGACTGGGAAGTGCCATTTAAACAGCTCTCATGAAGCTTTCAACAAGAAGAAGAAGGAATCTGAGTTTATGGACAAATATGGCAAACGTCACTCACCAGAGATGAAGCTGGTTCTGATTAGTTTGTGGCACAGCAGCCAAGGAATGAAGATGGCTGAGGAGCTGGACTCTGTAATGAGGCTGGATATGATGCATCCGATAGCTAAACATTTCCAGCAGAGTATGCAAAATTCCCCATGCATGAGATTTGAACACTGTTGGCAGAAGCTGACCTTATGGAAAAAAGTTTGAAAGGTAAGTTTTACAACTGACCACACCCTGAAATATAACTACAGAGTACATTGGTTTTATTAGGCTATAAGTCACAGACATTTGTTTTGAAAAGTGTATTACTTCCAAAGAGCATATGTGCAAGTGCTGTCTGAAGATGCTGCAAACATATACAGCTTAATAATCTTTTGCATATACACATACAGCAGACATACAAATTATTTTAACAAGAGTAATTATGTATCCTGTGTGTCTCAAAGTAACTTTGCTTATGCCTTTCCATTAAGCATTTTTTTTACATAGCACAGCACAACTTGAAAGGTCCCAGCCATACAAGTGATGGCATAAAGGGACAGCAGCACAACTGGTCTGGAATTTACTGCAGCACTAGGACAACTTTCAGTTTCTTTTATATTAAACTAATTTATACATGCTGCATCATTATATTTTCAGTTTTAGTATAGTCTCCAGTTGCCATTAAACAAATACTACTTAACAGAAAGAAAGAGGGGAAAAAGGTTTTCTTTCTTACTGATAAAGCCTTTGATGCCCAAGGATTCTATTTCCATATAAACCAACAGGCGACTATAGGTTTCCACAAGAGCAGGAGCCAAGGCCACGCTAGATTTTGCATGAGCCAGCTTAATTACCCTTGTAGCTATGCTGTGAATCAGACTGAGGAAAGAGAGAAAGTGTTTCTAAATCAAAAACATGGACTTGAAACTTAACACATTTTAAAAGTAAATTAATAGATCTATATATGACATGTCCAGCCATGGGAAGCCTTTCTGATGATAATTAGCTACATACAGATTTATGGGTTAAAAAGAAAAAGCTAGCTGCATATACTGTACCTCATTTTGGCATGAACTGTGAGTGAGTCCAAGAGGTTCATTGGCAATGGGGTGATAGACCCTGATGCCATGCAATTAGTCCCTGGAAGAGGTGTCCTCATGTTGCCATTTCCATAAATAGTCTCTACTAGCACACCCATTGGCAAAGTGAAACACTCTGAATTGGTTGAGTAAGCATTGCACAACAAGGCAATTTTGTAGTCATTCATCTGTAAGCTCTTATTCCTTAAGCTCTGTTGCAAAAACCTGTGTGCCATAAAGATTAAACATTAAGCAGAAAGAATACACATGCATTCCAGGAATATAGCTACAACAACCTCAGTTATAAAACCCATTATAAAATAGAAGAAAAAATCAAAACAGTTATTAATTGCACTACATCAAAACAACAACTTCTTATGCCACAGTTTGTTTCACTGTGTTACGATTTTACTACATTGGAGAAACAACTCAGGAAAAAAATCACAGTTAAAAATCACCTTTCCAGACAAAAAGTTAACCCAATGTACTGCTTATCCACACTTTCCAAACCACAGCATAACAAAACAAAATTGTCCATTTCCTTTCAGATTCTCTATTACTAATAAAGACTTATTATTCTGAGATAAAATGCATAAATTTCTGCTAGCTGGATAACAACATTTAACTTTTTATGAAATATTCTGAGTTTGATCTCTGTCTTTTTGAAAGACTTTGAAGTCACTCTACTGATAACCTTTATACAGCATCCCATCACACAATACATTCTGAATACAGACTTGGAACTGCCAATTTCATTATGCCTAAATATAAATCAAAACATTACAAAACCCCCACACTCACTCATGGTGAAGCTTAAGAGAATGAGGAATGGGAATCTGCAACTTGGAGTTGTCACTATGGGCCTTCCGGTTCAGATGAATCCAAATGCAGGTCATTGCAAAAGCATGAGTTGACTGGGGTTTGTTAATGTCAGGTACAGGAATATACTAAAGAAAGAACACATGAATGCAACATACCACATAGATTAATGTGCAGAAAACCTACTTAGATAGCCCAGTATTCACAAGATCGGGTTTTCAGTAATTTTAAGAAATTGTCTAAGACCTTGGCAAAAGAAGTTCATGCTTAAGAGTATACAGTTTCCAGACATATACATAGTTACAAAGCATATGCTTTTTCTCTCAGCCTCACACACATTATTCAGAAACCCGTTATGGTATCTGCTTCCATAGTAGGTATTTAGTGGTTCAACAGTATTTTCTGAAAAATCTGAATTGTTCAGCATCACAGTAAATCCTTAAACATTAATACACTTCTCATGAAAAGGTACAGATACAACCCAAAATTAAAAAGTTTTGGATCCAGACTTAGCTACAATATTGCCACTGGAAAAGGAACTCTGGCTTTCCCCTTTTGCCAACATCCACATTTCTTTCCTTTTGATACAGTTACTGCTGCACAAACACCAGTGACAGTGCAAGTGAGACAGCACCAATACATCATCAACAGGATAGTAAGGTAGATTCTTTTAAAAGAACCATCCAGAGATAACATTTTAAGCGCTTGTGAAACTGAATCTTAAAAAATGCTTCCTAGAATTCAGTTTCACAAGTGCTTAAAAAGCACTAGTCAAACAAAGACTTTGAATAAGTGTAATTTGGAGCCATCACTACAGCTGAAGTAAGCAGTCCTACTCCTCTTCCCATATCTTATGCTGACAAAACCAATTGAAATCTTCTGACGCAAATTGTACTGAAGAACTTCTGTGGGCCAAAACTAATGTAGCAGGGGGAAAAATTGTTACATATGACTTTGATACATCACACACCTGTAGTTTTCTATTCATTCACCCAAAGTAAAAAGCACTACGATTAGAATAAGCAATCAGGACTTCACACTGACAGTGCTGCCAGAATTAAAGTTTAAAAACTTTATCTAAGTGCCCCTTCCTCAGGAACTTTAATTTTAGAGGAATGTACAAAGCATGGATATGATTTGATTTGCTCCTGCAGAATGAATTTAAAGTACTATTCTGTTTCAGCCCAGATGTAACAACAGAATTACACATTATTCCTTTACAGTCTCATCAGTGCTTTATTTAACTCCTCAAAACCTTAGTCAAACCAAAGCCAAGGAAGAGAGGAGTTAATACAAGTCTTTCTTGCCCCTAAAAACAAATGTGGTTACATGGATCCTCCAAAAAATGTACAAAAAATCTCCTCCCAGCTATGTAGCACACTGTTCTAACAGTGACTCAAGAATGATAGTAGTATTGACATATGAAGGTCCCAAGCTGGATTAAAAAAAAAACCTTTAATATCAGAGACTTACTTCTTTCTCAGGATACAGGAGGTCAAACAGCTTCATAACTGGGAGGAAGTCAGCCAGTGCATTCTTCTGGATGCTGCCAGAGATGAACTGGAGTAGCACCCACATGAGGTGGTCTCTCCCCTTAATGAGACCACGGCCTGCCAGCTGTCAAGAACACTCAGTAACAGACAAATACTGCATGCAGAAGAAAAATCACTGCAAAAATTCTCATGAAATTAGAAGGGCAGACTAAAACAGTTTCAGCAGAGAATTTTATAGCAGAACTTAGGCAGAAACATACATCATTTTCAGAAAGATAAATAGGTACATTAGTTGTAATACATGAAAGGACTCTGTGAGGACCACAACAATTAATGGTAAGACTTAAAATGCATTTAACTCCTGAGGATCACTGCTTTGAAAAACTAGCAACACTTAAATATTGGTCTTAAATTGTCACATTGTAGCCCTGTAGTGAAGTACAGTATTGCCATTGCTAGCATCAGGCCACAAGTTTTATAAACTCCTACAAAGGAAGTCCCTGAGCCAGAACAATTTTGGTTTGCTTCATCTGGACTCACCTGGGTTTTGGTGTTTTGTTTTTTTTTTTGTAATTAGCTTTTTTATCTGTAACAGTAACTCTCTAATAACTAATATGCTACTCTTATCTTGCTTGCTATAGTTTTATACTAGATTTGTACAATTGCGTTGTGTAATGCCTATTGTTTCAATGGTTTATTAACAGTAATTACAGTAATACAGCCCTGGTAAAATTAATTTCAGGGAAAACAAAGACAGCAGAGAACTACAATCCATCAGAAGTGGAACACAATATGCATAGGAAATTTTTATGCAACACGGAACTGTAGACAAATTACAACAGAGCAATGTGCTGTGCATGTTGGAAACTACATCTAAATAGCCACAAACTGATCCTACAGCAAGGAGCAAACATCCCCACCCTACCATCAACAGCATACAGCTCTCTCAGCAAAGAGCTCTGGAGGACTGGCATCACCACCCTTAGAACCATAACCTTGAGCACCAGAGAAAAGGGCAAATACTAGTATCAGTTCAAATGGAATTATTACTAGGAAGTAATAATAACTTGGGACTGTGATTGCCAGTATAATCATAATCGGACAAATTACCTTTGATTGCTTTGAGTAGATTGATTAGACAAACAGCAAGTTCCTACATGGCACACTTTTTTAGTCCACAAACAGAACAGGGCATTCACTCTGTTCAAAATTTGTTTGTAAACTGGATGCACACAACAGCACAGTACTTAGGTCTTCTGAATGATGCCAGTTTATCTCTTTATTCTAGTTATTAGCACACTTTGAATCCAAATAAAATGCAACATCCTGTAACTGAGTACACTAAAAACACACCTAGCTCACAGCACCATAACTTGAGAATTTGACTTCTAGAGAGAACAGCAATTAAAAATTTAATTAATCTTACACATAAAGTACTTCTTGCAGGGACAAATGGCACTTTCAAAAAAATACTGGTTTTGCTTTTTAAATCCCTCTTACCATGTGGGAGTGATACAAACAATTTACCTTTTGATGGAGTGAGAGGACCATATGAGGAAAACTTGCAAACTGAAAGAGCACAAAGAAAATGAGCTGGCTGGAGAGATGCTGCCACAGAAGCTGACTGGTTCCACCATCATCAAACTTCTCTTCAGTCTCAGACCGTTCCATGGCATACACCACAAGATCCACCAGCTGGTCCTCCAGCACAGGGCAACGTTGCTTGTGCTGTAAGGCAGAGATCAGATACAGTATTCCAAAAGCCTTGCCATTAACTCCAGAACTTGCACAGTTGCAGTTACAGTACAGTATTTTGACAGAAGGCTGGGAAGCATGAGATGAAGTCTGAACTTAAGTTAAGGATAAGCCAGTATATTAAAGCTGCACTGTGTTACAGGTCACAATGATTTTTTTACATTTTATCATATATTCCATAATTCCCCTACTCAGTTCCAAAACACAGTTCATTAACACACAGATAACATTTGGGGTTTTTTTTGCTGTTTCATAGAATATTCAGGCAAAATGTTATTTCTCTGATTGCACACTCACAGAAAACAAAGTCCATTCTTTAAACACACATGTGGGGGTTTTTTTATTTGGTTTGGGGTTTTTTGCCTTTTTTTTTCCATTCTTTCTTTTCTCCATTAAGTCCATTTCAAAAGTAGGGATCACCATAAATTCAGAGAAAGCATCCCAATACATGATGAAAGTGCTTGATAACTATTCTCTTTTTCACTCTCATATTGGGTTCACCTACTGCCTGCAACTAGCAGCAGAATTAACATCTGGTTAATACCTCTATAACTAGATGCTGTCCTGTTGACATAGCACCACAGGTTACAACATCAAAAAAGCCTGAGAATTAATCACTGTTGTGTTCTACATACTGTAAATAGAACAGAAATTACACATGAGAGTGAGCAGCCCCTTGGATGTTAGACAGCCACAGTCTTCACACTGAGCTATGCAAACCCAGAAATAATTTAAAATACACACCATCTCTGATGATTTTTAATAATGATCAAATACAGAACACATTAAATATTCAGATATATACTGTTAGTACAGATGTATATAAAGTAGGTCCACTACCAGTTATTTGAAACTCAGATTATAAATCTGCAGTTCAACACTACCAAGTATAATGTCACATATTACAAGATCTTCAGTGCAACAACTTTTTGCTATTATCCTGCATTTGAATTGTTACACTCATTTAATGTACTATAACTAAAGAAAAAATCCCATGGAGAATTTAACTTATCTCAGAAAGTGTTAGCACCTTGGAAATAATCTAACTTGTTTGTTTCAATGCATTCTGTACTTAGGAATGGTCACATTTAGTCATTTTTTTAATTTGGCCTGATGCCTGTAACATAATGCAGCCTTAAAGAAAAAATTATTACTTTATGATACAAAAGAAAAGGAACTGAGCTGCTCAAACACTAACCATGACAATGCATTATCCCTTTCTAGAGGCAAAAAGGTGTATGTAAAAAAGTTTTAAAAGATAACCCCAATATTCATAAAAGATTTCAGGGATGCCTTAGATGAATTCTTTGACTTACTAGCCAGGCAGCCTAAAAAAAGGCTAATATAAAGATATAATAAAAGTAAAGAGAGATGCTGAAAGGAGATGCTTGTTCTACCTTCATTGATGGTACTCTTTAGCTATGAAAAAAAAAAGAGATTCTCTTCAATTAAAAATAGAATGCAAGAATTGGAAAAGTTGACAAAATACAGTGAACAGCAACCCCTGTTGCATGCTCTTTGCCAGCTCAAAACTGCAGAAAGCTACAATTCCAGCTCTGCTTTCTTGAAGCATGCTTAACACAAACCTCTAGCTAAGGCAGAAAGCACCGATGATACCTTTTCTCCCAGTCCGCAATGTCATTATCACAGACCAACCACAGTATGGGTTACAGAGAGCAGTATTGGCACCATCCCTTCAGAACACCTTGGGGCTTTTGTGGCTCCTTTTTCTCCCCCTCCCAAAGCAACTAATTATGAAGCAGAGCAGGGTGCAACAGACAACACTACAGACTAGTTTATAATCCAGCATGCAAAACTACTATGTACAGGGCTTGAAATTTAATAGTTTGCTAAGCACTGGGTTAATGTCCAAAAACCTAACCACGTTAGGCTATATTAATTTGGAATAAAGTTATTCAAAGAATACAACAGGAAAAATATTACTGTTAAAAAGAGAGCCAGAATTTCCAGTAGGAATTTTTGCTATTCCAAATAATTCTAAGACTGGGAAAAGTTTAATAGCCAGGAAATTAAAAAAATGAATTCAAGCTTTAATTCTGAAAACCACACTTTCATTGTGTTAAAAACAATCTTCCATCAGAAAAATAGCAGTACATCACATTCTATCCTCATTCATTTAATTTTCTGGCAATTTTTATTTTCTGTATTTTCAGTGAATATACATTTCTGCGAATGTTTTATATCTGTAGTTTCAGAACTCTTGAAAATAAAATACTGTGCTGCACAGGAATTTGCAGAAATGGACCCTTGTTTTATTAATTGCTCATAAGTGAAAGAAAAGCTCAGTATAAACTGAGATGAGTAAAATTATAGGTGAGAGCTGATTACCCTCATAAATAAGTAGGAATTCATGTTTTGGCAGAGTTTAAGTAAAACAAAAACAAAAAACAAAAAACCTCCAAATGCTGTTCTGGATTATGTATGAAAAAAATGTAGCATTCAAGATCACTGTACCTTTTCTCCTAAAGTAAATATTACTCTAATTTTCACAATTTGGTTGTACAAACACATTCTCCATTTTGTTATGAGAATAACATTTAAAGATCTGAAAATACATAATTTTATTGAAAACATTATTAAACCATTAAAATATAGGAGGGAGAAAATGCGCTTCCATGACAACTTGACACTACAATTCCTCAAGGCCAGCCTTCTAATGGACTGGTGGTATTTCTTAAAGTGGATCAGAGCTTCAGTTGGATGGTGGCTTGTTGTTCTAATTTGGGCTTGAATTTTTAATTCCTTCTTCTTTTGGGATGTCGAGACAGGGTGGGTATCAAACAGTGAGGCAGGGGCATGGCTAGCATTAAAAGTATTTCCATAAAGAAAAATATTTTAAGGAGTTAGTAAGGCTGGTTGATGGCTATGATAGCTTTTCAGTATTTTAAACAAACAACATTTAGTAGATATCTACACTTAAGAAATGGACTGAGAAGACCAAATCACAGAGGCCAAGACCCCTATAAAAGTAAATGGTGTCTCCAAAAGTCCAATTCAAAATGCCTGAAGTAGTTAAAACATGACAGAACTACTCCCACACTTCCATTTTCAAAAACTGTGCGCTATGAGGACACAAAACCTTAAAGCTTATTGTTTATATTATACCTGATTCTGTCATCTCTCCCAAGTTCAACAGCCTTTCTCAAGTTTCCCTCATTAAAAAAAGGAGTTTTACACTTATACAAGGAACATATACTTGAGTGTTCTCAACGCACACCCTTACAATCAGAAACCTGTAGAAAATAATCACACCCCTTAAACTAAATACTTTGCCACATTATCACCAGTTAAATTGGATAGTAAGATCCCAGCATCAACCAGAATTTTAAAAATAAAAGTGAAAGTCAATTTTTAAATATTGCATTACGTCATTCCTTTCACTTAACAGCTCTGCTTACAACAGCTTCCCCATGCTAATTATCCTGGTTTGTAGCTAGCAGAGAACACAACTACACATTCACCTGCACAGAGTAAGGCATAGATAAGCTGCAGATCACTGCTGCTGGTTTAAAAGGTGACCAGCCGAATACACTATTAAAGAGCAAATCATTAATTCAATAGCTGCTAATTAAACATTTTTACATTACAGAAACAAGATATCCAAAAATTACCTCCTCTCTCAAATATTCCCCAAAATAACAGTTTCTGATTGATTAGAGGACTGCAACAAGACCCTATGTTCTTCACACAAGTCTGTACATACAGAGAAGGTAAAGATATAAATCAAAACCTCCAAAGACAGTTCATGTCCTTAAGACATTACTTTAGTTCTGTTTTAAGAAACAACCATAAGATCCCTAAACCAAATCTTAATGTGGTATCAGCGCACTATGACACTCTGAACTGTTAATAATTTTCCAAAAAACCGAATTGTTACATGGTTCAAAAAATTATTTAAAAAAATAACTAAGAATTGAAATTGACACTTCAGCTAGCAGGAGAATATAAATTGACATAGAATTGTTGAGTCATTTAGGTTGCAAAAAGACCCTTAAGATAAGATTTCAACTGCAAACCATGATAATATACAGAATAAAATACAATTTAAATCTCTACTTCCTATAGACCAATTCAAACAGATATACAAGAGTATGTACTGTCCCACACAGAAGTACACAGTAGCAAAAGCTCAGAGTCCCTAGACACCAACAAAAGAAACATTTTGAAGTCTATATTATTACATTTGGACTTAAAACCATATACTTGATAAAGTTATTGGAAAATCTCATCCCACAAGAAAACTTAGAATCCTGAAAGGAACACATGAATCTTTAAACATACAATATTTTACCTTCATTTTTCTCCCTGCAAGGTTAACAGGAGAGCTGGATTTGTGTATGTTTTACACAACTCAGAGATGGCTTGAGTGAATGGTTTTCTAACACAGATCTGCTTAGTTAAGACTGAACCACAAAATTTCGTTGTTCATCTTCAAGAACTAGGACAAATCTGGCTGAACCATACCTAGATTGTGATGCCAAAAGATTCAAATGAAGGCTCCAATCCTGCAACTGGATCTGTGTAAATAGTTGACAGGGCATACAAGCAACTCCACATAAATAATTAATGATCATAAATAAATAATGATCATTGCGTTGAGATGTCTCTGTACTTAATCTGAAACAAACTTGGCACTATTTGCATTTCTAAGTGTCTTCTATTATAGTGACAGTTCAATTTCTGCAAGTAATTTCTCTAATAAATAAAATACAACATTATCAGCCATTTTACTGAAAGCATTGATATAGTTACACAATTTCTGAAAAGCATGCTACTATTTTTGTCAGGTGGCTACATTAACAAATTGAAATGTAACATAAAGGTAATTTGCACCTAAAAACAGGTAAAATTTCAATGTTTTCCACAGTTTTATGCAAAGTATAATAACGTTTAAATGGAACATATTTCCTGTTCTATACCACTGTACCACCCACCTCTGTATCTGTATTTTCAACTCACGTTATTTTCAACTCACAAATTTCCAACATCTTTATGCTGGTGTAACTGTAGTAGCACAGCTATAGTTCATGTTCTGTCAGCATTTCCTTTATAAGCTACATTCTTCACGTTTGTTGCTTGGCCATAAAAGTTCACGCTGGGATGAAACTTTGTGTAGGAATTCCTATACTAGCAAACAAATTTTAAAAGTATAATTTAATACATTTTACTTCTTCAATTACTTTTAGAGGACGGTGAAGTAGGAGCTAAAACCCAGCATTTTTAACATAAATGATATTTTTTTTTTACATGAAAGAACAGACCATCCATAGTTAGGAGAATAAAATGGGTTCAACAATTTTTGTCTGTATCTTGTATTATTTACCAGCTACAAGATGGATAGAAGAATAATTTCGTTTATCAAAATGCAGACACAGAAAGACACACAAATACTACTCATTTAAACAGTAAGCCTAGCAGCTCAATTCCAAGGTTTAATATTTCAGCTGCTTTACGTCTCAGGTACAAAAGATCGTTATATACAACACAGAGTACTGTAAGCCAAGATGTAGGAATCTGTGCATTCAAAAACATTGTCCCAGTTCAGAAAATGCACTGGTGTATTCCATTACATTGGGAAATGTACACAAGGTTTCAGGATCATGTAAATTTTATAGTCAAGTTACAAACCTGAAAAAAGTTTCTTAAATGGAAACACTGACACAACCTTCACTATAGTATTGCAAACAGCAACGCTATTTTATAAATCTTAAAACACTGCTTTTTTAAAGTAGGTGTGGCAATTATTAGTGTAATGAGGGATAAACTATAACACCCATAATTTAAAATTTCAAGCAGAAGTCCACTTGGTTGACTTGCTCAGGTGTTTACTCATTTAAACAAGAAGTCAAAATTTTAAGGAACTACTTTTTGTGCAGTATTCTGCACTATTCTTCTTTCACCTAGATTGGAGAATATTCTAATTGCCTGTTGGGAAGTTCTTTACAGAAGCTTCCTAATGATAAGAAAATTCCACTAGTAAACCTTTCTTTTTTTAAATTATGTATTTACAGCCTTATATTTTTACAATTAAGTCCAGTGGATGTTTTTTTCCACCGGATTAAGGAAAGAAATTTTGAACTAAAAATCTCTCCTCATCTGAAAATTCCAGCAAAGCTGAAGTTATGACTGGCAAGGGAAGTTATAACTGGTAAGTTACGACTGGTAGCAGTCCATTCCAAGAAAAAATGTTAGTATCAAAGGACCACTGACTGTCAGCTTTATGCTATATCCCTTGTATCTCTAGAAAATTGTAGTGAAAATTTGCCCTTGACTAATGGTCCTGCCAATTTCAAGCCCTGACTGTACATGTATTCTCTACCTGGAATCAGTGGCTACAAAGCGGCCAGCGTATCGTTAGTCACAATACAACAGTAAGGTTGTGAACATACCTGAGCAATGTTCAAGGTCTAGAGCATTGGAGGATGGGCAGGACAAGACAGGACAGAACAAAAATAAAGGAAGAAAAAAAGAAAAGACAAAACAGTGACTATGAGGCCAGCCTCAAGGATCCCCAAGTCAGACTAAGCCCCCCCCATTCTAAAGTTTCAAAAAAAAAAAAGTAACAAAACAAACCCCAGCTTCCAACTATTCTAGTACTATAACATTCCAATACAACAGAGTACAACAATGCTTTAAAAACCAACGAACAACAACCAGTCTCCTACTGTCTGTCAAAGGTGTACTTGAGGCTGGCCTTATAGGAAAAAAAAGCAATGCAAAAAAAAATCATATTTTAAATCTCTACTTTTCAATTTAACATTCGTAAATCAATATACAAATGATAGGAATAACAGTGTCCAATTAACCTAATATGATCTCATAAAAAAAAAAAATCACTCTTGTACCTAAAACTGTTTTGCTTAGTTAGCTATAGCAAAGAAAAGAGAAAAAGAATAGTGCAGATTCTATGCAGAATTAAATCACATGTTACAGCACAGTACAGTACCTGCTTATTCAGACCTAGCATATTGCAGACCATATCCCTTGAATACGGTTGCTCCAGCACATATCTCAACAAAGCAGTCTGTGGCTCAAACAGATCCTTGAAAAAGAAACAATGAATCACATACAAACATATATTGCCTCAAAATTGTGTTTAATACTGAGCTTACATTTAACTGAATAAACAATGTAAGAATGAATATTTAATTTATGCAGGTATGTATTATCTGGGAAATTGTCTTGCTCTCTGGAAACTAAAAGAAATGAGGAGTAATCATAGTTCTTAAGAAGTGGCAGATTTTATGAGGTCCAAGTAGAAGAACATTCTTCACCAAAGAGAAGGATGGTACAGCCTTGGAACAGCCTTGAACTCAAAGGAAACAAGGTAAGACAACTGAGAAAATGCACCAAAATGCATAAAAATCAGGACCGATGTGAAGAAATCGGATATGAAACAACTGCTCACTGCATCTTCCCACAGCCTGAATCACTTTAAATAAAAACGTTATCTGGAGTTGGGTTCAAAACAAACCGAAGGCGCTGATTCCTCATGCAACATGAAGCTGAAATGTGACACTACTTGTCAAAGGAATATTGAGGATACTAAAAGCTTACAGGGGCTCAAGAAGAGTCTGAACAAGTATTTGGGAGATGAAGGTTTACTAAACACATAGAAACCACATCTCTGTCAGGAAACACACAAAATTATAATGGCTGTGGATTGTGAGCACTATACATGGCACTAGACATCCTGGATTTCCTTTCTCAGACATCTAGGGTATGGGGAATGGGATGCAGGACAACATGGACTTTTGTCCTGATCCTTTAAATTCTTTCAATATACCACTACTTCACATTCAGAGTTTTAAGTTTAAATATGCAAACTTTAAGTTTGAATTGTAAATTATCTTTCCTGTGCAATAATGAAGAGCACAGAAAAGAAGAAATTACTTTCCCATTCTCTTCCATCTAGCCAATTTTCCAATCAATTCTTTGCTCTTACTTGCTCTCTCACATGCACACACCCACAAAGAACATGAAATTATGTCTCATGTTCTTCAACAACCCAGACAGCAGTTATACCAAACACTATTTTCCAAGTCCTCTGTATATAGCTAGAAATCACTGAAATATAAAACATCTCCACCTTCAAAGTTAGCCTAATTGGAAGAGATATTCACAGTTGAAATTTTTCCCCGCTTTAATGACATAGAAATTTTGCTTTACTGAATATAACAGGTCTAACAAGTTTAATAAGGCGTACCTTATCATATGGTAAGAGACCTTTCAAAGGAAAACGGAGGGTTGTAGGATCCAGCTTCCATGAGTTACACATGGCACCAGAGTTATTTACCACAGGAAGGAGACTGCAGCGACCTATATGCAACGAAACATAAATTCTCAACCAGTGAAACTGGCCCATTGCCTAATCACTTCGATGCAAAAACTGACCTTGGGCACTTTTATGGTCTCCTTAAATTTCTACTGTTTAGAGGTTTTACGAGAAGGATTGCTTCAAACTGATTTTATTTTTCTAACCAACTTTCAACTAATAAAATATCTACGTAGTAAAGTCCCCATTTATTCACATTGGGTACCTCCAAAATAAGTCTTTGCAAATATCAATCTATAAATACCCTTAGATATTACCAGAATATTGTTCCCCTGCCACTGCTTGACCTAGGGATTTGATTTTGACAGACTGACCCTTTACACAAAGGAAATAGCCTTATAAACCTAAGCACAATCTAGTCTTTCAATTTCCCTTCACTGACCCTGTGGGCAAGATTGTGTTCCGTAAAGCAGTCAAACACAAGTGTGTGTATTCCAATTAAAATCAATGAAGATCCAGTTAATTCAGTCAGCATAGCCTAGTGAGACCAGAACACAGGAAGCGTGTTTGGTATGAATTTACACTTGTAATGTAAGGCTGAATTTACACTTGTTAGTCAGTGTAGATTAGACAAGTAGCCTTTACTTTAGTTGCTTAAACATAAGCATCTGAACTAAGCCCCAAGCAAACCTGTATATCAGCATGTAAATTTAGGTGCCTCAATTTTGACCTCTCTCCAGCTGAAATTCCATGACTTCTATTATCCAAACTGGCCATATTATTATCAGATAAAACAAGAAGTAAATAAATATTTATTTCTTCCCTTCAATTTTGTCTATACAGGTCATTTACACATACACCACTTGGAAAAATAAAATGTGATTCCTGTCAGCCATATAAATAAAAGCTATGCCACACTTCCAACACTTCTGATGCTTCTGAAATGAAATGCTTTGGGAGCATTACAGATGAATTTACATTTTTAATCTCTGCACTAAAGAAGCTCCGTCACAATAAACCTTGCTCAGAACTAATGCAGCTCTTATTAAACTACTCAAAGCAAACAGAAGACATTTTTATCTTTTGAAGAAAAATGTAGCAGGAATCATATTAAAACAAAGCCAAATTTTGATCACCAGATTTCTAACAATAAATGAATATGAGCATTTCTTTCACAGAAAAGTAGAATGAGTACCCATCTGAACTAGGAAATGTTCACCCTGAAGCCTGCAACAACAGAGAAGAGGCTGAGCAGCTACAAAAGCTCCAATGGAAACTGAAGTAAAAACATTTCAAGACTAACATCCCAGTGGATATGTATTAACTTGGGCACAGAAAACCTACAATTTCCCTACTCTACTAGTGACCCATAGTTACAAATCATACGACTACGTAACAACTAGCACACTTCCACTACCAGCAGGGAGCAAAGAATTATTTTGATCTCATCAGTGAATTCTCCCCATCAAAACAAAAACTGAAAGGAACCAAGTCTGAGAACAAACTGACAAGGGCAGAGGTACTAGCTGAAACATAAGATCTGAATTATTTTGCTTAGCTGACACAGGTCCCAGGAGGTTCTAAGAAAAAAATAGTTCAAAATAAATTAATTCATTTTAAAGTCATTCATTAAGTCATTGCCTTACCACAAATAGAATTTATTCTTGCTGTAGGTCTGAAGGTATCCACAAAATCTGATACTAAATTACCTAGTAACTGGGTGAGAAGAGGAGAAAAAAATTAGGGCTTGAGTTCCAGACATTGATAAGGAATGTTTAAGATTTAAAAATATACACATGTATGGATTTTAATAAAATATGCAGAAACTGACTAAAATAACTAGCTTCCTATTTCAAACAGTTGGAAAAATCATCTGGAACATAAAACTACAAAATGAAAACTGTGGCATTAGAAAGGAGGCGCAGGAAGCACTCTTCCCCGTTTGCACTCAAGCGGGAGTTTATATAAGAAGTGTCTCCTATGCAAACTATGTTATTTGAATGCATAACACTTAGAAATAGATTATTTAAAATAAACTATAATTTCTGTTCATAACAAATCTCTGTCGCTGAATAACAATTCCACATAGAAAAATGGCCCCAATTAGTACAATCTACTTTAAATCTTCTCTCAAAAGACAGTAACAATTTTCCCAGTAATACAGGGGAGTTGGGATTTTACCCTTTTCCAAACACGTAGATATCTTAACAGAATGCAAAATTAAACACTGGATCAATATTATGTTATTTTTTGGAAACAACAATTTTCATTCCACCAGAGCCCCATATATCTCTGCATAACTGAGTTTAAACAGAAAACCCTGGTCAGTTATTTTAAGTGATTTTTCTTATCCTGAAGCTATAGAGAAAGCACACAGTGGTAGGTATGCATGACCTGCATTTGCAAACCTATTCAACAACAACAACTCAGTTCCTCAAAAGTTTTGAATATCAGACCATAGGTCAAAATTATGTCATATGTTTCATGCAAGAGCACAGGGAGCTGCTGCTGCAATCACATCAAGCCTGTATCTTCATTTATATGACTAAACACAAAGCTTTTGAAGAAAATCTGCAGATTTTAAATTTTCACACGAACTTTGTTTCAAAATATAGGTGCTGTGTGCAACAAAATTCCAGGGTACATTATTGTATATCATATTACCCAGTGGGGAAGTTTTCCTTCAGGATATAGTTTTCTGATTTCTGTGACTGCAAAGTAGGCAGGCAGCAAACAAGCATTTCTTTCCAAGATGTAGGCTACCACCTAGAAATAAAAAAATACATCAGTGTAAAAGACCCTGAATAGGGTAAATGAATGTGTAATCTGTCTAATAGTCTGAGACAGCCCACTGAAACAGATACAAGAAAATACTTGTTCTCACGTTGTATTCTGATAGCAATACTTCAATAATTCTTAAACCTGTTTTTAATTGTACAAGCATAAGTTAGACTGTTTGAGTCTTAAGACCACGCCTCTATGTCTGCCCATAAAGTACAGAAAAAAAATACTATTTTTATCCACTAAGGAAAAACTATTAATTGTTATTATATCCTATACATCTTACCTTAGGCAAGTCAAATACTGGCCCTGACTCTCTTATTAGAGATTTTATCACTTACAATATCCCACAAAAGCACTTTGCTTACTGCATAAACTGCAATTGCAGTAAAGAATTTGAACACAGAGTAAGACTTTCCTGTTGAACTATACCAACAACCAGAGCTATCCCAACCATCAGAAACTCACTAGTAACAAGAGAATGAGGCCTATCTTCCTCTATAGCAGTATAAAATCCATATAGTTACCTCTCTTGCTGCTAAAAGTTGCTGTACAACAGCTGAGCTCACAGTGTTTGGAATTGTTAGGATTTTCTCTAGGATGACTTTCAGCAGATCACGCACACCCTGAAAGAAAGCACATGAAATTAATGTTCCTAGATATTCTTTATTTCTGGCAGAAAGATTACACAATCAATATGCTCAGACAATATTTTGACAGAAAAATTAGTTCTTGCTGTTAAGTGTCAGAAGACAAACTGCTACTGAGACTATTAATACTGAATACATTAAAATTTAACACTAATTACATTAAATTCCTTATGGAATGTCTCGGTCTTAGGATGTTCCAGAAGAGAAAGTAACTGTTGGTATTTTGATGTGCATCCAGAGACATCCAACCTACAAAGCCTTTTGCAGCCTGACCAGAGCACAGTGTTGTATTTTGTGTTTTCTGCTCTAACATCATCAACAATGCAGCGAGGTGATTCTCTGCAAGACACGCATGGTCTCCTACTCCTTCTGTTGGAGCTGTACCATGCCCAGGACTCAGCTTTCAGGAGCTTTTCTGCTGTGTAGCAACAGAGGTAAAGCAGATGATAGCATTCCAGCCTTAATGCTTGATAGTTTTTATTTTCCAGTGTTTACCACTTCTGCAACTGCATTAGGGTTATTTAGCTTGTAACTGAAAATGGAGGAAAGGGACTGTAACAGAAAAGTGTTTGAAGAGTTACACTGTAAACACAAAATTATCTCTTAGGGTAAAGTTCAAAAAGCATTAAAAGTGCTTACTGAATTTCCTTTTGTAAGAAAAGCAGACTTTGTAAAATTGGATGTCTCTTAGATAAAATCATAAAAACAAAGGTAGCAAATAACATGTCTTTGCAAAGAGAAAGGAATGAGTGGAAGATACCTTGTAGTCTACACCTCCAATAATCTTCCGAACCAATTTGAATGTTAATGCCCACAGCTGAGTCCTTTCCCACTCGAGTGTATCGGAGTTTATCAGAGATTCACACACCATCCTAGCAGAAGATGACAACGCAAGAATCAATGGCAGATAATAAGCACATGTTTTCCAGCAGTAACTGTACAATGTCATTGCAAAAATACCTCCAAAATATCATCTTCCATGTAGCTAATAAACTACTCCAACATGGCTCACCTGGGTGGCAAAAGTCCAGTTTCTACTGCCATTGCTAGGCAGTCATAAAGAAAAGAAATTCTTTTAGGACTATGTTGGCTATGTATGAATCTTACAATCCACTGGACACACTGTTCATGGGACTCCTGAAAAAACAACAGAGGGGAGAAAGAATGTATTTACTGGTAGTGAAACAAACTATAAAATTCATACAGTATCCTCCCATGAAGAAATGAAACTAACACAAGAACAGGACTATAAATCAGTAGAAGTGATCCAGTTGCCAAATCTATAGTTTTTCCTACAAGTCTTTCCATCTTATTTTGATGAAGCTCACTTGTCCAACAGAAGTTGAGGTCAGTTGTCCAGTAGAGGAAACATTTCCTAGCTTAACCACTGATTTCTATAGTCAACTTTTGTTTTCACAAGTTAGCACAGACTAAAGTAAAGTAGAACTGTTCTACATTATTTTTTCCCTTTCACAGTTATAATCAAATTCACTGAAAATAAAGATGAATAGGCCTCCAATTATGGAGCAGTGTCTGAAGGTATCTAGCTTTTGAAAGGTGATTTCTTAACTTCTTAACCATCTTATTTTATTTATTTCCTCTTTTACCTACTTATTCACTTCTATCAAAAATTCTGTAACAAATGACCTTTTATTCTTTATTTCTTTACTGTTACACTTCTATTTGCTTATTTTTACTTGCACTGCACACCAACCTCTGCTGAACAACTATTTAACCTTACAAATCTCAAAATTACCTTTTTTTTCCTTGCAAAGTCTTCCTATATTCTTTACTATGCCATGTCTGAAACCAGATTCTGAATGACTGGATGCAGACCTTACAGCTTAAGTGTTTGTCTACTAGAAAAGGTACCTTTATATTAAAAAAGTATATAGAGTATAAAGACATAAGTAACAAATCAAATGTTAACCTGGGAAAGACTGCTCCAGAACTGTCTAAAAGCTCCGAGGCAGCTGATCAGTTTAGTTCTCTCATCTTCAGGAGTGTCCATAAACATGCTAATGCAAACAAGAACATCAGTTATTAGCAGTACCCAGTGAAACAAGTAGAAAATTACATTTACACATAAAACCTTCCACAAATAAAGCAGTATTACACTCACCCAGGAAAAGCTTCTTCAATTACTTCTGTTTTCTGTAAGAGAAAAACCCCAAGTGAGCTATTGTTAGAAGGTTTTCTACGACTATAATGGCCCCAGGATGAAGTACAAAAGACAAAGTCACACTGTTATGGGACTGTACCAGAGAACAACAGGTGTCTTCTGCTAAATCACACTACTCCAAAGATGAGATTGCTTTGTTTTCACAGACATATAAAAGTTGTGGGTCCAGATTAAGGCTTTGTTTCTTTGTTATGGGTTGTTTTTTTGGTTGGGTTTTTTTTTGTCTTCTAACTACCTAGAGATTAATTCACTTCTCAAAGTTGTTTGATTGTATTAGTACAGCTCCCTTCTCATCATTTAAAAAATTAGTATTTTTGAATTCCATTAAGTTTTTGCCCCTCATGTTCTGTGACACTCAGTTACACAAATCAACTAAATACAATTACCTCCTCATCCAAATTTAGATCCATTGCTTTTTAAATTTTATTGAATAATGCAATGGTCTTGTATGAGGTAAAAAAACTAAACATGAATATTCAATTTATCTCCTGTAAGACTTTGCTTTATCCCCTTCCTCTCCTTTTTCAACTTCATTTTGCTCAAAGGCTTCTACATCATTATTCTAAAACTTCAGCAAATAGGTTCTGGAAAATATTATCCTAAAAGTTTTCCTACCTTTTGTAAGAATTTAATATTATACTCAGGTGTGATCTATCACTGACCATTATGTATTTCCATTAGCAGATTACTGACATAAAAGCATGTAACAAAATCAATTTGTTGCTGCTCCTTTTCCATCATTTGGCCCAGAATTATCTGTCACTGCTACTCAAGAAGCAAAGCAGAAGCTGACACTCATCTAATCTGCACAGAAAGCAAGGTAAGGTTTGCTGCTGTCCACCAAGTCCATACCAGCAGCAGGGAAAGCAGTAAATTGCTATTTTATCAGTTATGACTCCAAAAATACAGAGAAATTCTCTCAGGGACTATTTTGTTGATGTTCCTTATGATTTTTAGGCAAATAACAGTGCATAAAAACAGGTAGTGTGACAACACAGGCAAATGACAATGTTAAAAATGCAAAAACAATCTGAATGGCAATGCCAAAATGAGAAATCAGTCATGTGTAGACAATTAATATGCTACAAGCAACTAAACACCACACAAAGAAAAGTACATCATGCATTTTATAATGCCAACTTAAAACATGAAGGTTGAAATTCATCACATGGAAATAATTTTCAATTGCTCTGAGACCTACAGATTCTTTCCACTTCAGACATTTCAATCAGCTTATTTTTGGTCTGAAATGTCAGTCAGGCTCCCATTCAGGATCAGCTCCTGTCAGCCCAGTGTTTCCAACTGTGAATGTCTTGTATCTACCAAGAAGCTCATTCATTTGTGCTCCACACAAGCGCGATTCATGACTCACTGACTTGGCTTCACAAAGGGCAAGTCCTCTTTAAGAAATTTAATATCTTTCTATCATAAGGTCACCCACCTAGAGAGGACAAAGAGAAGGCAGTGGAAGTACTTCTTCTGGATTATGCTTTTAATACTACCCCTCACAGTAACCTTCTGGACAAGTTTTGAACTGTGGGATAAGCAGGTTCACAGTGTGCTGGGTGAAGAAGTGGCTGGAGGCCAGAGCTCAAATGGGTGCAGTCAGTGGGGCTTCATCTGGCTGGTGATGGGTCACCAGTGGTATTCCTCTGGGCTCAGTTCTAGAGTTCAGTGTATTTAATATAATGGTGCAAGAGGTAAATGCACCATTAGCAAATCTCCTGACGTTACTAAACTGACAGGTGCTGTTGACTCTCTTGAGGGATGAGAGGCCTTGCAAAAGGATGTGGATAGACTGGAGCACTGAGCAGTCAGTGGCATAAAACTTAGCAAATGCCAGATTCTGTACCTGGGACAGAGTAATGCTGGGCACCAGTATAAACTGGGAGAGGAGTGGCTGCAGACCAGCCCTGCAGAAATGGATCTGGGAGTGCTGGTCAGCAGCAGCTCAGTGTGAGCCAGCAGGGAGAGCCTGGGCAGCCAGGAGGGCAAACCTCATCCTGGGATGCATCAAACCCTCTGTTCAACTATTCTGACAAAAGAGGTGATTATCCTGCTGCACTCAGCTTTGGCACAGCCACACATCGAGTACTGTGAGCCGTTCTAGGGCCTTGAATGCATCCATGGATAGGCAGCAGAGCTGGTTTAACTGTTGGAAGGAATGTCATATGGAAAATGGAGGAGGCCTCTGGGCTAACTGTGCTTCGTTTTGCAGGCAGCATCGTGCGTGAGTATTCCCACAATCAGTTCATCCCATTATGCTGGGTCGGGGACATCCATCTTCTCCTAGTCTCCTTCAAAACTACTTAAACTGCTTATTTCACAGCAAACTCAGCGCTCTGTAATTCGGTATTGGCCAAGCAAACTGTTTCACCCCAGTCCTACTCTGTCCCAGCTTTCTTATGAAGCCCAGCGGGGGCAGAGGGCAGGCCCCTGAAGGGCCCTTCCCTCCCGGCTCCCCCGCCGCCGGGAACAGCGCCAAACAGGGCCGGGAATGGCGGCGGGGCTCCACTGCCATGAAAACCAAAAGCACCTCTCCCATCGGCTTTTCACCTCCGTCAGGACGGCCCACCCCAGAGCGAGCACTGCGGGCCGCAGGGACCCGGACGCGGCCCCGGCAGCGGCAGCGGCGGCGCTCCGGGGACGGACTCACCACCACCTCCTCGAAGATGCTCTGCAGCTGCGTCTCCATGGGCACCATGGGGATCGCCATGGGGCCGGCCGGGCCCCGCCGGGCCCTTTGTCAGGCGCAGGCGGCGGCGCCCACGCCTCCTCCTCCGGCCCCGCCGGAAGCTCCGCGCCGGATCCCGCTCCCCGGGAAGCGGCTGCTCGGCCCGGCCGTTCCGGGCGGCGCCGCCCGCAGCGGGGGGAAGGCAACAGCGTCTTAAAACTTGGGAGTCACTTCGTTTTGTTTTTCATTTTACAAAAATATTCGCCTAGGCTTCTTTGGTTTTTAAATAGTCCATTCTTTGAATAATCTTTTCTTAGAATATTTTGGCGAAATGCTGGTTCTGGTTCTTCCGGCAAGGCCCCCTTAGATTATGATGAGATCCCTCTCTGCAGGGCTGATCTCCAGCCACAACTCTCCCTATTTCTAGTTGCCCCCAGTTTGGTGTAATTAGTGTGGAGTTATTCATTCCTGTAGTAAGTCACAGAACAATCTGAAAATGCGTTTATGTAAAGACATCCAGGAATACAGAATCACAGAACTGCAGAATGGGTCGGGTTGGAAGGAATCACCATGGATTGTGAAAAATGTGTGTCTTATGATTGGCTTTTCGCAAGTATTAAAATGAATATTGTATGTGTTGTGTCAGAAAGTAATGCTGTCTTAATTCTCTTAAGTAGTGTGTTAAATATAGTTTTAGGTTATAAAAAATGTTAAAGTAGAAACGATGCTATATAGGATACTTTTTTAAAGAAAGGACTCGCAGCGAGATAGCAGCCACAGGACACCTAAATCTTTCTGAGAAAAAGAATTTATTGCCTTCTTATCAGAAGACACGAACTTCTTCCCGGCTCGAAGGCGCCGTTAGGATTCAGAGGAAGAAGTTGACGATGACCAGACAGAATCCTGTATTTGAATGGAATGTATGCATCATGTATGAGGTGTATGAATATGCAACAAGTATTGTTTTTAAGGGTTAATCCTTTGTTAATGGGTGTCCTTTTTTGGGGCTTATGCTGCCCAGAAAAAGGTACATCTGTAACTCTTTGTTTCTATTGTCTCATATTGTCCTAATTCAAATTGTCCAAATTATTATTACTCGAATTGTATTACTATTTTATAACCATTTTATTATTATTAAACTTTTACAATTTTAAAAAACAAGCGATTGGTGTTTTTCATAGGATCATCTGCTCCAGCCCCCTGTTCAAGCAGGGTCCTCCCAGAGCAGACAGCACAAGATTGTATCCAGACAGTTCTTGAGTATCTCCAGTGAGGGAGACTCCACAACCTTTCTGGACAACCTGTTCTGGTGCTTGGTCACCCACACAGTAAAGAAGTTCTTCCTTATGTTCAGCTGGAACTTCCCGTGCATCAGTTTCTGCCCATTGCCTCTTGTCCTATTGCTTGGCACCCCTGAGAAGAGCCTGGCTCCATCTTCGTGGCACCTTCCCTTCAGATACTGATAGACATTGATGAGGGCCCATCTCAGTCATCTCTTCTTGAAGCTGAAAAGGCTCCCTCAGCTTTTCCTCGCAAGAGAGGGGCTCCAATCCCGCAGTCATCCTCTTAGGTCTCCAGTGGACCCACTCCAGGAGCTCCATGTAGCTCTTGACAGAACTGGACACAGTAAAATGCAATAGTGTTACATTTCAAAAAGGATACAATAGTATTACATTAGAATCACAGAATCATTAAGGTGGGAAAAGACCTCTAAGAACATCTAATCCAACTGCCAAGCCCATCACCGAACCATGTCCCCAAGATCGACATCTACACATTTTTTGAACACTCCCTGGGATGGTGATTCCACTGCTTCCCTTTCTTTTTGAGCAGTCTGTTTCAATGCCTAAATACCCTCTCAGTGACAATTTTTTTCCCAATAACGAATCTAAACCTCCCCTGGTGCTACTTGAGGCCATTTCCTTTAGTCCTATAACTTGCTACCTGGGAAATGTGGCTGACCTCCACCTGTCCACAGCCTCCTATCTGGCAGAACAGCATTATATATATATATGCAGATGTTTTGATACTAAAAAGAAACGTAAAAAGCTGAATTGAGACAGTTCTAAAATTTTGTGTGTGTTTGATGCTGACACTGTATTTTCTGAGCCGTCTGTGGATGTTTGGCTGCAAACATCCAGCTAGTGCTGGTAAATGGGTTCAAACTTATGTCTTCAACAGGCAAATAAAGCTGATCAACTCCCTGTCTGACCAACTATCAAGCTGATAACTAGAGGCCTCAGAGCAGTGAAAAATTAACATTTTCAGTCTTGAGTGGAAAATAGCAGAGTGTGCTCATGGGAGAAACGCTTAAATGGAATTGGGTAGACAATTGCTTGTTTTAAATGTAAACAGCTTTTGTGTAAATAGGCCTGGAAGAATACATAACATAAACAATGAGAAATATTATAAGTAAATTTAAGAAGTACAACAGAAGACAGTGATACAAGGGGCATCAGTGCTTGCACAGCTAGCTGAGATGTGTGTTGTAGCCAACAGGCACAGGATGCTGTGAAGTCAGTGCTTTCTTTTCAGCAATGGGAAATACCTGGTTAGGAAACAAATAATGCTTACATGTGCATTATTTACCTAAATATACATGTAACAGATGATCATTGAAAATGGAGGGGATGCAATTGAAGGTCTGCTTGTGCTTGCCTGTCTTGCTCTTAGAATTGGGCTGCCCTCAGTCTTAACATGAAATTAAGAACAATTCTGTAAGAATTATTCTTTATACTCTTCATCGTATGTTTATTTAAAGAGTGTTGCACAACAATCTGACATGCCCATGTGTGTCCTGTCAAGATCCAGTACTTGTCTATCCTGGAGAGACCACCTCATATTTTATTAAAATGACAATGCAAAGGGTAAGTGTCTACTCAAATTCTGTGTGAAGCTCCTAATCTATTCCCACAGTGACCCATAAGAGGACTGGTAACTGAGCCAAAAAGGAGTTGTTTTACTCATCATAATGTTTTATTATTATTTTGAGGACCAGTCTACTATTCTTTTTTTCTGCCTTACTGCTCTGTCACACTCCTGGGCTAACAGCCATTCGTATCCAATCCTAATACCAACATACATACCTGTGCCAACATACTGTTCACTACTTTGTGCCTAATACAACTTTACCTTGATTTTAAGTTGTTAGCCAACAAACATTCTAAACAGCACTTAGCATGCAAGCCTAAATCTAGCTGGTCATATTTAGTAGACAGACTTGGTCTAATCCTAGTTAAGGTCCTGGTTCACAACTTGTCCCAAATACCATAGCAAATTTCAAATTTTAAAATTGAACCACTCAGCCATGTAATAGCCTTGAACCCCCAAATAAGTTCAAATTATGATTTCTGTCCTGAATGAACATCTTGTCTAACCAGATCTCATTGTAACAAAACTGAACTACCTATGATCCTACCTTATGTAGAAGAGTAGTAGAAAGAAGGCTCTTGGTCAGGTACAAGAAGTATGACACATTATGTAGATGATTATGGTTAGATTTATTGCTAATACAGCATCTAAATATTGCCAAAGCAGTATACAATATAAGCATGTAATAATATATAAGTGTGCTATAACCAGCATATATTATAACTAGCTAGAAATGTACAGGTTTACAGTCTTTGGCCTTGCAGAATGCACAATGGTAAAGCATCAAAGGACCCGTGGAGCTGCTTTAGGATTTTATCTCTTTATCTGACTGGATTTTGGTGCTTTTACTCACCTACCCAAAAGTGAGTATTCCTCATCTTTGGGCTGGGTGTACCCCTGGAGGCATTCCTTACAGGGGAGAGGGATCTACCTGGAAGCTGCCTGCAGCCTGGGAGACCAGTTTGCCCAGTTGGCCCAGTCTCCAGCAGTATTTTAAACACTTTTGCAGGCTGATGTGTGCCAAAGTCAGTTGAAATCATTACACCTCCCTGTTTCTGAAATTCATCATCATGGGAACATCCAGACAGTTCCTCCTGGAATGCTCTCTGGGCGTTCTTATCTTAGCACCATTCTCGCTTGGTATTCTTATCTTACAAATCGTATTTCCCTTCAGACACAACTGTAAAGGAGAGGGGTGTGTATGGGGGAGGGCACACTTGAGGACCTGACTAACTTATCACAGTCACACTTTGGCAAGGAATTTTGTTATTGGGACGGGAGATGGGAGCAAGGGGTGCTGGGGCAGGTCAGGCCTAAGCAAAGTTCATCCTGCTTTGCCTAAGGGAGCTAAGTGTCCAGGAGGAGAAACAGTACAGCTAATTAACCCTGGAGCGACTGCACCCAGGTGTGTCTACCAAGGCATGAACCACTATGAGACTCTGTACTGAGTAACAGAGTCACACACCTCACTAAACAAGGCAGAAGAGCAGCATTTGGGTGAGAATGAAATGACCCTCTTCACCCAGACACAGAAAAAGCAATGCACTTTTCATAATTATTGTAAATGTGATATTACTCTAGCAAAACCACCTTCAGCAAAATAACCATTTTATGCTTGTGGGTGACAAGAAACATTTATGAGAAAATGGTTAAATTTTGAAATGTTTTTTCCTGAGTGAGTGTCATTCATTTTAGAAGATAGATGACAAATTAGTGTCATAGTGTAGAGACTGTCTAGTTCTTCATGGCCTTGGAAGACTTGTGGCTTCTTAGCAGTGAAAATTGAAAGTGTCTACAACACAGTGCTATTCAGAAATTACTCTCCCCATTTTCCTGACATGCTTGTTAACATGTATATGGGGAAGATGTCCTGCCTGTGTTCTTTGAAAACTCCTTCTTCTTCCTGAAAGTGTCAGATGAACAGAGGACTGCAGTGTAACTATAGGGGAATGGGTTTTTTCATACCCTCACTCTGCATTGGTATAGTGTCAGTCTGTACGCAGAACGGTCACTCAAAGTTATGATTTAGTAATTGAGAGCAGAAAGGATAATTATTTCCTTCTTCCTTGTTGTTTTTTTAGTCTTATGTATTGATCATATGGATCGTTTGGGTTTTTTATGCAAATTTTCTTTTGGTAGGGATGAAAATAAGTATTTTTAACATATGAGGCCCTTGATCTTGAAACAGAAAAGTTTGGGTTCTTGGTTAGTATTTATTAAGTTTCATAATCAGATTTTATTGGTGAGAAATGTTCTAGAATGTTGTAATTCATCATGAGAACAATAACATATGTCAAGTTAGAGCAATGATTGGGTAAAAGTAGCAAAATCAGGTATATGAGATCACATCCTGTTCAATGTAGCTGTTGCTGAGCAGTGCTTAAACAGACTGAGAGCCTTCTCTGTGAGTAGCATGGGGTGCACAAGAAGCTGGGAGGGGATACAGACCCCAGCTGACCAAACGGACACCCCACACCATATGATGCTGTGCTCAGCAATAAAACTTTGGGGGGAAAAAAAGGAAGGCATAGGGAACAGTCAGAGCAGTGGTGTCTGCCTTCCCAAGTAATCATGACATGTGGAGGAACTCTGCCTTCCTGAAAGTGACTGAACACCTGCCTGTTGATGTGAAGTAGCCATGAAGGGATTTTGCTTTGTTTATTTGAGTGGCTTTGCTTTACCTATTAAACTGTCTTTGTCTTAACTCACAAGTTTTCTCTTTTTTTTACCCTTCCTGTTCTTCCCTGATTTCCGCAGCAGGGAACAGTGTGAATGGCTGTGTGGGGCTGTGCTGCCTGCTCAGATTAACCCACAAATGGGGCCAGAGGGGTTGAAGATAATGACAGATTTGATAGGAATGCACTCCACTGGATTTACAGCTGTTACAGCTGATTGAGCTATTTATTGGCAGGCTGCTGCTCTCACCAGAGGACTTGCTTGCTTTGCTCTATATTAGAATGGAGTGATTGTGGTTGCCATATGCTGTAGTGCTTATCATCTCTTTCCTGTGCCTAGAACCATTTTGATAACACCACTGGCCACGTGCCTGGACTGACAGATGGCCTGGTCATTACTGCTGTTCCTGTACTGCTGTAGGCATGTTGTAACTAAAGTCTGAACTCAGGTTCAGGTGAGCTCTGAATAACACCAGGCTGGAGCAGGTAAACCCCCCAAAGTGTCTGAGGCTGTGGATATGTCCATAGTAGAGCAGTTACACCCCTGAATAATAGAATCATAGAACCATTTTGGTTGGAAAAGACTGCTAAGTCCACCATTAAATCATGTTCCTAAGCACCACATGTACATATATTAAATACCTGCAAGGATGCTGACTCAGCCATACCCCAATACTTGACAATACTTTTGAGGAAGAAATTTTTCCTAAGAGTAACCTGAGGCCTTTTCCTCTTGTCCTGTTGCTTGTTACCTGGAAGAAGAGGCCCACCTGGCTACAACCTCCTTTCAGTAGTTGCGGAGAGTGATAAATTTCCTTCCTAAGCCTCCTTCTCTCCAAGTTAAACACCTCCAGCTCCCTCAGCCATTTCTTGTAAGACTTGTGTTCCAGACGCTTCCCCAGCTCCACTGCCCTTTTCTGGACATGCTCCAGCACCTCAATGTCTTCCTTATAGTGAGGGGCCCAGAACTGAACATGGCACTGGAGGTGTGGCCTCACCAGTACAGGAGGATGATCCCTGTCCCAGTCCTGCTGGCCATTCTATTGCTGATCTCAGCCAGGATGCCACTGGCCTTCTTGGCTATCTGGGCACACACTGGCTCATGTCCAGCTGCTGTTGACCAACACCCTAAGGTCCTCTTCTGCAGAGCAGCTTTCCAGCCAAGGGAAAGTCTGCAACCTGGGAGTAAGTCCATACCAGTATGGTAAGAGGAGAAGTTAGTTAAGGAACCTTATAGCCTCTTTCAAGGGCCCCAGGTGTGGAAATTTAAGTGGAAACAATGTTAAAGTGTTGTATCTCATTGTTCCAGTTGCGTGTTCTATGGGAAGCACTATAGCAGAAGCCGCCTGAGCAGAGGGCAAGCCTCACAACCTGCAGGTTTTACCCAACCTGAAGATAGATGTTTTGGCAACCAGTAGCTCCTCACAACACACCTCCTGTCCTGAGCAATCACCACAAGAGATGGAACCCTGGTCATGGAAGAAGGGAAGTCAATGGGCATTTTACAGGAGTAAGATGTCTCGTAGAGTAAGGGAGTGATATCTGTCTGTAAATTAAAGGATGATGAAGATGATGATGATGTGTGTGTGTGCGTGATTAATGGGGAGGTACTGGATAATGTGGGATTTAAGCATAACACAAATTGTATAGAATAAGATTACTAGTTTGGGTTGCAGTGGAGTTAATTTTCTTCATACCAGCTTGTATATGCTTTGGATTTTTTAAAATATAATTATAAATGTTATAAATTTGATTATTATAAGTTACAGCTCATGTGATGCTCAAATTTGGAATCAGATCAACATCTGAATAGTTACATATTCATCATAGTCCTAGCAGGCTTTGAAGGTACATTTTCATAACAATCCTTCCAGTAACCACCAAGTTGAAAAACAAATAGGTTTTAAATTGTACTTAAACAAAACATTTTAATTTTTTTATTGAATTTGATTTGGCTGTATACAATATGTCTTTAATTAGCACAGTTATAAGTGCTGGAAGAAAAACGGTGTAAGAAGGGGAAAGAAGTTGAGACAAAGATGGATTGAAACTAACAGGGAGAAATCCTCTGATGCTAAATAAGGAAAGGGATCTGAATACATAGGCGTGACACAGAACATGAAATAAGAAACCGTCTCCTTTCATACTGGTTTCGAATATTTAACACTTTCTTTGAGGATAAATTCTCTGGATGACAAGCTTTTAACCAAATAGTTGAGTACTTGAGTATTTTAGCATTTTATTGCTTAGCAACACTTTAATTCTAATCTTCACTTAAGTGTTTGCCTAATGCCGTTGTTCTTATCTTGAACAGTCAGGTTTCCTGAACACAGATAAATATTTTTCAGCCTTTGACCTTTCAGAGTAGTTCTCCTGCTTGCTTTGGCTTCCTGCAAACGTAACACGGATGCAAGAGCTGACATCTCATAAAAAGATCTATGAGCAAAGTACTAGAACTCCTGAAGGAGTAGCCTCTCACTTGCAGCTAACACAGCTGGGGGGGCTGAGGAAGGCAGGAGAGGCAGCCGAGTGGCAGATCTCGACAAAATGGAACTAGAGGATCACAGAGGATATTCAGAGGAGATATCTTTAAAATCAGAAGAGTATGTGAAGAAAAAAACCGTGTTGAAATACAAAGTCATCTGTGCTGTAAGTAGGTGCTGCTCTTCAGGGCTGCTATTTTAACAATTCTCAAATCTGCAGGATTTTTTGAAGTTTCATTGTATCAGTATAATGATTTGGGGTAGCTTAGTAATTGGTAGTTAAAATTTTACTGCATGAATGTGTCACTGAAACTGCACTAGCTTCACTGGCACATTTCTAAGGTTCTTCTTGTACCTATGAAGCAATTTTTTTTACTGGCAGTTTTTGTTGTACTTCATTAACTTGACAGTTCTTTTGCACAGTGAAGACATTGCTTTGATACTTTGTTTTAGATATTGTCTCAAAACAGATGTGTTTGTGGCCAAAGCAGCCACACTTTCTTTTTGCTTACTTTTGTATCTTTATATTTGTCATTAACAAAGCAGAACCTCTAGTCAAGTCGTTGGCAAAAAGCACTCAGGAAGCTAAGCATGGGAAAAGCCTAATGAAATGTTTTGTATAGTATTGTCAGTCCCACATCTCAAATGTCGTGTCAACTCTTCACCTCTTCCCTGAGGCTTTAAAGAGCTATGCAGCTGCCTTGTAAACAATAGAGGCTTTTTGTTAAGTTTTTAAAATATTTTCATGCATATTCTGTTTGTGACCATAATAAAACAAGGATTAAATATGTATATATGTTTGCACAAGTTCTTGCATTTGTAAATTGAAATTTAGAGAAAATTACAAATACTGATTTTTGAAAAACTTGCAGCTTAATTTTGAAAACAGCTCTATAAAAAAGAGAGTCAAGCTACTATACTTTTCAGCTCTATGTCATCAGAACAATTTCACATAGTACAATTTGCTATTTAATGCTATGTTGTGCAAGGATTGCATAAAATATGAGGGAAATACTGGAAATTGTGAAAAAAGAAGATGAAATATCAGACATATTTTTCCTAAAGTCATCAGTTAAAATGAGTCATGAGAAAGAATGTGGGAAAACTGCATAACTATAAAGGAAAGTAAATTATACCTTCAAGAGGTACTTGGAAGAGTAAAGTGAGAAATTTAAGTATCCTAAAACATATTCATTCTTTCAGATGTGCTAGTTTTCAAATGCCTGCTAATGCAAAACTCGCAATCTACATATTAGAGGTATAAACTGTTAATATTCCACACAATTTATGTTTTTGCTAAATCTAATGCATGAAATACTTTCTTGGCAACTTCTTCCTGAAACTTTAGGCAGAGAATAGGAGTCACACTGTAAGTCCTCCAGCAAACAGAGCATATGCCCTAGGAATGACTTTTCTAAGAATAAGTAGTTGTAATTCTGAATTTAGTCATAGAAGTTAGCTGTGGAAAGCCTGAGGATTTGAATATGTGGTCCCAAAGTCATTTCACCTTAAGAATGAATGTCCCAAAATCAAGGGTGTTTGTGTAAATGTTATAATAAATGCATCATCTTATCTGTATACCTGATAGGAATTTTTGGGTTTTACTTCGGCTGTAGTAGCTGTATTTTAATTTAGTAGTAATTGAAGTAATACTTCAATTTAGTAGGATCTATTTATTTCAATTACAAATGTGAGTTTTAGTCAAAATGAAGGGCAAAAGCACAGGTCTTTGAGGTGAAAAGTACATGCCCTCGTGATCAGGCTTATCTGTGCTCAGTGAAACACTTGGCAGTGTTAGCCTCCCTGCCCAGAAAGAGTGCCTGCTGGTCTAGCCCAAAAGAACACCCTAACACCCTTATTCTCAGAGCCTGCTGACTGGATGTAGGAATAAACTGCTGCCTTCACACCTGAGGTCTCTCTTCAGGGGACTTCAGCATTTCTGCTAGTTTGGGTAATCTTTCCACACATCCTCACTCCATCTGCCTCCCTCCTCCAGTTCTCTCACCAATCCCATTTCCACTCCTTTTGAGGTACATCTGTACAAAAACCTGTGAGTAAGTAGCAGGAAGAAAGTAAAGTTGAGAAGGAGAAACTATGAAGGAAGTAACAATGGCGTTGTTAGTGTTTGGTGTTACCAGAGAAATAAATCAGTTGTACACCCACACCTGAGAAGTGAGCAGCCCTCCCTGCTGCCACACTCTGGCCCAGCACCTGCAAGGAAGGACAGGCAGCAGCAAAGATTAAGGATGTATGGGCAGTTGTTCTCAGTTCCTTAAAATTGCTGTAGTCTCAGATAAGAGACTCCATTACAATTATACTGAGCTTGAGAGTAATCCTTTCTCATTTCTACTTTATTTTTAACCTTAGTACTTCCAGGAATCAGCTGTTTGATTCCTGGAAGTGGCAGAAGACAAAAGCTCTGAGGCTAAAATGGGACATAAACTGGGCTGTTTCATGGTGATTTTTTCTGTGATATGCATTTTCTTTCCCATGATTATCTTAGTGAAGAGGAAAGTGCACATATCACAAAATACTCTGAGAAGGTTGCCGCTTTTCTCTGCACCTTTCAGCCAGCATGAATTGCCATTTGTCTTTGGTCTATTGACCTTTGTGTCTATTGATGAATAGAGGCTTCCTCAGCTCTCCATCAGTCTCCCAAAAGTTATGCTGCTTTCTGTTATGGAGTTTCCTTGGGCTGTTAGTCTCCTTCCAATTTCCTCTAACCTTACGAACAAGGTGACTTATAAGAAACTGGCACATGAGTGAAAGTTTTACACTTTCAGCCTCAATCCAGCTGAATTTCTTAAGAAATCCTTGTGTTCATATTGGGTAAATACAGAAGATAAAAAAAAGTGATTGCCTTTGCAAAGCCTATGCAAAACAGATAAATACACTGATTACTTCCTACTTTCTTTTCTCCAGCAAAGTTTTCCCCAATTACAACATCGCAACTGGCCACAGGTTAAAAGTGCAGCATTAGGACCTCAGATTTTAAGGTTATAACTATTGTGCCTCTCCTATCTTCAGGCTCAATTTTTTGATGAAGAACTTCAGAGAAATGATTAGTTCTTAAATCATGCATTTATAGAAATATTAGTAAGAGGTAATTTCTAATAAACAAAACAATTTATCATAGCTGTAACATTGGTTTCCCTGTGTCTGTGTGACAGGTTCTGCTGTGTGCTTTAGTGGTTGTATCCCTGGGACTAGGTTTAGGACTAGGACTCAACCATGGAAACCAGGAGCAAGGTATGTTTATGATACTTTCAGCATAATTACCAATGATCTAGATCTGGCAAAGGCTTTCAGCAATGGCCCTTTTATAGTGTAATGTAAATGATCTGTGAAAAGTCACCACCTGTGAAAATAAAGTTCTTGCAAAGTTCTTTCGAGTTCGATTGTATAAAAACTGAGCACTCACAATCTATACTTGAAAAACCTATCCTAAACAACCAAGTGCCTTGCTGAATCTTTCCAAATGTGTGAAGCCTAGTTCATGGCACGTTGGAAGCTTTATTAAGTTATCACTTCCAGAAAATTTGGGATATGTTACCCTATTATATATAATTATATATATAATTATTGCAATTATCCTATTATATATAATTATTACTTAAACAATATTTCATGAAAGAAATATCATAGGATCATCTTCAGTATATTTGTCATAGTTCAGGAGGCTGATGCTAAAACAGATTATGAATATTCTTTGAGAACTTGAGTTTCTGTAAAGCTACAGTAAAAAGGGGGTAGTGGCTTGATTCAGTGGAATGGCGTTTTTTAGTTAGGAAAAAAAAGTAATGTTTGATGTCTGGGGGTCAGTCTAGGTGAGAACAAACAAGTGCAGCACACTGTGAATTAAATAAAACACTTCCTTTAGAATCAAAACAATAGTAATCCCTTCTGGAGGAGTTCAAGGAAGCACATTCTCATTGCACATTTCTCATTGCTAATCAACACATATTGTACTTATTTTCCTAGTAGCTCATCAAGTCTTAGACCCTTCTGAAGACTTTCAATAGCATGGGCCCTAGCAAATAAGATGAAATGGAACCATAATTGGGTTTTGATAATTTGAAAATTATTTTAGCTCTGCATTGGCTCTACAAAGTGGAGTACAGAGAATGTGCATACAAGGCTTGTCCATGTGGAGGCTGGTGTGGAACTGCGAGTGATCTTTGGAGATTTGGAGTTTTCTTCAGGAGTCCTCAGGAGACCCAGAGCTGTCCCTTCACCCTGCTCAAAGGTGTCAGAGCTGTGCTGTGGAATACTTGTCTCAACTTTCAATGCCAGGCCCATCTTTTGGACTCTTTTCTTTGTTTTAATTAGAACAGCCCAACCTACAGATTTTTTAGGGACATGGTAATAATAAAGTGGCAGAGATATTGTCAGCGTCCTGAGTGTTCCAATAAGCTTTATGGATTGTGTCCAGACAGCTTTTGAGTGTCTCCAGGAAAGGAGATTCCCCTGGGCTGTCCTCACTCTGCCCAGGGCCCAAAAGCCACTGCCCCCGTCCAAGCACTGACCTAGCAGGGATGGCTCCAGCTTGCCACAGCCTTGCCCTGCCCAGTCATGAGTCCTGCCGAGCCAGTCCCATCCACGGGCTAACAGCCTGGCCTTGACCTGTCCCTGTCGTGACAGAAGTGCCCAGTGCCTGGTGTGGGGCTGCCCTTTTGCTGCCTCACCTGCCCTGCTCCAGGCTGGAGTGGTGGGATGGCTGATGGCTGGTCCCTGCCCAGCTGCCCCTGGGGAGCCCCCATGGCTCTGGCATCCTGCCCTGCGGGAGCTTCTGTCCCGTGCAGGTCTATTACAGAACATCCAAAGTGGGAATCACTCATCCTCTTTTATTTCAGACGGAGAAATGAGCAGGGGAGATGCCAGTCTCCCCTTCCTCATGCTGGCAGAGTGGTGTGGGAATCCATAAAGTCAGAGGGTTTGGGGAAAGGTGCAAAAGACAGGCCTCAGAGACAGCAGAACTGTGATTAGAGCTAAGCAGTAGCCATGAGATGTCAGTAGAAAAATTATGTAAAAAGTAGAAAAATAAGGACAAATAGAACAATGGTCTGTGTATTAACACTTGAGTAGAATAACTCCCTAAGCTGCAGAAAAGTATATCTAGTGAGATATTAGGAAGTTTTAAGCTTAATAATGGAGCTCTGTGCATTGTGTTTTAAGGCTTACAAGCAAGTATTGTATTCCAAATAAGCAAGCATTGTTTTAACTGAAGGTACATGTGCTTATAATGGTCAGATAGAACTACTGTCAATATTCTTTTGATTTGTGTGATTAGTAAAAAACTTTAAGGTAAGTTGTACATGAAGTTCTTTGTCTGCTGCCTGCGATGTGAACTGATAGCGTCTTCTTTCCATTGTCATAACCATGTAATGAGACTGATGCTAGAAAATAAAACAGCTCAAGGCACGTTCCTAGCAGTCCTGTCCCGTTTGTGATTTGTACATAGCCCCCAGCCAACAATAAGTGGGACACCCTGGCATTGCTCCTGTGCCAGTGGTCCTGAAGGGACCTGTTGCAGAAACAGCCCTGCCCCAGGCTTTGGGCCAGCATGGTCCCAACAGCTGCCAGACCTTCAGCTCCCAGAGGGATTCCTACAGCCTTGCTTCCTCCCTGTTGGCCAGTGTGCTGATGATCATATTGGAAAACAGCTAGGGAATCAGATTTGGGAAATTATTCAGCACATCTCTCCCTGCAACCCATATCCATGATCTGTTTGACTGACCTAAATGGGATAGGGTTATCTGAGCACTCAGCCTTGCTGCCTTCTCCCTGCAGTCAGCTGCAGACACAAGTGCAGTGAGCCACACAGGAAAGATGTGCCCGGCTGCCAGTGTGACAGCGGCTGCAAGGAGCGTCAGGACTGCTGCTGGGACTATGAGGACACCTGCGTGGAGCCAAGTAAGTTCCTCTCCAGGCAGTGCTCACTGGTGTCCATTTTATTTTGAATTTTTTTCTTCACGTGACTGGAATAGAAAAAGGGTAATTGTCATGTTTATGCAGATACACAGGAAGTCATGTCACATTTCCTAGGGAGGGAAATGTGAAAAAAATCACAAAATCACAGAATAGTTAAGGTTGGGATGGACCACTGGAGGTAATCTAGTTGAACCTCCCTGCTCAAGCAAGATGCTAGAGCACACTACTAAGGCTTGTGTCCAGGTGGCTTTTGAATATCTCCAGGAAAGAAGATTCCACAACCTCTCTGAGCAACCTTTCCAGTGCTCTGTCAGCCTCATAGTAAAGTTATTCTTCCTGTTCAGGTGGATGTGGTAGAGTCAAGCTGCCTCTGCAATCAGGTGGCTAGAGAGCGGTAACTTGGTGACCTGGCAGGACACAAAATCTTCCTGCATCTTTCTCAAATCAGACCCCTGTATTTTTGTCCCTTATGGATAACCAAAGCATTTGCCATGCATATTTCATGGCACATACAAAGCTGAAGATAAGCATGAACAGAAATAATGGGTTATCTTTAAACAGGGCCCTTGAAGCAGCCCTGTTGTGCCAGTACCTCTTGCACATTTGAAAATAAGGGGATGTTTCCCAGTCAGTCATGCTCTCCAGCCTCATGCAGACCTCAGTGGGTGCCTGGGAGTGGAGGAGTTCACTTGTCTTCCAGGGGACAGCCTGGTTCTGCATTGAGGCCAGGCTCCTCTCCAGTTACTGTTCTGCTTTCTCAGCAGCTGCTCAGGTATTTCTTCATCCTTATTGCTTTTTCTGCCCACTTCAGCCCTTACTTCTCTTTTTTTTTTCTCTTTGCTGTAATTCATGTGCAAGAGCATGAAAAAGATCAGTTTGCTTCTCTTTCTCTTCTGTAAAAGAAATACGGTGTGACGTTTTTTTGTTTTGTTTTGTTCTGTTTGTTTTTTTCCCTAGATCTTTTTGGAAAGATGGAAAACTTTGAGGGAGATGACTTTGGGGATACCTTTGTAAAATAAATTGTTTTATGACTCTGTGTTACTGTTCAATGGCCAAAGAAATTAGCTTTTTGCATTGAATGAAATTTTGAGTTTTCTTTCCAGAGCAAACTTCTAAAGCAACTAAAACAGTACATACAAATAACAATTTGTTTTTCTTTACCTGTTTGAAGGATTTCCATGCAAAGAAGTTCACATAAGGTGAACTGAATCACAGTTTTTTTCCTTCCAATTTTCAGCCCGATCTTGGACGTGCACTAATTTCCGTTGCGGTGAGACAAGAATACCTGGAAGTTACTGTTCTTGTTCGGATGACTGCTTGCAGAAAAAAGACTGCTGTGTAAATTACTACAGCATTTGCAAAGGTAAATCAAAGCAAAAAAGTTTTATGTATAATTTTTTGTATGAAATAGATGGGCAAACATTGAAAATATAAAGGTAGATGAATTTGTTTCTCAAGACCAGAGTCTGACTGGCATTTTGAAAAATTAATGTTTTGAGATTAAGCTTTTGGTATTTTTCACTGTGAAAAACACTGTTTCATACTGGCTTCAGCTAAACACATAAAGAATAGTGCAAGTATAATTCAGTTACAGGAATGACACTTGAGGAGTATGATGGTGACATGTTATGTGTTATCAGAATTCCTTTGCGTTGTGGAAGGGGATAAATCTAAAGCAACTCCTGCAAAATTATAGTTGTTAACTAAATGTAGATTAAAGCTGGAAAAAGTTAAACCACAACATATAGAAAGAAAAGAAGTACTGAATGGAGCCCTGGGCTTGTCTCTATGTGTGTCAGTGGTACCCAGAAAAGGAACAAGGAATAAGTAGCCCAGTGTGGACAGGATACAGTTTGAATATTTTTGATTTAAAACTCAATAAAAGGCTAAGCTTTCATAGTGTTTTCTTCTTCATGTTTCTTTGCTTTTCTGTGTGGCGTAAGTTCTTTGTTTTTGACTTACAGATGTGAGCACTAGTCCTTCCAGGGTTTGAGGGCCTAATAGGTTGCACCAAATTGTTTCTAAAGTAAAGGTGTCTTTAGATCTAGATTTCTGTTAAAGCAGAAAATGTTACAGGAAGAGCTTTAAAAAAATCATCCAGGCAGCTGCTTTTTTTTGGTGGTGGTGGTGGGGTTCAGTGCTAACTCAGTATTTTTTTTTTCCTTTTAGGTGAAACATCTTGGGTAGAAGAACCATGTGTGTCAGTTGAAACTCCTCAGTGTCCAGACGGGTAGGATAAAGGAATTTGTCTTCTTAGCAAATAAAATCTTTGTGATGGTCAGAAATACTCCAGTATTCTGAAACAGGTTTTCATATTTATGGAGAGTAAAGTCCCTGCCCTGAGGAATATTCTGTAGAAATGGTTTGTGACTAGGAATGTTTGTTCTTTTTAAAACCTTTGTCATTCATTGATCATTTACAGTTTAGAGCAGAGTACAGAAGTTCAAATTCAGATTGAAATTCGGCAAAGACCTGGATAAATTGTTAGAGTTATCTCAAGGTTCATTTATCACAAATTGTTCATAGTCCATTTTATGTTACCATATTGTATCTTTGACAACTCACATAAATCACCTTATGCAGTCTGTAATAGATAGAATCTGTGATTGCAATTCTTTAGGCAACAGGGTTATTCAGGGAATTTTTGCTTCAATTATTTGCAGGAAGAAAGGTAGCTATGAAGATAAGATAGCTATGAAGTAGCTGTATATCTACAAATGCTGAAAAAATATTGCTATTTGTGCAGGATTTCAGAATAGTAGGTAGAGGCTAGACAGGAACAGCATTTAAAAGTTGTCCTTGAAGAAAGATGAATTAATTTCTAGTGCAGTTGTGGTATTTGTGACATTATCCATTACTTTATTTTATTTTACCACAAACTTAGTTTAATTATAACAGTAAGACCATTAGCATTGTGACTTCTTTGTGGTTCCTGCATGCACCTCCCAAAACAGGTATCAAAGTACACTTTTTAGGTTAACAAATAACTTACTGAGTTAACACAGTTTGGCAGGCTAAAGCTTTGAAAGTAGTGGAGAGGGGCTTCTTTAAGTGCTATACACCACATTGCAGTATAAAGATTCATTTAATTTCAGTTTCAAATCAGTAAGCGGTTTTATGCAGACTGTTTTTATATAAACTATTGATGCTAGTGTGCTTCTGTGTTTTGGAAAGACCACTATTAATGAGAACAAACTGGGATAGTGATTACTGCCTGATGGCAACATGTAACTTTTAAAAAATATTATGACTGAAATGATTACTTGTATTTTATTCTTCCTCTGGTTTCTTACCAGAAGGATTATTATTATGATTTGCTCTCAATATTGCACTATATCTTTATCTCATACTGTGTTATTGATTCTGGGATGCATATGAATACTCTAGATCCTGCTCATAAAAGCTGAATTTATATTGTTAGAAATCTTAATAAGTCACCAACTCTCCAAACTTCTTTATGATGATAAATTTATATTTTTTTGTAGATTTACTCTCCCACCACTTATCCTTTTTTCAATGGATGGCTTTAGAGCAGAATATTTGGAAACTTGGAGTTCTTTGCTGCCAAATATTGAAAAACTCAGTAAGTTACCAAGCGTCCTTTGACTGTTTTCTTTCAAAGTCTGCATGCAACCTCTCTAGTCCCTTTTGCTACTGTCATGCATATGTGTTGCTCAGCAGTAAAAACATCACAAACCAGGGCTCTCTCATCAGTTGTATCTTTTCATTATTATATATATTCTGCATTGCTTCTTGTATTTGCCCAGCAAACATGACTTTTTTTTTAACAAGGCCTCTAATATTGGTCAGCAGCTTTTTATTAAATACACGGTTTGAAATATACTTTAAAATACTTTTTAAAACTGAGAAAAAGTTCCAGATAAGCATTTCCTGCACCCTCAGTACTGCATTAAAAAGTAGCTGAATAGCTGATAAGGAGTGGAACATTGAAGTATAATTCATTGAGTTATGGGGAATTTTTTTTTCAAGTGAGATATTTTAAGTATGTTGACATTATTGCAGTAAGGCTTAAGTAACCATTTTCCAGCATTTCTGAATATTGTGAGGAAGAGTAAATTGAAGATCTTTAGCTTGTGCTTTGAAGCACTCTAAAAAGCGAGACTGTTACTGCATATTTGGCTAAAATTCCTGAATATTTCAGAACTCAGATCTCCAGACACCTGGACAAAATGTCTCCATATTTAGTAATTTCTTCTCAGCAGCGATAGTCTAAGTTGACAGTATTTGTATCAGTCCTGAGTACGTTACATTATGTTTCTTTTGTGCTTCTTTGAAAATTTCACATGCATGTTATGAAGTACTACATTTTATGGAATAGTTAACAATCTTGTTTGAGGATAATGAGAGTATCCAGAAAATTGAGCTTGAACTAATGTACAAACCTGACTTCCCTGGCTAATTGTTTATTCTGTGACATCATTCTGACTGGATGGAACTTGAATCAGTGAAGGAGTCATGAATGCTGAAGTCAGTAGTCAGTTCCAGTCTTTTGAAACAGGGTGAAAAGGGAATGCCAAATTGGCAAAAGGAGTGAATACCATTCTATGTCTATGTTCCCAAGAAATCCTTTGAAACAAGAACCAATCTAATTCAGCATTGCTCATGTTTGTGGTCAACTTGAGCAATTGTTTATGCACACTCATGCTTATATTTCTCAGGAATCTACAGGAAAGGGAAATTTCTTTCTTTACAAAATCAAAAATGAAATGTTGATTGGTAGCATAAAATCTTTACTCTCTATTAACTCCTTTAACCTAGAACTTTCAGTAAAGGTAATCAAGCTTATAGAATATGTACACTATGAATATAGATCCTTTATTGTGCAAGAGAAATCCACAGAAAATTTTGCTCATATCTTTCAATTATTCAATTATTCAGCCATTCTTCAAACACTCTTATTAAGCCTTTTTTTTTTTTCTGTATCACACTGGAATAGTTTTGTTGAAAAAAATCACATTTCCATTGTTTTGGTTGCTTAGCTAAAATCAGCTTCTGTTCTTTGGCTGAAATGCTCTACATCAATGTAAAAAGTATGTTTTAGCATGAATGAAATAATCATCTGATTATAGCTTAATATAGAACTTTGTCAATGTGGGTTAGATGTAAAAACATCATTAAAGCATCTTCCAGTCTTCATGTATTTGTTTTGCGGGTAAATAAATTGAATCTTAGAGTGGATTTAGACATTACAGATGTTTGTGTGCTAAGAACCTTTGATTGATGAAAAAATAATACAATGTTTGGAGATACAGGTAGGACACCTGGGGTGGGATTCACTCCAGGGCAGAACACTTGCATTTAGACATATTCTTGGAGATGTCTGCATGTGAGATGATTATATGCTCACCGAAATCAGTGTGTTTATGTTTAATATAGTCTGCACAGCACAGTGCAAGAGTCTAGAGGACAAGTCAGCTCAATGAACAAACAGAGGGTGCCACGGGACAAGTTGCTGGCCTAATCTGTGTTTTTGGTATACTTCAGAGTGCCATGGCCTTCAGCAGCTGTGTCAGGAGAACACAGATCTCAAAGTGATTTGCATCAAAACTGTCAACTTTCATGTAGATGTCTTGGACATCAGAGGGTTTCCCAAATGGCATCTGGCTCCAGTGCTTCAGCAACTGAGTGCTTCCCTGCTTGTCACCAATAAGCTCTGCAGGGTATCTTGTTTCGTCTGACCTTAGGCTTCAGTGTCATTGCATAAGTATGTATGACTAGGCCATTTTGGATCTCAGAAGTATCTGAGAAATTTATTTGGATTGGCAGACCAATCCAAATAAATGGAGGATGGAGGAGGAGCATCTGAAGGCCAGACAGGATCATTAAAGATTTCTTAAAGGACTGTAGGCTTCTAGGATTTAGGCAGCTGAATTGGGTGTCCAGGTCCACTGACTGCAATGGGACAGTAGGCTTAGCTCAAAAGGAGACACCAGGATTGTATGAGTCTTGTTCTGGAGTGACATTTCTGCATCTAAAACTGCAGCAACTGATAGTGGTGATTTTTGTTTGTTTTAAAGACTGTTAGTTTTCAGTTTAAAAAAATAGAAGAAATTGTATATTAATACCCTGATCTGTTGCAGAAACATGTGGCACACATTCAAAATACATGAGAGCTGTTTACCCCACAAAAACCTTTCCAAACCACTATACTATTGTCACAGTAAGTGAGAATTTTTGGTTTTCCTTTTCATTATCTGGATTACACAGAAAGGATTTTGTGGTGCCTGTCTTTTTGTGGGACATGGGAACTCATGCTATAGATATCAGAGAGAGATAGAGTTGCTGAGATGGTACATACACGCATGATCTGTGTGGCTATACATCTTGCCCTGGCCTGTGAGCTGGTTATTCCTGACCCTTGTCAGTTTAATTGGATATGGGTGAGCATGGTTGAGGACACAGCCTTTTGATGATAGTGTTTGTTAGGGTGGGTTTGGCAGCTGACATGCAGCCACATAACACACAGGGCTCTTAATCTACAGCACATAGGGTTTTAATTGGGCTGGGAAGGAAATATAGAAAAGGGGATTTGATGGGCATGCTGAATTCATTGGCAGAAAGACGATCTCTGTGAATTAGGGAAGCATTCTTCTTCTAAGAGAAAAAATTTCTTTAAAATTAGGGACACTGTAGCAGTGTGCATTGAAACATAGTTCAGGGTCCATTTGATTTCAGGACTAAGCATTTTATTTTGTGAATTCTTGTTTTACAGGGATTGTATCCAGAATCTCATGGTATAATTGATAACAACATGTATGATGTAGGCTTGGATGCGCATTTCTCACTTTCAGGGGAGGAAAAATTCAAGCCTGCATGGTGGAAAGGGCAACCAGTAGGTTTGTTTGTCATACAGTATTTATGTCCAGAGTGGTTTGTGTCATATCATAAAACAAAACAGGAATAAAATTAAAAACTATGCAATATATTTGCAGAAAGTACTAGATAACCTGTAAGCTTCATATTATAGGCTGCCTACAAAATAGTTTGCTTGTTATGAAAAGTAAAAGGACTCTTAAAATGTAATTCTGAGACTTAAAATTTTCACTCAATGTGGCAGTTAGTAAAAAAAAACCAGAAATATTCCATCTAGTACTGGAATGGGCTTCTTGCCACAAGCAGCCAAAGTAAATTTTCAGTATGATTTGATTTTAGAGTTTTTTTTTTGCTTGTCTTTTGATGACTTGCTACAAAATAAAATTGGTTTCCAAATTACATCTATTTACACGTATCTATTTGCAAATGTCCAGGCATTTAAAAGCAAGGAAGGGAGTAGCATAGAGCTTAATTTCTGAAAAAAAAAAGTAAATTATATATAACATATGACACATTTCCTAACAACCCTGAATTGTACCTATGGTTACGATTAATATTAATCATTTCCTAGTAATATCAAGCTCTAATAATAATGCTGAAAAAACCCCTAAATATATGCAATATGTAGTATACTTAGTTAATATACCTTTATGTATATGTGTTTGAGTCTGTGTGTCTGTGTAGTAATGTTTACAATATACCCAAATATCCAGATTCTGGTGCTAGTTTTTTCCCTGAAGGATTCTGTCAGGTTTGTAACACAACCAGAGCTGCACTTTTTAGGATTAATATAAATATGCCCTCTTATAATAAAGTCATACAATTAGTATCTATATCTGAAATAGATACAAAACAAAATGAAACTAGTATAACAGAATATTTATATTTCATTTGGAATGGACAGTTATCATCTAGTCCAGCTGCCTGACCAACTCTGGGCAGCCCAAACATTTGATTACATTTTTAAGGGTGTTGTCCAAATGCCTCATAAACACTGACAGACATAGGGCAGCAACAACCTGTTTAGGAAGCCTGTTCCTGTGTTGTATGTGTAATAAAATGTTTCCTAATTCCAAGTCTGAATACCCCTAAGGCAGCTTCTTCCATCTTCATGATCCTGGGATTTGCCACAGGAAAAGGGATCACTGCCCATTGGCATTTATGAAAATACCTATGTGCTTTTTCTATGCTGAGACTATCCAGGAAATTACAACATCATGGTTTCCATGCTACTAGTTTTTCTTCAGAATGTGCATGTAGGAAACAAAACTTCATATCAGATATGGTCATTAGGTAACCGTGAAAAGAGAAGGAAGAATGCATGCTTGCAGCACATATTTCTACTTTTGTGCTCTGAAGTCCTCCAGTGGTGACAAAAAATCATTTGTTTGTATCTTTACCCAAAGGTCTGGCTGACAGCAATGTCCCAAAATTTGAAAGCAGGCACCTTCTTTTGGCCAGGCTCTGATGTTCCAATTGGGGGAACGTACCCCACCCTGTACACCATATACAACGGGTAAGATCTGAAACAGCTTGTGCTAAATTCCTCCAGATTACTCCAAAAATCCAAACTGCTATTTGACAGTTGAAAGAAATGAAATATAAGATTTTTAAACAAGTCTGACAGATAACTGCCATGTTACATTGTCCTGGTTATGCCATGGAATGACCAAAAATACTTGAAAATTTCAAAACCATTCAGGGGATTCAGAATGAGAAAGTCAAAGGGTATATTCTGCTCTCCTAGACAGTTTAGAAGTCTTAGGCAAATGCAAAACACTAGGAGAGCATCCTGGAAATTATTAGTAGCCACTGCTAAGCTGCACCAATGATTGCGATATTTCCATGCGTAAAATCAACATATATTATATATAGCACTCTAAAAATACTTGCACTTGAGAATAAGCTTACAGACAACATATACCCTAAGGCAACAAACACAAACTAGGAAGCCATGGCAAGACGCTATGTGAGACAGAAATTTTTGGAGAGGGACTGCTGGATAGGGAAGCAACTGAAAGAAGAGGGGCTCTAAATTTCCTCTGGTCTTGCTTGCATGTTTGATAATGTGCACACACCTGTAGAATTGTAGTTCTTGTATGGTTTTTTCTTGTTTATTCAAAGGTTGCATATGTGAAGTACCAATTGCCTTCATAGTTTTTGTGGCATTATTTTGTTGGGGTTTTTCTTGTTTGTGTTTCTTGCAGTTTGTTTGTTTTGCTATGGAAGGCATTGGCATTAGTAAATTATTTCTAGATTTTGATGATTGTGATGATTACAGTATACTTCCCATGGTTCTTTAGAAAGATAACCTAAAGCAAGCATAGAACCATAAGTCTCTATAGATAATAGAATTTGCAGTGATGTGTAGGCTTGGTATTCAGAAAACATCTAAGTACTGTGAGTAACTAACATACAGCTTGTGTATGACTTTGAGGGAAAGCACAGATATTTAATGGGTGAATTCTCTCATAGGAAACAAAGCATGATCTCACAAAGACTTTGATGGCATTATTACTTTCTTTTAAAATATGAAAATCCAAGGCTTATACATGCTGGAAAGAATAAAAATTATTCTACCTTGTATTTCAGGTTTATTTCCTCAACTTAAAATACCTTTGTTTGCGTGTATTTTTAAATATAAGAGTGGTCCCACCAACACAGGTTTGTGTTTGCAAAATCAGGATCTGTCTAATTTACCACTTAAAGTGACTTATATTCAATTAAAAAGGAGATTAATAAAATTAATTGCTATACTTTGTTAAAATGCATCATTCTTAGTTCCAGATCTGTGACTTTGATATATTACTAGAGTATGGAAACTGTACCTAGGAAATAGAAGTGCTAGTCAGAAAGTCTTGTTAACATCATATATTTTTTTATGTATTTTTTTTTTCTTTTCAGTTCTATTCCATATGAAGAGAGAATTTCAGGAATACTGAAGTGGTTTGATAATGCCCAGCCTGAGAGGTAACACCTTGTAATATCTACCTGCTTTGTGAGACTATAGCTTAGAAAGCTTTTAATGCTTAGCAATTGAAATTTATGTTGGTGTTTGTGAAATATGGAATCTTCCTCACCATTTTAAATTATTATTTGCTGAACTTAAGCCTGTTCTGTATCTTATCATAGTTATGATAAAACTGTAGGTACAAAAGATTAAAAAGTGAGCATATATCTGAACAGGATGTACTGTTGTATGAGTTTTATTTGATTGTTCTGTCTTTTTTCTTGGTGCATGTCCTGTAGGAAACATTGATTCAGTTTTATTCTAAATGTGTAGATGAAAGATTTTATATGAAGGCTAATGCCCAAGAAAGGTTAAATACATGAAAGTAATAGCAGTAAGTAATTCAGGATGAAAAGTAAATGTCAGTGCTGATCGTGGTGTTAACTTTGTGACGTGTAAAGAAATGAAATATTTTATATGGCAATTTGCTAATAAAATCCTAATGTACTTGCAGTTAGGAGATGCTCTCTAGAGTCTCACTGCTTAGTCAGGAAGAGCTCTTTCAGAGGGTTGTTCCATTTACATCTCAAAAAGGATTGTTTGTTGTGGTGTCTGAGATCTTGAATTTTTAAAGAGTGATTTCTGGTTACCTGTTAAAGACACTGGATATTATTTCTGAAATTGTAACTTCAAAGAGCCCATGTTGATTAATTACAAAACTCAGAGGAAGTTGGATGATTATATTTGCTGTACAGACTGTTATCAAGGTTTAAACAGGTTACTCATAATTCCTTTTAAAATGTCATTTAATATTGCTTTTTTTTTTCAAATCAAAACACTCTCTTTAGGTGCTGCCTCTAAAGCCTCATAATGTTCCATTCTTATTTATTTTTAACTCAAGGCCTGATATATACACTTTATATATTGAACAACCAGACTCTTCTGGACATTCATTTGGACCAGTTAGTGCTGGTGTAAGTAGTTTCTATATTTTTCTTATACTTAATTGCACTAAAAACGGTGTTGTAGTATGAACTTAACCAATTTATAGACCTGAAAAGAGTAGTAGATGAAAAATTGCCATGACTGTTTTATGACTTTTTGTTAAGAACTTTTGCTTGTGGTTGAGCCTAATGTTATGATTCCCATACTGTGTGTGAATCAAAAGAACCATTAACCAAACAGACTGGTAGAATATAATTTCAGATCATACTAATACAAAAAATATTAATATTTATATTTAGACTGAACTTTAATTATATTACTATGTGATATTTAGAAGCACATGGCCTGGCAAAGCTGTCTTTTACACTGTACTTCAATGTTTCCTAATTTCCAAAATTTCCAAAAGTATTACATTTTTACTTGCATGAAGGCAGAAAGTTCAACCTTTAAGGATCTTAGATGTAACTGTTATCTCACAGGTAATCAAAGCCTTACAGGCAGCAGATAAAGCAGTGGGGATGCTCATGGATGGACTTAAACAAAGAAACCTGCACAAATGTGTAAACCTCATTGTTTTAGCTGATCATGGTAATGTATATATTTCTTTTTTCTAGTTAACTTTACTGAGTCACTGTTTTCTTCCTGTGTGAAATATGTGGGCTTAATAGTGTTAATCCATTTTATAAATCACTTTATCTTCCTTGCCACATGAAAAAGAACTGTTTCTATGTTGCCCTTTAGGGATGGAGAAGACCTACTGCAAGAAGTTAGAATATATGACTAATTACTTCAAAGAGGTGGATTTCTACCTGTATGCTGGGCCTGCAGCTCGCATTCGAGCAAAGAATGTTCCAAAAGACTATTTTACCTGTAAGTCTGGACCAATCCTGGGATTGAGCAATCAGTGTAGCAGGAAATAAACAATTGATCAATCAATCAAACAAACAAATAAATAAGGAAATGGATAATCAGTAGTAATCAGCAGTGTGAGCAGCTTTCTGTTTCCCTTAACTTGGCTTCAACATCTATGGAAGTTGTTTGGGATTTTTTTTTTTTTTTGGAAGAATGACCACTTTAGATGAATTAGAAGGTTAGAAAAGATTGTTGCAGACTCTAATTTGTATTTTCTTGGCATGGAAAGATGAAGTAAAGGTAGTTTGGTTTTTTTTTAACTGGAATTCAGGTCTTTCATAAGTGCATTGTTCTTCACAGATTTCTTGTGCAACATTGGCAGAGTCAGTCTTTTTGAAGTAAGGAATATTTCTGTGTGTACAAAGTTACAGAGTCTTAACCTTAGCACAGTGGAATCTAAGCCTTGGTTAAGATATTTAGCTAGTGTCTCAAAAGAACAGAAAATTGAAACAATTTGAGCTAACTCTGACTTGAAATAGATACCATGCCATCAGACTGGAAAAAAAATTCCAGAACTTTCTGTATCAGGGACAACAATGGAGATAAAATCATGGAAATGCTCTATGTATTGACTTCAAAGAATTTGTAAAGTATTGTAAAAGGGATAGTTATTGCAGGTTGCAAATAAGAGCTGGGATCTCACTGTACTTTTTATTCATATTTTGTAATTGTACTTATATTTGAAGGCACAATATTTATATGACATAAAGCAAACTTTCATTGGTTTAAGTCATACAAAAGCAGCTGAGGAAAGAATACTCCTGGTTTTTCTGCGTCTCAATCTCAATAAAATTGTTGACTTATCTCATCTAATAGTCTTAGATTTTCTGTAGGAATTTTTCTTCCATGAAGTGCTCAGATTTACTTTTTAGAAAGTTAATCTCAAATGGTTAAACTAGTCTTTCAAAATGTGCAAGGTGAAAATACTTAGATAGACTGAAATTTCCTGTATGACTGTGGCTGGAAGCAAAATACAAGACAAATTCTCCAGGTCCTGTTCAATGTAAAAAAGGTTATACTTCAAACAGGGGTTAGATAAGAGAAAAAAACTCGGGTCTGATGATCTGTCAGCTTTAGGTGTAGGCAGCCATCAGCATGGCAGTTTTCTACAGTCTGTCCTGATGTACCCAAAGTTCTAGTGTTCTAGTTACTTCCACAGGCACACTTACAGACAGTTACCATTGGAAACATAACATTCCTACCTGTGGAAGGTGATAGTTGCCACTATCTTCACAAGCTAATAAAGAAAACCAACTTTATAGTCTAAAAAAGCATGTGTAAGTTTTTGTCATGAGGCTTTGTCCTTCAGCCATTCATATGTATATTAATTCATTTTTTCTTTTTAACAGTTGACTCAGAAGGAATTGTTAAAAACCTCACAGTGAGTAAATATTCTCATAACTTTTACTCATAGCTACTCTTAATAGGAATCTGAGGAAAAAAACACAGTTTGTAAAAAAATGAGACTATAGTGCCAGTTTAACTAGTGTACTGACTCCACTCTACCTTGGGAGGCAGTTCTGGAAGTTCAAAAATTATGCACAAAGGTTTGTTATAGGGGATCTCTGTTCACGGAAAATTGTTTGGTACTTCACTTTGAAAGAGAAGAGGCTGAATTCAGGAGCAGAAACTTGGGTATATCTTCATGATAGAAGAGAATACAGCACAGAGATGCTTTAGACAATAGGCATCTGTTAGCAGTGGAACACAAGTCTGCACTCAGGCTAGGCTAAAGTAACTTTTCCACACAAGAGATTGTAGAGTACATTGGAACAAAGTGTTGTAGAGGTTGGAAATATAAGTGGCGGGGGGCGGGGGGGCAGATTTTAGACACATTAATCCAGGACAGCACTGTAAGGGCTTTTAGATCTGATCCACAAGGAACATCTGACTTAAAAAGAACCTGAAGCCTAGAAGAAACTAAGCAGGTATGAGAAAGAAACTTCATTCAATACTTGGCTTGTTCTTACACACTTTCTTTAAGTTCTGATTCTAGGAATTTTGGAAATGTGATTTTAAACAGAGTACTAGGCAAGATGGGCCTCTGGCATCAGGCAGTATGACTGTCTTAGGATCTTTTGACATATCACTGAAATAGTTGCAGTGCTTTTACATATGCTGCACCACAACAGGGTCCTGTACTGGTAGTTCTGCTTGGAACTGAGCCATGCTGAATGGATCTAGCACTTGTGCACAGGTCCAAGCTTGCCTGTCTCCCATGTGGGCACACTTTGACAGCTGAGTTCTAAAGGATACAAATAAAGAAGTGCAGAACAGAGTGCAAACCAAAGGAAGATCAAACTTATTTCTTTTATCAAAGGGTGATGTGACAGTGCATGGTGCTTTCCTCTTTCCTTATACTTTTTTAGACAGATATATCAGCCTCTGTCACTTTTTTGTAGTGTTCAAGATATACATTAATACATGTGGGATGAATGCGCTGGCCAAATGAAAAAAAATTGTAGGCCAGTTAATTGTCTTTCTGTATTTCTTTCCTTTTAAATTTACACTGAGTTAAACATTTAAACTGCTTGCTCTCAGTGTGCTGTCATAAATTCCTCGTTTTCTTCATTGCGAGTTTGTTTCCTATTCTGTGGCTTGTCCTGTGCCAAGCAGTAGACAGGTGTTGTGGTACATTTATAAAAATGCTCTCAGTTAGTCAAAATCCCGGGCTCCCAAATGGATATGTTTCGATAAATCTCCACTAGAGGTCTCCCGTTAACCCGTTGAACTTGAGGGAGCAGGATCAATGGCTGGGAATAACTGAAGGGGATTTCTCAGTGCTACCTCCCCCGCCTCGCTGTATGATGCAGAGTCTGTCGTATCAAAGAGCACTGGTATGAAGGGAAGGTTACAATCTGCATGTTTTCAACTTCAGCTGAAACTGCTACTGCTAATAGTTGTAGAGATGTGACATCTTGTGCCTTATGGGAATAGTCTGGTACCAGGACATGCTCTCTTTTCTTTCCTCTTCATAAATGGTTGGTGTATTTTGTCCCTGTCGAATTATTAGAATGAGGGGTTTTTGCAGATAAGGTAGTTGTGTGTTTTATATTTATTGCTAATGAATAGACATAAGTCATATGCTGATTCCCTCTATTTTTTCCTTTTAATTAGAACTCTTCTTCCGGGCTAGCAAACACACTGAATCCTTATTTTTCATATTCCTGGATTCCTCTGTTCTTCTTTGATGACTACTGAGGCACAGTTACTCCCATGTCACATGTTAAAGTCTGTATCCTATGCAGAGCATACAATTTTGGTATTTAGAAGTGAAGATGTCAGAACAGGCTCCAAGCATGGTACAGTTTGCACAGCCTGTGTGGTAAACCAAGTCCACTTCTGTGGCTTATGCAGCTTCCTAGCAGCTCTTCCTTTACATTTTAGATATTCTGGGTTATCTGGATTCCTGATCTGAAGCAACACTTCTGAAACTTTGCCATGATGCTTGCAGCCAGCTGGAATGGCTTCTAATGGTCATATATATAGTTGTCTTTGCAGTATGTCATATGGTTATCATTAGGCTCACAATTCCAAGCTCTTCCATGGCATGCCTGCTAATGCAGCAGTTATATGAACACACTAAATGTGGGTGTAAAAGTTAAAATCTTTAGCTAACAGCTGAGCAATGGACATTTACATGTTCAGGCTTGCAGCTAAAACTCTAGACTATGCTAAATAGTGTATGCTTGGCTTGCTTTGTTCATTATTGAATAGTAAAGTGACAGAAAGTGGCAGAAATAAACTGCCAGGGAACTTTCTCTTGTGAAGTGTAATCTTACCAACCAGATGCCAATGGCATTAGTACAGAAATATAGACTAAACAGTTCTACTGAGCGTCTTTGAGCCTTAGATGTACTTTTACCACAGTATTTGTGGGCTTGGTATATAAATTGTGTGTAGTCTATTTTCAAAAAGTTCCAAAAAAGTGTTGCATTTTCTTGCATTGCTTCTGGGGCCAAAAATGACATCTGCGGGTCATGCGAGAAGCTATCTATGACTAATGGGCTTTGTGCTTGCATTCCTATCACTAAGATATTTGTGATAATTTTGAACAATGGGTGGTTTTTTAAAACTGAGTGAAACTCGTGACTGGACTCTTTTCTCTTGCACAGTGCAGAAGATCCCCTCAGCACTTCAAGCCCTACCTGACCCCTGACTTGCCCAAACGATTCCACTATGCTAACAACATTCGTATTGATAAAGTTCATCTTTTGGTGGATCGACAGTGGCTGGCTGTGAGGTAACATGATTTGTGTGATTGTTATGCTGGTTTTTTCATCTCACTTTCATCCCTTTAATTTCCTTCACCGCTGCTTCATTTCCTGTTTTGCCTTAGACTTGTTACATTTCCATGTTTGTTACAGTTAAAATCATACTATACATGAAAAGGAAACATGGTTGTTTTGGTGAAACTAAATCGCTGTCCAGGACATACAAAAAGAAATGTGCACTGAAAAAAATCTAATTATTTTAATAATTTTAATTGAACCCTATTTTAATTGAACACCCTGTGTTCAAATGTTCCTGCGCCTCTGAAAACAGGATACCTGCACCTGACAACTGTGCATTGAATTGGTATGGGGTGACTATATCTTAATTTTTCCATGTGTCTTAGCAATGGATAGATAAAAATAAGTCTTAGTCACCATGTCAGAGTATTGTGTTGTGTTGCTAATTCTATAACCCATCCCCACATTATCCACGTCTCTTCCGTCTTCAGAATCTATGATGAAAATGCATTGTCTTGTAAGGCAAAATCCCTCACAGTCTTATTTATATTATTCCACAGAGGCTAAGAGCAGTTCTCCCATTGTAAGCTTTCTGGTAAAATGCCAAAGAATACAACTAGGAATTCTTCCAAAATAGATTACACTTGTTCTGCTACCTGTAGCTAGGTAAAGGCCTCAGTTCAAAAATGGCCATTTTTTCAACTTGCTTTGAAAATATTGTATCACTGTACACTCATAGCCAGCTAGGAAAATTTAGTACTGTCCATAGCAATTTCTGTTAGAGGAGAAAGAGTTCCTCATAGAAATGAATGCTATGATGAGCCATAAATGCTAGAATATGATGGCAGAGTCAGTTCTCAAGGAATGATGGAGTCTGTGAGCCGCAAGGATTGTTACTAAGTGCTTCTATTTGTGTCATTTTTATTTACACTCTGTGATGGTTTCTCCTTAGGGATAAAAGTTACACATCTTGTGATGGAGGTAACCATGGCTATAACAATGAATTCAAAAGTATGGAGGTAAGATGACTTCTATTTTATTCTATTCTTGAACTTTCTTATGTACAAAACCATCATGTGCCAGGTAAATCACCAGAATACAGAACAATGACAGTTTTTGCAGTGTGCTTTTTCTTTTCTGGCCATAAGACATGTAAATTGTAAACACATACTAGGTCCAAATATTTGTACTGCCTTTCATTGATGTGTATAAGGCCTGTTTCTTTGGGGTCCTGTAGTAAAAACAGTCTGGGCTTACCTCACCTGCTTGGAGACAGGTAGACTGCAGTAAACCAAGTGTACCATGTTTAGCTACTGAATTCTTTTTCCTTTCATTCTTCCACTGAGTCAATGACCAAAAAACCTCCATAGGCTCTGGGAGTTCATCTAAGCATCTGGAAGCCTGTATGCTCAAATAAACTAAATCTTATTGTCTCTCCTTATCTTACAAGGGTTAATCACATCACCAGAACAAAAAAACTAATTAGCTATACTGTGTGTTAGTATAGCCTATGTTAAAGTTTCATCTCATTTTCACTGCCGGTTACAGTGAAAATATTTTGAGGTCTTGAGCTTTTGGTATTTCATGTACTTTCTGTGATGTGAACCTTTAGCTAAGGTCAAGCATGCCACTCTAAGTCCCATATTCTGTGCCTAAGAATCAGATCCTTCCAGATCTTTACAACTATGTTAAAACCAAATGTCAGTGATCAGAATTACACTGAATGTTTGTATGGAAAGAAAAGGTAAATAATAGAAAACCTTGTACAGGTGCCACAACTGATGCTTTTTTTTTTTTTTTAAGAAAAGAGCAACATTTCATCTTTCTATAATAAATTGAAAATTCCTCTTCTGTTATGGACACATAATATTATTTCAGAACAGATCATTGTCCTGTTAGTCATGTTTCCCATATCTCCTGGCAGGCAGTTCAGGAGGCTCACAATGCAGCAGAAACTCCCGTGAGTCTGTACATAGTATCAGTGTTCTGCCACAAGGCTTGCAGGCTACAGAAGGGCTGCCCAGCACTGCATTGTGCCATTGGTCGTACAGATGCAGGTCTTTGCTGAGTTTGGAATGGGCCTCTGCAGTTCCCTGCTCCTTGCTTTAACCATGGCCATAGACTCTTAAGTGACCCAAAGACTTCTGAGTGCAACAGGTATTAAAAAAACCCCAAAACCAAATGAGATTCATTATATAGTTTAAAATGGGAATTTTTGCTTTGCATTTTTCTTCAAATTATGTGCAATGGCAGAAAATTGCCTTCCTTACCAGAATAAGCCTGTACTTTTAACTTCTGTGACTATGAAAAGACTGTATTTTGTTCCATTGTCCCAGTTTTCATAAAGTGCAACTGAATTGGTTTTGACTTTGGTTTCCTTTAGGTAACTATTTTTTTCATTATTACTATTACAATCTAGGCTATATTCTTAGCATATGGCCCAAGCTTTAAAGAGAAAACAGAAGTGGATGCTTTTGAAAACATTGAGGTTTACAACCTTATGTGTGGTGAGTAGAAACAATCCAGTACTTTAGACGATAAAGTTCTAAAAAAATTGATAAATATCAATAAAAATTGAGTGAATTCATTCAAAACCAAAACACTGAAGCCATGCTCTTAGGCCTTCTTTACACTGCTAAGAAATTGACTTCCAGAAGTTGCTGTGCCTTGAAGGTTTTTTCTGATTGCAGAAGAATTCCACTAAAGAATCAGAGGGAACCACACCATGCCATATGGGTTTGCTGTCAAACTAATGCCTGTGGAATTGTGGATAAGAATCTTGCAGAGAGTATCTGCTCTTGCTCATAACTTAGGGTGAACCATTGTAGTCCCAGCAGTGCACAATTAGGAAGCATGAGCCTCAGAAAATATGGATTAAAGCATCACACAATAATGCAGTAGGTTACTAGGTTTCACAATGTGATGCACTTGCAATAACATTTATACTTTGCATTAAACTGTCTAATCTTGTGAATGTTGTGACAATGTATAAAACTGTACCAACAGTACTCAAATTTATAGTTACCAAGTCTTGATGCTGTGGAAGATAACAAAGAACCTTCAGACCTAAAAAACTGCAAGTTGGTGGGAGTAGTTACTGTAACAGTTTAAATAATGGAATAAGCTATTTCTTCTACCTTTAAAAATTACTACGAGATTAGTAGGTTTGGACAGATAATTACTTTTTAAAATACTGTTTTAGTCTTAAAATATGTTTACAAATTTCAAATGTTTCAACAGATTTGCTGCATATAGCACCAGCAGAAAACAATGGAACACATGGCAGCTTGAATCACCTCTTAAAGAAACCCTTTTACAATCCTGCACATCCAAAGGAAGTCTCACCTCCCTCTTTATGTCCAGTTTCCAGTCTGATTCCTACAGATGACCTGGGATGCAATTGCACACAAGTAAATAGGGATTTCTGGCGTCTTTTAATCCTCTTTGTCAAGTGTGTTCTGCTTTCTTCATTTTTTTTCTAAACAATGGATTCATTTTGAACAATTCTCTGACTTTTTACAGATATCCGTTGGGTCAACAGAAGAGCTAAACAAGAGGTTAAATCTCACCACAGAAGAAAGTGAGTAGCAAAAACTGAAAAGAGCAGCAGTATTCTAAAATCCACACCTGGTTTGTATTTTATTTCACTGGTTTCAGTGGGAATTTTTGCAACATTAATTACAATTGAAAGTGAAGTAGGAAAATCAGGTCAGAAGCATTTTTTTTTTTAATTTTTCCTTTTCGTGTCTTAAAAAAATGCTAAGGGACTCTGTCATAGCAACATATATATATATAGGAATAGGATCCCATTAAAAGTTTGGAGAAAACCATAAAGATTTCAATGGTCTTGAAGAAAATGTGAGCACTGTCAGGCTATGTGACATAATTCCTGCTCCTCACCCTGTATCCATAACTTTAACTTTCTCTGATCAAAAATTCCCATAGATACTTCTTTCTACTTTTTTTTAAGGGGTTTCTGGAAATTTTGGGAAGCATTGTAATGCCTCCTAGTCAAATAAGATGTAAGTTTTATTGGCAAGATAAATTCAAAATATTTGCATTGGTATGAAACTTCAAAGAAACAAGAGTTTGCAAGTCTGATATATTTTATTGACTTTTGTACATTAAGCATAATATGAAAACTATTTTCTACATTTTTAATTCTACTTATAAGCCTAAAGAACCACGACTAGGTTTACTGTTGGATCTATTTGTATTTGCTAAAGTTTTCGTTAACAATTTTTGTCTGTTCTCTTAACCCCTTGTACCATCCAAAATGTTATAGTAGAATAAATCAATAATTATTATTTAAATTTTAGTAAAGAAGGCAAGCTCATCTCATTTGCCATATGGGAGACCCAAAGTTCTTCAGAAGGAAAAGGTCTACTGCCTCCTTTCCCATCATCAGTATGTGAGTGGATACAGCTACGATATCCGGATGCCACTGTGGACTGCATACACTGTGAATAAGCCTGTAGGTTATCAAATATCTCTACTACTCTTAAATATGGGATCTAATGGGTTAAAAATGTGGTCCACTCATCAGGAACCCAGTTTAATGGCTGGTGGATGCCATGTGACTAAGGCACTTGTGTCAGAAAAAATGTCTTTGATATCATTTAACTTTTAGCTATCTTAAAATAAAGTTTTGAGAAATGGGAATGACCGTTTGTTAGGTCCTGGAGCAATTTCAATCTCATGTGGCATGTGTTTGGTGTCCCCAGTGACGATGTACTTACAACGAATTCGGTGCCAAGTACCCTTCTGTTCTGGGTTGATGGAGACAAAATGCCAGTCAGTGTCCTTCAGGTGGAGTGATTCTGTCAGCTGTAACCTGTAAGGCTCATTGACAGAAGACGTGGTTAACACAGGTTCACCCAAATCATGACAAAGGTTATTTTGTTTCACTTTCAACAATGGACCAGCAGATGTGGTCTTTGAAGCATCTGCTTCACTTACAGAAATATTAACATTACCGTGCACTTGGTTTATTTTGCTTCCTTTATTCCCTTGGCCTGCTCTTTTTGTGTCTGCACGCCTGGCAGGCCGGTGCTCCCCATTTAGTTTTTTTGTTGTTGTTGACCCCCCGGAAGAGCTTGCAGTTCTCCCCCGTCATTTCTAAATTCATCAAATTGCTTTTTCAGGGGGCACTGGCTACTCCAATGCCCAAGGTTATTGCAAAGCAGGCATGGCTTTGTGGGGTCAACCATAGCTGGTCTTCGCTGCTGCCCAGGGTACTGCTGTGCTGGGGGAATGGGTGCAGGGCTGGCAACGGCGACACGCTGAGGTGGTCTTGGCAGCAGCCTTGGTCTGGTGTCTTCAGCACCACTCATCAGTTAGGGACACAAAAGATGTAGGAGCTGCTGGTGACCTGGTTCCATTAAGCCTGTCCTGTAAAAGGGATATGCTGTCAAGACAATTCTCCATCTCTCCTGTCAGTTCCTGTGGAGAAGCAGGATTGGCTGTGATTTCCCAAATCAGAAGTTTTAAGCTTTCCGATGAGTGCCATGACCTTTTACCTATTAAATACCCTCTATGCAACTCTACAAGACAGTTTGCACTAGTGCATATGTGTTCTTTGCTCTCTGTTATGTGATATAATTTCTGAAAAATGTAACTGTAGTTGAATGAACTTCTGAGTGTTCAAGGGTATGCAGATCCAGAATAAATTGTTTGAGTTTTCAGGGTCGGTAAACTAATGGACATTCATGGGCTTACTTGCCCTTACAATTTGATCCTTTTTCTAAGTTGCCTTGAGGAAGCAGTTTCTATACTGAATCTTCTGTCTGAAGAGTGCTGTTATTGATGTCTATATGAATTCTTATTTCAGCAGTACAAATATGAAGAAATTATTTTAATCAAAAGTATGCTGCTAAAATGACAGTATTTCAGAAAGTTTCACTACATGCTTTCTACTGATTCTTCACTATCTTGATTGAAGTATCATTAATCCAATCCTAAGAAGGCTAAAAGTCATTTAAACAAATGTCCATTTCAACAAGAACTGTTTATACTTCATATTTGAAGATCTGCCCTTAAACCTTTCAATAAAAGTGTAGTGCCCAATTGAAAACTAGTAAATTGTGGGCATATTTTTTGTCTGATTTTGCTTTAAAAAGATTGAAAAGTCCCATCAGAGCTGCAGTCTTCTTAATATTGAGCTTTAAAAATGCTCAAAAACCCAAATAACTTTCCAGATGTTTTCCTTTGGTGAAAAACAAACTCTCAGTTAGCAAAGAATCATAGAAGTTTAAAGGGTTGAAATGGATCTTAAAGATAATTTAATTCCAATCCAGCCCTGCCATGGACAGGGATATCTCCCACTAGACCAGACTGCTCAAGGCCTTATCCAACCCGGCTTTGAACAGTGCCAGGGTTGGGGCATCCACAACCTCCCCTGGCAACTTGTTCCAGTGTCTCACAACCCTTACGTGAAAAAAATTCTTCCTAATGTCTAACCTAAATTTCCCCTCTTTCAATTTGTACCTATTGCTCCTTGTTTTATCAGTACAGTTCTTGACCAAGAGTCCCTCTCTGGCACTCCTGTAGGTCCCCTTCAGATACTGGAAGTGTATAAAGAAAGTTCTTGCTCAACTTAACATCTAAATTAAGAGAAATACATATTTTGCTGGAGTATCTTATAGCAGTTTATGCAACATTGTGGGAAGCAGTGAATGACTGAGACTGAAGTATTGGAGGATATAGATCACAGCAGACTCCAATACAGTGATGTATGTTTTCTGTAGGAAGATTAGGAAATCATAAATTCCACCTGTAATAGTGTCAGAGGCACAACAGTGAAAGGCTCTGAGTTTAAGAGCTCATACACTGACTTGCACAGTAAGCTGACATTATGATTTTTTATTACATGTGCTAATCAAGAGGAATAGGCTTTGTAATTTATAACAACTGTGGAAGGACAGAGGGATAGAGCTAATGCCTTTGATGGTGAGGTTTGGCTGCAATACTTGGCAATGACAGAAAGTTGCCCTTTCTACAGAATTTTTATTGCACCCTGGTTTAATTATGTTTGGATGCAGCATGTGCAATGCTTTGCACAATTTGTAAGTTGGGGTATATCTCATCATTATGTAGCTATAAAGAAGTGCTTAAATATTAAACTAGGTAGTGCAGGCTGGGCTTTGGCGTGATTTGGGAGTTTTGAAACTGGATGAATAACATACACTTGCAGATCTTAAATCAAAGATGTCAGCATTTTAATTACTTATTATTCTCAGGAATAAGGAAATTTAATATTGAAGGACATTTGTTTTCTCGAGGCTTTATACTCATCTTCCAGGGAGGAAGGCACATTTTCTTGCAAAAAGACAAATGCACCTGAAGGGGGCTGCATTTGACATAGGAGACCACAGCAGATGCCCAAATTCTGTTATGTAATGCAAATAACTCTTGCTTCTTGACATTAATTACTGGCTCATCAAAAAGTAATAAATGGTATTGAAAAGGACAATTCATGATGTGATAGGCACAGCCAATTTTTAGTTTTAACTGCTTTCTTCAGGAGACATTATGGTTCTTTGACCTGAAATAGAAGGAGCCAAATTGGTGATGAATGTTTTTTTGGTTTTTTGTTTGTTTGGTTAGGTTTTTTTGACACATGATCTGCTCAGGAGTCAAAGGAAGACTTTTGTCTTTTATATTTCATTCCATGTGGTATATATGTTTTCCATTAATATGCAACCTGACCATAATATGGCATCTACTTGAATTCTGATGAAAGAAACTAAAGAAATTAAATCAAGGAGTAAAAAGAGGCACAAGAAGAAGAACATTACAGTTCTTTTTTTTGTTTGGTTTTAATTAATCAAAAGAAACAATGTGTTGAAAATCAAGTTATACATTTAACTTCTGTTTATAAAGGTATAATGGAAAATATATTCCAGTCTTACCAAAATGAAAATGTTACATGTATTGAGGATGAAAAAAAGAGTTAAACACAAAAAAGCATATTCAGATGGTTGAATGTTATTGTAAAATTATGAAAAAGTGTGTAGAAAAGGTTATAGGAAAAAAAAGTGAAGGTTATAGAAAGAATTATAGTCATCAGAATCATTTTTGGCCAGATCTTAGCATGTTAACATATTTTGGTGAGTTACTAAAGCCAGTAAAATGTTTCAAATTTACTGTGGATTTCTTTATCTGTAACTCCTCAGCAGCACAAATTCTTATGGAGACTGCATCCTCAGATGCCAAGATGAGGTGATAGTGCCATTTTTATGTACTAGCTGCTTTCCAGGAGGATGTGACATTGAGTTTGTGTTTCCAGAAATATGTAAAAGTGACAAATGAGTCGAATGTGAAATCTGTTTTTGCCTAAGGTGTAACCTTATTTTGCTGCTACAGTTTTACACGGTGCATACGGATTTCCCTGAATTACCTAAAAACAGAAGTAGAAGAAAAACACTACCCAGAAAACATTAGTGTCCATTACTTGCATAGACCTGATTCACTATGAAAATAGGAGAAGATTCAATGAAGTCCATTCTAGAAAGTAAAACCATACAAAGCATTGGCTTAGCCACAGCCGTGGGTGTAAGATTTTTTTCTCCTTTTCACAGGAAAACACATCTCCTCTTCCTCCCACTGTTTCAGACTGTCTGCGGCCTGATGTTAGAATCCCTGCTGCTTGGAGCCAAAAGTGTTCTGACTACCCAGAAGGGCTGACCTTGACCCACAGTTTCCTCTATCCTCCCAGTGAGCATGGTTCTTTTTATAGAGACCTTAGAAAGCCTTAATCAGCTTATGTTTAAACATATACCCAAACACCAAAACAAACTTCTTTGGATCAGCATGTTGGGCTGAAAAAGGTTTCCAGTGTTTGCAGACTGACCAAAAGTAGGGCAGCTGCTACTTGTATCTAAATATTTTTGGTTTAGAATATTTAAGGGTTTTTTAAAACATGGAACAACTTGAATGTGATGAAAACCGGTTGGAATGATGTGGAGGGTTGGAAGGAAAGGCTGTCCCTCTTCCACTGCATAAATATTCATTTCCTATTTTCAAATTTGGTAATTATTATTTATTGAGTAGATTTTTTGAACAAATTTGGAGATATGTTTGCAATAGGATCATACACTCATGCTCAAATGTAACATGTAATTGAACTACATGTACCTACAATTTATAGTGACATACGAATCAATTGGTCTTTGTATAGTGTTCCATTCACTTATATTTTGGTCTTTTTATATAGACTACAATTCATCTGATCTTGAACAGTATGACGCCTTACTCACCAGCAATATTGCTCCCATGTATAAAGCTTTCAAAGGTAGGTTGCAAAATTCTGATTAATTATGATTAATTTTCTATAATTATTGTTCTGGATTTGATAAAGCTATCACAAAATTTTAAAACATTAATGCATGGCGTGCTGTATATCCAGATGTTGTGAATATATCCTTGAACATTTTAAGAGTAGATGTTTGAAAATTTATAGTACAATTATATGTTTTTTTTTTTCTTTGTGTAGTCTTATCTGATTTCTGCTTATCTCTGCATACCTGTTTGCTTTTGAAATTGCTGTTCTTCTCCTCTGGGCTGTTCTAACAAGAAATGTTAGCTATGAAATTCTCATAAAAATTTCCCTTGGGAAAATGCTCAAGGTGAATGCAATTGGCACTTTTTTTTCAAAATCTGAAGAGAAAACCCCAACAATATTAATCTCGCAACACTATTTCTATAACAGATGTTTTCATTATGCAATAATAAAATGTCTTCCCATCCAGCCTGACTCACATTTGTTTGTAATCATTGATAAGAAATTTTCTATAACTGCTTATGATCCTGTTTTATTCTTAGGCCTAGGCTAATTTTCTTAGAAAATGCTTAAAAAGAGGAATTGTGTAAGGAAAAAGGTGGAAAAAACTGGATTATATAACTACCTTTCTATTACATTCAGACCTCAATTATTCATTCACTCATATTAAAACCGGAGATCCAGAAGACCTAAGTGTTTTTAATCTTCCAAATAAATCACAGACTGTGAAAAATCTAATTTTTCAAGGAAAACAACAAGAAGTTTCTATAGACCATAAGCAACAGCTAAATCAATAGGAGGTGCCCTCAATGCCCCAAACCCCTTTTTTTTGCCATGCCAGTTGTAAATATTTGGATAATCTCACTATTTTATATCCTACAAATGGCATTTTCTTGATTAACGTCAGTGAAATAAGCCAAATTGTCTAGTGATGAGTTCTAGACAGTTAAACTAACACTCAGGTGGTGAGTATTCCTCTCACAAAATCATTATGTCAGTTCCTGCTATTTGGAACACTGATCAGGAACATCAGCCAGAAATTAGTGACCTCTCAGCTGTAGGTTTGTAGCTTCAGCTTTAGAACAAATCAATATACACTCCAGTAGTGCAATTTACCTTGCTATTGACTATAGTGGCATTTACAGCATCTCTTTCAATGGCAAGTGGAGTACGACCCTTTTGATTAAATCCAAATTTTGTGTAACAAAGAGTTTAGTTCTGAACTTTTTAAAATTAATCTTCAGTGAAAACACAAATGCACTATTTTTCTTCAGTGGTGCAATTACTTTAAATTGGTATTAATTTTGCTTTTATTTTCTTTTTATGACAGACATCTGGGACTATTTCCATAATGTGCTTCTTCAGAAGTATGCTAGAGAAAGGAATGGGGTAAACGTTATCAGTGGACCAGTGTTTGATTACAATTATGATGGCCATTTTGATAGCCCTGATGAAATTAAGCAGTAAGTACATAGAAAAGCCAGAAGTCAAACTCTATATTATTTCAACAGTGTTTCCACATAAAACCCCCCTATTATTTAAAAAGACTAAGAAACAAGTATCATGGAGAATGCAGTATTCTCTTCATAATCCTATATCCATTATTACTCATACAAGAGGAATTGCTCTTGCAAACAGATACAGTCGCATGGAAATTGAAGTAAAGAGTAAAAAAGCTGTGCAGTTACATGTGTATCTCTATACACATGCAAAGGTACAGACTAGTAATTAGTCTGTAGTAATTAGTTTCCCAAGATGATGCCTAGATTTTCAGATTTTGGGCCTCTGCATCAGAAATGCTGGGAGAATATGACTTTTAAACAGGCAGAAGACATGCTTGAGCATGATTTTCTCACTTTGATGTTACGCTCACTCACCTGTTTGTTGTTTCTTCCTATTGTCTCAAACTGATGTATTTCTTCAAAGGTCAGATTTGTGTGTTTGCCTTCACTGAATCACATAACTGGAAATGCAAACTGTAACATTCCTGAGAGGTACCTTTGCATAACTATGGCTTACACAGCTTACTGCAACATCTGACATGTTTACACATAAATTATAAAGACCAATTATTTATGTCAGTGAATAAGGATACAAGGAAATAAAAACAGAATTAGGAAAACTTAGATTAGGGAAAATACCTTCTGAGACTAACAGCATTTATGGAGTAGAAAGATGCAGCTGTACAGCTGAATCTATCACTGGAGATGTTTTACTCAGGCTAGATTTGACCACATCTGATAAAAATGCTTTGAGAATGGGAAAATCAGCCTGCCACATAATAGGAGGGTGGAACGGAGGAGGGACTACAACTTCCTTCTAAGCAAAATGCTGTAATACCCAGCTGACCACATAATGCTGCCTCCAGTTTGGAATAAGCATGTTTTAGTCAGCATGGTTAGGCAGTCATACAAAGAAGTATAATAATTTCAGTGATAGCGTTTTGTTCAACAAAAAAGCCTGGGAAACATTTAGCTCTTTATACACAAGAGTGACCATATTTGCAGAATAGTCAGAAAAGAGCAGCAAAGACATTTTCAACTGAGTATCCTAAACTGATTTCAACAGCACACAGCCACAAATCACTGTTCTGGCATTTCTCAATGGCAAGGAGTCAGAAGTTAATTTTCTCATCACTCTCCTCCAATTCATATGGTTAAAATTCTTCATATAATGAAGGGCAAATATGATGCTCTATTCTCACTCTTCCAGATGTAGAGATCTCTGGCTCTGGCAAAATAGAGTATTGAACATATTAAGCAGTCCTGTTTCAGTGGGACTGCTTGTAGCAGACAGAGTAATCCATGTATGTTTGGCTGTTCATAAAATAAATTGTGAGGTTGTGTATCCCATCAGGTATTTTTTTCAATTACAAAATAAATTCAAGTCATATAGTATTGAAAGATATATATTGAGATAAATTGTATAAATTTCTAATTGTATCAGTGGTGTTAATACTTGATATCTCAAAAAATGCCTTAACTAATGTTTGTTTTGTAGGTATGTAAACAATACAGAAATCCCTGTCCCAACCCATTACTATGTGATTCTGACGAGCTGCAACAACACATCCTATACTCCACTGAACTGTTCAGGGTCCTTGGATGCTTTGTCTTTTATCATTCCTCATCGACCTGACAACACTGAAAGCTGTGCTGTAAGTATAGTTCTATGTTCCTGTGTGCTGACGAACTTTGGGAACTGATTCCCATTGAAATTTAGTCATCCAGAGAATCTTTATCAGTCTATGGAATTAACTCATTCCCCATGAGCTGAGAGTGAGCTGAGAGTTAAAGCAATCACCAGAAGAGCAAGGAGCTCCAGGAGAGGTAGCTGGAAACTAATGATAGGAAGCAAGGAAGAAGAAAGGGAGGTAAGATAAGAGGATGGGGAAATGCTGTCACCTGAGAAGGGCTGAGAACAGCAGCACAGGCAACAGGGAGATGAGGTATCTTTATGGAAGACTGCAGAATAAACTTACTTTAGAGATATCAGAAGACTTTGAGTGTTACTCCCTTCAGTTAATAGAAAATTCCTTCAGTTGCTTATTCCACCTCTATGAGAAATCCAGGCATTTGGATGGATGGTTCTGCAGTTAAAATTCATACTTGAATTAAATTAAATCTCTGCTTACCTCTAACAGCGTGAACCTTATGCCTTGTAGCAAACAAAATACATTATCTGAGTGTAATATGTATTGTTGAGGCAGCTGAGAGCCTATTCCACAAACTCTGGGTTGCAGAAGGTTCTTAAACTCAGTGTTTATATATAATACATAATATTTATTTCACATAAATATAAATATAAATATAAATATAAATATAAATTGCACAAGTACAGCTGCACAGACTTGAACTGATCTTCAAAGAAAGTTTTTAGTTTATTTATAACCTTGAACTCATAACTCTAGACAGGTGCAAGCTTGCTCTACTTGGAAACAATTTCTGTGTCTCCCCATTTGTAGCGTGGATAATCCACAACTTCCCAGTGAGATCTTTTTAGAAGTTGGAGGGTTGACTAATTAATAGAATGAATTAGTCATTACAATTTAGAAATTGACTGTAATTTCTAAAGTTTAGCAATAAACCCCAAATCTTCTCATTTTATATTCATCATGTTTGGCAGTAATATAAATTTTATGAATCATTTGCCTCAGAAGTGGATATTGTTAATGAAAAAGCAAATTACCAGCTGTTTGCAAAACAATCCTTATAGTGAAAGAACAGAAAATAACGTTTTGGATTGATTAGTGGTTGCATTTCCATTGTATTCCCCGTCTAACCAGCAACTATTCTTGCCGTCCAGCAATCAAGACTGAACTGCTGTAAGGACTTTTTGTGAGTTGTCAGGTGCCTGTTGCTTGACTGGCCTGAGCAGTGCAGCTAATTTGTGTTTTAACTAAAACTATACTTACGTGTGTGTTTGAAACGTGGCTCATGCATTTTGTACCTGAAAGTCACAATTGCTGTGTCAGCATAATGAAGTGGTCAAGCTGAAGAATGATGGTCCTTCTCGGACGTCCCGGGCAGCTATCCAGCACCGCTAGCAGTAGGGGAGCACTATCCCGATCTCCGTGGCTCGGGACAGCACCTAAGGCAAACCCCCCGTGCTATGACAGCAGCGCTACCTTGTGGTAGGACGTGGCTTGGCTTATGGCTACAGTCAGCAGAAAAAGAAGAGAGCGCTCTCCAGCTGTGGCCAATCCAAGCTTATTGAGCACCAGGGGAAACCAATAACGAAGAGAAAGAGGGGGAAGTTGCAACAGCTTATAAGGAGGGAGGGAGACAGGGGAAGAGTCAGTCCTTGGACGAATAGGGTTTCAGAGGAGAGTGGGATACAAAAGATTGACTTAGAGAGAACACCAATGGGGATAACTCGAGGGTGGAGCCCCGGCCCCTGAGCCAATCACTCGACGCTCTAGCTGGAAGTTTCCAGAGAGAAGGGTGGGAGTGCCGAGTGACAGACAGGGCACCGGGGAGGCATTTGAGAAAGGATTAGTCTCCAAGGCAACTGGGGAGGAGTTGGGATAACTGGCAGCACAAGGGAGGGAGGAGAGAACCAGGGCAGAACCATTACATGATAGGGGGAACAGAACAGTCCAACTTATACAGACACAGACAACAGCATAATTCTTCTTGTCTCTCACTGTGGAAGTGGAGAGGTGGGTAGTGTGGGAATCCATAAAATCAGAGGGCTTTAGGAAAACTGCAGAAGACAGGCCTCAGATACAGCAGAATTGTGAACAGTGCTAAAGCAGCAGAAAAAATTATTTAAACTGTAGAAAAGATATGGGTGAATAGAACAATAAAAGCTGTATATTAGTGCTTGTATAGGCTTTCTAAGTTGCAAAAAGTTTATCTAGCAAGATATTAGGAAGGTTAAGCTTATGAATAGAGTTCTGTGTGTTGTCTCTTATAAACGGGTATTGTATTCGAAATAAGGAAGCATTGTTTTAACCAAAGCTACGTGTGCTTATGGTGATTGGATAGAACTACTGTCAGTATGCTTTTGCTTCATGTAATTGGTCTAGAAGGTTATAAAGTATGCTGTAACATTAAGTTTTCTGGCCTGCTGCCTGGACAGTGAGCTGTTAGCATCTTTCCATTATCATAATCATGTAATGAGACTGATGCTGAAAAAATAAACAGCTTGAGACACTATCCCAGCAGCCCTGTCCTGTTCGTGTCTGTAAATAAACTGCTGGCATCAGGTAGAAGAGACATCTGCTTGATTATGTTTAAATGAGATCCCTAAAAGCAAGGCTGTAAAGATGTCTTGGAAAGCCTGAAAGAAGTTTTACCAACTGGAGACCTTTAGTTTGTCAGACCAGATCAAGCACTGGCAATTGCCTAACACTGCCACCAAACAACAGAGGGCCTTTTATGTGTTTGAACATTGTTCTTGCTTGTTTTGAGAGGAAAATAAGACACTTTCTCAATGGGTTGAAGAAAGAGTTCAGGCTCATTCTGCACGTGTTCGGGATGTGGAGTTGCTAGCTGGGCTTGACTTTTACCAAGAAAGAAATGAATTAGTTTCTGAGATCTTGAGGCTAAAGACATTTTTGCCAGTATTTGAGACTGAAAGTATAACTGATGATCTTTGGAAAAGGGGTCAGTGCTTGGAAGAAAGAAAATTTCAGTGATTTCACTTATTTCCTTGCTTAAGTATGTGGGTATATTTTTCAAATTTGTGTTTTTCAGTCAAGTGTTCTGTGCCAATAAAATTTGAATAAAAATGATACATAAAATTTTCTAAAGTGAATTAAATCATCATTGTTGAGCCAGGCTTTCAAAATACAGAATATATTTTTATTATGTAAAAACTAATATATTATATTACTCTAAAATACATGAAATATTAGATGTGGTATATATATAATAGTAATAGTATTGATTAGAAAAATGCAAAAGGAACATATTTTATACTACAGAGACATCAGAACTGTAAATTGTATATAAAATATTTCTACAATGGAGTTGAAAAATAAAAACACTTTGAGAGGTGTGTGTGTGTTTTTTTCCCTTGTGTTTATCAAAGGCGTTATGGTTCTCTAACACAAGCACATCCTGAAATATTCTGAATTTCTCTTTCTCACCTATTAATTCCTACGGAAACACAGTCTGAGTCACAAAAAGTTTGTATACAGTGCAAGTGATCATCATCTGTGTTTTCCACTTGTGTTAATTATTTATGCTTGTAACAAGTGAAGTGAATGAGGTATATTCTTGTACCCTTCAGAAATCTTAAAACATTCCGAACATGAAGAGGTAAAAGAAATGCTCTACGCAGAAGAATTTTGTCTTGATATTTACCTGTATTTGCAATGGTTTCCAAATGCATGGTGATAACAAAATGTTTGTGTCTACTTTTAAATAGTTAAACTTGAGATTAAAGCACAAAATTAGTAACAACATCCAAAACAGATAGTCACTCTTTCTGTAGAGACTTTGTAAAGAGATGCTTTGTAACATTGTGCTGTACACAAATAATTGCTGAGGACAGGTAAGTAGGACAAGGCAGTGGAAATTTCCAGATTATGCTAATACAAAAACGTCACCCACAATAGAGTGTTGAGATGAACTACTCCACTACAAATATTGCTAAGTGCATTTATGAAAAACAGCAGAAAATTGATCATTAGATTTATAGGCACAGTAAGGGGCATTTTAAAGAAACATGTCAAAGTGTGTTTCAATCTATAAAACTAACTGTGGACTGAAGGAGCTATGTCTGCTTAAAGAATAAAACTTTAAACTTCCAAACTTTTAGCACAAAGAATCCAAACCCACCACAGGACGCTATAATTCCCAAAGTCCTCAAGATGATCAGTGTATGCCCACACACCAGACAGAGTTTAGCAATATTGATCTTAAAATCATGATGTGGGACCAAGCTGAACATAAAGATTTTTATCTCAGTGAAAGCATTACACCATCATGGAGTTGCAGTTCACCACCCTACAATGTTTTGACATCTTAAGGCTGCCCACCTAAATCAGAGACTTCTGCTAAACTGCCCCAATTAAGAACATGACTGTTTTTTCACTTTGTGGTAAATCATACCCCAACTCACGTAAAAAAATCTACACTCTCACTGTAGAAAAGTGGGACAAAAGAATAATGACTAAATGTATAAAATAGATTTTGTTTATTTTACTCTGAAATGCTGAGAAATTCAAAAGTTAAAGAAACAACAAATAGAAAACACAAAATAAACACATAATATTTAATTTGAAAACATAATCATTCTTTGTTAATCATTCTACTTTGTCCTGAGATTTAGGAAATTATGCTGTTTCTGGATATTTCAGATGTCTGTTTCCTAGGGGATGTAAGTATTGCTTTCCCAAATTGATAAGCCCTTTGTTTCTGTGTTTTTCAGCCAGTTCTGAAACTCCCAAAGCTGCAGCAGAAAAGCCACAAATTAATCTGCTGACTGCAAAAGCAGATGTTGCCAAGCCTCAGCTCTCTGAGCCACCTTCCATGTGACAATTAAAAATGTAAATTCTGTAAAACATGATTTTCCATAGACCATTATTTAAGCTAAGAAAACTGAGTGCTCCTGGAGACATTGAAAATCTGAGTTCTGAAGGACCTTGCTGCTTCCCTCTCTTATGCTTGGGTCCTTTTAAGTTTTAGAGTATTAGAACCGAATCTCTAAGCAAATATAGAAACTTGGCACTACCTATATCTAGTCTTTTCTCTGTAGCAAGGCTGAGTAATAATGAAAGAAACTAGGCAAGGGAAACAGCCTACCCTGCCCCAGAAAAGGCAGAGCAAGGAAAATCTCAATTGATGTTTTTTTTAGTAAGTGCTACTGTTTCCCTAACACCACACCCTGGCTCTGTGAGACTGTCACCATATAAAACAAACCTTTTTTGTTCACTTAATATTTATTATAGAGACCATTGGCTTTTTGTCAGTACCTCCCTGAAGTACTTTCAAAGCTGAATGCAGACACTGAAGTGACACAGAATACCCTTTACCTTGGACATCTTCCCTTAAATGTCAATGGATATATATTGAAAGGGCTGTTTTAAAAAATTACCTCCTGCACTGGTCCTGCAATGTTTGTACATAGGTTGATGGGATTTTTCATGTGCAATTGTTTGTAAGTACAGATTTTTTTTTTCTGTCCTTACTGTGCAGTGAGGGAGTCACTACCGCTGGGTGAAAGGCTGTCAATAGGAAGGCAAGCAAATCGATCATGCCTCTGGATCCAAAGTCTTGAGAAAAGTGGAGGCTCAGAAGCGTCCTCTTAGAGCACCACTTGCCTGTCCCACCAGAATTTCCCTGGGGAGGGAGAAGTGAACGCTACTGGCATGACTTTCATTACCATAGTCTGAAAGTGGCAGAAAATACAAATCCTTCCCAGACCCTGAAGCATGAACCAAAGAACAGGAGTGCCTCTGAAGGAAGAAAAGTGCTGGGTGGAATTCAAATTAGTATGGTCAGGGTCCAGGACTTCGGACAGCTTTGGGTTTGACATAAACCAGACTTAAAGCAGAAATGCCAAGGACATCAATTGCTTTATTGTACATTAAGGAGACTTGGCAACTGATGTGTCCCATAAACCAACCTGCCCACTGTCCAGGAAGATCAGCCACAGCCTGCTTTGCCTGTAATGGTTGGGAGTTGGAAGGAGAGTGAGTGGTTCCTAAGACTGTCTGCAAAGAAGTGCATTTCTCCTGGTCTTACCCTATGTGAGAGAAGCATGGGTGGGAGAAAGAGTACTTTGGCTTTCCAGATGCTTTCCAAGGAAAGACGAAATTGCAGACCTTTGTTTGATGTCTAGCTTGCCTCTTATCAGTAAGTTAGATTGCTGCCTAACAGATGGAACAACTCCCTAAAGGGATGTGTGGTTTTGCACAAGATGAGGGACTTTACAGTGGTGTTACAAGCCAAGAGGCAGGGCACTAGTGGAGGCAGTATAGATCTCTAGCGCCTGCTCAGTAATGGCAATGCCTCAAAGGTCCAATGCTAAGGTCTGTGCTTTTACAGAATGCTGTTTGAAGCATTTTATATATTGCTTTGATTTTTTTTTTTGTTAGTGGCAGAATACAAGCCTGTTATTCTGTAGGCAGGATTAAAGTTTTCTTAAAGTAGTCCCTCAGTTCATTTTGTTGTATGAGCCGCTTAGCACTCATCAGCAAAGATGAAAATTGTGTCAGTCAACTGTAAGCATAAAAGACTCAATTTGATCAACCAAAAAAATTCCATAACAACTATGGGAACTAGCAATTTTTCTGCCCTTCTCTTCAAATCACATACAGGTCATAACACAGAATTCTCTCTCGAATCTCAGGAGTAACCAGCTCTCCCAGGTAAGAAGGAGGATTTACATGGAATTGCTGAGAAAAAGTATTTTGAAAAAGAAAGCTCTGTTTGATTTTTAGACAAGCTAGTGAATGTAATTTCCATCTATTCTGCTGTGCTGGTTTGGACTTTTTTCTCATTCCTATTTGTTGTCAGGGGAAAAGCTGATGGGATTGTGTCTAGCTACCAAAACTACATCTGTGCATACCATTTCTATAATCTCTAGAATATCCAAAGAATATCCCCATCAGCCAAGTATGCAAAATATGATTTGAAAATGATGGTAAGTTTTAATTTCTCATTAATTTCTCCTTCATTTCAGGCAAAAGGATGCCTTTTCTGCATCTGCAAATACATTTTCACGAAGTAGAATATTCCAAGAGTTTGTTGCCCTCCTTTCCATTCTTTCCCAAGGGGCATTGTCTGCTTCTTTTCATCTCACTAGTTAATATTATTTTTAATTTTTTGTTCAGGTTACAGATGCTGGATATCTCCCTAGCACCATTAAGCATTACAAATGAGCCTTCAGTTACAAAGAGGAGGAAGTTCAGAAAAAAAAACCACTGTCTGAATGCAGAAAAAAGCAGAATATTGAAATTTTTGTTCCTTTGTGTTTTTAAAAGCTTAACTGCAGACCCATGGGAAAGGTGAGTTCAAGCTGTTGCTTACTCTAATTCTTTCCACAGAATGAGAAATCTTGTCTCATTTCCTTTACTCAGTTATGAGTTAGATCACATTTTTTGTGGTATGCAACTCAATCTTATGAGTAGTACAAGGTTTTGGAAACAGTTTAGCTACATAGGCTGAGGAAACACATAAGTTCATATTTGTTCCACTAAATTTTTATTGTTTCAGAAAATTTTAATTTGTGAACATTTCCAACAATTTTCAGGTGCTGTGTGGTGTATCAAACTTGCTCTTGGTAGTTTGGCAGCAAATAATTCACTGCAATCTTGACTCCTAAAGGTAGTGTCAGACAGCGACAGCAAACAGGATGCTGTCTGATGGGAAGGGCGATGGCAGGGAGGCAAGTTTCTAAAAGGACCAGCAATGTTTCCTTAGGAAAATATGGGCTGTGGTGGGCACAAGGACTGATCAGTGACTTCTCTCTGTAGTCGACCTACAATATTGGGTAGAAGAACTAATCACCCCTCCTGAGGTTTTTTGTGTGGCATGTTACTGCCTGTGTCTAATGTCTGACATATTTCCCTTGGTTCCTGTTCATCATTTTGCTTGCTCTAATCTGTGTCTTTGTCTCTTCCCAGCCCCAGTTGTGTTTCTCCCCATCACCTGTGTCTCAGTGTGATCTGTGTCTTACCCAGCTGTTGGCACTTGCAAGGAAAGAAGTCTCAACTCCTTTCTCCCACTTGGCCCTTAGCATATGCCTCATGTCCCAACCATGCAAACCAACTTCCTAAACCAATAATATGGAATAAAGCCAGTATGAGAACTAATTTCACACTCCGTCTTTGGGACTGTGATCACTGCCACCCATGCTTTCTTGGACCAGAAATCATACTCTTTCTGCAACTCAGGATTTTCAGATAGCTACGTGTAGAAGTGATGAAATCAGTCATTGAAATCACTATTTTTGACAAAGGAGTAGAATGAGGTATGGGAAACCCATAAATAAGCATTTTTCCATCACAAAAAATGTTAACATTTTATGATAACTTGCATGACATCATAACTGTTCTCGGAGGTACAGATTTAATTTAATGTACTTGTATAAACACCCTTAGATAGAAAATTTCTGTTGGTCTGAATCACTTGTATTTGAGAACTTCTAAGTAAACACCATTGCATGAGAAATGCTGCCAAACTGTATGCTACAGAAATTTATTTATTTTTATTTTAATGTCTTTCTCACAAGCAAATGCTTAAGAGAAATAATCCAGCAGAAATGTTGTCAGTCGTACTGCCAACTGTTCTATCCATTATTAAAAGCTACCAAATATTACCAAAAAATGCATAAAAGCAATGTGAAATCTTTATATAGAAAAAAATACAATAAAATATTTTTGTATCTCACATAAGCAGCATATATTTCAAAGCAGCAGGGAGAAATTGCTACCTGCTGTTAGTGCAATTAGGGAAAGTTCCCTATTTCCCAGCTGTGAATAACCTAATAAAACCATGGGCATAATGCTGCAATATTACTTGACAAATTTGCTAATTGATGGCTGCAAAAAATGGCATCTTTTGAAACAATTGATACATGACATTAAAAGAAATCTGAATAATTCAGGAACTTTATGAAACCCATGGTAAGAGAGATTATATTTTTTCACAGGAATTGATTTTCTATTTTCTCTTACATGTTTCTCTACTGTGATTAAAGTAGAATAACTCCACTGTAAAATAGCACTGAACAAACTTTGTTCTGGCTGAAGCTTCTGTTTTATGAATCACCGAATCCACAGTCTGCTTCTTGTCCAACCAAGCTGCACAGCTATTCTGGACAGCTATAGCATGGGATAATGACATATCGGACATGACACATCAGTGTCCTGTTTATGCTCAAGGTTTTTCCTGTGTGGCATCTTGGTTTGTGTACTGAGGTTTGAGGTTAAACTGAAGAAAACTGTGATTTCCTCCTCGTCTCTGATAATCCATACGCTTTTTAACTGCTCAGTGTCCTTTTTGAGCTACTGTCAGCTTGTACTTATTACTTTGAATGTAAATGAGGTGTTCCATGTGTATTGATGTTTATATGGCCATGGGGGCTTGGCTGCACTAAGGAGCTGTGGTGATGCCCTAATGGCCAAGTAGGGGAGAGAAAATAAAAAATGGCATATTTGCTTCTTCAGATATTAATTCTGAATTATTTCACATGTAGCTACTTATGGGTTTGGCCAACTCAGACCAGGAGGCACAAAGATTGTGTGTAGGCCTGGGATGACCATCGCTAGCAGTGAAACTTCCAGTAACATGGTCTCAGTCATCCTGAAGCCTGTACAGAGTGCACACAGGGCTTCAGAAAGCTCTTATGTAACAGAAAACTTGCTTCAGATTGAAAAGGGGTGTGATTGCCATTGGTGAAACCCCCTGTCCTGGATTGCCAGTAGCTGAGCAGCTTGACAAATAGTGACCCACACGGCTTTCAGTGGTGGTTGTTGGAGGTAGAAACAGAGTAGAGCTCATGTAAGGCTGGAAAATACATACTGATTATACATTTTGTTGTTTTTTAGTACAAGAAAGAGACTCTAAAATGTAAGGAAGCCCTGTAATTCCATAAAGGTGTGAGGTGATTTCATTTTGGAGCAAAAGCAAAGGAAGGTTCTGATATCATATAGAAAATTAAATCCCTATATGCTTACCTGCTTTAATCTCTCCACAAACAACAAGATATTTTAAAACTTTTTCTTGCTTAGCAAAGCAAACCCAGAACCTGAGAGGAGGTTAACTACTCTTTCTAGTACTGCTAGGAGTGATAATAGTGATGAACAGCAGAGAAAGAAAGAAAAGAAAAAGAGTAGTTTATAATATAGAAAAATGTTAGCACCAAATAATAATAATAACAATACATAAATTTGCTAGCTGTAGATTCCAGCTGGAAATCAGAACACAGATTCTCACCAGTAGGCTTCTGGAACAGCTATTCTATGAAAATTGCAAGGGATGAAGAAAAACACTTTAAAGTAAAGAGCTTGGTCAACCTCTGAATCAGCCTGAATTACACAGTTACCCACGATAGCAAGCAACTGCCTCGATGACTCACTTGGGCCTCTGCTCTTTGCCTCAGTGAATAATGATTAAGTGAAAGGAAAAAAGGCATTTTTACTTTAGGAAGATAATGCAAGACCTGTTTGATTGAGACAGTGATTAACAATGTTTAACAGATTAATTAACACCTCAAGTCCTTGCCAACCAGTAACTTGAGGAACTTGCCTGGATTTACCGCAATTTAAATAAAAAGCATCTATGTGACCAGGATTTGTATGAGCACTGCTGGTGCTGCCATTTCAGCAGTCCTAGCTCATGCTCTGCTTTGGTTGCTTGTGAATCATATTCCTGAACATGTGGATAGGAAAACCGTATTCCCTACTTGCTTTACTTCCAGCTGTGTTTGTGAGGTTGGGAAGAATGACAGGAGATGTCATGCTGGGCCAGATAATGTCTGTACAAAGTGCTTTTGACTAGCTAGGAGGAAAAAGCTTAATAAAACTTACTGGGTTTTGGTGGTTTTTTTGGTGTTGGCTTTTTTTCTTTTTTCTTTTTCTTCCCCTTTTTTTAATGAATTAGTCAGATCCATGAAATTAAACAATTTTGCAGAGTCTGAATTTGCTTTCAGTGGTGTCCCAATACAGCAGTGTCAGCCAGACAATTTTCAGAACAAGGTTAGATGCCAACACATCATCTCCATGACTTTGTCTTTCAGGCTTCTCCAGAGCTGAAAAACAACCTGAAGTCAATGAATCCCGGCTGAGAGCCATATTGCTCCACGTCCTGCTGAGGTGACAAAATCCAGAACTGGAGCAGCTTGCAGGCATGAACTTGATGCCAGATTTTGTACAAATTGAGTCTTAATAACCAACCTGCTACTTTTTTTGTTGTTTTTCTGTCTGATGGGTCCCCACACCTGAAAGATAGCTCTGACCTGGTGCAGGATGTGAGAGGTTTTGAAGTCCTAAAAATTCCCTGAGGGCAGGAAATTTTTTCCAGTGCAGCATTTCTGCCATGACTCTCCTCTTCAGCACATCCAAAAGTCATGCTGTTGTCCTTGCCAAAATCCTATTCCAACTCCTCATAAGAAAACGACCCATGAATTTTTGTTGGAACATATACAGAGACAGGGCAAGGCAGCCTGGCTAAAAGGACAGCAGGCACATGATGGAGGATGTGGTCTGCTCAGAAACTTTCGTGCCAGAGAAGCTGCCTCGCAGGTCATTTATATTTATATCTACTGAGAGCAGTCAGAAGATAGAGAACATCTTCAGGAGCCCATAGGCAATTGTAATTATTAAACATCCGAGATGGTAGATATGATGAGTGAGTGACTATAAGGTAACTATCCTAATAGCTTGCTCCCTATACCTTTTGTTATTTTGGATGCAGGATACAGCAGTTCATCACTGTTCATCAGTATCATTATTTGATTAGTGACAGAAAACTACTTAACTCTTATCCTAGGATGCTTGACCTACCTGTTTTATCATTTGCAGAGTTCCAGAGAAGTTGCAAAAAATATTCTATGTTTCTGTCCACCTTTCATTTATCTAGGGGATACCCAATGCATAGGATTGCTGATATAGAACCTCAGAAAAAAGATCAGAGGCAAATTTTTTTATATGCTTGAGCTGATGCATAAGGTAAACTGCTAGCATGGGGCTTTGGATTTTTATACCATAAAGGGGAAGAATGACCAGATTTACTGCCTTGTAGCTTTTAACATTAAAAATGCTGGTCCAAATTCTTTTCCTGTCAACCACACAAGGATTTAGTATTTATGTAGTTCATAGGCCACAATAAATGCTCACTTGTCTCTGTTCCACATATAAAACTTGTAAAAAGATTGATGTGTGGCATGTACTTCGAGGCTTTAAGATGACATACAGAAGGAAGTATAGTAATATCTTCCTTGCTTCCTCAAAATTCATTCCATTAATATCTATCTTCCAATAATTAGTGGGGAATCTGAAAAATAAAAATACTTGCTACCATGCAGGCTTTTGTAAACAAAGTACAGGTTAGATGGAGTACAAGGGCAACAGCACTGCTGGGACTGACCATTATTGTTTGGGATTCATCCCACCTTATTCCCTGGTGCCACCTGCTTAGCTCTTTTTTGAAACTGGTGGTTGTGATAAGAGACCAGGTCACAGTGGGAACTCCAGGTGCTGGTCTTGTGTGAGTCAGTCACCTTATCAGGTCGGTCTTCCTGATTGACCTCAGGTTGTTGAGTTGAATTTCCTCCTGAGACACATGGAAAGTGAGAGGTGTTGGGCTCCTGTACTATATATTGTGCTAGTTAAGAGGGCTACAACAAAAGCCAGAGGAAATGTCTCTGTGAGGTATCATGCAAAGAAACTCTGACTTGTCCACATGGAGAAATTGTCTGTGTTGTTTCTGTGAAATAGTCGGCATTACTGAATCCTCTTAGACACTCCCATTGCTCTCTAAGAATGCCAGGAAGAACATGGAGCCGTGCCCACAGTTTTTCTTGTTTCATAATTCTTTGTACATGAGCTGAAAGCCCATGGGGCACAGTGGATTGCTAAACCAGAAGAATATGGGCAATGACTTCTGACTCTCAATTAAAGCACATTGTTACTTCATCTTAAGGAACTGGTTGACCTATCCCTCTTCTCCATGGAGAGCAATGAAAAATATACTCTTGACCTCTTTCTAAATAGGCTAAATTAAAACAAGATTTTGAAGTTCAAAATATAAATTCTTGTCTGGCTCTTTGTTGAGCAGTTCTGTGTGTTACAGGGCATCTTACATGAGCCAACTTGCTGCCAGTGAGCGCTACTGTGATTATCAACACTAAACATTTCTAATGGATAACTAACAGAGGAATGCCTTAGCACAAACGATGTGCCATGTTCAAAATGTCAGCAGTCACCACTGTTGGTATGCTTTCTCTGAAAATTATTCTGCAGTTCAGAAGATAAGAGTAACTTTCAGGGTAACTATGCTCAATAACCCCACAGTTAGTTAACACCCTGAAAGAGTTACAGAAAGATGTCTTCCAAAGACAAGCAACTCTTCCGAGACAAACTGATTTACCAAGAACTTGTAAACTATGTTTTTAACATATCTGGTATGTAGAGCTCTTGGAACTTTCCATGAAAAAGCAACTCCAGATAAAAATAAACATTAACTAAAAACACACCATGTTTCTTTCTGGGGTGAGGATAAAATGACTTTTAGACACCACTAACATCCTGGTTGAGTCAATTCAACCTCCCTAAAGGCAAATACATAGTTTGGTTTGGTTGAACATGTTAGTTTTTAAACACTGACAGTCTTAAGAAACCCTACAAAAGCTGATGATAAAATCAGTTTGGTTTTTTTTACTTCATATCTTCTCACAAAAACATGAAGAGAAAACTTAATGTAAAAATTGGCTTTTAAGGTTTGCTCTGGAGGAGTTGTTTGTCAGGTAAATTTCAAACATCTGCCTTTTGAGATATTTTTCCTTTTTTCCAGCTTCTAAGTCCTAGCAGGAAGAACTCATATGAGAAGGCAACACTGTGCATTACCTAAAGTGCATATCCTAGAGTGAGTGATGCTTAGCTGAGATTCGCTCTCTCATAAGTGATGGACTACAGAGAAGCTGGGGACAAACAAGTTTCACCAAGGGAAGTAAATAAGAAACAAGCAAATCTTTCTCTGACATCTCAAGATAATCTGGCTGTGGCATGTCCACATAGGGGAATTACTGATTTAGTCTAATGTAGACATCTGCAAAAAATGTTTGTTAACACACCACATAAATGATTTAGGAGTTTTATAAGGGATGATTAACTCTAGTCCTCAGAAGATTCATTTGCAAACTAAGCTGAAACAAAGAGTGAATTGAGTAGTGAATGGGCTCAAGAGCCTGCTGCCTGAAATAGCTAGTGCTGTCTTCAGGTCAGCAGAGGATTAGCTGCTGTGTTTATTAATGACCTGGTTTTTGTTATTCTGCATCCTGAATAGATGCAGGAGTATTGCCTTCCACTTCACCTATGGGCTATGGGAAGGTTTGAAAAGAGAATAGTAGAGACTGGAAGGTTTATGTTTTTAGTATTCCTTTATACTAATTGTGCTGTCAGTATTGACTATGTGTCCCTTCAGAACTGGTTTAGCACAGGTTCCCTAGATGAGGTTTGTCAGCATCACCTGTAGAGTTCAGTTCTCTTTGTGACTCTTAATAACAGACTCAAATTCTGCTCTGAAAGCAGAGCAATGACTTGAGTTTTAATGGCAAGAAGAATATGGGCAATGACTTCTGACTTTCAGTTAAAGCACATTTTTACTTCATCTTAAGGAATGCCCTACCCCTTGTGAACTTCTCACCTTCTGAAGATCATGTCTGGGATACTTTGCATAGACCTTGTATCAGACTTGGAAGAATACGCTACCTGGTATTCTCCAGAGTTGGAAATAGCTGTACTTCCTGAGACCTAGCTCCAAGGAATCTCTAGACAGTCTTTTAATGATGCATGGGTCAGGCATATTATGCCCAGGCCATAAGGTGGCAGGGATTCAGCAACAGGCACCCTGCTGAGACTTCATGCAGATTCTCCAAAAATATTTATTTAACATGTGTTGTTTCTCTTGGTGGGCTTCGTGCCTGGTACATGTCCCAAAAAATGGTTTCACTTTATAACTCTGGAGCTTTGCCAGAAACAATTTTTCATCCTTTTGTACTTTTATAAATATTTCTAGTATCTGCTTTTGTAAACACAGAGGGAGCAAATAATGGAGCCCAAAAGAATAATACTAAAATATTCTCCCAGAATTTGCCTGGGTATTTTTTTGTCGTGAGATCCCAAGAGGAAGCGGCACAGGTTAGCTGGGTGACAAAGCAGAGTTAAAGACTCCAGGTTTGAGTGAGTCCTGTGAGCTCAGGTGATGGTCACGCCCACTCACACTTTTTGGAGATGGGAGTGTGAACATTTGCTGTCACAAGACCATGTTCACTTGCTTGGTGGATTTTTCTGCATGTACATCAAGTCAGAAGTAGCACAGAAGCAGAAGGGGTGAGCAAGAGGTGTGTGCCAGTGAGCAGCCCAGGCATAGACTGACTTGGAAGTCCAAGGATAAGCATTTATTTCTGACAGTTAACAACATGTAAGACTTGAATGTTAGATAATTCCATTGGAAAAATTAGTCTCCCTTAGAAAACATTATTCTAATCAGCTTTCTCAGAGATTATTAGCTCTAAAATTCATGGTTTGTTTAAAATTTATCTACAGATGTTATTCTTAAACAGTGTTTAAGCTTTCAAAAGTGTTTGCGCAGAGGATTGCTCAGGATTGCAAAACCAGCTGTCCAGTAAAGGCTGTGATGGTCAAATCTTCAGAAACATGGAGTGTTTATTGCTGTCACAGTTCTGAAGAACAGAAACGTCACAACTATTCTAATTACTTGGAAGCTTTATGGATGTCCTTTTTATGAGAGGAAATTTGATCAAAAGAACAATTTTTTTCATTAGGTGTTTTGTTCTATTGAATTGGATCATCTGTTAAAATGCTTGCACACAACGTACTAAAATTCAGATGGATGAGAAATAACATCTACACCACTAAAAAACAAAGATAAAACTTCCCCCTTTCTATCCATCCAGGTACTCCCCTCTGTCCATCCACTCTTCCCTCCCTGTTCAAGATCTTTGAATTTTATCTCTTGAGTTTTCCAGCTGGCCTTAACATTATACTTTTCAAGTGTAACATTAATGTTAATAATGTTAATATTGATGTTAATACTGTTAAATTCCCATCTTATACCTTCTTTTTTTCCTTAATAGCACATGTTTTTACTGTTATTATCCATGCATGTAGTATTTTATTTTTGTGTATTAAGTAATACCATATTTGAAAATTCCAGATGTTTCCTTAATTGTGCAACAAGTTCCTGGATCATTTGCTGCTTATTGAAACACCGGAAGAAACAACTTGCATTGTGAAAATCACTTTTTTTCCCCCATGCTAATTCAATTCAGCCTAAATCATCATTCCAGGTATTTTTTAAAATTAAAGATTTCTTCCAGAATCTTGTTTTGATGACATTTTAGTAGGTTCATATGAAATAGGTTGTGTTCCAGCAGCAAAATACAAACTTGGCATTCCATGCACTTGATTCCAGTAAAAAGGTAATGAATGCCAATGCCTGTAAGCTGTTGAAAAGGAGACATGCAGCATCTGAATGGTAAAGCTACTATACAGGACATAGAACTTCCTAAGATTACATTGACCTACATATTTTACATGGTGACAACAATATACTAAAATTTAAGGAGGTGTTTCTTCACCAAAAGTTAGCATGCAAATTTTTATACTACAGGATGGGGTAGATCCTAAAATATGTACGTGTTTAAGAAGTGGTTAGACATGATGAAAAATTATCTCAAACAGTATTTAGCAGGAGACCTTCCCTCTGGCTCAAAAATCTTCTCACTGTAGGTCTTTGACCACTGTCTACGCTAATTAAATAGAGAAGTTGTTGTACTTCTAGGGATTAAATAAAAGTCGATTTCAAAACTGTTTATACGACTTATACTCTAAGTTTGTATGGAGCTGCTGGATGCCCATTGCTAAAATCCTTATGCATTTTTTTCAAATCTCTGCCCTCAACTGACTACCTATTTAAAAGCCTTTTTTCTTCCCATTCTGGTTTGTGTTGAATCTTGTTCATTTAAAGATGTCAAACATCAAGGAGAGGTAAGGGGATATCTAGCTTAAATTGTAAGACAACATTTAACTTGTGAAAGAACATTTAATCTTTAAATCACCCTCTAGCTGCAGTGGATGTTGAACCTATACTATTGCTTTGCTCTGGATTCCTCTAAGATTGATAAGCATTGCTTTTAATATTACTGCAAGCACCACTGCATTAAGCTTTCAGGTCTTCAAGAAACCACTCAGGTGTTTAGTCTAATAGTGTATTCTTCCTCCTCCTCCCCCTTTTGCTTTTTTTTTTTTTTTTGTGAACATCCTACAATTTTTCCACCATAGGTACTAAAGTATTCCTTCTGATAATAGGCTTGATTGTGCAAATCACTTAGATATGGTTGGCAGATTAGGTATTGAAATTGTGTTTGCTAGAGAGATTATGCTGAGAAGTGCACAAAGAATGTCTGCTTGGTTAGCATCAAAGTATGCAAGCATCTTATAGTCTGCTTCTCAACAAATCCTGCCAATATGTTGTCATCATATCAGGATTTTATAGTTTAAAGGAGTATAGGCATTTTTATATAGCTTAGAGAGACAGGAAATCACTGTCAAGCAATTATTTTCTATTGCTAAAGGACTTTTCATATTTTTCTTCTACTGTTGCCAGCTATCTAACAACTGTTGTGTTAACAGTTATTAAATTTCCGGTAATATATGCCAAACTAAGACTGAAAGGAGGAACAATTATGCCATTTTTCAATTATACAGGAAATATTAAGTTATCAGCTTGTTATCTAGAGATTTTTTTTGGACACCAGCAAAACAACCAAAGAATGAGTAATTATTTGCAAAAATTATTTTCTTTCTGCAAGTATTAAAAGGGCCGTGCTGGGGAGTAAAATTAAGAGATTTTGAAGCAAGTAGTTATAAAGAATGAATTAATTTGTCCTGACAAAGAGGCATCTTGATGCTAAGCTCAGAATCTGAGACTTGCAACATGTGCCTTGAAACTCAACCTTGCCCTGGTGTCTTGGATCTCTGCTGGGTTATGTGCCATCCCTACATGCAAACTGTTCAGTCCACACAGTTTGATATGCCCATAAATGCTATGGGATTTCTGACTTCATCTTAGGCATTACTCCCAGAAGTAATAAAAGAGTTTGGAGATATACCCCCAGTTTCATTTGTTCCTTTCACTAAGGACTTCTGGCATTTTTATAAAGTTTTAGACACATTTCAAATGCTAAATAAAACTACCTATAAGGATATTTCAGAAGCTACCATCCATAACTGCTAATTTTTTCAATGATTTCCAGTCTAGTTTACAATGCAACACTCACACAACAATGCCAGAGAAGTCCTCAGAGCAGGAGCTGAGAAACAGCTTCAATTAGCTCCTATAAGGTAGAGTCCAGTGTAAGACTGAGCAGCAATGGTCATTAATAAGCAGCTTCAGACTTTCCTAGGGCTCTTGGTCCTCTTCATGGTTACAGGAATTTTGCTGCGGATTAGAGGCAATGCAACAGGAAATACTTGCCACAACCACCAACCACTGGTTTCTATTGCAATGCAAGGGTCAAGACTCAGCCAGCCAGGAGCTGATTATCACTGGCAACCTCACAAGATGATGCTCCTCTGCCTGCAAGCTCAGTCTGTGCCCCTGCTGTGAGAGCAGCAAGGGCCTCCCAACACTGGCTGGTGCAAATGGATAGTCCAATCATGCAACATGGTGCTATTTACAACCCCCTGTCACTAACCACAGCTCTTAAATGGGCCACAGCCACCTCACACACAGGGGCTAGATGAGAGAACTTGGTGTTTGCTCAGGTCTTTCCAAAAACAGATGTTTGGTGGAGATTTTGTTGAGGTGAAAAATGCAAGGAGAAAACATCACAAGCTGTGACATGCAGCAGCATGGAAAACTTCCCCTGTTTACCTTTGTCTCCTAGTACATAATTTATGTTTGTTTATCTTTGCTGCAGCCACTAAAAGCTGAATAGCAAATTAAAATTTATAATCTCTGATGACTCCCTTCATAGATAAGGCCTGCAAACATGAAGCTGGTGTTACTGCTATTTTCCCTTGACACTTGGTTGGGCAGCTTGATTCAGTTACTGCTGGAGCTGGCAGCTGGCCTCACTTCCTCAAAAGCTTCCTCAGTCTCTGTTGAAATGGCTGCAGACAATTTTTGGAATTTGGATTTGCAACCTCAGTAATCTCTGCTATTAATTTGTTGCACAATGATGTCTTTTGTCACAGATTTGTTAAAATGGTATTGACTGCTATTTAACAACTTCACCCCAAAGAGACCAAGCAGATGTGGATTTTTGAAGGTTTAATATTGGGAATATTTTACCTCTTCCCCCAGTATTCAATAGATTTATTCATATATGTTTGAAATATATTCAGCACCAAAACTTAGTCCTTTTTGGTTTTCCAGAGTCTGTTGTCTAGAGCACTTTGACATCTTGTCAGTCAGCTGAAACGATCTTACTTGTCACAGTTAGGTTAATTATTTTCCATGCTGGTTAATTATTTTCCATGCCTAGCCTGAAGTACCTTGACTATTTGTATTGTCACAGAAATAAATTGCAAAATATATGCTGTTTTATGAATATTTGTACACAGAAGAGTAAGTGTTAAAGAATAGTTAATGGTTAATGAATGAACAACTCAGAAGTTAGCTCCAGCTCCAGAATAGACTTTCTTTCTATGGAAAAGAAAGATACCTTTTTGTCTGCAATGTAGTTATACATAATTGTCATGGAATCATTATATAATATGTGCTATTCAAATTTTTGAGTGGGTTACACTTCAGACTAGAAAGTTTTCTATTTGAATTAAAATTAAGAAAAAATCTTTCTACATGCAAAAACAAGGAAATAAAAATGAAATTTTATTTGTAAAAAAATAAACATGGAAACTTTTAATCTCTCTCTTTTTTTTTGTTGTTTGACGAGAAAAAGCATTTACTTTCTTGCCAGTGTGACTGGAAATGGAAAAAGAAAACATTTGAACTTACACACATGATTGCAATATCTTTTCATTTTTATTAAAAAAAAGAAAAAGTGAAGGTCCTACTGCTGGTTTAAAAATTATTAAAGCTATTATTAAAGCCCATTCACTGAAAAAACCTGAAACCTAAACAATTTGTCTATGTCAGTTTTTATGAGAGTTTTAAAATTATTGCGCAACCGGTATTCAATTTGCAACTTTCACATGCCAAAAGCCTTGACCGTATAATAAAGTCATCTCCTCAGCTGGACAGCTGTTTGAAATGCCACATTAATGGAATAAATGAGATTTTTAATGTAGGCTCAAGGGCTTAGTTACCACAGTTTCTGTTGCCTTTCTCTTTCCTATGTGACCAAGTGAAACATTAGGGTAGAAATTCTCAAGACTGCACCTATGGTACCTCATTAGATGACAACAGGCACGTGGGAGCAGCTCTGCAGTGACCCTCAGCATGCTGTGAGCTGCAGCAGCACTACAGACCAGCAGTAATGTACATGCTGCATCCTGGCAATTATTTTTAATGGGAAGTTGTACTGACAGCTTGTTCTTGCGACTCAACTGAAATAGAAAGCAGAGCAACAACATTTCAAGAGGGATCAAGATCACTTCCATGGAAATTTTCATTTCACTGTAGCTATTTTTTAGAAAATATGGATTTTTGTTGGAAATTATGCAAGGGCCACTTCTTTCTGAGTACATTGACAGTTAAAATAAATCTGATATAGCCTCCTGAAGCCCTAGGAAATCAAACCCACCACCCCATTAAAACTGAAAGACTAAGCCCAATGTCAACATACATAACTGTATAAAGTAAAAAAACTTTAAAAATTATGGAGAATGAGATACTTTTAGTAGTTTTAAGCTTAGGCATACTTTGCAAGTCTTGATGGTACTCAACCCTCACAGATCTATTACAGAAAGGAGGAATGACCCACATCTGGAGCCAGCCCTGCAGTCAGGGTTGTACCTACATATGTGGGGGGAACTGCCTTTCCCCAAGGACAGTCAGGGTGTGTACAAACACCTCTCTCTTGCCAAACAAGCAGGGCTGAATTTAGTGGGAATGATTGGGAAGTGACATCTTGGAGCCAGATGGTGTCAGTCCCAATAAAAGGTCCTGAAGGGCATCAAACATGGATTTCACCCCAACAACACCAGGCCTCTGAGCAGGGCCTGGCTTGGGGGCAATGAGTCCAAAGTCACAGAATCAGAGAATATGCTGAGCCGGAAGGGACCCACAAGGATTATCAAGTCCAGCTCCTGACTCGGCACAGGACCATCCTCAACAGTCACACCACGTGCCTGAGGGCATTCATTGTCCAAGTGCTTCTGGATCTCTGTCAGGCTTGGTGCTGTGACCGCTTCCCTGGGGAGCCTGTTCCAGTGCCCAACCTCTGCGTGAAGAACCTTTTCCTGATATCCAACTTAAACCTCTCCTGATATAACTTCAGGCCATTTCCTCGAGTCCTGTCGCTGGTCACCACAGAGATCAGTGCCTGCCTCTCCTCTTCCCCTCACGAGGAAGCTGTAAACTGGGATGCTGTCTCCCCTCAGTCCCCTCTTCTGCCGGCTGAACAGACCAAACCACCCCAAAGGAGTCGCAGTGTCCCCCGGGCGGGCGATGACACCGCCTGCTGCGCGGCGCCCCCGGTGTGCGGGCTCTCGCCTGGCCCGATGCCCCGCGTTGCGGGGGCTTCCGCGGCCATCCCGCAGGCACTGACGGGCGGGAGGGGAAAACCTCCTCGGGAAGGGGCGAAGAACTGCAGGCAGGGACGGGGGGAAGCACCTTGCGAAGGCGACCAGCAGCCGGCGGCGCTCTGGGTGCAAACGCGCACCGGGGGCAGGGTGCCCGCCTCTGGCAGCACCGGGAGCGGCACCGGGAGCGGGACCCCCGCCCCCGCGCACACCTGTGCCGCCGCCGCCGGGCGGCTTCGGGGAAAGCCGAGCCACCGCCTCCGCCCGGGGACCGGGCAGCGGAAACTTTCTCCGCGCTCCTTCGTAAACACGGCCCGGCGCCCTCGCCCGGACGCTATTTCGGGGCTGCGCCGCGTCCTCCGGCCCCGCACCGCCTCCCTGCCCGCAGGGAGCGCGGCCAGCCCTTTACCTGCAGGGAGGGGTCGGAAAGCGGGGGGCGGCCCAGCCGGGGTGACCGAGCGAGGCGGGAACATCCCGAGGGAAGGACGGGAACATCCCCCTCCCTCCTCCACGCCGCTGCCGGCGGGGGAGCGGGGGCCGCCGGTGTCCGCGTTCCGGGCGGGGCGGGACCGGGCCGCCGGGCTATTAATAGCCGTGTCCGGGCGGGCAGAGGGCAGAGCCGCGGGACCATGCAGGGGAACGGGCAGCAAGCGGGCAAGGGCCATGAGGACCACCTGGACGGGGTAGGGGCGGCTGATGGCGGGCTGCAGACTGCGGCTGTGCCCATGCTGCCGGCCATGGAGGTGGCCGAGGAGCCGGAGAAGCCTCCGGGCGGCAAGAGCAAGGATCCCAACACCTACAAAGTGCTCTCCCTGGTAAGGGCCCGGGCGCCGCGGGGCCGGGCGGGCGGAGCTGGGTCTCACCTCGCCGGCGGGAGCGGTGCGGCTGGCGCAGGTGTTTAGCCCGTCTCCAAGCTTCGGGAGATGGGAGACGAGCCCGTGGCGGGACCTTAAAAGCCTCTCGGCGGTTTTGGAAGAGGGTGACTGCCTTCGGCAGCATGGGCTCCTCGGGATGCCCGGGGCAGCAGTGCTACGGGACGGCTCCGCTTCGGGAGTCAGCCTCGGGCAGGAGCGTAGCATTGCGTATAGACAGCGACCTGCCTCGGAGAGGGATTCATAACTCTTGATTTATTTTACTCTTTTGACGGTCTTCAGCGTTGAATCTTTCAAAATTCTTTTGTGGTCTCAATGGTTGTCTCGTCTTTCATCATGTGGTTTTAGCTGTTTGCTGCAGGGGGGACACCAGGGAAGACAAAACCCAGTTAAAATAGGAAAATATGGCTGGAAAAGCTAAAAAGAGTTAAAGAGCCAAAAGGACAGAGGAAGTGTTAAAACCTGCCTTTCTCTGAATTCGAGCTACCGTGGGTTGAAAGTTTGTCTCCAAGTGCTGCTGGGAGGCACTTTTGGCCCTTGTTCAGAAGCCCCAGCAGCCAAAGCCATTGTTAGCAGGTAGGTCACTTTCCAGTTTTAGCCATGCTGCTGTATTATAATTATCCTCCCCATAGAGATGTGAAAATAAGACCTTCCAAACTGCCTGGAGTTATCATTATGAGGCTAAATTCATTATCAAGGTGAAAGAATTATGGTGTTCTTGGAAGGAACCTTTAGTGGAGCTGCAGCAGACGTCATGTATGTATGCATAAATAGTCCTCTATACATTGAAAGAGAAATGTCAAGGTGCCTATCCAAATTTACTGATATCTTTCTAATCTGGCTACCTTTTCAAATGATTCATCAACCCATGTCATTGTGACTACAGGTTGGTCATACTTTCTAACATAGCAGGAGGTGAATTATGTTTCTAAGTTTGTCAGAATGTTATAAGAAAAAAAATCATGCAAAGGTCTATGGTAGTTTCCATGCACAAGCTTTTTTGGCAACTTTTCTGATGAAATGTCCCCATAAGTAAAGGTTGTGGTTAGTAGCTCGTTTCATTACTTCGTTGTCTTCTGGGGAGATTAAGGTTATGCCATAAAAGCCACTGCACTTGGATGGTGAAAACAGCTCAGCTCTTTTCAGCCTTAGAACCTAGTATTGCTATACTGAGCTTTCTAGGCTCTAATGCAACAAAATTATTAGAGATGCACAACCACTTAGAGACCAGAGTTGAGCACAAGTTAGTGTTTGCAGTTACTTATTCTTCTGAATTAAGTTCTTATTTCCCAAATGCTATTCACTGAGAACTGGCAAAAATTTCCTCCTGTGCTCATGAAAGTGTCAGAGTGAAATATGTCATCTATAGGAAAATCATTTAAAAATTCTAAGTATTTATGGCCCTACAGTATTTTTTGGGGTGACTGCAAACACAGAGATAATGTAAGATATTCAGTGAGAACTTGGAAAACTTTCTAAATACTGCAAGTGATACTGGATTGAGTAAAACAAGAATGCATTTAACCTAAACATGTCAGAAAGGGGCAAACTGGAGTTGGAAATGCTAGTTTGTTCTTTCTCAGAAACTGATGCACTGATGATATCGAAATGTACTAGAAAAGTGAGTAGACTTACCTGCTTGGTGTTTGTACTTTTATAGTAATGTGAAGCTATTAAAGTGTCTAGATGTAGGTAAATCTCATTTGCCTGCATTTATCCTAGCTGTGTGTGCTATTGTCTCTTTTATTTATGTAGATAAAAAAATCCCACAAATGACTGCTTTCAAGCGAGCTTATGTTGAAATTTTCTGAAGACTCATTAATGCATTTCTGCTGATTAAGGGATGCTTGAGTCGCTCTTCTTATTTTTCTGGAAAGCTGAGACTGGACTGCATTCTACTCTTCCTTCACAAGTGCCTGCCGCCTGCAGATGTCTGTGCTGTTTGTGAACACAACCTCAACATTCCCAGCTCTTGTCCATGAGCCAATCTTACCCTATGACAGAGCAGCTGCTGCAGAGGGAGGATTCCACAAGTGGGGGATTTTACTAACCCATAGTGCTTCCCTAAGCACCTAAAGCCACCATTTTATTTACTGTCTTGCCAGTTTTCTAAGCTCAAACTTCTGTCTCTCAAATCCCAGTGAACTGTCTTCTGTAGTCTTTCCAGGCTGTTGTGTGAGTGAGCACTATGCTGCTACCCAAGAGCAGCATAACATTTGCTTATGTTTGAGGTTTTCCCACTTGCCAGGAACTCAGGCATTGCATTTTGGTCTGATTCATTCATTCCATTAAAATAAATTTTTCCATGCCAGTCTAACAGCTGAAACATTGAGAGAAGTAAAGTAATAATGTAAGAGAATGTTTCCTTATAACAGCTTCAGACTTCTTGTCAGAACTGGAAAACTCATTTAAACTGACACTTTTGTTAGAAAAATTATTAAGGAGTTTTGCAGCTTGAGAATTCCTAAGTAGAAAAAAATTACAAAAAAAAATTCCAGGTGAGGTCCAGACTGAGACATTTAAAGTGTGTTAGTCTCATCTAAAGAGTAACTCAAGCATTTCAGATTGCATAAAGATAATAAATTGTGAAGTTTAAAAAAATGCTATGGAATGCACTTAATATTTTTATAGTCTATAAGTTTTTTTCCCCTTTTTTCATTAAGGCTGTCCAGTCTTTTTAATTTTTTTTAAGGCACATCCTAAAAACTAGCCAACTTCCAACACTGGGCAAGAGATTGAACTAAAAACCTCTTCAGGTCTCTTCTAGCCTTATCTTATTATAGAATGGTTTTGGTCTGAAGAGATCCTTAAAGATCAGCCAGTTTCAACCCCTCTATCATGGGAAGGAGCACCTATTCTAGACCAGGTTGCTCAAAGCTTATCTATTCTGGCCCTGGACACTTGCAGGGATGGGGTATCCACAGATCTCTGGGCGATCTTTTCAAGTGTCTTGCCACCCTTACAATAAATAATTTCTTCTCAATATCTAATATAGACATACCTTCTTTCAGTTTAAGGCCATTTCCCCTTGTCCGATCACTGCATGCTCTGTAACAAATCTCTCTCCAGCTTTTTCATTGGCCCCTTCAGGGACTGGAAGGTGCTGTAAGGTCTTCTCAGGGCTCTCTCTTCTTCAGGTTGTATAGCCCCAGCTCTCTCCACCTATCTTTACTGAAGAGGTGGTCTACCTCTCTGTGTATCTTTGTGGCCCTCCTCTGGATTTGCTTCAAGAAGTCTTAAGAATTCCTTTTATGCTGGGGGCCCCAGAGCTGGATGTAGCGCTCCAGGTGGAGTCTCACAAGGGCAGAGTAGAGGGGCATAACCCCCTCCCTTGGCCTGCTGGTCACACTTCTGTGGGTACACCCCAGGATGCTGTTGGCCTTCTGGGCTGTGAGTGCACACTGACAGCCCATGTCTGGCTTTTCATCTACCAGCATCCCCAGTCCTTCTCTGCAGGGCTGTTCTTAGTGAGTCCTTCTCCCAGTGTGCACTCACGTCAGGGATTGCCCTTACCCAGGTGTAGCACCTTGCACTTCTTGAACTTCATTAGGTTCTCATGGACCCACTTCTCAAGCTTCTCCAGGGCCCTCTGGGTGTCATCCCATTCTTCTGTTATGTCAGCTGCACTCAGTTTTGTGCCATCTGCAGACCAGCTGGGGGTGCTGGGTCACATTGAGCTTCTCATCCACTAACAGCCCCAAGTCTTTCTCCTCAAAGTCTTTCAAACCATGCTCTGCCCTGCCTGTGCTGGTACTGGGATTGTCATGCGGGATCACACACTTGGTCTTTGCACAGTCCCACCTCTCAAGCTTGCCCAGGCCCCTCTGGATGGCAATCCCTTCCCTCCAGTTGATGGCCCCACACAGCTTGGTGTCATTGGCAAACTTGCTGAGGGTGCCTTGATCCTGCTGCCCATGTCACTGACAGAATATCCAGCAGTGCTGGTCCCTATGCTGACCCTGAGGAAGGCACTCCTCACTGGATTCCACTGCCACATCAAGCCCCTAAGCATAGTTCATGAGTGTGACCATCCAGCCAATTACATGTCCCTCTGTCAAATCCATGTCTCTCCAGTGTAAAGACCAGGATTTCATGCAGAGCCTGCCAAATGCTTTGCACAAGTCCAGGTAGATGATTTGGGTTTGTATTCCCTCCTCCACCACTGCTGTAATCCCATTTTAGAAGGCCACCAAATTTGTCAGACACAGTTGGCCCTTAGTGAAGCCACAATAGCTATCGCCTTCTTACTTTTCATGTACCTTAGTGTAGTTTTCAGGAACATTTGCTCCGTTATTCTATAAATCTGGTTTCAGTTATCTATTGGTTGCTATGTTAAGCTTTTATGAATCATAAACCCCTATTTATCATAAATAAATGAGACAATCTCTGATCAAGGGAGAATTTCTGTTGCCAGTTCATATTTGCCATTGCTGCAGTCAGCAAAGAGTCTAAGTGTAGAAAAAAGATCTATTGGATGTAAAGATATTCTGTATGAGTCCTGAAAGGTTTTCACCACTTCATTTGAAAATAGCTCATAGCTGCTGACTTTGGGCTCAAGCAGGGAAAGATGGGTGTGCTACGTCAGGATTTTGGAGACAGCAGTAGATTTGTCTGGTTTTGTTGTTTGTTTTTTTTTTTTTTTTCCCTCCCTGTAGATGAAGATGTGGGAACAACCTTCTCTTACTATTGTTGGGAAGATTGTATTCCTGTTGGTTGTTTTCATGCTGATGGTTTTCCTCTCAAAGATGTTTGAAGGTACCCAAACATTTGTATACATTAGTACTTTAAAACAGAATTATTAATGCATATCCAAATTCTTTTTTCCATAAAGAAGGCAGAATATGTATTTAATTACCCAAACCTTGTGATTTGGACTGTGGTTATTTGACTTTGGCTGACTTCAGTGTGGGTATTTTTATGAGTATCAATCAGTTCCCAAGCACTGGATTGAAGGATGCTGTTGTCTGAATCGGGGAGGCTTGGGTGCCATGTTCAGTCTTTAATCTATTTTTGGCCCTCTGCAAACCATTCAATTTCATCATTTTTTTGGTATTATTTTGCTTTATGTGGCTTGTAAATTTTTCTTTATTTTTCAGTAGGGAAAGGTGGTCCTTGCTGAAATTACTTGCTTCCATGAGAATGCTGGACTGAGCTTAGATGGGACTTCTGAGATCCAAGAAACACCATGCAGCTTGACAGTAATATTAGAGTGACTGTTGGGTGATTTAAATTTTTTTGGCATTAAACATCCCTTGGTGAAATATGAAGTAAAGAGTGATGGTAACAAGATTGCCATATTTTTAATAGACTTTTAAGCACTTTCAGTTTAGAAATATTAAAAGAGTTCTTGGCTGAGCTCCAAATCTTAATAATTTGTAGGAAAATCTCTTCCAATGCTGGGAAACAAGGATGCTTTACAGCTGTCTTCTGCCAATGTTAGAGCTCTCCAACTTCCATTGTGACTTGGTTTAAAGTCTGCACACATGGTGTTTGACAAAACATTTTTTTTATTGAGTTGCTGTTGATATTGCTTAAGTGCATTAATTAGAATAAAATTGTAACTATACATACAAAAAAATAAAGACATTGTTATCCAATTTAAGCCATAAAAAGAAAGTTTGGGGTTTGAATTTAAAAATCATTATAGATGAATGTTTCTCTTCAGACTACTCACTTTTTAGGGAAGACTTTGTAAATAATTCTCATTATATGCAGGGAAATGTAAACCCAAAATTTCTTTATTGCCCTTCAAGTGGGTATTTTCATGCTGGGTATTGAAGACAAAAGCCATAATCTTGCTCTATACAAAAAAAAAAATTAGAAATTTTAGCTCTGAAGAGTTTCCAGGGTTAATTTGTATTCTTGCTTTATTTACACTTCATAGACCGAGTTGGCATAACCTATCCTACAAGGCAGAAGCTGATGTGAAGTAAAAAAATATTGTCCAAAGAAACACTTGCAAGAATTGAGTCTTTCCATTTAGTTGGGGATTTTGAAGTATAGAATAAAAGAACCCAAATCAAACAACAGTGAACACAGACCAAAAAAAAACCAACACCAACTGCAAAACCAAAACAATAACAGAGAAAAACAGCTCATCAAATTCCACTTTTATAAAAATCTTCACAAAGGGAGAGTAGAGACCATCTTTGTTAAAAAATCAGAACTCAGTTTAAATTTTAATGCCCAACTGGGTTGGACTTGGATACACAGTCAAAGGATGATTGAAAATTGGCCAAGCAAACTTCAGCTCGCTTTCAGCTGGGTAGTTTAGGTATGGCTTTTAGCATCAGTAAAACAGCATGGAGTTTAGGCTACCGAATAATCTCTTCTGTAGCTGAATTGGAGGATTTAAGCCATGCAGGAGGTTTCAGTCACCCCTTGGAGTGCAGTGTGTGTGGATGCTTCTGGCTGCCTGGAACTCCAGCTGGAGTGCAAATCTTGGGAGAGGCTGAAGCACATCCAGCTGTGTGACTGGTGCATCTCTCAATGCTGCTGGCTGGCTGGCTGCCTGCCTGAAAACAGGCACAATGGCCTAGGGATAGGAGTGTAGAATTAGGGAGTGGAGAATGGGAGTGTAGATCTGGCCACACTGCTTGGCTCAGCCCTTTGGTCCATTAAGGCAAAACGAGTGAATTGGGTTGTGATTGGTGTTGTGTGCTCATACTTACTGCTCCAGCATTCAGAGTTCTGATGCAATCTATGCCTTAGGGTTTCCCCTACATTTCTTCAATTTTGCAGTAATGTTTGCAGTAAATCTTTGCCTACTTGTCAGGCACCAGGTGAAGGCAGGTCATGTTGGAAGAGAAGGTAAAACTGTATCCAGTTGTGGCAACAAGCCAGTGCCCTTATTGGAAAGGTACAGTCTCGCTGTGTGTGAGCCAAGTGAGCACAGTGGATTTGGGGACACCAGCGAGATTCAGCCAATAGTCTAAATTGCCTGGTGAGTCTGTAATGGTAAGAGACGTCCAAGGTAAGGGAAGGCAGGCCTGTGAGTTTGAGTCAACAGAATAAATGGCCAGGATGGACTTGACTGCAGTGTGGCTGTACCACATTCCAGACAGGGCACAGAGGCAAGCCTGGCTAAAACAAGGAGTGAGTGACTCTTCTGAGGCTTTCTCTAGCTTTTTATTGAAGAGCTATCTTCAAGACTGGTTGAGATCTCCCAAATAGTGCTATCAATAACTGAAACAGTACCGGAGAACTGGCCTCAAGCAGAGCCAGCCAAATTCCTGGCAGGAGGGAGGCAGCTTTTGTTCTGAACACCTTCATATAGTTCTACAAAACTCTTGGATAGTAGACTAATAAAGAGCATAGTTTAAGTGGATTGGCTTTCTGTAGTAATAATTTTGTCTTGAATTCAGAACAACCTAGGTACTGCCCTAAAACTTGGATTTCAGTCAAGGCCAAAGATACAAAAACTGTGCAGGGCTTCCTTCCAACTCCTGCTCTTCAAAAATTTTCCTTTGCATTTTTTTACTCATATCAATGGAATTACACAGAGTGAATGTTCTGATTTGACTTGTAATGGAAGCTATGTTATTGTTGCTTCTGGCTGAAAGGAGGAGCAGAGCAAATAAAAGCTTTGAAAACATGAAAGGTATGAAGAGTTTCTCACCTTGGAGCTGAAAATAGAAATGAATATATTGGCAAGTATTACTGTGACTATATGCTATGATAGAATTTGTCAATGTACTGGATCATGACAGCATCCCATTTGAATGAAACAGTAGCAGATGTGATTTTAAGAGAAGCTATTTTATAATGTTCAATATTGGAATGATATTTTTACATTGTTTTGATATACTTCCTGAGCTCTTAAAAAAAAACACTTTCTGCACTGAAAAGCAATAAGTACTTTTCTGCATAGATGTTGCACAAGTCATCTGTATAAAAAAGTTTCCTGTAAGTGAGTTTATAAGGCAGCAGTCGCTTTCATGGTAAATGGGGTGTGATGGAGGAGAAAGAAAAACAGCCTAAGTAAGGATTTTTTGCAAATGAAATGTTTAATTGTTTAACACAATAGGTTAGCTAAGGAGAAAAGGAAGAAATGAGGAAAAATTTGTATTTGTATTTCTGAAGAAAGTCAGTGAGCATAGCCTTGTCACAGTTCTGCTGTGTAATGGCATATAGGCAAATCAACCTATATAAATGCTTTCTAATGTGGTAGTCTGTGGATACAAGTTTGTATTAAACACTGGTTGCTTTTGTTCCTAGAATAACAAAAAGTGTTGTGATAGGTTCTTCAAGAAGATCAATAATCCAGCCTGGCCATGTATATTTCATTTCACTTCACTGTTTAATGCTGGTAAATGGGCCAGTTCTAGAACTTTCTTCTGGCTCAAATATGTTTCCATGTTGTGAGGTATCCAAATTTGATAGTCTGCCTTTTGTTTTTTGAGGGGCTATATTCAAAAGGTGCTGAGATAAATAATGCCCTCTTTATCATCCCTTGTCTTTGTTTTGGGAAAATAGTCAAAGGATTCAGGGCTGAAGATGAGTCTGTGATCGATATCAGTGTACTTAGTAAAGACTTATAATGAATAACTGAAATTGTTTGAGTTGATCTTAAAGGTTTTTTCCAGCCTAAATGATTGTATGAAACCTGATTTGTCCTACATTCTTCTCATACTGGTTGTGGTTCTGCAATTATTTGACACTCCTAATAATCTTGGTGTTTTACAGGATTTCTTCACTTATTCTTTAAGGTCATTTTGTCTTCCTGTGGAAGTTAATATTGCTGTCATGGCGGCAGTTGTAACAGTATCTGACAAAAAAATGGATGTGAATATAGGTTTACTTGGTATATTTTGTGGTATAATCAGTACCCTGTAGAAGCCACCCCCTCTATACTCTGTTCTTGTCACAACTCTCATGACAGTAATCTAAACTGGAACAGCTTTGGCTTTATTCTTGAAAAGGGACTTCTGGAATAGAAGGGCATGAAGATGGCTCAAGGCCATATTTTCAGATCCAATTTTGCTTTTCTTTATGAGTCAAGTGCAATTTGTTTGTAAAACAAATTTTAGTTGGCATAATTACTGACAGTTTCTTTCCTTTCTATGCAGTTGTGCATTCATATGTGGTTGCCACTAAAGCGGATGACGTGCGGTGGGTTTTGTTCTGTGTTCTTAGCCTGCTGTATCGAATAAAAGAATTGTGCTTGAAAGTACAATGTTTGCTTTTTTTCTCATGAGTTTTCAGTCCTCTTTTCCTTAGGTTTTTACAAAAACCTACTTGCTGATTAAATAGTAGAGTCAGCTGCTATCTGCTTTTTGTCAATTGAACTAGAAGTTTTATTTCCCCTTCTTCTTGGCTAGCATATTGTTGCACTTTAATTTTTCTCTAAATTCTCCCATGATCTTAAGTGCAGTGAAAGAGGTAACAGCTGGGGTAAAGCTTTGATAACAACAGCTCAAGTGCTAATGACTTCTAGGAGAGTATGTACCTTCACAGTTGGGCAAGCAACAAATAAGAAAAATATTTTAGATTCCAGCTGATTAGCTGACAGATGCTAACTCATCTGTTTTTTGGTATCTTTTTGTTAAAAGCAGATGCTTGAATAGTTTTGGAAGGTGTTTAGAGAGCTATAGTATGATGATGTCTTCTGCTGATAATTCTCTACTGAGTGAATTATCATTAAGTGTTATCACTAAGTGTTATCATTCTTTGGTGAGCTGTGTGAAGGCTTTTATAATACCTTACAGTGGCTCAATCTACCTTAAAAACACTCTTGTCCTTTGAATGGCCTTTGGTTGCAATAGCACATAATAACAGTCCTAGAACATTCAATAGAAAGAATGAGAGTAGACATCCCATGTGCCTCTTTGAGGAAGAAAAACAATAATGCCTATGCATTTTCCTGGTAAATAGTTTTAGCTCTCAAAACGTTTTGGGTGTTATCTCCAGCATTTTGATCCACTGACTTTAGAATTATTTAGTCACCTCCAGTGTTTTACAGCAGCCAGGACCTGAGAGCCGCAGCGATTCTCCTCCTGCTGGCCTCTATGAGTGGAATGTAGATCAACAGAATCAAGTCTTTGTAGACCATAAAAATATTTACAAATGTGGAAAGAAGAGATGACTGGTGCAAGAAGGAGGTGGTGCACTTGGTTCAGTGCTGATTTACTTTTTTTTTTTAGGTGATTTACTAAAGTGTCACTTAAGTAGCTGCGCTGGTGTGACTGAAGTTATCTACCTCCTTTCAGTTTATTAAGTTACCCCTGCTTTTGAATAAAACTGAGCTGTTGGCAAGTGGTTTATGCTGGTTTAAAAATAATTTTTACAAGCATGAGTAAGTGTTCTGCTGCCCCTGGCAAGTATAGATAAGTGTAGTTTTTTTTTCCTTTATACAGTAGGCTGTCTGCATTTTTAACTGTCAGAAGGTGACACTGTTCTTGCTTGAAATTCATTATTTGTTATTGTGTTCTTTACATTTTTGCAAGTGAAATTCTGTCTTGAAGATATTTTAGTGTTAAGGTTCAGGTCAGTAATCATCTATTCTAGGTGCACAAAACAGTGAAAACACAGCATGCCTTTCGCAGATCCCAGTGGTTTTGGAAAATTCCATGGGTTTTCTTAATACTGGCATTACAGACCCTGTCTAGACATCCTCCCTTCATGGATATGTATGACACAACTGTGAGAACCAATCATGGAGATTAGGATGGAAAACCATTATTTTGCATGGCTTCCTTGAAAATTGTGTAGTTGTTAATGGATGTGTCTTAAACCTTGGGGTGACAAGTTTTGTTGGCCATGGAATACCAGGGATGAAGGAAGGGAGACAGAAAGCAACTGGGTACATGGCAGGCAAAGAGTGAGGGAAATCAACACAGAAATAAATGTAATTCAGAACGATAATTCTTTAAAAGAAGTATCAGCGCATTCTTTGCCAAAGAAAATATAGAATACAGAATACAGAATGAGGAGGGGAGTGGGGGAGGTGGACAAAGCTAGAGAAGAATGAAGAAAAAGGGACAGTAGTATTAACTGTGTAAAGGAAGACTAAAATGTGATAGGAAAGGTGGCAGTAGCTAAGGCCAGTGAGAGATCTCTTTGTGTGTCAGTAAGACCTGTACAGCTGACGAGTCTCTTTGGGATCAGGTGTGTGCAGCCTGCATGCTTTGCTGACTCCAGCCCTTCCAGCAGCTCCCAAAAATTACTGCTGAAAAATTCTTTTTCAGCTGCAGCTCTAGAGATGAGTGAGGGAAATGATTCTCTTCTCTAACCATGCTATCATATTTCCATTTACCCAGTTCAAAATGAAAGGCTTTTGAAATAAAAGGCTTTTGAAATGTTCTCAGGATTGCAGTTTTCCAGACTTTCAACCACCTATTCCCAACCATTATAATTGTTTACAAAGCAAAGCTTTTATTGCTTCCTCCCACGTAAAGGAAGCAGTGATGGGACAAAGATTCATCCCTAGATGACAATATTTTTGTGATTCCAAAACAAACTTTCTAAAATTTATTTTTAAACCAAAAAAGGACATTTACTTCTCTGCAGTTGTTACTGTGTTGTTTTAAAAACCTTTTCTCAGATGTGACATTAGAACTGAATCTGACAGTTTGTGCTAGTAACCTCATAAGATACAGATCATAAAACTTTAATTTTCTACTTTTGTGTATTACAAGGCCAGGTTCTTTAATTTTACTTGTTTTCCTATGAAATATTGGATTCCCATATTCTTTCTTAATGGCACCTTATTCTCAATTCTTGCATTCTCTTTTGAGTGGAAGAATATGGCTGAGAGAGAACAGGTAAGACTTCTTCCTATGGTTTAAAAAGGCAGATTAAACCTTCAAGGCAGGTGTTATGTTGACAGTGTGGTAGTAGCCAGAGCTTTGAATTTGGTGCTTGCTGCAGGATACTAAACTAGGTCCTTGTTAGTAAACAAGCATGCATGCAGCTACTTGTCTTTATATGGATTAAAAAAATATATAATCTTTATGTAGCAGGCTGCAGCATCTCCAACCTGACCTGCCTGTATGTAAAGCAGGTCAGGTAAAATTAGTAACCTACTTGCTGTGGTGAGGTTTTCTTATAGAATCACGGAATGGTTTGGGTTGGAAGGGACCTTAAACACCATCTAGTTCCAACCCCACTGCCATGGAGAGGGACACCTTCTACTAGGTTGCTCAAAGCCCTGTCCAACTTGGCCTGGAGCACTTCCAAGGCATCCACAACTTCTCTGGACAACAGAGATATGTTGCAATATAGAAAGAAGCAAAGTAAACTGGCTCATCTTTAGGGTGCAGCAGTGAGATGCAGTGAGTATCTTTAAAAATAGTTTGAATATTCTTCATCATGTACAGAGTTGATAATCTTAGGGCCTTTTCGCTGACAATAGGTCACCTGCTGGTGTAACACCTCTTGCTGTGCCTAGTCAGGACTGCTGCTGGTGGCCAGTATTAGCTGCTCCTTATTGTTCCAGCAGAACATTTTGCCATTTGTGTGGATAATATCCATGTGACTGAAGTCATTCAGGCTCAAAATAAAGCTTCAATTCAAAGCCTTAAACACTAAGCTGCAATTGCATGAGGTTCCACTGGGTTAGATTTGGCCATCCTAGAACACTGTCAGATGTTTAATGTGTAAGCTTACTGTTTTTGTAAAAAATCTTTATTAAGTGTTAAAGAAGGAAAGAAAGAGGAAAACAAAAAGGAGGGGGAAGCTTTAATGTTTTGCAGTAAAATATTTTTAAGACAAAAATTTAAGCTAGTGGGACTAAGGTTAAGAAAACAAAGGATTTAATGTAGTGAGTTGAGAGTTTCAATATCTTAATATATAATTGTATTTAGTATTGCATTTTGTAGTATTTTGTACCCAAAAGAGTACTCATGTGCCTCAGTGAACATAATCCTTTTGTTTTTGCTTCTTGGAATTATGTTCATAGAAGCGTAGAACTGACAACCTGGAATACAAGACAAAACTGTGATTTTATTACATTTGGTGCCAAAATCACAGAAATTATTTGGGAGAATTTTAGCAAAGTTTTACCAGTTTTACATTGAGAAGTATTCTAATGCAGTCACTTTAGGGTGAGTTTTATGTAGATTTTATTTTTGCATTAATGATTAAATTCCTGCATTACCTACACTGAAGCTTCATCAGGGAATATTAATGGTCCATTTAGTGGCACTGCAATGTGTTTTCTGTACAGGGATGCCTTAGGTGGCCAAAGTCCCATAGGTCGTAGGTCTAGGTAGCTATTTAAAGATATGGGAATAAAGCTGTTGCAAATAGAGTGGGTTTTGCTTGTTTTAGCAAATAGCTGCGGGTTTTGCTTGTTTTAAAGCTTGTTTGTGTTCGCATCTCACAGGACATTCTACTCGTTGATCTTAGTAGCAGGGCCTGGTGGGAGCAGAGAAGCAATAAATCTCCACCATGAAATAAAATTTTCTCAATCTGGCTTTTAAAAAAATAAATTAATCAATTTGTAATTTAATAAAAATAACAATAACAGAATAATAATGTTGAAAGGACAATAACAGGTCTTGCCCTCTCCTGATTTTGCTGGGCTTTGGCATCTTGCATTTGAAGTGTCACCTATCTCCCTGCACACCTGCTCTTATCTAGATGATATTTTATATGAGGGATTTCAAAGGTCCAGAACAATTTACATTGAAGATAACATCGTTGATACTGATGTAACAGGAAGTGTTGATGCTGCACCTGTGTAGGGAGAATGGGAGAATGGTAAGGGGGCACAGTATTCCCCAGTGAGTTGCAGCTGGGGCCAATTAAGAACAAGTGGCATATACACCTGTAAGCAATTAAGTACAAGGACCATAAAAGGGTGGAGTCAGCCAAAGAGTCAGAGTAAGGGCCAGATGAAGACTGCAAGAAGAGCTGCATGGCTGTTGTGAAGGCTGCCCAGGAGAAGGCTGCCCAGGAGAAGGCTGCCCAGGAGAAGGCTGCCCAGGAGAAGGCTGCCCAGGAGAAGGCTGCCCAGGAGAAGGCTGCCCAGGAGAAGGCTGCCCAGGAGAAGGCTGCCCAGGAGAAGGCTGCCCAGGAGAAGGCTGCCCAGGAGAAGGCTGCCCAGGAGAAGGCTGCCCAGGAGAAGGCTGCCGCAAAGACCAGGAACCCCAGGAGAGAAGAGAAGAATCCCGGGACCCTAGGAGAGGGTGAGGACCAGAAGAGTCCCTGGAGAATCCTAAGAGGATGGACTCTGTTGTTATCAGAAGAAGATGGACCCCAGGAGAGGGTTGAGAAGCTTTGGACATGCCAGGGCTCTGTGGCAGTCTGGCAGCAATATCCTTCATTGGATCGCTGCTGGATTAGCTGCAGATGCTCCTGGCTGGGTGCATCAGGAAAAGCCCCTGGAGGGGATGGACTCTGTAGTTGTAATGTTCACTGTAATGTATAAGTATGGTTGTAATGTTTACTGTAATGTATAAGTATTAGTGTAAAGTGTTTAGGGCTACTGTGACCCACTGGGATGGAGTGGGGGAGGTGGTGTTGGTGAAGCTGAGAGTGGCCGGTGGAAGCCACAAAGAGGTCTAGACCTGATTATCTCAGTCAAGACACCCTGGAATAGGTGAGCCACCAACAAGTAATAATTATGGGACATTTGAGGGATTTGTTTTGGGACATTTGAGGTGTTTACTTCAAGTTATGACTGCCTTGAGTAGTAGAGATAGATGCTGGTGTAATGTAACTGGTATAATGTATTACTGTAATGCATAAGTATAGTTGTATAATATGTTACTGTATATCTATAAGTATTGTTGTGTAATGTATTACTGTATATGTATGAGAATTGTTGTAAATGCGTTTAACACAACACACCTGTTGGTATTGTGATTTCAAAACAAAACAAAACAAAAAAGACCCAAAAACAACAACAAAAAAGTACAAAGCTCTCTACTTGTGTTCATTCTTGATAGCTGGGTTTATGCTGGTGCATCTTTCTGTAAGTTTTTTCATATCCAGGTGAATAGATGATGCTTTTGCCCTTCAGTCTTTTATTACTTTGCTTCTTCCCCTGTCAATTCAAAGACTGTAATTGAACTGAAAAAATGTTTATTTCTATGCTGCATGTGATGTTGAATAAGATTCCAGTGACTTGCCTGGTTCAGAATTCTAAGCCACAGCTTCATGAGGTCCAGTCTATTGCTCAATTTAAAAATAAGTGTTATATATGAAATATTTTATATTAATTTGGTCTTTTGATAATTTTTAGTTCAAAATTCAGACTAATAGCTGAATTCCAATACTGCACATTCCAGAAATTGCTTTCTTGCTGTCTTTATTAACTGCTTAGTGAACAAAATTGCATAGTAAACTGTAGAGTTGTTAAAAATAACACAAATAGGTTTTAGTTACTGAAGTTCTCACAGTATTTAAGAATAAACTTGAGAAATAATTAGGTTCATTTTAAAATGGAGGCAATTTTTGCCACATCACAGTATGATTTAGGCATCGTACTGAGCTGACTCAGCAGATTTTGCTGATGGGAAAGAAGAAGAAAAGGGACAGAATTGTGTAGCCATGTATGTGAAGTTATTGAAGTATTGCTTCAATGTGATTTTTCTGCAGAAAACAGTGACTGGAAAGGTGGGATGTACACTCTTTCCCTAACCAGAGCTTCCCAAATTCTTTTGTATAAGAAAGCCTGCATTATTGCAGCATGTTCTGTTTCAGGACTTCTGGCAAAGTGCTTTATTACATTCTAGACATATATAGACTAGCTATTGTAACTGCATTCTTGGCTTCTCTTTAATTACTGTATAAGCACTGATAGTACGCATATTTCAAAGAGTTTATAGAATAAAACCAATACTTAATGAGGTTAAAAGAAATCTGTCTCTGCATTTGAGTAGGCATTAAATCCTGCTGTGACATGCTGGACCAGGGTAGTACAGTGCTTGTTCTATAACTTCAGTGCATCCAGAATCCATAATGAACACAGCCTAGTTTCTGGTCAGTGCAAGACACTGTGGTCAGCCTTAATGTGACATCCCACAGTTGCTTACCATGGTGTGGACCCAGATCTAGTATGAACTGGATACTAGGAAGTGGGAAAGGGATTTCCTGCCTAAGAAAATTATAGGTATCACTTAACGGCTATGCCTTCTGTTTGTCGCCTGTGGTTAATGGCAAAACTTCACCTTCTCAGAACAACATACAAGGAAGGAATGGAATAAAAAAGTTTTCTATAAAATATGTAAGAAATAGAAATATATCATCACGAAAGAATGATATAAAAGAAATTAAGAAAAACATGGTGATATATGTCTATGCTAAAGGACTTGAGAAGAAATTATATACATAGGCCCAGTAGTGACAAGCATGTTCATACACTGCTAATTAATTGCAAACAACATAACTACTCGTGGAAGTGAAAACTGCTGGTGAAAATAGTGAAATCGGCCTCCAAATCAGCATCTTTATGAATTTCAGTACAATTGTATAGCATTACAGAGAAAATGAGCACTTTCAAAACCATTCAATGGTAATTTATTTCTTTTCCTTCATGTCCCACAGGTACTCTGTGTCTGCGTGTTAACAACAATCCTAGGATGTATATTTGGCCTGAAGCCTAGCTGTTCAAAAGATGGTAAATACTGTGTCTTTTATTTAGTAATGTTACTCAACAATTCCTTTTTTTTTTTGTGAATTAATTTTCATATTATCAGAATGCGACCCTTCTTGCTGCAGGAGGAGGATTGCATGCATTGCTTGAAGCAGCATCAGTAAGAGTGGAATAAAAATACCAGAAAATAAACCTCAGGTGTAGTCAATGATTGTGTGTACTCACTTGAGAGGTAAAGTGATCCTGGTACTCAGTGTCTGATCTGGCAGCTTCCATGTATCCCAGCTGTCACTGTGGTGAATGGCTGGCTTTTTTCAGTTCACCATTAAAAAAACCAAAATGAAACAACAAAACAAAACAACTTCTGTTTCATGTTGTCCTGGAACATTTGTTTTTCATCTTTTCCAGTCAATTATGGAGGGAAAAAAAAAGGTTATTTTTTGTACTGGTTAGAATTGTAGCCTGAAAACATTCCTGGTGGAATTCCTCTGTCTGTTTTCTGTTCTGAAAAATATGTGGTTTTTTCAATGGTGAAGTTTCTTCAGGTAGAGGGTTATGAAAGATTTTTTTTTTTTAAAGAAGTTAGGTTTCACTTTGGGAACAACTGTGAAGAATAACTGCAAAGCTGAACATAAAATGATTTTCAATAGAAGTTCAGTTTATAAAACTTCTGTTACAATATATATAGGTTTCTTCTCATTTTATTACAGCTCCGCAGTATTGGTTCTTTAATATCTCATTTTCCTAATATTGCACACCTCAAGATTCTTCAGAAGATGGGCCAAATGATGGAGGATTTCCCTCACTCCCTTCTGGTGATTGCTCAGGATTAGACAGTGTGACCAAATTCTTAATTTTTGTTAATCCTTCACATCACTAGTTTCTAGTTGGGTGGTGGTGGGGTTTTTTAGGTTTTTTGTTTGTTTGCTTGTTTTTGTTGTTTTGTTGTTGTTGTTGTTTGGTTGGGTTTTGGGGTTTTTTGTTTGTTTGGTTTTGGTTTTTAAATTTTTTTATTATTATCACTCTGCCCTCAGCAACACCAATCTAGTGGAAGAAGAATATCTTTTTTTTGATATTGAAATTGAACAAAAAATAAACCAGTGAGCATTATACTCATGTTTGTATCTCTTGTGTCTGCTTTGGAACAGCCATCCTTACATCTTGAGATCTTACATCCTCTGAGGAACTGTACTCACATCTTCCTGTGACCCAGGGGGGAGGACAGTCACAAGTAGCTTTTATTTCATTGGTTTCTGCCAATACTGAAACACCACGTTCCTGCTAAAAGAGAACAGAACACTTTGTTCAATATGATGAAAAATTATTTTTGTTCAGTAAGAGGAAATAAGCATTTGGTTGGATCAAGACTTCCCTTTGGCTGCCACTGTTTTTGCAGCCATCCTGTATGTTGGAATCACCGTGTCATTTCACACTCTGGCTGTATTAGTTTCTTTTGCATGTTGACTGATTTGGGCTCAGCCACTGATATCTAACACTATCCAATATTACAGTGAAAACCTGCAAAGGTCGTTGCTTTGAAAGGACCTTTGGAAGCTGCCGTTGCGATAAGGATTGTGTCAAGCTTGGAAACTGCTGCTTAGATTACCAGGAAACATGTATACAACCAGGTAAGGATGGAAGAAACTGAGGGAGCAATCTCTCCTGCTCTTTGACAGGGGACAGCTCAGCATATGTGAGCAGTGCTGTGGTCAGGGCTTATTTCAGATGGGCTGTGAGTGCAAAATGGGGCTACTGAGCAGCAGGGTGTTTCTGATGCCACTCATCTTCTCCTTTTTATGCTGTGTTGCATTCCTGGATGGACTTGCAGTGATGATGGTGGTACTGGGGACTCCTGTGGAAACATCAGGGCTCTGGTACAACTGCTGTTTCACGCAAGCAAAGCTTGTATTTCACCCAGCTGGACTACTTAGGAGCTGACAAAGCCTGTAGGCTGGCTTTCCCATAGCTCTCCTGTGAGAAGAGAGGCTGCCACAGACTGTGCTGCTGCCCTTCCCCTTGGAAGGAGGAGGAACAATGGCAACTTGAGGTCTTAGCCAGCTTTTTGTTTGCTGGTGGTGAGACAACAGTAACCCGCATTGTCCCTGGCATCAGGGATAACTCCTACATTCTTGGGCAAGCCTGGAATAGAAGTGCATTCTGCATATTGCATTTGTCTGTCATCGCCTGAGTGAAAAAGGGGAAGGACAGAGCAGCTCTGTGAAAGCTGCCATCTCTCCCTACCCAGCTGCTCAGGCCCTTGGCCTTGCTACTCCCCTGCCTGAATGTGAAGCAAGGGTCATGAGCATGAATCAAGGCAGGATGACAAAACAGATTGCACTGGTGAAGGATTGTGAAATGAGAAGCAGCTGCCATGATTTGCCAGAAGGCAAAGGTCAAATAGACAAGCGTGTGAAAAATACCTAAGAGAAATTTTACAGGGAAAGATGTTAGTGTGGGTAGAACAACAAGTACAGCACTTGACTATTTTCTCTACTTTGGTTTTGCCTTTAAGCTTCAAAAGCAGCATTCCTTTCAGTTAAGTTTTTTTCTTCTTACTCCTCTTTATATACGTTTGATTAATTTCTGGGTGAGACCACACTGATACATTTAAAATTCCAATGTGGACGTTGAAAACCAAATGATTAAACTGAGCTCAGATCCCTGCCTCAATTGGCTGCTACTGAAAGTCAAGTTACACATATATAGTTGATATATCCAGGTATATAATTGCATGGGTTTTACTCTGTTTTCTTACATCACTCCCCCTGAAGGCTCTTTAAAAGCAAACTGGAGAGTCTGTCTTAGCACTAGGAATATGAATTAATTCATTGGTGCTGTTTTTTGGAGTTTTTTAAAAATAAACTAACATCAGTGGAAAATCAAAGTCTAATTTCCCAATAGTATCATGTAACTAGAACCATAATAGATTCTTCTCTCTCTCATGGAAGTAGAGATCTATTTGATATTAGTGGAATTGCTGAAAGTAATTACTGAAAGTGAGATTAACCTCCTGACAATACTTTTAGGGATTTCTAATTGCTAGTCATCTATGAAAATCACTGAGTTTTTTCTGCTCAAACATTTAGATTTGGCTTCCATGTCTCTGTTAAGATCTTCATTTAAGTATTCACTCAGCTGGTAAATTTGTAAATTCACTGGTGTTTATCTTGACTGAATGTAAAGGATTTATTTGTGTTCATGACTGCTAACAAATCATAGAATCACAGAATATGCTGAGTTGGAAGGGACCCATCAGGATCATGAAGTCCAACTCCTGATCCTGCATAGGACAAGCCAAGAGCCACACCATGTGCCTGACAGTTTTCTAAATGCTTTTTGAACTCTGGGAGGCTTGGTGCTGTCACCACTTCCCTGAGGAGCTTTTTCCAGTGCCCAGCCACCTTCTGAGTGAAAAATCTTTTTCTGATACTTAATCTAAAGCTCACCTGACTCAACTTCATGCTCTTTCCTTGAGTCCTCTCACTGGTCACGAGGATGAAGAGCCTGATACCTGCTCCTCTGCTTCCTCTCATGACAATGTTGAAGGCTATAATGGAGCTTTTCCTCAGTCTCCTCTTCTCCAGGCTGAACAAACGAAGTGACCTCAGCTGCTCCTCATAAAGTTTCCCCTCCAGACCCTTCACCATTCTCATGGCCCTCCTTTGGGCACTTTCTCCTAGTTTAGCACTTATATTGTGGCACCCAAAACTGCCCCCAGCACTGGAGGTAAGGCTGCCCCAGGGCAGAGCAGGGCAGGAGAATCCCCTTCCTTGCCTGGCTGGCCATGCTGTGCCTGATGCCCCTCAGGACATGCTTGGTTCTCCTGGCTGCCCGGGCACTGCGGGCTCATGTTCAACCAGGACATCCAGGTCTTCAGATGATACAATGTATTGGAATATGCCATTCAGAGAAACCAATATTGTTCTCTAATAAAATCAGCAGTGGGGCTGAAGTCAGTAGGTCTTCCTGTGAACTTATGTATAGAGTCTTAAATAGTGGCAGTGATACCTATTACTAAGAGGTGCTGAAAGAGGCTGGAGTGCCTGATGGTGACTGGTAAAATCCACTGTGACTTCAAATGCAAGTCAGAATAAATTAATGCTTCTCACTGTTTTCTAGGCATTCAAAATTCAGGCTAATTTTTTTATCTGGTGGAGTTTTGGGGCTTTTTTTTTATAGTATGAGCTTATCAAATTAAACCCACATAAATTACCATATTTTAGGAGATCTGTAAAATGAATTCTTTTGATCTGTGGTATTTATACCCATATGCTGCATAGCTGTATTCAGATGATTGTGCTCTTGGATATTTACTCATGGGTGTTCCTACTTCCTGAAGTGCTAAAGTTTGCGATACTATGCATGTATGAGATTACTCATTATCTCTGTTACACCTGAGGACTGTTTCTCAGTGAGTAGAGATTTGAGACTGAACTTAACACTTGCTTTATTAGTTCTGGACTTACAGCAGTAAGATAAATTAATCATTGTGCTGTCCTTCTCTCTCACCTGTTTTTTAGCCCACATATGGACCTGCAACAAATTCAGGTGTGGAGAAAAGAGGAGACTAGAATATCGTTGTTCCTGTTCAGATGATTGTGTGGAAAACAACGATTGCTGTGTTAATTATCAAGCTGTTTGTAAAGGTAAGTATTATCAACAAATTACTACCCTCTTTCATATGTACCTATATTTGTATAAATGGAGCAAGAGCATAATATGACTTTAAAAGCATCCGGTAACATGAAAAAAGCCTTGCATCTATCAGTAAGAATGTACTGTCTTAAAAAATATATTGCATTCTTTTGTTTTAAGGAGAGGCAAGCTGGGTTGAAGAAGAGTGTGAGAACATTACTGAACCTCAGTGTCCAAAAGGGTGAGGAAATTTTATATTTGCATAGCTCTGCTCTTTGCTTGCATTTCATTTTTGAGATTGTGTTCCCTGCTGTGCCTTCCTGGGACCTGCTTGCCTTTTACACACACAGTGAAAGCAGCTGCCAGACAGAGATGAACACCTCTTCAGCCACCATTTGGTGGTGCTTACTAACCCATCAGGTTGCTCTATCTCAGCACTTGCTTGACTTGCAAGATATGCCTATTCCTCAATCCTGGTGTTTCTCGCAGGTATGTGTGCCCTGGGCAACTCTGCCTGGTTGCCAGTCATACTATTGACCTACATGTGCTACAATACCCATCATTCCAGATACTTTGGGACCCATCCAGCAATCTTAGACTCCTGTCTCCCTCCCTTGTCTCTTTAAAATACCTTTCCAATACCTTGCATTTTCGAGCCTCAGGACCGCAAATTGTGGGCAGATCTGTGTTCCAGCTCCACCAGGAGTGGGACAACACTATTTGCAAGCTGTCTGAATTACTTTCTTTAAAAGGTGTAAAGTGCCATGGGATCCTTGTATTCTCTGGCTCAGCTCCACATTGGGCCTGCTCCTGCAAGTTATGTATACAGTGTGTGAGGAATGACTCATGTGGTTTATGGCATCAGCACTCAGGCTTGAATAGTACAGCAGAGCTCCCAGCCAGGAAAAAAAAGCTTGTATTACTTGAACTGTTTTTGCTGTGGGATCTTCTAACTAAGTTTGTAGTTAAAGTTGACTATAAACTATGATTGTATATCTAAGCTGTCAATAAAAGGCACTTCAATTCTAGATTGATTTATGTTCCAGTAGTAAATACTTACTAGACATGTTATGGGACAACTGTATTCTTGTCTGAGTAGTATCAAAAAACACACACCTTTTTATTTTGATTTTGAAATTATAGAGCAATGGGATATTTCTAGTAAAGTAAAACCATTTTATTTTGTTCTTATGTCATTACAGTTTTGACTTAAGATATTTAAAACATGCTATTTTTATTCATCGGCCTTATAATACTGTCAAACAAAATACTTCCATGTACAAATATTTCCATGTGAAATATTTCATACTAATTGAGTACCCTTCACTCTGATTCAGAGCACTAACAGTTGCTAACATGTCAGAACCTTCATCAGGACAGAAACTGGAGCTTCTGCCCAGCTTGTAGTCCAAGTCGCCAGTAATCCCCTATGTAGGAAGGGGTGGTTCTTGAAGTTTTTGTCATTGAATTTTGTTCTGAGTTCAGGAGCCATTTGGGACTTCTTGCTGAGAACTGAGTCTAGAGTGATGATTTCTCTAACAGGGTTAGGAAGCGTTGCCCCCAAGAGGTTGGTAAACAAAGACGAGTCTTGTGCAGATTCACAGTCAAAGTTACTGACGCAAATGCTGTAGGGCAATTCCTGTTGGTTAACTTGTTTTTAGGGTTTTTTGTTTGTCTTTTTTTTCTGTTCAACTCATGAAAGGGATGCATAGTTACTCCTCTAAAATTGTTTTAATCCTGGTAAACCCCAAAATGTTGCAATAAAACCCCGCCCAGGAAAGGGTGATGTGTGGTCAAAGTTGAATCAAATAGTGTTGACTGAAGGTTCATCTCGGACTATTAGCGCACAAGCCTCTCCCAAAAGTAACAACTCTGTAAACAATCCACTTCTTCCTATGCTGTGTGGTAGGCAGTAGTGCAGGTGAATTTAGTTGCAGTGCTCGTTTTGAGATTTCAGGATATCAATTCTGAATCTGTGCATATTAATATAGCATATTTTGTGGGTTCAGGTTGCTGGTTTTATTCTGTTTTAGTTTTAGCTGAGTTTTAGCTGTTCCTGTGGTGCAGAATAGACAAAAGATGACACAGCATTCAATGAGGTGCTTAATCTGAGAAATCCCACTGATTTCAGTGAGATCAACTGCTTGCTGATTTCACTGATCAACAACTTAAAATTAAGTACACTTAGTCTTTCCAAAACTGGGTTCTATATTATTTAATAGGATTATAAAGTTAATAGGCTGTAAGATCTCAGGAGTGATCTAGTCATTCCCACTGTTCTAGGAGTGAAGTAATATTCAGACAATTCAAACTTACTTAAGCAGTTTACCCTAGTACTTACATAGATGGCTTTACTGATGACTTTTTGCTGTCTTTTTGTCCTCATGTCTTTTTCTGTACTTCAGGCCTATTACTATTTGCTCTGTCTTCATTGAGCTGTAAGAGCATCTGGTTACTTTCCTCTTTGCTGATCTCTCTTTATTTCTGGGGATTGCTCTTATGCCTCCTGCTGGGGCTTTCTGTACATTTAGTGGAAAAGAAAGCTTTTCCTCTTGTGCTTTATGGCTGTATATAGGCAGTATGAATGTGTGTGGGATGAGAAGTCTTCTGTGTATTACATTAAGCTTTTCAAGGGAACTTTCTTTTCCTTCTTATTTTGTTTTCTTTCTCTTTCATTTAATTATGGTCTAACCTGCCTGCAGTGAGGGAGGTCAACTTGGCAATGTATTCCATGGTTCTGGCCTCTTGATCATCCTGACTGGTGAACCTACTAGACCACAGGAAGTCTGTGTTGCCTGCATAATGTTTCCATAGAAGCCAGTTTATAGGAAGGGATAATTGCTGCTGCATTTCCTTCAGTTTGGAGTCAGGATGTGTGGCATACCTATTTATCCAAGAACTGTGAAACATGCTTGTCTTGCTTTTTGGACACAGCCAGCATGAATCACCCAACAGGACCAAAACTTGAGCCTCCCAGGCTTGCTTGCTCATGACAGCCTGTTCATTAAGTAGCAAGTGCAGTCTTGGCCACTGACAGGAAAATTGCATGGAAGTGGCTGATATACCTCAGAATGGAGATTGGGTTTCTCTGGGGATTTTGCTGGAGCTGTTCCAAAGAGACAGTGGTTTAACATGGTCTGTCCTGCTTTGCTTCCCTGAGCACTAGGGCAGATCACTAAATACATGAGTTTTGGCATGTGTAGAGTATACAAGAAGTGAAATGGGCAATTGCTGTCATTGTGGCAATGGCCTATTTTGCCAAGTTTAATTTTACATGTGAGAAGGGGTCAGTAGCTAGATTTGCAGACAACCAAAACATGTACTTAACAGTTGGTTTACTTGTAAATGCCAAACCAGAAACAGTTGCGTAAAGTCCCTTTCTAAGTGCTTGTTTTAAGTTTGGTGGGGTTTTCTGCTTTTGGTTTTGGTTTTGTTTTTTTTTTTTAAGTTAGACTTGCTGGTAAGTAATATTGAACAGACTTTGCCTCAAAGTTTGCATTTTATTGCACAGAACTTTGCAGTGAAGATTTTTAGACCTCTGCGCTGAAGTGAATCAATTTATTGAGAAGGAACATGGAGAAGGTATTTGCAAAACTCGGGGAGATCAGAATTCATAGTGCAAAAAATACTTGTAATATAGGCAAAAGTAGTGCATAAAGTTTCCTTACTCTGTTCTGCCATATGGCTTTAGTTTTGACCTGAAAATTATTCATTTCTTGTTCCCACCTGTGCCAAATAAATTAAAAAACAGGCTACAAACATACATCTTAGAAATGCATCTAAAGGTTTTTTTCTATCTGAGGTATAGGGTAGGCTATGTAATAATTCTGAACTAAAAATAAATCCTTTTGGCTGAACTGTTTTCGAAATTGTTGATTAAAATTTTCTTAGGATTGACATGTTTTGGTTGCCTGACTATTCCTTAGTTTAATATAGTTACATTTGTTTGGCTGACACACAGCTTATGAATGTTTCATTTGTAAATGGCTTTTCAGATTTTTTTTGTGACGTACATCAGTAAAGAAATTGTCAACACTTTATAAGTAATATTTATCTTCTATCCTCACTGTTTTATTTTTGGAAACTAGAGTATAAAAAAGTTTAAAAAAAAGTAAATATAAAAAGGGAAAATGAGCTGGCAATAAACCACTATTTTAATATTATAAATAGTAAATTGTTTTATGAAAGTCCATATTTTCAATAGTTATGGCTGCACAGCAGTGATTTCTTTTTCAGTCGCATATGTCCTCATGTCTATAGGTCAAACACAGGGTATGTTTTCTTCAAGGAAGAAGTTACTGATGTTACAGAAGTTACTATTCCTGTCTGTGATGCAATGTTTTAAGTACTTACAGTTGGAGAGAAATTGTTTGAATAGGGCTGAATCTGGGAGCAAGTCAAGACTGGAAAACATAGGTCCTGTGGAGACTGGAAGGGGAGATTTTGTTTTTGTTGGTTCCAGTGAAATGCATATCTGAATTTATCTGTAAAGTTCCTGGCAGAAATGCTGTTAAAGTGTTTCCAGTCTCAGGTCCACATTTTTGAGTTTGGAGATTGGTAGGACTTTTGGAACAGTAAGGAAGTTCTTTTTGGTTGGATAATCCTCGTAAGATGAGAGGAAAAGTGTGTGTTTTAGTTGCTGATTTAACATACCCTGTACATTAGACTTGCTTACAGTTCTGTGCACTGTATATATATATATGTATATAATCCTTTTTTTTCATGTAGGTTACAGCTTGTTCAGGAGGAAAGTGAATAAGGAAAGTTTGGCTTTGCATTGCCTTATTTCTTTCCCTACTCTTAGCTCAGGGTGGGAGAACAGGGTTTGAGGGGCTGAGTGTTGCTTCAGTGGGACTGGTTCCAAGATAAGGAGTACCAAACCCACCAGATGGATCACCTGGGCATCTTGGCTGGTTCACCTTAAAGGTGTGTTTGGCCGTGCCATGACTTTTCTGTGCATGCCCTGCTGCAAACCTCAGCCTCTTTGGGCACGGATTGCTCTGCCAACCTTTGAGCAGAGGGACAGGAGCAGTTTGCTCAGCACTGTGCCAGAAAACTTCTGCTGAGGGGGACTTCCTTGGCCTGGCTTGTAGCCCCATAATGAACATTTCCACTGTCTGGGGAAACTTTCTTGAAGTTAGTGATAGGAAACTGTTTCTCAGAGTCTGTCTTTTAATATTCAGTTTCTGTTTGTTCAGATTTACCAAGTCTCCAGTGTTGCTATTTTCATTGGATGGCTTCAGAGCGGAATATTTGCAGACTTGGGGTGGACTTCTACCTGTTATTAGCAAATTACGTGAGTAGTTTCTTTGTCTAACAACTATTATGATGTCTTACCTGAAAAAAACCACAAATGCAGCTTTCCTCACTCTTTAAAATCCTCACTCTTCTGCCATGAATATGGAAGTTGTTGCCCTAAAGAACACCCATGCACAAAGACCTTCAGGTGTTGGAGAGTAGAAGGGCAAGAAAGAGAGGGCTTGAGGAAAGGCCCCTTTTGATTTTCAGTGAAATCTTATAAGTTATAGCCCCTTTTATATTTAGGAGGTGGGTTTTTTTTTTTGCTGTGAGGTTATTTTATTCAAAATAGAAGTAGATCCTTTTTACTCTATAATGCATATCATCTCATATTTAGGTGGAACGGTTTTGGGAAATGAAAAGCATTTGATTATATTTGGAAAAAGAAGACAGAGAAGGAATAGACTAAGAGGAGATGATATAGAAGGGCTGGTAGAAATGTAATGAATCCAAGAAAACCTTAATTTAACAAACATTTCCAGAAGAAATATTCCCCAGCTTTTCTAGTGTCTCACTTGATTTGGTGGTGTCTAAATAATTTTAGTTACTTTTCCTGTTTCTGTTTTGGCTGTGGTCTGTAGAAAACTGATGGTATTTCTTGTCTGAAAAATATGCCAATCTTCTTGACATTCAGAAATTACTACCTGGGGTGCCTGGTTTCAGTTTGACTAAAAATAAATCAGTAAAAATACTTGCTTTTTTTCACAGTGGTTGTTACAACTTGAAGCATTCCAGAGGATAACAATTCGCAGATGTATCTGAGGTTTTGGGTTCTTTTTAGTTTTGTTCCGTGCTAGAATAAAAGGAGACATTTGCAAAGTTTTCATTAGACGCAGTTATAAAAAATATAAGCTGGAGAAAAATTCTGGGACATTTCTAGGAGAGGCTGGCTAGTACACATTATTCTAGCTCTGCCTGAGATACAAGATAGAAGTGTTGCAAAGCATCTGTAGGACATCCAGTCTGCGGTATCCATGTACACATGTAAAGTTTTTTCATTCTTTGGTCTGGATAGACTACAGTGGGACTTCTCTCATTGACTTCTATAATTAACTTGCACTTCGCTTTGCACTGAGCCCATGACAAATTCTGACCACTAAGAAATACAAATATATTTGTATCTTCATCAAAGTCATTTCACTTCTCCACAGCTACAAAGTTTTTGATGGTCAAAACGTGTATTTTTAAAAGATTCTAATACCAGAATGCCTAATAATACATGTTTTATATCCAACAAAATACTTGCCCCAGTCTGGGGGCAAGTATTAATTCTGCATTATGCTTATGGTTCTTAAGTACTCTGGATCATTTTTTGGTAATATGCTAGGAGGGCTTTGCTATACAATGTGCTATGGGATCTTCAGTTTTCTTCTTTTTTCCCTCATAGTAAAAAATTGGTGAAATACTCAGATAAAGCAAATTTTCTTTAGTAAGAGAAAAATATTCTCATAAGTGAAACTTGGTGTCACTGAGGTGTATATCCACTCTGAGGGCCTGTGGCTTCAAATCTCTTATGTGCTTTATGTTCCATGTGTCCAAAAATGGTGGAAGCAGTCATATTGTAAAAATAAACTTCTCTATGAGTGAGTAAATACTCCTGCAGGCCTTCACTGTTCAGAAAAGGGTAATGGAATCTATTCCTCTGTGTAGACAGATAACAATAGTGAATAAATGGTTTTACTATTGCTGAAAACTTGTATTAAATAATTTTGGAGTTCACAGCTGTCCATTTATAGGACTATTAAATTTTCAAAAAGAGTTTAAGAATGACAGCATTTACAAAGCAGTGAACAGCTACTCACATTCACTAACTTGCTGTAAGCATATAGTGTTCAGAGAAGACATTTTCATATACAATTATGCTGTGATATTTTAAGTTTTAGATAAAGGATCCTTTTGTTTTAAAACATCTTTAACAAAGCCAATGAGCTAAAAAGAATAACGATACCTCTGATGGAAAGGCCAAGCAAAAACTCCCTAGGATTTTTGGCAAAACTTTTTAAGTGTGTTTCTCTATTACTTTAAAAAGCAAACCAAAACAAAACAAAAGAAAAAAATAAAACAACCTTCTCAGACACCCACATCAAAAAACTAAGATTTTGGAAAACAGTCTCAACAAACAGATTTGGAAGTAGTTGAAATGTGCTAGGTGTTTTCCAGTAATAAAAGAAGATGCAAGTGATTATTAGTTCCTTACAGAGCACAAGTGTGGGAGGTGGTGCCTGTATGACTTGAGAGGATATATTTTTCTGGCCTGGCTTCTTTTATCCTGATTAGATGAAATATACTATTTCAACTGAAATCTAATTGAAGCCCCAATCCAATGAGTTCAAAGTGCCTTTGTGCAACACCTCCTATATTATGAAGCCTTTAATTTCTATTCTATTTATATTATATATAATTACCCAGAGTCAGTAAAGATGATGCAGTGATGTTCTTCTTATAGGGTCATTAGTTTTGGTTCTTTAGCATCTGTTGAAACAGTTTTGGTATTTTTAAGTTGTCATGAAAGCATTTTTTTTCTTTCTGAAAACTGGGACCCACACGTTTGCTGATGGAAATTTAGACCCCTTAAATAAGGCTTGCCCAGTTGCTTTGGCCTTGCTAATGCCTCTTCATACTAGCAAATACTGTATAATAATCTCCCTAAAGCCATATGATTTGTATATTGAAATAAAGAACACTTTGACATTCATCCTAGAATAAGAGCTTATTTTTTATATTTTAAAAGCCCCACAAACAAGAAAGGAAGACTGCAAAACAAGCAATGATTTGACAGATGGCTTAGAGAGCCAGGCACCACTGTGTCAGTGGCCACTTCACCACTCCTCTGGGAGCACCCAAGGTTAAGTCTCTGGTTGGTCTCAAGTTGCAGACTGCATTTACTGTATACCAGGGCAACTTTGGAGGGTGTGATTTCTTTCATTTTTCATTCTTCTCTGTACATGCTTTTCACAACGGCTGTAGGTTTTGCTGATGTGACCATTGCAGTCAGCCATTAGGCATATATAAAGTTTGTGTTAATAGGGTTTTAGTCAGGTTGTAAGTTAATATGGGAAGAAAACTTAAGTATTAAGTCCACAATTTTGAGGAGTGAAAACTTTCTGGAAATATATTATGGTTTCGGTTGGTTTTTTTTTTTTAATAGCTATACATTGTCATGAGAGAAACTTGCAAGTTATTTTTTTCAGTAATTTTGCTGAACTTTCTTTGTCACTTCCTCTAGAGAAATGTGGAACATACACTTCCAGTATGAGACCAGTGTATCCTTCAAAAACCTTTCCCAACCATTACTCCATTGTCACAGTAAGAATTCTTGTATAATATGTTTCCACTACTGTTCATTATCAAGTTTTCTCCAAGGGAATCGTATATTTTGATGTGTTATTAAAATAATTTGCTTTCCGTTCAGAATAGGAAAAATTATGTATTCTATTTATGTAACTTTGGTTAACAGCTATTATATAACACTACAGCTAAGTGGCCAGATCTAATGTTAGTAAATCCAAAATCTAGTCCTTCCAAGAGTAGCTGTGGAAAAATCCCATATAGCCAAAAGTTCACATCACTTTACAGCTCCTCATTTGTGTAAATATTTGCACTAAATTGCAGTTTCCACTCTTGGAGTGGGAGCAGCCCAACTGCCTTAAGTTGCCAACCTTATTCCACTTCATTAAGGTAGCCTGGCATGATGAAAAGAAGGGTATGAAATGAGAGGAAAGATTTGAGCATCATGCTGATATTGGCTCTGTGTGATGGACTGTACCTAAGCCTGCATAGAAATGACACAAAGTTGATCTTGTAAATTTGACACCTCTTGCATGTAGGAGGAAAAAGAAAAATGGAGGTTTACAACACAAATGCAGGGTTGGAATCCAGGACATCCTTTTCAGTTTCATCATGCCACAACTAAAATTCAGTCAAATACTAGGATCTACACTTTCTTATCTTCCCAGTTTGTCAAGACCTTTGGTAGGAACACAAGGTCAGGAATGAGGTGCTTAATTGTGTAATCCTCACAAATCCCCATGACTGAATATGCAACTAACAGTCGTTAATCATGCCCAGTAGCCACGTGAGGTGTACAGTGCAGAGGTGTACCTCCACTCCTCATTCTTGTGAAAAGTAGCAAGGTCCTAATGGTGGTGGTGTTTTATCCCTTATAAATGTAAAAAGTAGCTAGTCTGATTAAAGACAGAGCAGAAAGTCTGCTAAAACTACCCAAGACCTGGTGCCCGCACTTCTTTGACTGCTCATGTGATGGTTTTCTAGAACTAGAGCTTTTGCTCATGTGATGGAGGTCTAGCATAGGTAATTGCTTTATTTTTGGTACTAAAGATACAACAAATGTGTGAATTCAAAGAGTGTCTTTCAGTTTGATCCCAAAGGACAGTGCCTAATATTTTTTAAATCTCACTGAGAAGCAAATAAGGGTTGGATGGTAGGGCTTGGACGCAATGAGAGATGATGCTGCTAAATTTGGGTCCTGAGCTACTGGTGGAGTAGAAGTCACTAGCAGAGTGACTATTCAATGGATATATTTGTCTAAAGGATATGTCTGAGTAGCTGGAAGGTTCTTTTTCTTTAGAGCATTGCAACAAGGCATATTCTCAATTACAGGGGCTGTATCCTGAATCTCATGGTATAATTGATAACAAGATGTATGACCCCAAAAGAAACGCATCCTTCACCCTTAAAAGTGAGGAGAAGTTTAACCCACAGTGGTACCAAGGCCAGCCTGTAAGTATTACCACCCTTCTGAGAATGTACATCACCCTATTATGTTACTTAATATGGCTTGGATGCATAGTGATGTTGAAAGAGGACAGAGGGTAATTATAAGTCAGCCAAGAAGCATTACTCAGCATCACTAGGAATTGCCGTACTAGAGCCAAAAAATAACAAATGAAACAAAATGTAACAGCTTTTTTTGAACTTAAACGGAATTTTCCCTAAGGAGAATTCTGACTTAAAATAGCTAATATAGCTACCAGATTTTCATCTGTTTTTATGTGTGGGCTTGCAGTTAACTTCTGTGAGGACATCAACAGACCAATAAGATTGAGTAATAAGAAGCACTAATAAAGGTTTATGCTCTGCTTAAATTTCTTCTAAGTCCAAAGATGTGGTTTTAAAAGAAATTGTCTCAGCTCAATCATATACCTATGGCAAAACTGATGAGATCACCATGAAAATGAAGTGGCATGGAAGTTTGAGTGAGCGTTAGCCTGAAGAATAGCAAGGGACGAGATGTAAATATTTAGTGTGTGGGGAAGACTGGGGGTTTTTTGGTTGTTGTTTGTTTTTTTGTTGTTGTGGCTTGTTTTGTTTTGTTTGTTTTGTTTTATTTGGTTTTTCTTTTTTCCTTGAGGAAAGAACATACAGGTGTAGAACTTGCAGGCCACTGAGAATAGGGTGAGTTAGGCAGGAAAGATGCAGAAGGCATAGATCTGTAAACCATGAGAGCAACAGTAAAATCAAAAGAACTGACCAAAATGCTGTTTCTGTATGTCAAGAGTCTGTGTGACATAGGTCGTTAGAATATTCACACCCGTTCTTTTGTCACTGTTTTCTGAGACATTTCCCCTTCCTGGTTTTCAGCCATGGTTCTACCATTGCGTTTCTGCTAATGGTTCCTACCTCTGTCCTGGCTCTCTGTGGCATTGCAGCAGCAGGGATGCGAGTGTTTGCCACAAGGAATCAGTCTACAGGGTGTAGCTGGGCTGCAGATAGCGATGACAGGCAGGATGGACTGGAGTGCGCTGTGAGGGGATTGGTTTCTGATCTTGCTGAAGGGTGTGGAGATGGTGAGGGGCCGAGGGCCTGGCAGGCTCTCAGCTGGTTCGGTGATGGGCGCTAACCATGGGGAATGTTCTCTGGCAGATTTGGCTCACAGCCATGTACCAAGGGCTGAAAGCAGGGACCTTCTTCTGGCCTGGGTCTGATGTAGCAGTGAATGGAACCTTTCCAAACCTGTATGAAATATACAATGGGTATGTAAATGCCTTTCTCTTGGAGGAATATTTGACTTTAACGATTGCCGTGGGACAGATTCCAGAGAAAGCATACTTTTCCCCTACTTTTCTAAATAATTTTGTACAATGGAGAAAAAAGGCTAGGATCCAATTAACTTTGTTTCAGTATAATGTAGAACCTTTGTTTAATTATCTTTTCATTCCTCAAGAAATGTTTTAATGGTAAGATGTGTAAAAATCAGCTTTAAGCATAACCAGCTTTGAAGCTCTAGTGCTTTACTCTTTCTGTTTATACAAACCTTTTGTGGCTGGCGTAGAATATTTCAATCCAAACTTCTCATGAGTGAATGGATGAGGTTTTGATGTGATATTGTCTATGGAAACTAAAGTTTTACTGCTGACTGTGGTTAGCTGTTCCAATTTAAAATTATTTTCATTGCAGATTCTGAAAATATTAAGGCACTCATATTTTAGTCAGTGATTGCTCTTCACTGCAATTAAACATTTTCTGCTTAATGAAAATGTTTATCACCATTTATTTAATAATCTCAAATCTTGCCCAAGAAATCAGCCTTCTCATTTCTATCTTGGGATCATTTTCTCTTCTTACACTCATCCTACAGGATGGAATTTTTGTGTCTTGATTTGCTGTCTATATTTTCTTCCCTAGGAACTGATGATGCACTGTTACTTGAACTTGTGTTAAACACTGAATACTTACTTTGTGGTTGCCTCGTGTTGTTAAAAGTCAACGTGCTTATTGTTGGTCTACTTCAGTAATTGATGCAGAGATCAACTTTGTAACATAGTATGAAAAACTTTTATTCAACCTATTTAAATTTAAAATACCCAACCCTACTCCTAAACTAGGAATTTTTCAAAACATAATGTAGGAATAAAAGCCTGCATGTGACTTTGCACCTTGAGGCCAATTATTTGCTTTGTAAAATAAGCATAAGCATTACTGGGAGCATTATTCTAATGATATTGGGAACAATATTCAAGGAAGATTCAGATCAGGCCATAAACTCCTGTAGTCAGGCAATTAGGACAGACAAATTTCTATCCCTCTAAAAAGCCTGTAATGATTTTTTTTTCTGCTAAAGTACAGTTAATTTTGGTAATGTATGGCTAAAAGATTTAGCTCTTGGAAACACATGGTTGGTTGATATTGTATTATTTTGATGCAGCTCAATCCCCTTTGAAGAAAGAGTGGTGACTGTCCTTCGCTGGCTGCAGCTACCTGAAGATGAAAGGTAGGTATAGATTTGTGAGTGTGAGTTCCTGTTCGAGTGGTACTGCAATGAATTACTTTGTAAACAGAATTTCTGTTTTAAACAATATCTTTTGCTTTATTCTAACAATGTTAAAATATTATTTAGTGCAAACCTGTTTCTATGACTGAGGACTTTTTGAGTTAAGTTGCATCTCTCAGTTTAATGTATTTTTCCTCTGAATGACAGCATGATTTCCAATATGTGATCTCCATTGTTGAAATATAATCTCTTCAAACTGTCTCAACATGTATGTAAAATATTACATTTTTGGTACTGTTTGATATAGACCACACTTTTACACTCTGTATTTAGAAGAACCAGATTCCTCGGGCCATAAGTTTGGACCAGTAAGCAGTGGAGTAAGTAGTTTTGTAGTTTCTTAATTTTTTTTTTTTTTAAAGCTTGACACTTTGCTCTGACTCTATAAGTTCCATAATTCATGTTAGGTTAACTGAGATCATGTGAAGTATGCTTTTTAGGAAAAAAAATTGTGAATAGACAGTCCATCCATGATTAACATTGACATAAAACATATAATAGCCTATTTAGTAAGTCTAATTTTAATTTTCTTTATTTCAATAACTTTTAAATTATCAATGTATGTTTGGGTATGTCTTGTATCTTCTTTTATCTGCTCCTACTTACTAATGGTTCATGTTGATTTTTGGCAGGGAAGGGGAATGGGAACAGAAAATTTGTGTAATTTCAATTTAGCAAGAACAGAGGTTTGCATAACAATGTCCAAGTTGTGGTGGTTAAGTATTCATGTTACACTTGTCATTCATTTCCCCCCAGTCTCTGTACTAAGGTTAGGTGGATTTTGGCTTTATTTCCCTGCAGTTATAATTTATGCCTTCTCAGAAAGAGATAGGTAAAAGGAACATTGGCCTCATCACAATCTGTGATTTATTATACAAATAAGAAGTCTTTGGGACTGCTACTGTCTTAAAAAGTACTGAATAACTTTACATTTTAAAATACCAAAGTGAAAAATTCAAAGGAAAAAGTTCTTGGAAATTCAGGACCTTTGTAAAATTCTCCCATCTTGAATAGTCAGGGAGTTTAGGCATCATAAGTATTTAGCTTCAGTGGTGACAAGAATAAAAAAGCTCTTGCCAATTCCTCTTGAGCTGTGAGTAGTTGCTATTGGTGTAAGGAAGTAGCAGACGTAATTGGAACTGCAGTATAGGGAACATGATTAGATTGGTTATCTTTTTCTTTGCTTAATAAGTGGATCTAAAGTTCTATATGTCAGGAATGCTCTGGAGAGAAGTAGCCTGAGGATTTGCATATAGTCTCTGCAGGAGCATCTCTTCTTTGTTGATACAAAGCAAGGCAGCTTGTACTGGTAGTTCAGTGAGGTGACAGAATTACTTCATTGGAAACCACTTTTTTTTTTAACCTCGCAAGTATTCAGAAGTAGCTCCAGTGCTGTACCTCTGTAAGTGAGCTAGGGCCCCAGACCCCTGATCACAAGAAGTGCTAGACTGGTAGTTCATTGTTTGACTTTTTCAGTTTCCTTAAATTAGTTTGACTTGTTATTAGTCTCAGAGCACAATTTCAAGGACAGTTTGCACCAATTCCCAACAGGCATTTTGAGGAAGGGTATTGCAGGCTTGGTTTCCTCTGTTCTATCCAGCGCATCAGTATCTGCATCCTTTGTCATTCCCTGCTGTCCTTGGTTGTGCCCAAGCACAATGCAACAAGCATCCTCAATTTCATACTTTAAAACCACCCTCACTGGTTATAATCTGTGAGGTGTTTTTTGTTTGATGCTTTTGTTTGGGGTTTTGTTCCTTTTTTTTTTAAGCATCTGCAATTGAAACAGCACATGAAAATGTGTAGCTGTGCAGTATGCAGAAAAAAAATTGGGCTAAGTGCTGTATAGTGTAGATATAGCCAATCTTCTGTAGGTGGAGGTAACTCTGAACAGTGCAGGTGATATGCAGTCTGCAGGCTCTCATTTTTATTTAGACATATTTAACAGTATTTTTAACACTTACTTTACATTCCTGTTTTTGTCCTGCAGGTCATTATGGCGTTACAGAGAGTGGACAAAATAGTAGGAATGCTGATGGATGGTCTAAAGCAAATGAACTTGCATAAATGCCTGAACATTATTTTTATATCAGATCATGGTAAATTTGATTTTATAAAATATATCAGAACTTTGAACAACTGTCTTTATAGAGTGATATTCTGAATTTATACTTATATGCTTCTGGCAAGGTTAACAAAGCAAGTAATACATATAAAATATGTTTTATATTATCAAGATGATATGACAGATAATCAGTGTGAGAGAGAGTCAAACTATTTTATGAAGGGGTAAAGAAGTGGAGAACACAGGGAGGAATTAAGTAACTTTCATATTTTATTTCTAATTCCTTTAGTGACTATCACCAGATGATAAAAGAAATAGAATAAAAATGTGAACTGTAAAACAATAGACTTAATTTTCTTCTGTCTTTTAACTACACTGCACAGCAACAGTTTACAAACTGCTGAGGAACTGAAAAGACAAGCCATATCTTCCTTTTTATTATCAGTTCCTTTATATGTTATTAGAACACTGTGAATATGAAACTTTGATTTATTTGTCTAGCTTTTGTGTATATCTGGAATTATTTCTATAAGTTATGTATTTAAGCATTTTTTCTACTTCTTTTCTTGACAAATGAAATATAAGCACTCTTTCATGCAGCACAAAATTGACTTGCAAAGCTCTTTGCCACAGGGAATGAGGCAAGGCAAGTATCTGTATAGGCTTATAAAAATTATGATATTAATGGAGCATAAACCTGCCAGGAATTATTTAAAGTAGGAGTTTAAATGCAATAAGCAGCTCAAAGCCCCTTTCCAAAAGTCGATAAAGAGCACAGGGAGAAAGACCAGTCAATAATTCTGTGCTTATTGGTTATTCCTTTAGATATATACTGAACATTATTAGGTAGGATACTGGGCTAAATTACTATTTGGTCTGACCATTATTACTGTTCTTAGGCTAATAAGAGTTCTTTTCCCTTTAGAGAAGAAAGTTTGTCTATTTGTTAAATTGGAGAGTCTTTCTCAGCTGAGGAATTGGCTGATAGTGTTTATCTGTGCTTGGTTTTTTATCTTCTATACATGAATATTATGGTCTTCTTGGGTCACATGCTTTGGGATTGCTGATAAAAACACCAGAGAAATTACATTTGTGACTTCTACAACTAAAGTTACATGTCTCGTTAGCGAGGTGACTCTACACTGATATTCCCATTTTCAAAGAAAATGTATTTCTTTTTACAGGAATGGAAGTAGGGAGCTGCAGAAAAACAGCATATCTGAACAGCTATCTGGACAATGTCCAAGATTTCATAGTTGTACCCGGTCCTGCAGCTCGCCTAAGACCTAATAATGTTCCAGATGAGTATTTCTCTTGTATGTAGTTGCTAAACTAACTTTTGTTATTGGGTTATATGTTTTTGTACTTTTCAAATACAAACTTAGGATCTATGTATTCCATTTGTAAACTTATGTGAATGCCACTTAGCTACTATCTGGGCAATGATGAGGAAATGCTGACTAGTGTGTTCACTTGTGTTTTTGAAGACCATTTGACTTTCCAAGTCTGAAAGTATATTTGAATCCCACATTCAAATACATGAAAATATTTTATGGGCTGCCTCAGAGTTACCAACTGCAAATGCTTCCTGCCTTGTGAATGGCATTCCTTTGAATGAGATCACCCGTGCACAAGACAGTCCAAAATCCTTCCTTCACATCTCACCTAATTTCCTAATTTATTAAGTTTTGCATAAATTTGCAATATTTCTGTCATAGAGAAATGTTAAATTGTTACTATCATTTATATATTATTTTGAGTATTATGTGTCCTAGTTATAAAAAATTGGCCTAATGGCCTGACTCAGTAATTGGGTAAACTGCAAGTAAACATAATTAATAAAATGGAGTAAAAAATTCAATGAATACTTATAGATTTTAAACTCTGATTTGTTAAGCAGTCTTATTTTAGGCAAACATTTAATCCCTGCAATTTTTAGTGCTTTTCAATGTTGAGTGCAGGAGCTTTCTTCATGTTTCATAGCATTTTTCTGGGGGTGGGTTGGGTTTTTTTCTGTTGAGATTATTGTTCTCTGTGCCTTTTAAGACTTGTAGACCTCAACCCCAGTGACTTTGTCCTGTTTACTTCACTGCTTGATGCTATTCTAAACTGTTTCAAATGTTTGCTTGGAGAACATGGGAGTCAAATGCAGTGTCAGGTTCTCCCTGGAGAAGTTCAAGAAGAGAAGTGGCACATCTCCTCCTTTGGACATGTGCTCTGTTACAATGAAGGAGCATAGCTGTCTTTGTAGCACAGTGTATCTGTGCAGGAATTATGAATGGTTCTACTGCCCGGGTAATCCTTTAGGTGCTTGAGTCAGGTGTTGGATATCAGAGTCAGGACAGAGTAACTGTGAAATGTAGTTGGGCCTGTGTTACGCAAAATGTCAAACTACATGATGTAATGGTCCCTTTTGGCTTGAGCCTAAGCATCTGAAACTTAGCCAGCTGGTGCTTGGCTTTCTTTCCAAGGATATCTGCTAGACAAAACTGCTGTCCTGGTAGTTGCACTTGTGTCTTTTTCTTTGAAGGCTTATTAGCAAAGAAAAATTCACTTTGATTAACACAGCCTTTAGTTGTTTTTTTTTCTGAAAACTTGCTTCTTGGATTATTTTTCTAACTGTGACTAATATAGTTTAAATGTAAGTATTGTTAACTTTTAACTAATAAATTTAACTAAAGTTTAATATTGTTTCAACTTAAAACTGTAAATAAGTAATCAAGGGGAAGAGAGGGTGAACTGAAATTTCATAAAAGCAATAGCTTGACAGTTTAGGAATTATCTTGCTCTGTATGGTTTTCACTCTGGAAAAATAATTTCTTACGCCCAGAAATTTATTGAAACTTATCATTTGTATTACGTGATGGGAATGTTTTCGTTTTACATCTGATCTTTTTAAACTTAGGTGACTAATAGTTACATATGATTCTTCCAGTTAATTATGAAGGCATTGTCAGAAACCTCACGGTAAGTGTTGTTTTATCTGTTGCTCTATCTTAATTTCTGCTGACATTTACCGGTATTTTATAGCATTATCTGTTTGCTGGGCAATTTACATACTATGTGTACTTTGATTCGGTGACAGGATGAGGGGACATAATCTTATACTGCACCAGGGAGGTTTAGATTGGACATCTGGAAGAATTTTTTCTAGTTGACAGGGTGATGTTTAGTCATAGTTGTACTTGATGATCTCAGAGGTCTTTCTCAACCTAACTGATTTTGTGTGTGACCTTTGGTAAACAGCAAAAATAACAAAAGTAGTTCCACACAGGGGAAGGTGAAATTTGAATAAGGTGACATACAGCTATTGGGTTGTGCATTAACTAAAGCTTTGTGTTCATTTCCCTGTATTGTATTACGTGTATTGTGTTTTTCTTCCAACTGAAGAACTTGTGTATTTGGAACATACTAGCTGAGGGCCACATCAGTGTAAAGCTCAGCACTATTGCCAGGACACATGCAGGATTTTCTTGCTCACACCTTTTTGATAAACAGCTTTGAGACAGGATATTGAATTTTATTTTTGGGGGGGAATATCAGTTGCAGTGTAATGAATTTGCTTTTTTGCTATGTCCCTGGCTTCTGTTCTCATCCCTGCACTGTAATCTGTTTGCCTCTCATTTGTGCAAACACTGCTGTTGGTGAGAACAATGCTGTTTGTATAGAGGACTTCAGTATTCAAACTTTCCAATATTACAGTAGAGATGTTGGGGTTTTTTCCTTTTTAAAATTATTAATGGATCTTGGTTCATAAAAAAGTTTATGTGTCCCTGTGTGATCAGTCTAAAAATCCTAAATATCTGTTACCTTCTCTATTACAGAGCTGTAGACTTTTTGCATTGGACAATCTCTTATCACTTGTGAAAGTATTGTGATGTTCATGTCTTAGTGTAATTCTTTATTAATTCTATGCACTACAGTTTGGTTCTATACAACTGTAGGCTGTAAGAAAAAAAAAGCAAGTTTTGTCCATAATGCAATATTAAACATCTTTTAATAACTATTGAATCCAAATCCAGTCAGTATTTGTGATTTAAGTATTCATTCATATGTCTCAGATCTTGTGACTCCAAACCTGGTGGAGTTACATTAGTGTTAGTGGAAGTTATTGCAGATCATTTTCAATTGATGTGCTTTGTAAGAACTCTGCATGACATAAAATATGCATTTCACCAAAATTTCCTTATGTTTTAATTTAAATATTGCAGTGCATAAAACCAAACCAGCCTTTCAAAGCTTATATGAAGCAACTACTGCCCAAGCGTTTCCATTATTCCTATAATGACCGGATTGAACCGCTGCACTTTTACTTAGACTCCCAGTGGCAGCTTGCTCGGTAAGTTTCAGTTCTCAGTACCGGACCGGACAAAAAATAATTTATTGTTTTCTCTTCCAAGTGCTTAGAGTTCAGTGATAGCTGTTAGAGTGTGATATTCTTGTTTATTGTAGCAAAGGGACATTGCAAAGGAACAATGCATGCTTTTTTCTGCAGGTTTTGCTGGCCTGGAGAGGCTAAATTCTAAACTGGCCGCTATTCATATTCTGCCTGCTGGGTATGGAGGTAGTGGCAGGTTAGAAACTAAGGTCCTCACTCTCAGATGCTTGAGCACATCTTGACATGCTGTTGGAATTTCCAAAGTGAGTCCATGAAAGCTGAGCATGTAAATAATTTCTAGGTTAAATCAGTCTTGTCAGTCATTGAACTTACTGAGTCCATGGTAGTTCATTACTTTATGTGTTTTGATTAAAGAATTTACAAGTCCCAGAACAGTGGTATCTGTTGTAATGCTATTAATTTTGAGCACCACTGTTATACTTCAGGGCTTTCATCATGGAAGCATTTTTCAGTGCACCTCTTCAATAAATCCTATTGTGTAACACTATAGATATGTGCAAGTTGTGCAAATCAGGTTTGGGTTGATAGAACGGTGTGTTTACATAGTGTGAATGGACCTAGCACAGGTTGGATGTTTGTTTTTATTAGACTGTAAGATTCCCATCTGAATGGTCTAAATTAGATTACTGTTTTTATTATAAAAATATTGAGAATATACTTAAAGTACTGTAAAGTTGTTACTCAAGTGACAGTGAAATGAAAATCTGTTAGCCTGAAATGAAATTTTTTTTTCATATGTCTTGTGCTTTGACTTTAAATGACTCTGATAGACATATGAAAATTCCAAAGGGATAACATTTGCAGAGAAAATTACTATTCTGATTTTAAAGCCATTCTCTTCCCAAGCACTAAAGACTTCTCATTCTCTATGGGTAATCCTCTAAGTATCTTTTAACAGAGAAGTAAATACGTCATCACTGAATGTACTTTATGCCAATGTGATTTGTGAGTTATATAAACTGTGTATTTTTAATAGGAAACCACTTGAGATTAAAAGCTGCAAAGGTGGATTCCATGGCTCAGACAATCGCTTCCCCAATATGCAGGTAAGGTTTAAACTTATGTTAGCTCTTATTTTTAGTTCCCTCTGTTTCCAAATGCTGTGTTTGCTGGGTGTTGAGGTTTGTTTGTTGGTTTGATTGATTGAAGATCCGTGATATTATTCCATCTGCAGTTCAAGAAATAAAACATTTATAGGACTGATATTGTCATGTGCTGGATAACCCATAAAAATAAGGAGAGTCTTGAACTTCTCTTTAATGAGAAATGGGAAGAGATCATAGGGAAACATGGAATCTGATCCTCAGTTTCATCTAATTTGGGAAAGTCACTTAACCTATCCTCTGCCTTAGTTTCTGCTATCAATAAAACAAAAGCCAATATTCTTGATTTCAAAAAGCTGTTTTCAGGATTAAAATCTACAAACCATTGTGAGGTATTTGGAACTATTACAGTGAATATGTGTAAACACTTTTAAAAGAGAAATCCATGTATTACATGGACTTTGTAGGTCTTCTCATGAAACTTGTTTTCAATAGCTTTCTTTCTTAAAAGCCTTTTTTTTTTCATGTGTTGTAGAGTTATATAATGTTGGCACCAAACTGTTTTTAAAAAGGTCTTAATCTTGTATCAATTTACCCTTCCTACCCATCAATTTACCCTTTATATTTCTTCCCTGATTTGACAATGGAAAACTTTGCTGATAGTGTTTCTAGTAATGGGTTGCAATCAGCAAGCCACGTGATGCCATATGTACTCCATCTCTCTCTGCTGTAGTTTGACTGTGTAAATTTTTTTCAGTAGACTGACTCTATTCAAACTTTTTTGCCGCACTTGGGGTTGTCAGTTCATAGCACCCCTAACAAGTCCTAAACCAGATATAATTTGTCCTTTTTGTGGCTCCCATTATAGCAGCATAACAGTATACTCTGTAACCAAAATCAACAGAAAGGAAGTAGCGTGTCCCTGCCTCATCTGGTTCAAATTAGGCTGGTTGAGTACATTAATAGCATGCAGATTCTAGTATCAACAGTGGCAAAATAATGCCCTGTGTTATGCTTTGATCTCAAAGAAAGGACTTAAGAGTTGAGTTTTAGCCTCTGTTTTTGCCACACAGCTATGAAATCTGAGGCAATTGCATCGTTCGCAAAGAGTTTGTAGATCTTATCCAAGGACGTGCTATACAGTGTAAAACATCCATCACTCATTCAGTATCTTGATACCACAGATGTGTGCAATCTGTTTATCTTCATTAAAAATAAGCTGAATAACTGAGGACAAGTTTTAAAACAATGTTTTTGGCAGCAGTTGAGCTTAAGCATTTGTTGCCCTTGCCTCTTTGTTCATGCTGCAAACCCTGCAGTATGCTGGTGTTACATTTGTGTGGCTGCAGTGTCAAGTAGGTTGGGGAATTGAGCCAGAAGGAAAAGCACAAGCAGGAAAAAAAAAGGAAAGATTTTTGAGCTGGCAGCATTCCTGGATCAGGTCCAGTACAGCTCGGGAAGTGGTGCAAGAAGGAACAGCTGCAAACCAGGCATGGAAGCCTACGATCCTACCATTGCTTAAACCACTTAAAGCATTGCTACTAACAGATGTTTTCAGAGCCCCAAGTTAAAAGCTTCCAAATTGTTTACAGGATGTGATATGTGATGGTTACTTTGGATCAACATTTCCATTAACTCTTTTAAAGCATTTAAGAAAATACCTTTTAATTTCTTCAAAAGCAGAGAAGAGCAAGGGACATCATAAATGGCTAAAGGCAACAATGAGGCAGAATTGGGTTTCCTAGTACTCTTCTACTATTTTTAAAAACTATTCTTGTACATCTACTTTTTTCAAAAAAGAAAAACACATGCTTTTGACTTGATACATACTGTGTTGGTAAAAAGATTAGGATTCCAAGATTAAGTTCTTGGAAGAAAATGCCCTCTGAGTATAAAGATAATTTTCATTTCAATTTGTCTTAAACAGAATTCCACTATACTTTTCTCTGTAAATCCTAGGCTATCTTTATTGGTTTTGGACCAGGATTCAAGTTTGGTACTCAAGTTGATCCATTTGAAAACATTGAAGTATATAATTTAATGTGTGGTAAGTACAATGGATGGGCGTCAGTTTTGTTCAGTAAAGTATAATATCTTTTGGGCATTGTAAATCTTCTAATAACAGATTGCTGTGTCCTCAGAAACTCATCCTTAAGAGTTGCTGCTGTTTTCACAAATCAGCTGTTTGTTTTTCTGAGAAAGGGCCATGTCTAAATGACTAACAGCAGTTTAGGATCTACTGGTCTGGCTGCCTTGTCTATCTCTTTTTCACTGGTCACACTGTGTATTCCTCTGGCTTTTCCAGAACTGGTGCTTTGACTCACCACTACTAAAAATGGCTACTTCAGAATGTCTCTACCATCATGAAGGGAAACCTCCTTTCCTTCCTCTTTCAAACACAATGTTACTGTGACTCCTTATTCCTGTCTCTGTTCTTCATTCTGTATTTCATGGTTTCTCCAAAAGTCTGTCACTAGATCTACCACTTTCTGTTCATTTATTCCCCTTGAGGTCCTCGCCTGTTTTCCATTATTTCCTGCCTACTTCCCTGTCTGGTTTGAAACTATACTGCTTCTGGGAGAAGAAAAGTATACCAAAGAGTTTGATCCAGAAAATACTTGAGAGTACTGCAGATGCTTGAGATTGGTGGCTGTATTCAAGTGACTTGCTCAACCTGACAAGAAGACTAGTACCATACTGAACACCGGCTAAGAATGTGTGTGGCCCCTTTTAAAGAGGTTACATTGCTTTTCTTCTTGGGTGTTATGAGCAGTAAGCAGTGAAGCTTTGACTCATCCATACTTGTAAGGACAATATAATCAGCTGTGTATTACAATCTTTCTCCTCCTGTTAATATCACTTGAATTCTTTCATAGATTTGCTTGGTGTGAAGCCAGCCCCAAACAATGGAACTCATGGACGCCTAAACCATCTATTAAAGCACCCTGTTTATACCCCCCACCATCCCAAAGAAACAAGTCATCCTTCTGAATGCTCTGTGGTGGGAGAAAGAGCCTTTTCAGTGAGCCTTGGCTGCTCCTGCAGGACAGGGGTAAGCACTAAAATGGTTAAAGTTGTGGAGGCAGAAGTCTGTGTTGTATTTAGAGTGAAACTTTGCATTCTCCAGATAGTTTTACAGTCCCTTACTATTGGTTTCAAAATCAACTCTTGCTTGGGGTTAATGAGTGCTATCCTGTATTTGTGTATTAACTTTTTGCAGATTGCTTGTGTTAAGTCACATAAATCTCTGAAGAACCTGGAAAAACCCCGCAGAGGCTTGATGGGGAAAGCATTCAGTTTTTGCTTGCCTCATTTAATTATGTTGAAATTTCTGTTCTGTGAATATTGTGATTGGGCTGTGATTTTCAAGCCTGTAGACTTGCTTATGGCAAAACCAATTTGTTACCAGAAATTCCCTGTAGTTCCTCTCTAGTACATGTCAGTGAGTTCTGTGTATGTGTAACTTGCAAGGCAGAAGTTACATTTAAGGGTGGTACCAATTCATAATGTGCTTTGTAGAATCTCACTGCTTTTCCTTTATAATTATAGGGCTTGCCAATAAGGGATTTTCATCAGCGTTTAAATCTTACTGAAACAGAAGGTAAGAATTTCAAATAATAATATAAAATTAAAAAGCTAACAGAACCAAAAACTTGTTAGTCATCAAACATTTTATGTTTTTAAACTTCTGAGCAACTCTCAAGTAAATGATGTGAAAATTCTTGGAAATACTTGCTGGAACTGAAGTCCTGCCTGCAGAATTTGTGGATGCCTCAGCCCTGGCAGTGTTCAAGGCCAGGCTGGATGGGGATTTGAGCAACCTGGTCTAGTAGAAAATGTCCCTGGTCTTGACACGGTGGTTGAAACTAGACGGTCTTTTTGGTCTCTTACAGCCCATACTATTCTATGATTCTCATGTTTTTGAATACAGTCCTCCTGAACCATTTGTTCTCAGGTAAATGTGTATCCTTAACCATTTGTTCTGAGGTAAATGTGTATCCTTACACGTGTGTCTTTATGGCATATGTGTTATCTGTTACATTTGACTTCTCTAGTACTGAAGTAATGAGCATTCCAGAATGGGAAGCAAGAGTGTTGTATGGGGAAGTACCTGATAGCAAATGAATGCAAATAATGATACCTGTAATAGCAGCATACTTTTAATGAGCATAAGGAGTATTTTACATATTTGTTATGTGGTCTTGAGTTGTTACTTCTTTTAATTATGCTTTATTTCCATTCATTGGACATACATGTGCCATATTTAAGCTGCAGTTTGCAAGGCTGTAGATGTACTCATGAGTCATAAAACAAAATAAACTATTTTGACTATTTTGAGCATGAAACAGGTAAAACAGCAAGTAAATAATGAAAAGTGTAAGTCAAAATGGAACCTAGTCCCAGGTGCCAATGCCTTAATAGATGATATCAACAAGATTAGGCTGCCAGAAATAGGCTGATAGAGACCTTGCCTTGTGTGTGTGTGTTCATGAAACCTTGGAGGTTTTATGCAAATAAGCTATATTTGGCAACACCACATTATAGCTCACTATTGTTAAGAACTGGACATAACTGCCAGTTACTGGCAGTATTTGCTGCTTATCCAGAGCTAATTCAAGGCTTCTGTTGATTTGTGTAGTTTATCCTGAAACAAAGAGTGGATAGAGCTTTCTTGAATCTTTTCCACTAATGACAGGTCATAATTTTAAAACATGTCCCAGAACCCTTTTAAAGTAAGTCTTTCAGTATTGTAACACTCATGAGAGCAGCAAAGTAAAATCCAGTTAGAATGGTACAATGTGTTTTCTCCAAAGTGTGCCAGGAGTTTTGCTGAAACAGACTCTGAGTATCTCTGAGGACTTTGTTTACATGGCTTTGAAGAAACTTGACGAGGCCAGACACAATAACATATTTCAGTTCTCTTTTGTAGAAATAGGAACTTAAGGCTCTAAACCTACATTTTTGAAGCAGTAGGATTTTGTCTTGAATTGTCAGTGAGACTCTGTTTTAACAGTAATAATTTCATTATTAATTGTATTGATTAAGAACTAAGCAGATATTAAAGCATTTCACAGATGAAAGGATTCTAGTAAACAGCTTAGAAGTGCCTTAAGACTGTATAGAGTTTATTAGTTACTTCAGTTTGCATGTTCTCTCATTGATTGTCGCAACTTGGCAGTCTGCAAGGACAAAAAATTATAACTGCATTTTTACTTTAATGAAAAAAATATGAATTGTTTTTCCCTCATGGGTGGAGAAGTAACTGTCATAATCTTCACATTTTTGGTACTGTGGAAACAACCCTGCACATTATTGCTCAATTTCTTTCCCCATGTAATACATTTGCCTTAAAACTGCATAATTATTTGTGGATGGTGAGGACCTATTTAATGGACTATATACTTTGACACCTTCTTTATAATTTTAGTCATGTAATGATTGAAAATACTTGAATTTTCAAAGTCAAAGGAGTGAGCCCTTGCAGAGCTGAAAATCCAATCCAATACTTCACTGTATTATTTACTTAGACTTCTGTATTTCCTAGTCTTTTAAATGCATTTTTACATACAACGATGTGGTTTCTTCTGAAATAGTAATTTCAAATCACCAGAATTGGTTTCTCTCCCATCTAAATGTTACATAAAAGCAGATTCCTTGTTTTTAAATTGAAACGTAAAGTCAACAAAGACTTTAACTTTGCAACTTGAATTTATCTTCTGTTTTTAACGGCAAAAGGTTTTGGTTCAAATACAAGCTTAATTTGTACATAAACTATATTTGCACATGTTTCGTAGTACAAGTTTAAATACTTTTTACTGGCTTCATCACTTAATTTATTGTCTAGTATAGAAACTATGCCTTTGATATAATAATGAAAATTTTTTGTCCCATTTCTTTGACTTCTGTTTGCTTGGCAATTGAAAATTAAGGCAGCCTTAGGTGTATAAAAGAGGAGGGTATTTAACAACTAGTATTAATTGAAAAGCAATAAGCACTATTTCTGTTGCAGTTAAGAAGACAGAGGAACTTAATTTACCCTACGGACGGCCCAGGGTTCTGCAGAAAAAACATAACTACTGCCTCCTTTACCATTACCGCTACGTGAGTGGGTACAGCAGGGACTACAGGATGGCTCTGTGGAGCACATACACTGTTGGCCGAGATGTAAGTATAAGAAGAAAGATTAGAAGCAGCTTTGAAAAGTAAAAATCTAGAGTGTCAGTTATTCCTAAAGGCTTCTTATATCTTCTCATGGTAAGTGTCACCGTGGTGGTGGAGTCACCGTCTGCAGAGGTGTCCAGGAAACGACTGGTGTCACAGACATTTCTTTTATGAAAAATCCTCTCTTAAGATTTTCCTGCTGAAGCTGAGAAGTTCAGCAACCAGACATAAACAATAAGTTATCTGCTGCTGTAGAATGTAGCAAGTCTGCCTGGATTGGCCCAGTTTAGATGTTTAGAGTTGGTGACCAATCCAGAACTAAGATCTCTCAGACACAGTCTGAGAGAGCTAGTTTGTTATTCATTCTTTACTTTCTATTGTTAAGTAGCTAGCAGCTTCTAGAAACTCTCCTTTCTTTTTCTTTTTAGTATAGTTATAATAGATGTATATATCATAACTTAATAAATCAAGCCTTCTGATTATAGAGCCCATCTCGTCTCTTCCTTCACCCTGAAACCCTTGTGACCACTGTCAACAGACTGGATTTGGCACTTGGTGCCATAGTCTAGTTGACAAGGTGATGGTCAGTCAATGACTGGACTCAATTATCTTAGAGGTCTTTTTCCAGCTGAAATGGGTCTGTGATATTATCTCCCAGGGAACTAAGTTGAACCACATAAGATATAAAGTGGAAATTTGTGTGAGGTTTGCTATGCCAATAAGGATTGGCTTTGACTCTTCCATTTCTCAGAGTGAAACAGTTTTGCCTCTAGATTGAGCAGATCCATCAGGAAGTGAGGAGTCCATTGCCATTGGTATAGAAACCTGTATAGGAAACTGCACTGGTAGCATAGATCTGCTACAGCAGTCTACAGCAGTGCTACAGCAGTGCTGTCCTTAAAACTGGCCTCAATGTGGGTTTCATAGTCTTAAAGCAGTTCTTAGTGTGGCAGGATCCTTTTAAAAAAGTAATCTCAGGACCATCTTGAACCGTTCATGCCCTGATATGATCCTTCTCTCAGAATATAATCTTGATTGGGGAAAAAAAGAGATCAGTGAAAGTAAAACTGGTCTTTGTTGTCCTGAACCCTATGCTTAAGATATACCTATTCAGAGTAGAGCACTGATCTGATGAATGAAAGTTTTTTCAAGTTGGCCTTTCCCATTCACAGAAAATTTAGAAGCCAGATCATGCTTAAAAAGAATTAGGATAGTAGAGAATACTTTTAAATTTGATTATCTGGGAATCATAGGTTTTAAATAATGACTTATAATTAAATTTAGCTAAACTTTGGGAAGATTTACTTAATCCTAAATATTTTGAGGGGAGTGGCATGAAGCAACCAGTTACTCTAACAAATGACCCACACATCTATATGTCAATTATGTGAGGCTGTCTCTCTGTCAGTAAATCAGGTTGTCTTAAATGGGGACCTCTAGGTTATCTTTTAGAAGATGTAATAATTGAATAAAATGCTGCAGTTCTGTTCACTTTATTTCTAAGGTATATGAAGAGATGGGAGGGCTTGTTTTCCACTGGCATAAGAGGAAAAATTCTTACATCTTAGTAAGCCCTTCACACTCTTAAAGGCAGCTGCAGCCAAATATTTAGAATTCTGCAGTCCCTCATACCAAGAGAATTATTGTAAGTTGTAAGCTTTCACAATGATACTTTTGTAAGCTTTCACAATGATACTTTCTTCTTGTTCAATAGGACAAATGGATTTCTTCTACAGGAGCTGCCTCCAACTGTTTACATAAAGATGTTCGTATTTCACAGAATCATAACCAGACCTGTTTGTTTTACAACAATCATCCTCGTCTAACTTATGGATTTCTTGCTCCTCCAGGTAAATACTTTGTCTTCCTTGTATAGCATATCTGATGTACATGGTTTGTAATGTAGCAGGTGTAGTCTTTTGTAGGTGTTCTTGATACCTAATCAGAATACAAAGCACTAGTTGCTGAATTGTTGCAGTTCACTTCAGCATATGAGAGAGGAAAACACTTTAGATGCTTCAGCAGTTGGTGGGTTGTCCAAGGTCACTTAGTACTTCCCAGAAGTTTTGAAGCACTTATCATGCTTCTAAAGTGGCGTCTCACAGAAGAAACTGGGAAGGACATGTAGACATTGAATAAAGTCCAGCAAGCTGGTAAAATGCAAATTCACTCTGTACATGGATAAATTGTTTGTGAACTGTTGCTGACCTGATATGGAAGTATTTTATTTACTCTACTGCATTGAATACCAAGTAGCAGGTTATTTAAACATCCACATCAAACATGGTTTGCAAAGTTTCAACGTAATCCTATATTTAAGCCTAGATTCTGCAGGGAATCTGGACTTTCTGCAGAATCTGGGAATCTGTGAATTCTGCAAGGAAAGTTGGCCTGACATTCATGAATTTTATTTCTCTCACCACAATTCAGAAGACTGTCCTGATATTTTTAAATCTCATGAAATTTGCCAACTGTATATCTGACAGGTGTAATTGCTGCTGCTGCTAAATTTATTTATTTTAGGTGGAAGATGGCAGGTACTGAAAGTCAGCACTTACACCCACACCAGTGTTGGAAAATGAAGTTAGATCAGCTCCATCTCAATGTTAATACACTGATCACTAAAAGCATGAAAATGTAAAGTAATGAAAATGCTTGAAAATGCTTAAAGTAACAAATCCATGTAATTAATTGACTTTTTTTTTGTTTCAGATTTTATGACAGATGCAAAGAAACCTCACTATGATGCCTTGCTTACCAGCAACATTGTGCCAATGTATCCTGAATTTAAAGGTATTTTATTTGTATGCCTATTTTATGTCCATAGTTAGATAGAAGACTGCTGGTGTTGTGCTGGCTTCCAAACCATGCATATGACCCCTGGTTCCTGGGAGAGAGGGGACATGAGATGGTTGGCTGAGAGAAAAAAAACATATTCCTGGTGAAAAAGAAGGATAACAGTGGTACTTCTCCTGGAAAATAAGAGATATCCTGTTTTGTAATGGAGTACTGTTCAATTCTTAATTGTAATTTAAAATATTATATAGGTTAGATGTGTTAGGACATGGTGCAGTGGATGCTGCCACCCAGTTGTATGCAACCTTTAACAACAGCAAACACCTGTAGAATTTGTTTTCCTAGCTTATCATGTCTGTCTATACTCCACTGAATACTCTGCAGAGTTGTATTACCAGCTTCTATTGTGAAGATTGTTTCCTGATTCCATTACTGTGTTTCAGTCTTATGGAACTACTTCCATCAACACCTCCTGCCTGAATATGCTGCAGCCAGGAATGGTGTCAATGTAGTCAGTGGTCCAGTGTTTGATTATGACTCTGATGGGCTCTATGATACCCCAGAGAAGTTGAAAAGGTGAGAACCTTTCACATTTGAATCCTTTGTTTCTTTCCTCCAATACTGCTCTGTTAGTAATTATCCTTCTTCAGAAAGACACGCAAAAGTTTAGAAAGAAGCAACAAGCCTGAAGAGAAAAATGTACTTTCAAAATGTGTCATCCTAAAACTGAAGGTAGAGTTTAAGAGAAGCTGTTGCATGTGGAATGATGTCTACCAGCCTGAAAACTTAGGACATTGCCATTGCCTCTAGGAGAGGACAAGGCAAGGGCTTATCCCTGGTGGCATGGTTGATACTTCCTGAGCTGGCAGTGTTTCTACTACAAGTTGTGGGTTACACCAGTTAGCAAAATTGGCTCAAGCTAGCAGGCAGAGAGGTTGCTGGACTTGGGCTGAACTCTTCATCACCTCTGGAGTTTTACACATTTTTATGGCAAATCAATTTGTTATACCTCATCAAACTTGTTATTTAGTCTACAAGCCAAACTTGATTTTCAAAAATAGTGGTTTGGAATTTTCCTTCCAGACCTAAGCTTTCCTTGGACAAAATAGGTAGATTGATAAAATTGAATATAGCTGAATGTTGTAATTTGATCTTTGTGCAAGTATTATTTGGTGGATTTACAGAGAGATCTTTTGTATTTCAGGTACCGTGGTAATTCAGAAGTTCTAGTTCCAACTCACTTCTTCATTGTGCTGACTAGCTGTAAAAATACTTCTGAAACTCCTCTGGAGTGTGGAGGGTCTCTAGATGCCTTGTCTTTCATTGTACCTCACAGAGAAGACAACAGTGAAAGCTGTGCAGTAAGTAGTCTGTTTGGCCCTCATAAACTTCTGAAGTCAGGCTGGAGCTTGTTTTGTTGGATATCAAAGGTTAAAGCCTTTGAACATGGTACAGTCTACATGCCCATCTTGAGAGCGAAGACAATATTTTTGCAAACAGAATTATGTCAAAGTCTGTGAATATGATCAAATAGGAAAGTAGATCTGTTCAGAGACCAAAGCTTAGAGCTAGCAAAGTGGGGTAAGAGTATGCAGAGAGCATCAATATGATACGTAGAGAGACTTCTGTAATGCAACTATTCAGTCAACAGCTGAGAAGGATTAAGAGCTTCTAAGAGGAGTCACCCACAACAAAAGGTCAGTGCTAAGGTCAAATGCATTCCCAGAAGGAGAAGACACAGATGTCTCTGAAGACCACTGGTTGCTTCTAGTTCAGGTACCTTGGCATTGTGGTGAGAACACACATAACTGCACTCCATATACACCAGAAAAAAAGTGTGGAAAGTGTGTATACCAATCCTGCATCAAGGAATTAGAGTCAGACACAGCTCTCAGAATATTTTTATCATACTGATGGTAGATAAATTGCCATTCCCCATTGTCATGAACTGGCGCAGCTACAGGTTTTGTATACTTGAGGATGTAACAGCGAGAACTAAATTCAGACAAGCTTCTAACTATGTATAATTCTTGCACGCTCTGTTTGTGATGCTTGCTGACAGTTACTGATTTCTGCCTTTATAAAACATCAAAATGTCTTTTTTTAGTAGATTAAATGCATCTCAGGAGCAAAAAAAAGTTTTACAGCCCCTTTTTTTTCCTCTTCTGTCGCAACAGGATGGCAAGTCTGAGTCCATGTGGGTTGAAGAGAGGATGAAGTTTCATACATCTCGGATCAGAGATATAGAATTAATTACTGGACTCAGCTTCTATCAAGACAGAAAACAGCCAATATCTGACATTTTACAGTTAAAAACATATTTGCCAATTTTTGAGACAGTCTGATTTTTCCTATGGAATATTGTTATTCATGTCACAACTGATTTGTAAATAGACTTTTTTTAATTAACGAAACCTTTTTTTTAAAAAATAAGCTGGAACTTTTATTGAGAACTCTTGACCAAATTGCCAGTAGAGAGGAGAGTGGGTGCCATATTTGTATCTCAGGGACTCCTGATGGACTATGCTTGTGACACAGGATGGCAGCGCCTGTCATTCCCACTTGGATGTGGTGGAACCATGTCCATTGTCATGCTAACATCATTTGGTCATCATAGTCATAGACACGAACACAAATGTTATCTTTGATATGCACTGGAGAGGGAGAATTTTATAAAGCATAGTTTATGATCAGCATTCTACTTTCAAAATGCAGACAATTAGCAAATCCAGTTCTGGGAAAGAACTACAGTCTTGATGACCATTGAAATCTCACAACACTCTTCTCACTCCAGTTTTCCTTGAAGTGTGAATTGCACTCTGAGCTTTGGGTGTCATAAAACAATGCAGCATTATGGTGCAAGAAGCTATACTGGGGTCAGTAGGACCAGTAACTAAACCTTCCCCCACGTGGAAGAGATGCCTGGCTACAGGAGTTCCGTGGGCTGGGAAGCCTTGGCATGTTGCTGCTCTCTGATGGCTCCAACACCGACAGAGAATTAGATGTGCAGTTCACGTGTTGTACATGCATCCTCGGAACAGGTGGGTGTAGGATGCATCAAGTCACCTGTAAATGAGAAGAAATTATGTCAGGAATATGTCTGAGCTCCCAGAAGTAATTCTCTTACTTCAAGCTAAACTTAGATTTGATGAAAAATTTTGCTTTATTGAAGTAAAGATGTGTTTCTCTGTTTGGTACATGTTTTTGTCAGCTGTGGTTTTGAAATCCCATTTTTGAATGCAGATGCTGTCAGAGATGCAAATTTTGAAGAAGCATGTAATGACCTTTCTTGGAAGCTTTTGGGCTACACAAACAGCTGCTACAGGCACTCAGGCATGTAGGAACTCCCTCCTTTTCCAGTACACATATTATCACCTTTGTAATTTTCCCACTCTCTAAAGCGGATGACCCAAAATTGGCTCTGTTATGTATAAAATTCAGCATAGCCAATTTCACATTTATCGTCTTCTCATTTAAAAAGGGGGAAATACATCACGCACAAGTATGTCAGAAGAATGAAGAGCCTGTAACTGAGCAGAGAGGCATTTGACCTTATAGCTTGGCCAGGACATGTTGAAGGCTGGATTCAGAGCCTGCTGAAGTCAGAGGAAGCTTTTCCATTAACTTCAGTTTGAGTGGGCTGAAGTTCTGGGACCATTTTTTCTTTTAACCAAGCGTATTTTCTTGATCTTATGTTACAAGCATGAATTTTTTTTCTCAAGTAGTTTCACTGTGTGAAATCTAAATGTGTTGTAGCAACCTCACATTATGATAGGACTGTGACAGCATTATTCAGTGTAACTGCTTTGTAATGTTGCTTGTGACCAATAAACCCATCAGAAGTACTATGCTGCTTGTGACCCTTTCTGTACCAAATGCTACCAACTGGTGCAGTTATAGAGCACAATTTCACTTTTTTCGGGGGGCAGGGGGAATGGGAGTTGCTTCATTCTTTGCTCCATAAATTGAAGATAATTTGTCCATCTGTAACATTAGTTATATTTATTATTAGGAGAGGAAGTTAGGAAGAAAAATGGTCAAGGTATTTAGGTGTTTTTGTTGTTGTTGTTGTTGTTTGTTTTTTTTACAAATTGTACTGTCTCCTGAATACAAATAGGTATGTTGACATCTTAAGGTGATGCCAGTTTCCATTAAGAGGCAGGGCCAGCCTAGCTCCTGGATAAAAATGGAACCAGTGTGTCTTCAAGCATGTGACTTCTGGTTTGACCTTTGATTTTGGAATGGAGAGCAGTTGTGAAAGCTATTATGGTCATCAAGACAGGGCAGGAGCTAAGTGGGGTTTGGAATGTGTCTTTGCCAGAAATTGACAAGTCAAATTGACAATGAAGAGAGTTATTCTCATTTAATGTTAAGTGTAAATATTTCTGCTTATTTAATTTCTTCTTTGATTTTTAAAGACATTTGTAATGGAGGTGTCAGAGCATATGAATAAATGCTGGTGCTAGTCCTGGTGTCCTGGGGCTAGTACTACCCCAGGATGACAGATACTAAGATGTCTTTTTGAAGCCTGATGGGACCCAAGAAGCATCCTACAGTCCCCAGCAAACCCTGTTCAGAAAAGCTTTGACAGCTTCATTTGCCTGGATGTAAAATGTCTTCTGTTTCAGCTGGTGTATGGTGTCAGAGCTTGTCCTGGTTCCATCCAGTACAGGGTTAATTTTTGCAGTAGCCAGGGGAGGCATGGCCAGGACCATAAGGTTATTCCATAGCACCTCACACCACACACAGGGAGTGGGAGGGAGGTTGGGTTCCTTCCTGCTGGCTGGTGGTGGGGAGCAGTCACCTGCAGAATCACTCGCCTGTCTTCTGCAGTCTGTTACTAAAACTGTTGTTGTTACTGTTTGTTTACTTATCTCGTTGTTTTATCTCATCAGCAAATTGTTCTTACCTCAACCTGCGATCTAATTCTCCTCTCCATCCTGCTGCAGGGATGAGGGGAGAGGGGAGGGGGATCAGGAATGAGCGAGTGGCATGTGGTTTGGAGTGTTTCAGTGGGAACACTGAATTGGGGAATTCCATTCCTAAACCTAAAGCGTTTTCAGTAGGTAAAGCTGAAAGGTGACATGTGACATGGGTGTCAGTATTACTGAATGTAACTGCTTCTTTGCTGTGTAGTGTGGCCTTCTTTCAAGTGAAAAAGGCAGAGGAAGGGCAGACTTCAGCTCATTGGTCTGGATGTGCCTAGAAACGTGTCACAAGACATGTAGAGTTGTGCCTTGAGAGATTTTTAGGTGGTACAGACTTACATCACTGGTTTCTACCATCAGTAACTGAGAGGTAATTTGCTTGACTAATATGTTGGAGTTTCTTGCTCTTGTTTACCTCAGGATCTATCATGTTCAAAGAAAACAAACCAACATCTAACTGTCTGTATTTCAGACAGGACTGTTCTTGCAAATCTCTTCTCAAGGCATCCCGAATACACTAAACCACTGTGTCCAGCCTAGAGCACAACAGCTGTCTGCTAAAAGCACCTGCCAGAGGCTGCCCTGTGTCATCCGGTGAGTGGGTGGCCTGGGCTCCTGCCTTTCCTTAGTCTGAGCAGATTCAAAGTACAAAATTATCCCTTTAAATACAAGGTTATAAACCATACTCAGCAAGTTGGAAGGAGCTACCCATCTGCTGCATGGGAGGGCACCCACTTTTCCAGGAAAATGAGATTCATGGGGATCAGAAGTCAGAAAGAAATATAAAAGGAAGCCTCAATCTGTGACTCTGTGGTTAGGATGCTAATCTAAGAGGCAAAGATCTAATTTCTGACCTCCCTTTTTTCAAAGTCTGCTGCAAAGCTCAAGGTTGTTGCTGAGGAGGTACCTGTGCCAGAAGGAGTTGCCCAATGTACCATTCCAGAGTGGACCCTCGGGAATAAGAGCACCATGAGGAGCTTCTAGTGCTGCAGGGTCACAGGGCAGCTGCTGTAGTACTCTGTGCCCACAGCAGCACCACTAATGAGCTTGGGAAACCAGCCCAGGGCTCATGGTGAGCTCTATATTCAGCACTTTCACTGCTGGGCTGTGGTAAACTGTTTTTGCTCTTCTGAGGAGTTCAGGGGCAGAGTCAGTAAGAGTCCAGCAACTTACTAAAGCACAAGTTTCCAAATATTTGTGTTTGTTTGCTAGCAGCTGCAACATCTCCTACTTACCCTCGCATACCTTGCGGCAGTGTCTGGGAGGTGTTGGAGCACCATGCTGAGGTGGCTTGTGTACCATGCATGGTACGTCTGCCATAGTTCAGGAACCTCTGTATTACAGGAAACCAGTCCAGGTTTGGCATCCTGTGACTCAGACTCCCTGGAAAGGAATTGAGTCCTTTGCTGAACCACTGTGACTCACCACACCAGGCTTGAGCCTCAGGAAAGGCTGCTATGGAGACCATGGACAAACTTGGAATAATTATGGAAGCCTGGAAACAGATTTTAGAGGATACCATTGCAAATTATTGTATTCCTCCTCAGCCACAACATGTGTCAAATTTATGTTGCCATTTATTGCATGTTTAGTTCTCTCTATTTTTAATTTACTGAAATAAAACAAATACTGTGAGATGAAAGAGTTTTGAATCACCCCAAAACTCCAGACTGATCTACTGATCAGAAGACAGCAGAATTGCCTTTTGATCATATCCATAAGGCACGTAGGCTGACAGTCATAGAATCAGAATCATTCTGGTTGGATAAGACCTCTAAGGTCATCGAGTCCAGCCATTAACCCAGCTCTGCCAAGTCCACCATGAAACCATGTCACTAAGTGCCACATCCACACATCTCCTAAATCATTCCAAGGACAGTAACCACTTCTCTGAGCAGCCTATTCTGGTGCTTCACAAACCTTTTAGTGAGGAAATTTTTCTAATACTCAAAAACTCCCCTGGTGCAACTTCATGCTGTTTTCCTCTCGTCCTTTCACTTGTTACCTGGGGGAAAAGGCTGACCCCCACCTGGCTACACCTCATTTCAGGCAGTTGTAGAGAGTGATAAGGTCACCCTTGAGCCTCCTTTTCTCCAGGTTAAACAACCCCAGCTCACTCAGCCACTCCTCACAGGACCTGTGTTCCAGACCCTTCACCAGCTTAGTTGCCCTTCTTTAAACTCGCTCTTGCATCTCCGTGTCTTTCTTGTAGTGAGTGGCCCAGAACTGAACACAGGATTCTGGCCTTACCAGTTCTGATCACAGGGGAGATGATCCCTGCCCTGCTCCTCCTGGCCACACTATGGCTGATAGAAGCCAGGATGCTGTCAGCATTCTTGGCCACCTGGGCACAGCTGGCTCATGTTCAGCTGCTGTTGACCAGCACACCCAGGTGCTTTCCATCAGGCGTCTTCCCAGGCACCCTGACCTAAACCTGAAGGGTTGCATAGGGTTGCTGTGACCCAGGTGCCAGATTCAGTACTCCACTGTATTGTTATTGGCCTTGGCCCATCAATCCAGCCTGTTCAGATCCCTCTGCAGAGCCTTCCTGCCCCTACAGCAGATCGACATTCCCACCTAACTTGGTGTCATCTGTGAACTGACTGAGGGTGCACTTGCAAGTTATCAGTGAAGATGTTAAACAGAATGGTCCCAGTACTGAGTCTTGGAGAACACCATTCGTGACCAGCCACCAGCTAGGTGAAAATCCATTCACCACCACTCTCTGGACTCAGCCATCCACACACTTTTTTACCCAGCAAACTGTACACCCACCCACCCAAGCCATGAGCAGCCAGGTTTTCTGGGAGAATGCTGTGGGAAATGGTGTCAAAGGCTTACTAAAGTCTAGGTAAACAACATCCACACCTTTCATAAAAGGAGATTGGTCAAGCAGGATCTGCCTTTTTTAAGCCCATGCTGATTGGGATGATCCCTTGGTTGTCTTGTACATGTCATGTGATTGCATTCAAGATGATCTGCTCCATGACTTTCCCTGGAACCAAGGTCAGACTGATGGGTGTATAGTTCCCCATATCTCCTTCCAGCCCTTCCTGCAGATGTGTGTCACATTTGTTAACTTCCCATCTAGTTGTTATGAGTGTCTGCATTTGCAGCGCTCGGGCAAAGCTTTAGCACCAGCCTCAGTCTGAAGCTTGACAGGGAATTTCTTTATGTCTCTTCAGATGTCTCTGCTGGAGGCCTCACCTTTGCCATCCTGCATCTGTGCCAGAGCTTTGAATTTCTCTGTGGCAGAAAACTTGCTGCTTGAGGGCGATGAATTAATTTTTAAATCTTGTGGCTTGGCTTCTAAGTCTTCTGCTGGCTGCGGAAGATGGCACAGTTTACTATAAAAAAAAATTATGCTCTTTGTCACAGTCCTTTAACTAGGTCTAAAGCTGTATTTAGTCTCTTTACATGAAGAAGGAAATTATGTAAGAAATTGATTCTGGTGTTCAAAATATATTGTTTACGGACATGTAGATACATTATACTTTGAATGAAAAGTGAACACAGATCATTTGCTGGTGATATCTGGCCCTCTTCTGGCCTGATCTGGAATAACATAATGATCTGTTAACACTGTAATTTTCCAAGGAAACATGGCCCCAGGACAGTAGAAATCCAGGCAAACCACCTGAAAATAATAGGCTCTTTATGAGGTACTTTCCATTCTTGTAATTAGCTAACACAACTAGTAGAATTTTTAGAGATGAGAGCATGGGGAAGCTTGAATTACTGAGGTGCAAATAATCAAAATTCTGCAGAAGAAGGTTATGCTATCATTCCCCATAACACCGAGGAAGTTTTACTTTCATATAAATTACTGTATATCCTGTTATGGATCATGCCAGTGGAACTTCCTTGTACAAGTGAGCTAAAATCATTTAAATTGCATGTTGCCATCTCCCACTGCTGGCTTCAACAGAGCAGAAGTGAATTGGGACTCTGTATCAACCATTTAATTTCTTAATTTCAATTGTTCTTGTGAGGTCTTGGATAAATGGATTTCATCTTGGAGATTACATATTATAAACTAGGTTGTCCACAGCTTTCAAAAACCCCCAAGCAACCAAAAATAAGCCAAACAAAAAGAACCACCAAAAAACCCAAGAAGACTAAAGCACGACCTCAGACTCCCAGCCTCCATATGCTGCAAGCTCAGAACATATTGATGTCTTTTCAAATTCAGCACTAGGTTTTATGTACTTCCTTGACATGTAGCTTCCTTAAATACAGAAAGTATGGAGATTCCTACAACATCCACTATGACTCCTTCACAATGATAATTTGCCAAAAGATAGTGCATACCAAAATAAAGCTTCGGAAAAATGAAGAATTTTGTTATGAAAAACATGATGTTGAAACTGAAGTATTACAAGAAGAACCCCTACATGCCAGAAGAAGCCATATGGAATTTAGTATCAGAGTCCTCAAAAATTACAGAGCTGTACTTATTTCAGCAAGAGTGCAAGTGCTCCATTACTAAAAGAGCATCAAAAAAGGGCAATGTTTGGGTGTTGGAGGGAATAGGTCTATCAAAAAGAGCAAGCCCACAGCTTCCTTAAAGAGAAAAAGCAATAACCAAAAGGCTGTTTTGGCCCAAAGGACTTAGATAAACATGTGACAAAGAAACAATTTCCACTGTTAATAAGAGAAATTTTGAGTTGGTTGATGGCAAACACTTTCCTAAGGCCTTACCTTAGAAACAAGACATGCATTGATTTTAGCCTTCTCCTCAGAAGATTTTTTTTCAGATACATAATAGATAGCATATTTTGATGGTATAAGATGTGACACTTCATGAAGATAATGATTTTGTTGGAGTGTGTGTATAATAAAAATTTCAAAATCATCCTGAAAACAACTAGAACATCAGTGTTAAGACTGAATCACAATGCAAAATACATATATGGGGAATGTAGTGCTCAGAGGAGAAGTGAATGTGAATATGTTCTTAGACCTGTTTGGCTGAGCCAGTACCTTTTACATAAAAAAAGAAGCAGAAGGATTTCTGTGTAAAGCGAACTGTGTAAGCAAATGTTTGCGCAACCTGGGTTCTCAAAGCAGGAATATGAGAGCAGTACTTGTGCACAGGTAGTTACAGGATGTAACTCTTGGTAGGGATTTAGAAGCTGAAGAAATAGGTCAGTTAGGAGCAGGCTGATGGTGAGCACAAAATTGAGCTATCTACAAGACTGCCTCCTTTCCAAGGAGGGGGGTGACACTAGGAGACTGAAGAGATTTTTCTGACATCTGCCTGGCTGAGTGTACTCATACCTCAAGGCTTCTGTGTCCTGTGTTGGGCCTGAGATTCACTGAACATTTACAGTCAGGTTAGTTGAAAAAAACATTGAAAAAGGTCTGAAGACCTCTTGTTAAAAGTTTTTCACTTGGGGAAGATGATCTGAGGAAAGCCTCAGTTCTTTGCTCATGCAGATGAGGTGCAGAGTGCTGTTAAGGAGCAGAGTAAGGAAAGTAAATCTCAGGTGAATCTCTGTTTCGAGTGGCTAAGAATGACCGGTCCATCACTGTTACTATTGACTATTGACTAAAGTTGTTATTCAAATGAGTTGTAGAAAACATATTAACTTCTGAAGGAAGAATATGGGCCTTACAAACATACACATTTCTTACCACGTTTTTGAGTCTCAGTAGTGTAGCAGTCCGTGTATCAGACCCCGCTCCACAATTCTGTTGGGCAGCTGACGCCTGCAGCAGACACAATCCAGAGAAACGGCACAGCAGCCCTCTGGCCCATTTGTACTTACAAATCCATTTCATATTAATGGGTCTGAAGTAGGGAGCTGGATCAGAGATTTTTTTACAGTAGGTTTGAGTTAGATCCAGAGTATCAGAGTCAAAGACCTATTTAGCAGACCAAATCTGCACAAAATGGATGTGATTCATTGTCTATGCATGTTGAAAAAGTCAGGAGGGAATTTCTTCCCTTTCAACAATTTAGCTCAAAAGCTTATTGTAACATAATTAGTCATCTGGAAAAAAAGATGTAATTACATAAGATAATTTTATGGTTTTCTGACAGATACCCAAAGCCTACATGTGAATCTGCATCTGCCTAAGGAGAAGAAGCCAGTTCTGCTCATCCTAAAACTTGAACCTTGGAGTGTTGATTAGTTTTTAAGAAGCATGCAAGATGAAAAGCAAGACAATTAAAACATACTCTCCTTTAATAAATAATCCCCTTTTTCTGTGTATTTTTCCAGGTACCTGCTGGTGAAAACTATTGTGATGTGTTGTGACATATTATAGTGACTTGTTCCTTCAGGGTGGGTGCCACACACTTTGGGGGTTTCATTTTCTATATTTTCAATTTAGATAACAATGCTGCAATGATATCTAAGTAAAGCATGGTACTTGGGCAGAACTGTGTACTTGTTACTTTAATTCACTTTGGGAAAATAAGAAAGATTTCCTGTATTTCAAACAAGTCTATGTTTACATGACGTCACATCATTCCTGGTAACAAAATAGCATGAATTTTTTCAAGTGAGTAATCAAATACCTTCCACCAAAAAGAGCATGAGCTTGTTTAGCTTCATTCGTACGGAGGCAAAGTTTGTACCCGGAGCAAAAGGCGGCCGCAGAGCTGCCACGCGGTGTCAGTGTGATGCAGAGAAAGAGCCCGGTCTCGTTCCTCTGCTCCAGCCTGAAGTCTGGCAGAGACCGGGAACTGACAGGGTGTTTGTAGTAATTTGGTGTTTCAGGGGTTGATAGTCTGATAGGGGCTCACGTGGGGCATTAAGTGCTAGCTAGGACAAACATGGAATATATTTCTGTACTCCCTACGCTATCTATAAACAGCATCATTTACCAGAAATTATATGTGTCATAGTTGCCTCATCAATGAAGCCACTTTTATCTGAATGAATTAATGAAATAAAATGACAGACCAACTTTTGTCTACTCCTTGTTTTGGAAAAGCAGACGGACAAAATACAGGTGCCAGGGTTTCTTTATTTTCTGTCTAAAGGACGGGATGTTTTTGTGCAATCCTACTAGCCCACGACTTGTCCTGGTGTGGATGTACAGAGCAAAAAAATATTTGAAGACTGGTTCAATGAAGTCTAATAAATAATCTTAGAGAGATTTTAGGCATAACTGTAAACTATTTGGAAGAAGATCCTGCTGCCTCTCACAATAAGAAGTAACCGTACAGCACAAAGAGATTTTATCAGCCTTTTGCTTGTTTGTCTCTGATTTGTGTTGAGAGGGCCATTGTATTTGTCTGTGTGTGGTTGTTAACAAATATACATATTGTTTCTAATAAATTGTTTTATGATAAGCTCTGTGGAGAATGCCAAGCAGAAGCCAAAGAAAACATTACATAAATAGCCTCTAATTTGCTTTTCAACTGTATAAAATTAAAGCACTCATAAGGACAGAAGAGTCTTTCTTCATTTCTGCATGTAGAAAGTCCACTATTTCTTCACACAAAACTCAAGTTTTTACCCAGATAATCCTTGCACTCTTAAGGCTGGCTGTACTTACAAGATTTGCCATGCTTATTATATGCTTGCAGAAGTCAGAAAAGCCAGAACTAAAAATCCCCATTGTATACAGTTATCCAAAGGGTAACACAAGCATACTCACATCTGTAGAGTAGAATATTGCATAAGGTGACACATTTATATTAAAACTGCATCTTCATGAGAATAGCTAGATGATACAGGCAGCTACAATGGGGATGTCTGCGTGTGTAAGCGCTTGTGTGTGTGTAAGGTTAAACCTCACAGAATATACTTGCTCAAAATGTTTTCCACGTGGACGAGCTCTAAGTGAGGCACCCTCTTGTGAAGTGGGATAGCATTGCCAATTCTTCTCTAACAGCATTTCCTGGTGTCTGTAATCAAATGACTGTAAAATGGCACTTTCTAGAATGCTCTTTGGTACTCCTGTGAATCATAAGGATAAGCAGCAATGCTGTAGCACAGCAAGAAAAACCAAATGTTGCTTTCCCTTGAAAATACTGATCCCAGGTGACTTCTCACAGGCATTAGCCATGCTGGGACAGGCATTAGCCATGCTGGGATCCATTCAAGATCATAGGCTAGGGCATATTCTTATCTATGCAGTTCTTTCCAAGGTGACTACTTAGTGGCTAGGAGCTGTGGCTGGAAGAATCAATGGAAGGAAAGAAATATTTGCATTCTTTGTCATCATATGAAAATCCTTTGAGTCACAGATGAAGAAAAAAGTCAGCTGAGCAGATTCCCCCAGATGGGTAACTACAGCTAAGAGGCTGATGGGGAAGCCCACTGAGAGACACTCATGGCAATTCCCAAGGTAAGATGAGCTGGCTTTTTTCATTAACTCCTAACACATTAGATTTCAGAATCTTGATTAACTTACTGATCTTGGACTTTTTAACTTCACAACAAGCTTAGAATTAGGACAGCACGTATAAATGGAAAAGGCCAAATATGACTTCTTACTTATTTACATTGCTCTGTTAATTAAAAAAAGGATACTTAACACCATATCACAGTGTATAAAGATTATATCAAGTACCTTCCCACATGTTACATTATCTACAGTTTGAATAATATTTCAGATCTAATTTGAATCCTTGTCCTTCTCTTTCATTTACCATATTCACTGGCTTATCGCTTCCCTAGTAGGTTGATACTAGGTTGTAATTTTTGCTGTTTGCAGAACACTGTTTTGTGCAGTTTGTGCTCCTGGAAGGGCTTATTGCCCAGCAAATGCTGCACGAGCCAGCCTGTGTCCTCCCAGGAGCCCTCCAAGGCACACAGTCCCATGCAGTTCCCCTAAAATTGTACAGCCTTAGGATTTTGGGTCACAGGTGGTCCAAACCAGTCTGACTGCAGTTTTTTGATTAGCTAGGCTGACCGGAGTCCTGAAAACTGGCTGAAAAGCTGGTTCTTAGCATTCAGCTCAGGAACAGGAAAACATATTTTGTAGCTGCTGAAAGCTGCTAAATACCTGCTTTTAATAGGTCTAATTTGAACCAACAAACATTTATTTGGATTGCACATTTCTTTCAGTGGCTCAATTAATGGGGCTGAGTAACGAATGGAGGCACCACTGGAATATATTAGCACTGCAGTACTGTGTTAGCAGCCTTTTGGTCCTGCTCAGGAGGCTGTAAAATGCTTTGTTCCTCACAACATAAACACCATTATACTCCTACCAGGGTTGAATTTACTTACCATTAGGCAAATGTATACAGTCCTGCAATTGGCACTGCCCCAATGACAGACAGGAGCTGAGGAATGCTGCTACAATATGCAGCCAGATGTTTCAGGGTGGGACATTTCAGAATGGGCCCACATTCACTACTCTGGGGATGTGGGCTTGGACTAGAACAGAGAAGATCTGAAAAAGCCAGGGCAAGCACTAAGGACTGCAAACAGCTCTTCTCTGATGCAGCAGCAATGCTGAATTGTGCAGTGGAGATGGGACCTTAGTCATGCTTCTAAACTCTGTTCAAACACTAAATGTGTTGAAGGCTTTAGTACAGTTTGGGAACAGGTTCCTTGAAGAAATTCCTGGTATTTCCTGGTTCCAGGCAGGCTGAAAAACACTGTGAGAATGTAGTGGCTTTTGGTATGTCCATTTATGGACATGAATCAAAGGAACTGCAGGGAGGAAAAAAAGTGGAAAATGAGAGGAAAAATAAGTTAACTGAACTACTTCCTCTCTCAGATTCTTCTTGGGTTTTGGGCAAAGCCTTACAGTGGTATTTCATCCCAACTTCTCCTTGCTAACTACTTCCATATGTAGGCATAGTATAACATCAGTTAAAGCCACATTTAAGCACTGTTTTTAAAGAACTTGGGTTTTGGTGGTAGGATCCAAAGTCAGAATGGTTGAATTATTATATATTCAGGTAAAAATTACTGTTCCTTCTTATTTTTAATGTCCTTTTCAGTATAATGAAATGAGAGATTTCTTCAAGTGCGAGGTCTGAAAAACTATGCTACATGAGAAAAATACAAACGATCTAGTAAAAAATATGCTATTTCTAGTGGTTTCCAAAAGTCAGTTTTCTCAGCTGAGTCTCCGTCTTTGTGAGACAAACAACTGGATACTGTTCAAAGACTTATTTGTTCCTGTGTGGTTGCAGATCATTAAAAGTGGCTCATTCTTGAAGACTTTTTTAACTAGTGTCTCTTGGATGTGTCTTAGCTCTGAGGAATCTGACAAATTTCCATCTGGAGAGTAGAGCCTATTTCATATGAAAGGGCTATAATCCCTGTCTGTTGTTCACATCTGTATTGTGTTAGAAAGCTAAGCTGCAAATCCATGCAAAAGTGTTACGGTACAAAAATCTGAAATACGATGGTTTAGAACTATTTCAAAGTATTTGATACTCTGATCTTCAGCCACCTTGAATTTCTGTTTAATATTTAATTGAATACCTTTTATCAAATTAGTATTGACTTTACAGTAATTCTTTACCAACTGTATTATTAATATAACTGGAGATACATTTAAAGGAGGTAGTAATTAGAATGAATATGCTTTCATATATGAATAAAATATTTTTAAAGTACAGTAGCAAACTTGCTCAATAGGATTTTCTGAGGATGCAAACAACCAAAAGCAGACTTTCAAAACAAGGTATTTTGAAGGGAACATGAACCAGTGCTCTCTCCCATGTAGAAAAGTGACTTTGGACTTTTGAACTCAGGTTTTTATTCTTCCATCTATGCATCTTAGGCACAAAGAATGAAATCAGGAAACTTCTTTACGGTTGAAAGGCCCACATTGTAGTCATCATTTAAGATGCCATAAATTCCACACAAGGGCTCCTTTTTCCTGGGATACCTTTGAAAGAAAGCCTTACAAACAGTATGATGCCTACCTATACCTCTAGGAGACCTTACAACAAAACATTTAAATTTCTTTACCTTCAGAGATAAAGCCTTCAGAGGTCTAACACCTGGGAAATGGTGTAAAACGTATGCTTCTGTGAGAAGACTATACCTGTTCCTGGAAAAAGGAATGGAATTCATTATAATGCATACCTGAGATTTATGATCCCTGATATGCTCAGGGGAGAGAAACAATGCTTAACAGATTTGCATATGTAGTGTACTCCCTTATTTTACTCCACAGTGGCAACAGCAAACCACTATCAAAATATTCTGACAGGATTCTTCTGTGCTCTGCTGGCCTGTGAAACAGTGCAATAATGTGTCAGATGGCAGGCAAGGCAGTTTCATCATCACCCAGTCTGGGAAAGGGCAGGCAGTGGTCCTGGGCTGCTTTGGGGGAACCCCATTGCAGGTGTCTTTCAGACAGCCCTTCCTCAACCAGAGCCCTGCTGCTGCTCTCTGACCCTCCAGCCTTGTTTGCCAGGCACAGCTGGATGACAGCGCCAGAGGAGGCCATAGCATTGTGTGGATTAGGTGTTGGAGATACAACCCACACTACAGAGAGCTGGGAGCAGAACATGAGTGAATCTTGTGGTCGTGAGGCTCACGGGAATGATGGTATTAGTAAATGTCATTCATTATAATATCTGATACTAACTGATAAAAGACTGCAGAGCAGAGCTGTTCATCAACACGCTTAAGCAGTGTCATAAGCACCCCATTTCTCACAGGAATTAATCCCAACCTGCCAGGTACATTGTGCTTCTTTCTATTCTGCTAATCCTGAGAAATTCTATAGCGATGGTTATGAATGAAGTCCACATACATTCTGTCCTTTCTGGAACTAGAAATGAGAGTTTTCTTGTTATTTGGGGGTGGAGCCACAGTAGTGGTCAGGCAACCAGTCCTCAGTGTTGTACGAGTGTTTGAAGCGTTTCCAGGGTGAGCTGAATGGCTGCACAATATTCATTATCTGAAAAAAAAACATTGAGGAAAAAATGCTGGAGAGTCTCAGGGAGCATAAGAGCCAGAGGCTACCCAAAAGTATTTTGTATGGGACATAGAAAGCCACTTCCTCATGCCAGGAGAATTCCTTTTATTTTTCAGAGGAAGGGAAAATGCTTCTGTGTCCTTGAGCAAAGCCTGGTGAAGCCATTGGCAAGACTCCCATTGACTTCCCATTAGTTTAGGGCTCTGTTGTTCATCATTAGTCAAAGCTGGTGTTACACTGATTTGCTGCTAATGCTAGCTGAAATCAATGGGATTGGAAGGTGCTCAGGAAGGATGGACATTTTTGTAAGCTAACACTCTTTCAGCACCAGGAAATTCCAGATTGAACTTGTTTGCCTGAAAAGGATTCTTGTTGGAGAGCATGTTTTTTTCTGAAAACAAGAACTAATGCTTCTAGTGCAAAGGTTAATTTTGAATTCAAAGAATCTCCTTGTCTTAATAAAGGGACAAAAAAAGTCTGTTATTGATGTAGGTCCCAGCACAGGACTGAAACTTTTCTTTTAGCTTCAGGGGGATGAGGGACTTGACTCACAACTGTCCTCACAAATAGTTCTTGCTTATCTAAGAAGAATGTTTGGACCATTATCAAAATGTGTAACTCTTACAATACTTCTCATCTGTGGCCCTGCAGGAGTTTGAAACCATGGACACTTTACACAGAACTGTCACATGTAATGGTTTGGCCTTGTCAGCAAGCAGGAATATAATCTGCATAATTGCCACCAGAGTTCAGTGCTCTGTCATACCACACTTAGGTGTTAATTCAAGTAAAGCTACATCTAAATTAGCCCTACACTGCATGAAGGTAAACCAGAAGTTTTTTAGAGGTCCCTTCCATCCTGTCGTATTCTGTGATTTTTATGATACCATTCATCAGCTATTCCCCGAGAATTGCCCCAAATTTTGGACTTCTGGATTTGAGTCTAGAGTCAAGAACCACTTCAATGCTTTTAGTAATTAAAATATTTTCTTTGCCTTAGTTGAAAACAAATCTTAACCAGTGGAACGTCTCAATGAAACTAAGCATGTTGTGTGGTGTATTACAGTAGCAGTTGAATACCATGGTGACCAGCTGACTCCTTTTGAACTACATGTGATGCATGAGGAGACCTGTTGCACTTTCTAATGCCATACTGGGCTTGGCAAAGCAAGCCTGGCCCTTCCCTAAATTCAGAATTCTAAATTCAGAAGAGTAACAAAATACAGTTGGTTCACTAGTAACAGAATAAGTAAATCTTTAGCTTATTCATAAGTGTATGTGATTCTGGAGAAAGAACCCACCACACATTACTTGATTTTCATCTAGTGAAAAGGCAACACCTTTAGAAACATGAAAAGGAACAGTGGAGAGTAAAAGTAAATGAAATACCAAGCCATTTATATAAAAAATATAAATACTTTATTTTCAACTAAAAAGGTGCAAACATGTAACTTTTGGTCACACTTCTCAACAAATAAACTGTCCAAAAAGAGCCATAGTCAAAGAAAGAAACAAATGCTCAAGTGGAAAGACTGATGAGCTACAGAACAGCCATTTCTCTTAAAGCCACTTGTCTTATAAAGTAGTAAGTAAACGTATTTTGCCAGACGAATGCTTTGTAACATTACAGGCACCTCAGCTTCATCTTGACCTCAACTCACCATTTGGCCCTATCTGAACAATTTCCACTAGAGTATCTATTTCATGCTTTGAATGCATTGTCAAACAAGCTTTAAATCTTACCTATCTTGTTCCAAAAAAGAAGGCTATCATTGAACTTTCAAAGCATTAAACAAAAGCACAAAACTTTAAATTAATTTAGATAACTGTACAAATATATATACACACAGTATTTACAATATTCATAAAAAGTAGCTTGTGACAGGTAAATTAACTGCCACAAGCTGTCCAGTCTAATTGACATGATTCTGATTCTTGTTGGCCAAGCCATCTGAATCAGAGTGTCAGAGCTGAAACATTAATGTCCTGACTAACAGAACACCTACTTAGCACTTTGCTGGGTGTTTGCATTCCAGCTGTTGCTGTCTCTAAGCCAGCGCCAGCAAACATGCTAATGGTCTCTTCTCAATTGCACTACTAGATGAAGCACGCTGTACCACATTAAGGGAACATTTGCTTGAATCTGCTTTTCCTGCCTGTTTCCCTTAACCCCATCACACCACCTCAGGAACATGTTCTGAAGCTGTGTCTCGCTGTGGTCCCACTGTCCGTTTTACGTTCTTCTTCAAATCACCATTTGGGGTCAGTAGAAAAATTGTCTTAAGTCACATGGAACAGTTTTTTGAAATTAAAAAAAACTGATTTAAATACCTTGTGCTATTGAATCATGTTTACAAAATGAGATGCAAATCAGTTCAAGTTGAGAATGCATTTAGCGTCTCCTTCTGGCTTTACGCCATGTCTCCATACATCTTTCTGTAGTACAGAGACTCAAAGATGTCATTGTCTCCAGGGCAGTTGTAGTGGCACGCGCAGGTCTTGATGAACATCATTTTCCTTTTCATGATCTCCCCATCAGGGCACTTGAACTCCACAGGGAGGGTGGCTGTTCTGTGGGGTGTGCAGCAGCGCCCGTCAGTGCAAACACCACAGAACTTAGCTCTGTAGGTCTTCACGCTGGTGCAGCCAGACAGCTCAAACTTGACAGGCTTGGAGATTTTGGGGGTGCGAATGCACTTTTTGCCTTTCTGTCAGGATAGAAGTGAATACAAGATGTTTAGAAGGTAGGCTTTCACAAAGCACACTAAGCTTGCAAGTTAGGGGTGAGCAGCTGTGCTAATCCTTACTGTGTTATCATTAGGCAAGATTGTCTTATATAGTGCCATAACACAGCATGAGAAGAAAACTAAGGACACTTAACTGTAAATAGTGATCACCACTAGGGTAAAACTCAAATTTCCAAGTAAACCACTTGAAACTGACTACCTGTCAGCTCTGCACTTTTGTTCACTGTCCTTTTGCTAGTGGATGGAAGCAACCTAGTGCAGCATACAAAAAGATAATAATATTTACCTTGATGTTCTCCTCCAGGTCTGCTTCACAAGGTCTGACCATGCAGAGTCTACTCTGTTTCTCCAGTCTGCAGAAGGCATTATCATTGGTGACCCTGGTAGAGATACCCATGCCACAGGTCTTGGAGCAAGCACTCCATTCTGTGGTCTGTACCAGGCAGTTGGCGCGCATCATTGTTGGGTCTGGACCATAAGTGTCCTCCAGTCTGTAAGCTGCAGGAGACAGAAAACCAAAATGAGACCACTGCCTGACCTCAGCCCTCTAAACACTCCTTCCTTTTCCTGAGAAATTCAGGCAGCTAAAATCCGTGGGGTGATTCCACTAACTGCAGCCCTCCAGCCTCTGCCCTGCGTCCCCCTAGTCCACTGCCTTCAGCCTCCATCATGCAGGGTGTCCCCTCCCCCGGCTGCCATCTGCAGAGAGCCCCCCACTCACCGGCAAGTGCAGGTCCCACGGCAGTCTGCTCTTTGGCCTCATCGCAGACCCACTCCTCGCAGCACTTGCCAGGGAGCTTCACCCGGCGCGGGTAGGGGCAGTCGGGGCTGGGCAGGCGGACGTCCATGCTGCAGAGGGGCACGCAGCCCACCGCGCCGTCCAGGCAGGTGCACTGGTACTTGCAGCTGCTCTGGAAGGACTCTCCGCTCCGGTACACCATGCCGCTGAACACGCACGGGGCGCCGTCCCGAGCTGCGAGGGGCAGGAGGCAGAGCGTGAGTCTCGGAGGTTCCCACTTTCCTCGCTCCCTGCCCGGCAGGACCCTGTTCCCGTTCCCGCGGCAGCCCCGGCCCCCACTCACCGGTGCAGACGCCGATTCTGCGGTTGGCGGGGGAGCCGAAATCGCAGAAGAGCCCCTTGTGGTGGTCGCAGGGGTCGCGCTCGGTGCAGAGCTCGCCCAGCTGCTTGGCGCACACGCGGCAGCAGCCGCAGCCGTCCAGCACCAGGGAGACACCGGCGGGGCAGGTGGGACTGGCTCCGCACTGGCACTGCCCGCTGCACTCCTGGCCCTGAGCCTCCTGAAATTGCCGGGGGGAACAGAGAGAAAGGGGGAGCGTCAGAGCCGCCGCCGGGACCGGCCGGACGGGGCAGGCGCGGTGGCGCCGCGGGCGGCAGCACTTACCGGGCTGAGGAGGGCGAGCAGCAGGGCTAGGGCGAACGGGGCGATGGTGTTGGGGACCATCCTGCAGCGGTCAGCGGCTTGTGGGTGACGAAGCGGCGGCGTCGGCGTCGGGCAGCCGGGCGGCGAGGGGAGCCGAGGTAAACCGAGAGCTTCCCGCAGGGCGGATCTCCTCGGCGGCGCGGACGGGGCTGCGGCGGGCCGTGGGCGCTGTGCCGGAGGGTGGCTGCTGCCGGCTGTTGCTGGGTTCCGCTCTCCTCCGCTCCGCTCTGCTCCGTCCGAGTGCGGCGGGCGAGTGGCTGTGTGACTGCCGACTGCTGGGACGGACGCCCCTTTATAGGCGGCGGCGGCGCGGCCTCGCCAATGGGCTGAATGGGGCCGCGGACAAACAGCGACATTCCGCGCATTCCTGCGCGCCGCGCCGCGCCGCCCGCCCCGCCCCGCGCCGCCGCCGCCGCCCCGGAGCGGCCCTGACCCCTGACTCCCGCATTCCTCCGGCTGCGCCCCCCCAGCGCACACTCTCACCCCCCATCACGGTTTTTTATTTTTCGTCCTGATGTGTTTTAAATGTGAGTCCCCGTCGATGCCAGCGCTCCCGGCCGCCCCACCGCCCCCGGCAGCGCGTTATTTCGAGGCGGGCGGCGGGTCCGGCGGGAAGGGGCGGCGGGGCGGTTGCCAAGGGCGTTAGGGGGAATCCGCTATTTCCCTTCCCCTGTGCTCCCCGCTCGTCCCTCGTCCCTCCCCCGGGCACAGGGGACGCGGCGCGGGTGGATCGGGGGTGGCGCGGGGTACCCGGTGTCCGGCGGCGAACGGTCCGGGTGCTTTGGTACCACCGAAAAAAGGTATAATTACGCTACCGGGTATAAATTGACTCTGTGTACCACTGAATCATACTGAATATTTGTAATGTGTTCTTTCCCTAATAGATGCTCTCTATGAATAGAGAGAGTGCCTATTTACTCTGAAATACTTGGCACAGTGAGTGGAGTCTGAAGCATGGAAGAAGTGGCTATTATTTTCCCACTGCCTGTGTGCAGCTGTCATTTCTGAGCAACACGTTCCTCGTTCCTCGCACATCCCTGCTTCCAACCTTCCTGATGGTCCGCCCCAGGATTACAAGAAGAAGAGAATGGCATGCCACCTCATTCAGCCAAAACCTTAACACTGTGGTTTGTATTTGACTGAACCCAGGACGTAAGCATTGTGGCTTGTATTAAGTCATTGCAGATTACTGCTATGATTATTGTTGGTTTTTTTTTCCTTTCTTTTTTTAACCGGGAAGATGGCTCTCTCTCTGCCTCCTGTGTATGATTTGAATATTCAGTGATGTCATGTTGTTTGACCTCCGCTTTAACGCAGGGAATGCCAATGTTTTGGCTTTTGACCTGTGGAAGTATGTTAGTGTTTAGTAAGAGAGACCGGCTTAATGTATCGCAATAAGCAACCTAAAATCTGGTAGTACCTTAAGAGATACCTCATCTTTTGTATGCAGGCTTTCCTCCAGTGCCATTCTCCCTTGCTCCTCGCTTCTTTCCATCCCTCCATATGTAGACATACTTCCATGCTATGATGCTGTGATAATAAAACAAGATTCATGAGGGGAAAAGAAGGTCTTCCATGTAATGCCCCAGTAGGACAATTGTGCTATAAAACTGCTACTTATATTCTGCCAGCATTGTACTGCATCTGGTAAAGTCATTTGGATGTAATTTCTTCTACTTGAAATTCTCCATTAAAAGAAATGAGATTGTCTTTGAAAGAAAAAATGAACCCCAGAGGAACAGTTATGGTAAATAATATATGTTCCCAAAACCGTGAGGTCTCCTAAAATCTGTATTTACTTGAATGACTCCAGTGGCCTCAGTGCTGGGTAAATAGTGTGTGTACCAAACTATGTATGACATGCATACCAAAATGCAAATGTAACCAGGTAAACAGAATGCCTTTTTTAAATGCCTAAATATGGTAGAACATCAGAGAGAGGCTCTAGACATGTTTTATAACTTTCCATGTAAGAGGTTTTTTCAGAGATACAATTTTATTAAACAAAACCTAAGAATCTCACTGACAGAAGAAGTATGTTTAAAAGTAACAAACTACCAGAAAGCCAGGAAATCCAAAATTAAAGGATAAATCTGTCCTAAGTCCTCCCACAGCAAGCCAAGTACAGCAAGCCTCATACACTTGCTGCCCTGAGAAAAATGGCTTGAATAGTTACTTGAATTCAGACCTAATTCTGTCTTGCACCACTGTGGATCAGGCATTAGCCCACTAAATTACAAGTTGTATCAGCACATGCAGGTAGGTAAGAACCAGAGTCCCCAGGGGTGCCTTTTGGTCATCTTGGTTTCCGTGTTGTTAGATGTGTCTAACAATGGGTACCTCATTGGTGCGTATGTACACACAGGGGCAAAGGGAACTTGGAAGCAAAGGCAGTTCTTGCAGACTCCAATCTGTCTTCAGCTTATCCTTTCTGATGACAACCACAGAATCCTCAAGGTTGGAGAGACCTTGAAGATCATTTAGTCCAGCCAGTAATGTCACTCTACCATAATCACCCCTAAACAGTATCCCCAGATGCCACATACAGGTGCCTTTAGAGTATGCCACAGGTTGGTCAAGTACATCCTGGAACTGATGCATAAAATGGTTAAAATGTACTCATTTTGACTTCCATGCAGGTGTTTATACAGCACATGCTTTTAAGATAGTATATTTTTTCTGCTGAAACTAGGAATTCACTACACCAGCCTTGCAGACTTGTTTACACAGCTATATAGGGTATGTGTGTGTCTACATCAGCTTCAGTTGGTGAAGTCTTGTAAAATGTACAGGTGTGGATTGCTACATTCCTCTCTTGTGTTTTTCCTTTTTTTTTCCTGCTTCCCCCCAAAAAGTCACTTGATCAGGTATCAGACATAGTGAAAACCTGGCAAGACTACAGGAAAGTGGCTAGACTTGGAGTGTTTGTGTACTTAAAGAAAGAATCTTGCACATTTTCAACTTTCAGTCACAGATATTTTTTTATAAGAGCAATTGGAGGTCTGAGCCAGCCCTCAAAGCGGAAATCAAAAGCTCCCAGAGAAACATACCCGAGGAATGTGAATCTGATCCAACAACCATACGCAATGCACATACAGTACTGTCAGTCTTATAGGAAGTCTTGCCATATATGGACACCTGGACCCTGAGCTGTTTATCATCACGATAGGCTTGTAGCTGGCTTCAGACATTTCTGGCTTGCCTTAGGTTTGGTGTGCCAATTAGTTCCTTTCCCAAAATGCTCACTAGGATATTTCTTTAAAATTGTAATAAATGCATCTCAAAATTCGGAGAGGTCTGGTTAAAGTTACGTTAGTAGACTTTTGCTTAAAATGCAGATTCCAAGAAAGACTTACTCTGCTAGCTCAGAAATAGACACAGAGTAAAAATAAAGAGATTTATTCCATCATGAATGTGGCTGCCTGGTATTTCTCTTTCTTAGAAGTCATCTGGTAGCTTATTCTATGTATCTGTAGTCATAGAAAGGGCTCTGAAGTAGATAACTTGCTGAACTTTTACTCATCCTTTTCTGGGGAGATGTGTGATCTCATCAAGCAACAAAGGCAAAGAAAAGACCACATTTCCCAAGATCTATCAAGCAGCTTATCTGTGTTGTGCAATTTGTACTGCTTGGTTAGAGTGGTAGAAAGCCTTTCCCCTTGTAGCTATGACAATTCACATCAGCTAATCTTACTGAGAGCCATTAGCTCTTCTCCAAAGTGAACCAGAATTAGAAGGCAGGGAGGGGCAGTGGATGGCATAGGCTATGGACATGTTTGCTGCTGAAATGGAGGATCTAGTCCAAATTCCTCAAGATACTGGTTCAGGTTCTCTGCTAGCATCAGTTGGGTAGTTCACTAAATGCACTGTTGGCCATCAAAATATTGGGATTTAAAAAGTCCAAGTCAATTGGGCTAAAGCAAAACCATCAGGTGCAATTCCCATTAGCAGACCTGAGTTTTGTTGTTTTCTGTAATGTCATTCTTTATGTGTTAACATGCAAATGTTTTGTTATTTCTAGAGTCCCCGAGAATGCTGCTTTAAGCTCTTGGCTTTATTCTTAAAAAGTAACTGGAGTTTTTGTGAATGTGTGTGGTCTTAAACCAGCAAAGTGATTACTGGAAGTAGAGTAATCTAAATGGGTATTCAAAGCACATGTAAAACTATTTGTATGAAAGTGAGATTATGAGTACTGTGAAGCTAAATGTCCTTTACCTACTGAGCCTCAGATTCAGTTTATCTTATTTTATTCTGAAAATTTTGCCACAGATCTGGTCTTAAAAGCACTGTAGGAGCAGCATTCACTACTTCTGTGAGGAGGCTGGCTGTGTCTTGGGTTTTTCTGGGGAAGCGTAGAGTCCTTCCATGGCTCGCAAAGGTGAGTAAGGAGGGAGAGGCTCTCAGTTGTTTATTTCTCAGATTTGACTGACGTTTGCAACCTCTTGCTGTAGTAAGTCAACTAGTGTAGGGCAGCAGTATGCCACTAACCGCTCCTTTGACAATTGTCCCATAAATGGTTAACAATTCATAAAAAGTTGCGGTTGCTGGCTGGAGAGGAAATGTGGCCAGGGATTGACTCAGAACATACACCAGAAATCCTTTTGAGATTCTCAGAGGAACCACGTGGAAAACAGCTGGACGAACACTTCCTCCCACTCTGTCATGGATTATGTGGGCAGGAAAGAATCAGATCTGCTTAGTCTACAGTGCGTGGATCTTGTTTTCAGTTTTTCAACCTGCTTCTTTTAGGAGCTGTTAGTGTAAGTTTTGAGGGTTTGTGGGCTTTTTTTTCCCCCAAGCCGAGACACCAGTGTTTAATTAATATTTGACCAAATTAAGGACTTCCATTAACAAATGCAGTTTTCTTTGCCATAAACTATGGAATATCTTAATTTATATTTTAGCTGCTGTGGAGTAGAAGCCTAGGGAGAATCCTGTGGGATACATATTCCATGCTGTCTGATGGGATAGTACATGTGTGGGTGACAGTGTGGTTTCTTTGAGGATAAATGAAAAGAGAGAAATGTCCCCTCCATTTTTGATACAACCTTGGTTCACTGACCTTGGTCTAGTGGGCTTTTCTGTTCACACAGTCCTTCCAGAGGAAGTGGAGGAGTTGGCTTATTATATAGGTCTGTAATGTGTCTGGAGGACTTCATAAGCACACTGCATCAGCTGACCTGCAAAAGAACATAATATCCTTGATGCATTGGCATCAGAATCTAGAGATTCTATGATTTTTCAGGAAAAAAATCATAGAATTTGATCTATGTTCCCCATGGTTCACGTGCCAGCTTGGCTGTCTGTTTTTTCACCAAGTGATGTGTGGTATGTGACCTGTGTAAATACATCTGTACAAGTGACGCAGGCAGGGAAACCGGGATGTAACCTACAACAGCCAAGGTGGCTTCCTTATTGACCCACGGATGTGTGTGAAATTTAGCGATTACTGGGCCAGGTCTGAAAAACATCTCAGACTGCTGATCCCTCTGGTGTTGGTGGGAAATTCTCTGTCAGACCATTTTTCACATGGAGACGAGAAAAGCAGATACTCCAAGAAATGTGCATTGTTAGGGAAGTGGGGACATGTTTAAAATATTTTGATTTCCTTCAGGAACTAATTGAGGAAACCTAGTTGTTTTAAACATCAGTGGTCTCAGGTCCAGTGTTTACAACCGTGTTGCTACAGATGTCTTTGTGATGGGTGGCTTTTAAGTAATAAGCACGATGTTGTAAAAGTGGCAGGACTCTCACTAACAGCACATGTTCCTGAGCATATTACTCCATTTATAACCCTTTTATTAGTGGGTTTTAAATAGAAATCAAGGTTAGGTTTTACTGTATGGTGTTTGTTTTGACCATTTTGGACAATGGGGTTTTTGTGAAGATTGAGCCTAAGAAGTTATTTGTGGTGCATTTCTTGTGAGGAAGTTATCCGTGATGGATCTTGTGGAAAAGCGTAACCTTAATAGCATGGTAGATCTGTATGATTATTTGAGATTCAATTATGACATGGGATGAAAAGACAGTTCATCAACTGCCTATTTGTATTGCCTAAGCTTTACAAGGTATTTGAAAATCTTAAATCTGTCCTGACAGTGTTCCTGTGTGAGTTACAAACTTTGTAATAAAAATTTCAGGTGAGTTCTAAAACTAGCCTTTCTCCTTCTGTCACTCACAAGATACAGAGGGTTGATTTTCAAATTCCTTGGGAACAGTTTTGTCATTTTACCTTCTCAAATTCAGTGATAACTCACCTAGGCCTTCACATATCTTTATTTTTCTTGATAAATGGCTTGAAAACAGTGCCGGTGGAGTGCATGACTTGGGAAGTGCACTTTCTATTTCTTTTCTGCCGTCAAGCTGCCACAGGGGGGAGTAGAAGTTTGGAAAGGACTGTGCTTCCCAAAAAGTCACCGAGGCAAGTGCTGTATTTGTGTGTACCCTGGCCAGTCTCTCACGGGGAGAAAAGCAGGGGCAAAAGAAGAGTGGGTGTTCTAGGAATGAAAAGGTTGGTTGGAGAAAGGAGCCGGGGGGTTTCTACAGCTGGAACAAGCTGAATGGTTCACTGCTTTGCAAAACCACGCTGTTTTTCTTATTCATTCCTACCAGCTTTTCTGTCCAGATGTAAGGAGAATGTGACTGAATTGTTTTCCTGCCTCAGGAGGGAAGATGACATGTGGGAGTTGTAAAGCACTTGCAAAATCCCTGCCTGTCTGACAAAAGGTTTTTCCCACATTAGTGCTATTGGCTAATGAAGAAAAAATGCTAGGCAGAGGCAAGGCAGAGGACACAGTGAGGAAAAGTTTTGCTAACTTGATAGAAAAGGGTTGTTTTTGTGGGACTGTTAGTGTTGGTGAAATCCACGCTGTCTGCTTCACGATGAGCAACTGGACTCTGTGGGTCCTAGGCAGGCAGGACGCATTCCTCACGCCTTGGCCCTGGCTGTGAGGTAACTCTCTCGTCCCTTGTGTGACCACAGCTTCTCTTGCAAGGCACAGTCTGAAGCAGCAGTGTGGCTGTCAGCCACCATCCTGCCCTGCCACTGGGTTTGGTAGAGTTCTGCAGAAGAGGCACGTGGGCAGAGAAAGGGTTGTTAGAGCAGGAGTTGAAGGACTGGGCTCGGATTTTGAAATAGTGCAGTATAACAAGAGGGTGGAAAAAGGACTTACCCCTCCTGTTAGCTTCCCACCCATGTGCCATATTTGAGCATGTCCCCAGAGAAAAGCAGCCAAGGTCCTGAGTGCGAAGGGCTAAGCAGGGTCGGAGAGAAAGGTGCACATACGTGTTTGTGTGGGAAGGGTTGCGGTGCAGTGGGGTGGAATGGAGGAAGTGGAGAAATTGGTGTGTGAGGAGAGTGGTGTAGGTGAGCCAGCCAAGGATGAGGTGGGCTTGGCAGCTTCCTTCCCACTGCCTTCACAGCATTTCACCACCAAGAAACTGCGCTCAGGTCAGTTCAACCATGGGAAAACTCACTGGCCAGAAGAAGAGAGAGGTGTCTGCGGCAAAGTTTGGGTGCTCCTCTTCTCCACACCTTTGGTAGCCAGTCCCTGTTTTCTCTTGCTCTGCTGCACTCAGGAACAAGCTGCATTGAGGTGCCCAGTGGAGACACTACAAGTTTCTCACTTTTTGGGTCTGCATTAGGGAGTTTTATCACTGGACAACCTAGTCAACAGTTTTTGGGAAATAATGAAATAATTTTAGGAACTTGTTAATGAAAGGAATGGATCAGGAATATTTTCTAAGTCCTCAAGATCTGATTGCACAGATCTGTAATGAGTTGGAGTCGGTGAGAATAAAGGAAGAATTAAAGGAAAAACACATTCATGCTTCTGTAACCTATCATGAGAAATAACAATAACAATGGCTAAATGTGTTATTTTAGAGTGCAGAGGAGAATGTGGCAGGTGAGTCTTTGCTTTTGGTTTTAATGGTGAAAATTGATTGGGAAGATTGGGAAGGAAAACCATTCTTTGGGTAGCATTGGTTTATGCATTTTGTATATCTGTGATTCCTGGACTTTTGAACTATCATCAAAAGGAGCCTAGGCAAAATCCACATTCTTTATGTTTAGCACATTGATAAATTCGGTGCTTGCTGCACAACCTTGTTCTTAACAGACACAAAAAAGAGAGAATTATTGGTCCAATTTCCAAATAAGACATAAGGAATTTGTTTATGCTTTTGGGAGGTAATGTGCCTAAGTTTGAATGGAACTTTGTTAAGTATAATGAAATTCTCAAGGAATGCAAGGCTGGTTTTGCTCAAAGTAAACATCTAAGATTAAAAAAATACATATACATTTTTCAAACTTGTGCCTAAACCTCAAGTTTCTTGTTTTTAATTAGGGTGGTTGTTGCAAATTCAGGAAGTTAACCAAACATAAAAATACAAACAGAAAACAATAAAATTAAATACATTCAGAGCAACTTCTAATTTTTTCCTTAGTTGCAGATGTAGATAAATTATAGATGAGGTTAAAGTCAGAAGCATAGTGAAGCTTGTACCAGAGTTTACTGTACTCACCTGAATTCTTGTACTGATAAAGCCCTGGAAAATGCTGACCTGAGTCAGTGTCACAGTGTCACAATACCTAGACCCTGTTGGAGTGCTTTTACAAAGAAGCACAGGGTCAAGATATTAATTCTGGAGATGAAGTGTTTTGTTACAAATCTTTCCTAACATTTGATGAATCAATACATGTACAAAGTCAAAACCAAGAGCAAAACCAGCATTACATGGTTTGTAATTCCAGTTTCTATGGGTTTTCCATTTTCATCACTTTACTCTTTTCAGGAAAGAAAAGAAAAAGGGACTAAGTCTGAGGGAAATTGCAGCAATCCTTTTGGAGTCCAACACTTTTACTTTATGCGTCAGCCGTTCTGTTTAGACTCTTCATCTTAGCTGAGGATGAATGGACAGCGTAGTTACTGTAGTGTAATTGAATCATTCTTCTCCTTGAAAAGGTATAGATGTGTGTTTCTGTTGCTAGAGGTCACAGGTTTGTTCCTGCAGAGACTTGGTTTTACATTGTGTCCAGAGCTGATTCCCTATGAACTTTTGACATTTTATTTTGTAATTGCAGCAAGAAAAACACACATGCTGTATTTCAAGTCAAATTAGTTGAATAAATGAGGTGTCTAATTTTTATTTCTTGAAGGCCACCAGAGCAAATCTTGCCAAAGTTATGTTTTTACTCAAAATTCCTTAATTTTTCCTGCTTTTGCTTCAGGCCAACACAGAACAGTACATTCTCATTATTTAATCCTATAAGAGAAAAAAAAAGAAAACAGAAAAACCCCACCAAGGTAACAAGAAGTTCTCCTCTACAGATATTTGCCAAGAAAGCCAAGCAGGAACATAATTGCAGGACTCAAAATATATTTGATAATCCTGAACTATCTGAACAAATGCATTAGAGTTTTGGGGAGAACTAAGATGGGAATAACAGGAAAGCTGTAGAGAAAAAAATCTCACAAGATTAAGACAGTAGAGTACCCAGAATTTTTTTGAAGATTTGATGCTGGGATCCTTCTGATGAAAATAGACCCAGCATGACCCTCTTGCTTAATGACTGCTCTTGCTTGGAGGGAAGTTTTGAATTTGCAAGTAAGTGTAGGGGGTGAGATAATTGTTAGCCATCACAGAGTACCCAGCTGTAGATAGCTTCAGCAGCTTGACCATGGGGCAGTGGTGACACTCTGCCTGTCCAGCTGTAACATATCATCCCCAGAGCATGAGGGATAAAACTTTCTTCCTTGCCTGCTTTTGCCCTTTGCACCTGACAAAATATTCACTTACTTTTGCATCATTTGTGCATCAAATCCTTCTTCATTTTGGAAGCTTTCTTCTTTTCCTGACCATCATTTCCCCAACTGACTCCCAGTGCCTTTTCACCACCTTTCCTCATTTTGCTTGTGTCTTCAGTGAACTGTATTTTCTCTAGCACAGACATGAAGCTGCTGTTGTGACTCACCACATTCCCACAAGCAGCCCTTTCTGTCTTCAGACCAATGCTCTCCTTCTCAGGAGGTGACTTCTTGGTTTGCTTCTGAGTATGAGCTGACAGTAAGACTACCTTTGCTAGCCTAGGTGAGAAGTTTTTATAAAACAATGTATAGGTGAATGTGGCAGGCTTTTGGGAAGACTTTTGAGGGGTCTTACAGATTTGTTTAGCCTGTAGCTTGGAGGATGTTTTTAAAACAACTCTGCTTTCCAAGCTGGAAAGGTCACTGCTTCTTTAGAATATTTTTGGAGATGTTTCTGTTTTTGTCAGATCTAAAAATAAACTGTGATCAACACACTTTAAAATTATGACAGGTTGTTTTTTTTTTTTCTAAGAGTATATAAAGCAATTATATATTTGTTTTCCTACTGGGGAACCAGTAGAACTACAGACAAGCTATGATAATCCCCTTCAGAATTCCAGGACTATTTTTTTGGTATGTCTTCAAAGTTGTGAGCATCTGTTTGCCTATCTGTTAATCTGTCTTATGCTTTTTATAGAGCCTCTCATTTTTTCAACTGAGAGACAAAGACACCAGGAACATTTCTAGTCTTTTTTCCTAAATTTCTAGGACAACTGGACACCTTTAATTGAAGGTTTTTTTTTTTTAGAAAGAGAAATCCTGATGAAATAGACCCTGTGCATTGCTTGTGTTGATTTTCAGCAAAATGAAGCTGAGAAAAAATTTTGACTTCTTTTGTTCTGAAACATGTCAATGATTTAGTTTGATTTTGAAAGGGAGAAATGTTGGAGGAGTTTATTTCAAATCTTCTTTGTGTCAAGGACCTACTGGTCTTGAAAAACACCTTCAAAATTTTCACTTTGAGTGACATTTTTGTAATGTCTATCACTGTAAGCAGAGCTGAAGTCATGTTTGGAAACCCAGTCTTCTTCAAAGAGAAGAAAAAACATTTTCTGGTCCACATCAGGGAACACTTAAAAACATCCTATGATTTGTTTAGAGTCATGAAAGCCTGTTATGTAAAAGCAAATTTGGCAATGCAGTTTTACCATTTTCTGTCACTGTAGTTGTTCCTAAACCAAATCCCATTGTGAGTGTCTGCAGTACGGAGCCTTGGCTTAGGCAGTTCTAAAGGTCAGTGTTGGGTACAGGCCAGTGAGTCTGGCAGGTAGGGATCACTCACTGATGGTGGCCTTGGAGACCTTCAGCCATCATTCTTCATTTTCTCTGCTTTTGTGTGAGCCTGTGCTTGAGTGTGCAGTATAGCTGGGAGTGTGGGTGGAAGCTTTGCTACCTGTAAAGAAATGGTAGCTGTTTGTTATGCTTTTTCTCTGCTGGAGTTGCAGGGGGAGTTTCTGAGGCACAGCTGCAGGGATTGAGCCCAGTGAGATCTTTGGAGACCTGAGGGTACCAAACTTTTCTCTGATGACACTTGCACACAAGTACCTTATCTGCCCTCACAGCTGCTTCAGGAACATTTTGTGTTTCTTGAGTTTAGTCTAGGTGTTCTAACACTGAACAGCTCTCCAACCTAGTAGTAGTTGGGTTTCTGCCCTAAGGCCTCAAGCATGTCCCAGAAGGGTGATGTACCAGGGGCATTTTCAGAGGGCACAATTATGGACTGTGTTGCCAGTGCCTGCAGGGCAGAGGGCTGGTGCAGGTTATTCCTTCAGGGTTTTCCTGGCTTTCACATCCAAGGGCAGTAGCATTCATCACTTGTCAGTGTTACCAGCAGCTGCCCTTGTGGACTACCTGCTTTGCAGAGTGGCATGGGGAGGAGCTGAGGGGAGAGCCTTATCTGCCTGGTGTGCCACCTCTAGAGTAAACAGGCTAGGAAGTCACCCCTGCATTTAAAGAAAGAAGAAGTAGCATGAACTGTATCTGTCCACTGATTTAAATCCCGTTCTATTTTAAACCCCATTTTTGACAGTGAGTCTTATCTAAAATTGGCAGAAAAACAGAGGATGTTCCTTCTCATCAGGACAGAGCCTGCATTTAGCTTTCTTTCAAGTGGTGCAATAAAATATGGGAATAGACTTCAGCTTCCCATGTTTTAATTCTTGTTTTTTAATCCTTGTTTTCATTTTTGAAACTATTTGGATCCAAAAAGACATTTTTTTCTCTTTCCACTTCTGGTTTGTTTGTTGGACCACTGCCTGCTCACCCTATTCAGATGTCAAGAGACTCTCTATTTTTCCATTTCTGGAATAGTCATTCAGGACTCAGTGTTTCTTGTGAAAACCCTCAGAATTTACAGTGTGTTTATTGGTCTCTCACCAACTGAAGTTTCTCTCTTGTAATATTTTGTTTCAAAGTTTCTCTCAGATACTGTTATATAGATTTGGTTCACAAAATAATTCTGTGGTAAGCCTAGGAGTTTAAGAGACTGTCTTCCTAAAAGATCTAGCTAAAAAGCTAATTAAAATATAAGGAATTTATATAATTTGTTGAACTAGTAGGTTTGAGACATTGTTGATGGAGTAAGACATTTTTAATAGTAGACTAATGGGCAAAGGATACCAGTTGTGTGCAGTGTTTCAGGAATGCACTGTAAAACACAGCTTCTGTGTGAAGAGGCCATTCTTGGGTCCAGATTTTGCCAACTGTGCTGCACAGATTAAGAGCAGGTTTGTGCAGAAGAGCTTGTAAAATGTGGTGAAACAGGGGAGAGCCAACAACCTGTGATGGGTATTTTCCCAGGGTGCAGGTAAGGTAGTGTACTTTAGGGGTGTTGCATTTGAAAGGAAGACCGAAGAAGAAGAGGTACATGGCATAAACTGGAGCAGAAATAGCAAGAAAATAAAATGCTGAGGGGGATGTTCAGCAAACTGTAGAGCACAAAAACATATGGAGGAGTTCCTGAAGGAGTAGAACATGGTGGGTTTTACACCAGAACCTATTGCTGTTCTGCCCAACACCTAATTAGCCTGGTGAAGTGAAACATTAATGAAATTCATCATAGACTTTTTTCATTTTTACAGCTATGCAAGCTGAAGTGTGGAAGGAAACTGTGGAAGCAAATAGCTGGAATGTGCTACAAGTGTGTGAGAGGGCTAGGGCCACTGCACAGTGCAATGAGGCAGGAGAAGTGGATGGAAACTGGTATAATCAGTCCATTAAATGAAAAATCTGCCAAATCAGACCCGTCCAATGACTCCATTTCTCATTTTACTCCCTTTCTGTCTCTTATCAAAGTATAGAGCTCTGGAATAGGTGGGAACTTTTGGGAGACTGGCTCAGAAAGGGAAAACTACATCTATGGTTTGGTTTGAGTGCTACCCTTTAAGCCTAATGAACTGGTTCATTAAACTATTATAATAATTATGTTTTAGACATAGCTTAGTTTTAAGCCTGGGCATGAAATAATATATTTCTAAAAATCAAGATTGTTTGTGAATCTTTCTTTTCCTGCTGTGGTTGTTGCTGAGTTTTGTCCAGGATGTCTCTGGAAATGTGAGCTCCAGATATATCACAAGACAGCCTGTGTTGTGTGGCAGCTCTATGTTTAAGAAGAAATTGCTGGAGGAGATGGCTAAATGTCAATGCAAGCTTCTGTGTGTTCATCAGCACTGATTCCAAACATCCTCTTCAGTTTCTGATCACTGAGTAGCAGCACAAACAAGATAGATACCTTAAACCACTAAAAATTATCCCTCTTCTGCTCTCATGGTCTCTCTAGACTGGAGTTTTGTAAGCTGCTTGATGCAGATTTGTTTCCAGGGATCTCACAATCCAAATTTTGGTCCCAACTATAATAATTTAAAGCCTATTTAGATTCTCATGAAATACAGATTTATAAGGCAAATGTTGAGAGTTCCTGGCCTCTTTTATCACTGGTGGGAGCCACAATAATATTGATTTCCTCTAGCTGTCTTTCATCAAATGCTCAAAGCAGCATTTTTTCCTTTGGTGCAAACATCAAAAATGTGGGCAGTTTTGTTTTCCTAAACTTGGATAACATCTGTGAACATACCATTTCTGTGTGAATGCAGTACAACCTTTTCCAATTTTATTAAAAACCACCTTTTTTGGATAAAGTGTGTGTCACTGTATGTACTTTCACTCTGTCTCATGTATCTTGCTCTAGGAAACTAAGTCTGCTTTTTTCATTCCTCCAGGACTTTCTTCATGTGAGGAGTAGAGATGAGAACTGTGTTTTTTTTCGCTCAGAATGCCTTTAAGTTGTTTGTCTTCCTAACCTAGACATCTGAAGTGTTTCCAAGTAGTTAAAGACTCTCAGTGATAGTAAGGTTTTACTGATACTTATGTTGCTTGTTGATCCAAACCAAAATCGATCATGATTATAAGTGAGCTCTGACATCTGGAAAAAGTTATACTGAAACCTGGCTACAGTTTAGTTCTTTACCTTTTGGGACAAGCCTTTTGCATTTGATCTGGGTTGGAAATCTCAAAATCAGATTTGGATGTGCATGTGGAAAGAAGGATATGAGAAAAAATGGAGAAAATGAAGAACAATCTCATATTTCCATTGTTGTATTTTTTAATTCTGCCCAGCTGAAAGGAAGGCACCCTTCTAATGTCAGTGTAAAGGCTTGTCAGTGCAAGGGAAAAGTTGCGTGTTAAAATGTGTATCCATGTTCTATGAGCAGTTTTTCATAGTCTTCAGTACCTGACAGGAAGCCTGAGGGAAGATATGTGCTGGCTCATCAGATCCCACACAGAGCAATTGAGCGCTTTCCAAAAAAGGAACTAGTATTCTCTGAGCCAGAGAATGGTAAAACTTACAATCCTCTCAAAGTTTTACTTAAGAGTTTGTGAAAGGCCTTGGCCTTGCCTATATGCCTTCCATCACAAATGGAAATAGGCAACCCATCTGAGAGAGTGGCCTTATTTGGAAACTTTTACCTAAGAAGAGAAGGCTAGTCCAGCAAATGTGTGGTTTTTATTTACATCCATGCTCTTCCCTTATGATTGGAGTGTGTCTGGAAGGTGTGGTCTCATTTACATCCTGCCTCAACTGCCTTTGGCTTCTTTGGGTTCACCCCTTGCCTGTGGGTGGAAAAGGAACTCCTGCAAGCAGAATAAAATGTCTGTGTGACAAACAGGCTTTTTATTCCTCTGTTTCTTCAGTGTATGCATTCCTACTGGTATGTACCTGAAAAGGGAAGGCCATGTTCCTGGGGAGAGAGTTTTGGGTCTGCATAGGTATGTGTATGTATGTACATGTCTGTGTATGTGCTTGAAATACCAAGATGAACATACCAGGTTTTGTGCTAGGCTGAGTGTTGGCGGCTGCTGAGCTGTTTCAGAAGAAAGGTAAGAAAAAGTTCTTCAACATGGCTTGCTTTTTTTTTTTTTCAAAGATGCTGCTGACAGCTCTGGAAGAAGACCTGTCTTTGGGGTGTGGATGCGTGACATTTAGTGTAGTCCCTTGCATCAAAGTGAAGCCAACATAAACATGGTAGCAGCATCTCACATAATCTCTGAACCAGGATAGCAGGCTACAGCAAAGGACATGCAGGACAGTCAGGCCCTGGCTACTCTACATGCAGTTGCCATTCGATATTTAATCCCTTCCTCAGCATGTATAGGGTGTATACTCAACTGTAGATGCTATGCTACTTTATGTCAGGAAGCAATTCAGCTGCTACTGGCCTCTGTATGTATTAATTTTGGGATGCAGATACATTTGTAGCAGAAGGTGGACTGGAGGAGCTCTTGCATGTGGGTTGTGGAGCATCCAGAAAGCCTTCGAGTTGCTGTTGACTTGGTTGAAATTAATTTACTGGGATTGCTCTAGTTCTTTATTTTTCACCTTCCATCCATGCCTTATCAGGCATCATCTTTGTTAATTCCGGGCAATAAGAAAGACAGAGGGTATAAGAGGTAGTCTGCTGATTTTTCTCTTCCTTTGTTTTCTAAACCAGAAATCGAAGTCTCTTGAATTTATGACATCCTGACAGTTGGTCCAGATGCACATACATTTAGTGCTATTTTCACTGAGAACAGAGCTGTGGTGATGCTTACATTCTGAGTGTACAGTGGACAGAGAGTCCCTTCAATGTGAAACCCTGATGTGTGACTGTGCCCAAAAGCAATGAAGGAGCTGTAACCAAGGCATTGGGACTGGCTCCCCCGCCATGTCTGGGATTCCTTTGCTGTGGGTACTGTTGTTCAGCACAAAACCAAGGCACTTCCAAGAAGCCTCATGTGGGGATGTGCAGGTCACAATCCATTTCTCTAATACTGCTGCCTCTCATATAGCTGATTCTACTCCTGTAACTCATGGCAAATGTCTAGGCATGACAGCCTAAAGTGCTAACATTTTCAGGTTAGACTCAGAACTCTTTTTCAGCTTTAGATACTGCTGAATACCTTTAAAAACACCTGTCAATGACCCATTTCTCCTTTGCCTGCAGAAACGTGGTGAAACTGGAAGTCTAGCTGTCTGCCACACTCTGGTTTAGCAGGTGAAAGTTACTAAAACATTTCCCCTCTTTTTTGTAACCAAGACAAGCTGAGGTGCACAAAAATAATTGCATACCAGTCCACTGCAGGAGGAAAAGTGTCTGGCATTGTGTCTTTGGATTGCAGACAGGCAGGAGAGACAGAATGTTTGTCATCAGGATCCCTTGCACGTACTCTGGAGCCACAGCTGAAATTTTTAAGTTACACACACGCATTGCACCACCATGAAGACGTGTCCTCCAGATGATGTAAACCAAGTGAGTGATGCATGCTGAGGTCACCACTGCACAGAGACCTTTATACACCAGAGGCACTGACTGGTCTAAACTGCCATGGCAGAGCTGTGTAAGTTAGCCTGGACTGTGTGCTACGCTGTTCTGCTTCTCTGGAACCAAACTAGGGTGTTTAAATAAGGCTTCTGAATCTCTACACTGCCTTGCATTCATGGCTTAAGACTGCACTAAGAGACATATACCTCATTTTTAAAATTGGCATAGACTCCAACACACAAGCGTGCTTTATAAAAATTTCTGGCTTCTTGATCTTCCTCTCCTCCTTGAACGTTCTTCCTGAGACTTAGCTTCCCTCCTTCGACCCCAGCATTGCGCCTGAGCAAACACCCTGGTTACATCTGTGTGGGCCAGGAACCGTGTCTGCCCCCAGTGTGAACATCTCTGGTGAACATCCGGCAGCTGTTCCCCATGTCCTGACAGACGTGATAGTGCTTTGGCTGCTGTGCATGCACTGAAATAGATTGTTTCTCCTGTCAGAGGAAAAGATGGCAAGTGTGCAACTTAAGGAAAAGGGATCCAATGGGAGATAAGAGTGTAGGAGACGTTACTGCAGTTCTATATTTGGAATTGGTTACGTATGTGTGTGGTAACCCTAATGATGGGTGGACTGTACTTTCTCATTACCATAATTACATTTCCTTTCATAGCTAGGGTTGGGGATGCATCCAGATGTTGCAGAACACATCAGTAGATTTAGTGTGGCTTACTCAGTCTCCATTTATCAGACTGTGTCCCAATTATGTTACATTTAGGAAGCAGAATAATTTTCTGGTTATAGCACATGGAATTTGTGGCATTCTAATCCTAGTCATCCTGCTGTATGACCTTGGAGAAGTTGTTTTACTACTCTTTGATGGTAAAAAATTAACTCGCCCCATGGATGGATTTTAATACCATGCCAAGTTTAAAAAAATCTGAAGCTAAAGTTAGCCTTCTAAATCCATATTTAGGGGCTAAATGGAATGACTTGTTTCCATAATCCTGAGCACCCAGCAACTGTCTCCTGCTGAGACCAGCTAGAGATTTTGGGTGTTCAGCAGTCTGAAACATGAAGCAAAAGAAGAGTGAAAGCAGCTGCTTGTGTGCACATGAGGAGGAACTCACTGATGTGGTGTAGTAAAACAGGGACAGCAGTCTGTCTTTCCTGAGTGTTTGTCACAGTCACAGCAGTGGGGAGATGTAGGTGGGATTAAGCTCACGTATTTTGTTGTCTAAAAGTGGAATGTCTGCCTTGAACAGCCGGCTGGCTGTTCAAGACCTCTTTAGTAGATCCCTTAGTTCAGTGAATCCGGAACAGCTCTCAATCAGGACAGATGAGCATCCCCTGATGTACCATCCTGCACACGTCTCTGGATGTGGGATGAGTTATCCTCTGGAGGTGCTCAGCCCTGCCCATAGAGTTAAGCACTTCATAAATGTTTAGATGGCTTGCTTGGGCTCTGTTGACTGTAAAGTCTGTGGGTGAATTATGGTGCATTAGGTGTGTCAGAGCTGCTCATAGCTGCAGAGAATGGTGAAACTCTCTTACAGGCCTGAGCAGTTTGGCTGTGAAAGCTAGGAACAAGTGAAAGCAGGGAGAAATAGTTGAGCCTGGTAAGGAAAAGGAAATATTAACTTGACTGTAGTCATTGAAAACCTATTCCACATTGATGGCATGGTTTGTTTCCACTGGAGAGCTTTGTTCTGTGTTTGAGGTGGAAGATTAATTTTCCCACGGGAGAAATAAGCTTTGAATAAGTCAGCTAAAATGGATTGTTCTTATGTGCACCACACATCTATAGGAGAAACAGAAGACTTTTACATGCTCCCTGAGGAGGAACTATGACAAGCAGACAATTAAGCAATTCCCCCACATCCCCAGATTTAAAGAACCACGTAATGGCTTAATTGAGTTGAGTTGCTGAGAGTGCAGCGCTGCGCTGAGATTCGTGCTGAGAAGTGCGCGATTCCCAGAGGCATCCATCAGGTTTTAAAGAATTGACTTTCCATGCTAATTGACCCAGATGTGCTTGATTTTACCTCACAATCTCCACTTCATTCAATTGCTATTAAAGAGAAGGGAATGAGAAAAAAGGGGACTCCATTTGTCTCATTTACTATATTAAAAGGGAGCTTTCTTAAAGCAATGTTTTGTACTGTTGAACAAATCACTCAACTTCAAATGGAGCAGCATTTTTTTCACCTTTTTTTTTCAATTTCCCAAATGACTGAGCATGTATTTTGCAGGCAGCAGAGAATATTAGTTAAGCCACTTTTCTTGGCAAAGCAGGAGTAAGCATCATCACCAGAAGAAGTGAGGGCAGTACGCATGGAAGACGGTATGTCATCTGTCTGACTAGGCAGGGCTGAGCCACACGGGATGAGGGTTGAGGACTGTCATGCCTTGGTGCAGTGCTGGTCTGCCCAAACAATCAATAAATGAAGAAAAAAAGTGATGTTTTATCTATTTATATCTGCTAGAAGGCATGGATATAAGTTTGAGAAACAGGCTTTGCAATGTGAATCAGCAGCTAAGCTCTTCCATGTACCAGGCCAGTAGACACCTCATTTTGGCAAGATATGGTCATCTTTTAGGTGTGTGTAAATGAACCTGGAGGACACAGAGGAATCAGTGTAAGAACTGGTGCCCCCAGTGCATCCTCTGTGTGTGCAGAACCTGGGTTTTGTTTCTGGTCAATTCACAAGGCTTAATTCACTTACAAATCAAGAATATCTTTGTGGTAGGGAATGAGTCTCCCTCTGTAGCTACATTCCTGGAATACCACCAGAGGCTTTCTTCTCTAAGGGTGTTACTCTCTACCTAGTTAATGACTTCAAGTTTATTTCAAAGAGCACCACAAGAGGCATGTACAGGACGAACTCCTGTACATTCCTATTTAAACAGGCTGTTTCAGCAAACAGCTGAAATTAGTGGAGTTCATCTGAGTTTACACAGTTGTTAAGGGGGCAGAATTTAGCCCAGTGCTTGTGATAAGCCATATTTTGTACCATCCAGTCCAGTTATGGAGCTCTGTTGTGATGTGACAGTGCTCTAGAAGTTTGCTTCTTTGCTAGGAGTTGTATGCCATATATAGTCAGCTGTGGGGTTTTTTGCTGCTGTTTTTTTTTTTTTTTTTAACTTAAGAAGGCTCGCCTCCAAACTGCTGAATCATATTTCAACCATAGACCTGGTGATTTTTCAGAATTTGAATCATAGTTGGGCCCCCTGGATATCAAGCTGTGAAGCCACACGTTGGCTCAACAGTTTGGCAACCACAGAGTACAGCTTTGGCAGTATTATATTCACAGTCCAGATGTTGGATGGTTCAGTCACAATATACAGCATGTTAGAAGGGAGCAACAGCATGACTCAGAATTGCTGTTTACTTAATTTAAATACCATGGTTTGTACTGTTCTTGATGATTAGCCTGGCTGTTAAGAACCAGGCTGCTTTTGATCTGTATCCCATCCCAGAAGAAAGTCTCATGTAAGAACCATACTTGAAGTGAGAAACCTTTTTTTGGATATTTTAGTGTTGCCTTCTTCCTTCTAAGGTCTTCCATGAGAGGCTGTCCAGTAAGGGTCACTTCTGAAGTCAGGTATAGATATATCAGGATTACCAAAAAGAACCAAGGTCCTGTGAAACTGGAAATAAGAAAGTCAGGGTGGTGCCTAAGATTTGTAAATGTAATATGATCATGTTTTGCTTAATGTTCTGCTTTTATCTTACAAGGTGCAGTGATTAATTGCTTAGCAGTAATTAGGAAAGATAGAGGCAGTCTCCATTAAAGCAGGGTTCTTCTTCAAAGCTGAAGACTTATTTGAGATCCTTATTCATAAGCCTTTTTAAATAACGTTCTGTATTCAAATGGTGAGCTTTGAACTTACTAAAGTTTTGTGCATGTGATACAGGAAGCTGAGGAGAGTCTCGGTAATTTGATTCCTTTATCAATATTTCCTAAGGAGTTGAGAATTTAGTCTGTGAAAACAGCTACTGTTGTTTTTCAGGGCATTTAAAACAAAGAACTTTGTTTTCTCTTAGTGAAAACTACATCTGGAAAGAAACAAGCAGTGAATCACCTAGTCCAAATTAATTTCTTATGTCTGCAGAGAACATGCTGACAGAAGTTTGAGAGGTTTTTTTATTTTGTTTTTTGAGAATGACTGTGAGACGCATGGTAGCAAATTCTTCATTAATTGGATCTACTTTATTTCAGCGAAATCCTAAACTTGAAGCCTAGACAGACATGAAAATAGGGAAATGTTTAAAAAAATACTTGCAAGAAAGTTCCAGTAAAAATGTGGATATTGGAGACTCATCCTTCAGGCAGGATTGGTGATTCCTCTATGCCTGTTGTGCTGAAATGGAGCCCTGAAGGTAAAATGCCTGGTAATATACCAGGGATTTTTTCGGGCCAAAGAGTTAAACAGAACATTTTTGGTGGGAAGACACTATAGGAGCTGAGTAGGACCTGTGCTGGAGCAGAAGGCACCACAGAGTTGAGCAGAATGCAACTTTGGTTGCCAGTCTCAGTGAAGGGCAGATAGACAGGAGGCTCAAGGAGAATATTGTATCAAAAGAAAGAAGGCATTTAGGGACATGGAGAGAGGGTTTTGGAAGAAAAAGGGCTTCTTGGGGTTTGTGACATGGAAAAGAGAATAGTTCAATTGTTTTGATATAGAGGAAGAGTCTTGAAGAGAAAATTAGGAGAACAGGATAAAAATATGAAGCAACCAAGACAAATTTTTGGTTGTCTTGATTTGTGCTTCAGCAGCTGTGGTAAAACTGAGCTCCTCAGAGGAGAACATTAATGGAGCAAAACAGCACAGGCCCTTGAAACACAACAAAAAGGCTGGAAGGAGAAAAGACAAATAATATCATCAGAGAGTTCAATGACAGCAAATTGAATTGGCCAAATGTCCTGGAAATTTTTCAATATTCTTTTTTGCAAGGAATATATATAATATTTATCTAAATAGAAAGTAGTAAGCTTTTGTACTGTTCTATGTAATTTCTGTTTCCCACTTCAATCAGCCACCTGAATACTCATTTAATAAGAGGAACAAAAAGGTTTTGAATAGAGATTTCCATGAACACTTTATTATAAGAGGTAAGATCTATGGGAGGAATTAACAAAACTTCAGTCAGTGAAGGTCTTGCTTCATGGATTCATGAAGATTCTTCAGTCTGTAAATGGGATAAAGCAGGCTCAGATAAGATCTGTAAGTTCAAGTTAGAAAACTTCACCCTCAGTGGGTCTAACTGTCAGAGCAATTAAAGCATCTCTTGTGATGGGTATTAATTTTTATTTATTTCTTATCCAGGATTCCAGTAAAGAATTAATGAAATGCCTGAAAATCAGCTCAGTAGTGGAGTTATACATTATTGTTCTGTTTATTACAGCAGGTCAGGTCAGAGACTGACTGGTTATTGTTGACAGTTTGTGTTAGTACGGTGATTTAGAAATATTTTGCTTTTGCAAAAACAAAAATAATGATCCCAGGAATAAGTTGCAGAAAAGTGTATGTGATATTTTTATTCAAATGAAATATATTCCACAATTTTTATTAATAGAATTAAAAAGGAACTAGAGGAAACTTTAAAAGCCAGAGTGCTTTGTTTCTTAGGAACCAGAACAACCATAATGAAAGCAGATGCTTACCTGGCATACAAGATTCACCACTTAAAACATCCAAGCAGCAAAAGACTTGCTGTGTTCCTAGAATTATGACATACTCATCAAATGCTGAAATTAGTCAAAGACTTAGTCATACTTGGTTCAAAGAAATCTGTGCATGTGCGTTTACATCTGGCTAGATTCTGAGCTATTAAGTGTCTTAGATACCCTTAATCCTATTCTTCGTTTTAGTTTTAGAGCATAATATTCCCATACTACAGTTATCAGACATCTTGCCTCAAATGTTTCGTAATATGCAATTCCAGGGGTTTTGTGTGTGTTCTTATAGAGAGATGCCATCAGCTTTAATCATGTGGGAAGGGGAAGTGCTAACTCTCATTAAACCCTGTGCCATCTTATAGCAGGTTGGAAAGACACAGTCGAAATGTGGAATCCCCAGGAATACTCTCACTTTCCTTCGGCACAGTGACTGAGGGTATTGCACCAGGTGCAACACAGGATTTATCAAGAAGCTACTCTCTAAGTAATAATTTCTACCCAGATACCTTAATTTAAATACCTTTTAAATGGGAAAGCAAATCCTAGAATAATTTCTTATTTTTACTACAAATTCCAAACTCCGCAGTATATTTGGAAGAAAACCAGACATAGTTAAGGGACTCAGAATTATGAAGAAGCCCAGAAGCTCTACTCGTCTCCACCTGAATTAACAACCAAATTAACAAATTGGTTTTTCTATCTCAAGATAAGAAACATGCAGTGTGTACTGAGAATGCCTAGCTGCAGAGTGGAATTGAAATACCACAAGGTTTTTCCTCCTGGCAAGGAGAAGAACAAGTACAAAGTTGGGAGGGTATAATTAAAGCTCTTCAGTCTGTTGTATAATATGTAAACTAGGAAATATTTCCTAGGGACTATAAAATACCAGTGGTTACTATATATACCTACATATCGCAGAACAGTAGAATCATTTGTATTGGAAGGGGCACAAAAAAGCATTGTGTTCCAACCTTTATGCCTCGAGAAGGGTCACCTTGCAGTAGACCAGGTTGCTTATCCAACCTGGCCTTGAGTGCTTCCAGGAGTGGGGCAATCACAACTTCTCTGAGCAACCTTTTCCAGTGCCTCACCACCCTCACAGTAAAGGATTTCTTCCTGTTATCTAAACTAAACCTGCCCTCTTCTAGTTTAAAGCCATTAGCCTTGTCCTGTTACTACGTGCCCCTGCTAAAATCTCTCTCTCAAGTTCTCTTGGAAGACTCCTTTGTACAGGAAGGCTGCTGTAAGGTGTCTCTGGAGCTTTCTTTTCTTCAGGGTAAACAGCCTCAACTCTCTCAGCCTGTCTTCACAGGAGATTTGCTTCAGCCCTCTGATCATCTCTATGGCCATTCTCTGGACTCCAGGAAGTCCACGTCCTTCTTATTTTGAGGCCCCCAAAGCTGGATGCAGCACTCAAGCTGGGATCTCAGAAGGGTGCAGTAGAGGGGCAGAATCACCTCCCTTGCCCTGCTGGTCATGCTGCTTTTAATACAGCCCAGGATGCAGTTGGCCTTCTGGGCTGTGAATGCACATTGACATCCTGTGCCCAGCTTTTCATCTACCAGCACTCCCAAGTCCTTCTCTGCAGGGCTACTCTCAAACAATTCTCTGCCCAGTCTATATTTGTGCTTGGGATTGTCCTGACCCTCCACAGAAGCACCCACTTGGCCTTTGCACAGTCCCACCTCTCAAGCTTGCCCAGGCCCCTCTGGATGGCAATCCCTTCCCTCCAGTCTATTGACCGCACCTCACAGCTTGGTGTCATTGGCAAACTTGCTGAGGGTGCCTTGATCCTGCTGCCCATGTCACTGACAAAATGTCCAGCAGTGCTGGTCCCTATGCTGACCCTGAGGAAGGCACTCCTCACTGGTTTCCACTGGGACATTGAACCATTGACCACAACTCTCATAGTGTGACTATGCAGAAAATTTCTTATCCACTGAGTGGTTCCTATGTCAAATCCATGTCTGTCCAGTTGAGAGACAAGGACGTTGTTCAGGACAGTGTCAAATGTCTAAGTAGATTATGTCAGTTGCTTTTCCCTGCATACATAGTTTTGACATAAAATAATGGTTTTCTCACTGCTAAGATATAGTCCAGAACAATTATTCACCTATTTACCCCAGGATAGTTGGTATGTTATTAATTTCTTTGTTTAGTTTTTGCTTTAGAAGTGCAAAAACTGAAGTAATCAGTGTGGGTTGCTTTCTGAGACCTCCAGTTTAACAGATTTCTCCCTTCCATTGCCAGAACAATAAGACATATCTTTTTCCTTAGTTGTCCCAACCTCTCACAATCACAGAGTGAGATCTTATCAAGCACTCTGGTTTTGTTTTCCTGGGTGTTTGGTCTCATTAGAAGAAGAGTTTGAATGCATTTGTTTAAGAATGCAATAGAGATAAAGAAATTTGCATTCAGTGGGGTCAGAGTTACTGTAGGACATTGTCGGAAAATGATTGGTGGGAAGCTAAGGCAAAGACCAAGGGAAGTTGAAAGAGTTATGTGATACAGGCATTAACGTTTCCAATCCACTGAGAATTTTAAGTATATTTCCTGGAGCTGTGTTCCTCCACCTATAGCCAGAAAATAAACTTCACAGACCAATTTCTAGGAGAATGGAATTCTTTCCAAAGGACATTACTTTCTAGGAAACACATTCTCTTTTTCAAAGTGCACCTTCTGGCTGTACTTGACCTGAAGAACTTGCCTGGCGAGAACATGATTTTCTTTTACATTGGCATTGAAAGAATTAGTTCAACCCTTTTTTTTTTTCTGTACCAGTCCTGTTCCTGTGGGCCCTGCAGGAACATATTTGTTGACTGGTTCCCAATTTATTAGTGGCAAAATAGCCTTTTCAAGAAATTGAATTCAAGAGCTTTCTTCTTACACCTTGCTAGAACATTTGTCCAAAAAGAATATAACTTAAAGGGAAAATGAAATGCCTGGGTTGAAAGTAAATAATTACATCACAGGTAAAACTGAAGATGCTATAGCTCTTTGCTCAGCCTCTTCATCTTCCTGCAAAAATAATGTTTTTGTCTACATTGTGCCTTCTCAGTGGAAAATAATAGGAATTGTATTTTTTATTCTAGTTTGATATGAGCTGGTAATCACCTTAAGAACAGCATTCATAAATTACTTGAGAGCAGCAATTCTTTTTTCCAAAATGCAAAATGCCTATGGTGTATATTATACTGCTGAATTGCCTGGACTTGTAGGAAAGCTGGTTTTCCAGATGGTGTTTGTGAAAAGTTCTGAGCCATAAGTACAAATGAATCAAGCAACACCACAAAGAAGGGAAATAGCATAAAGTCTTTCATTTCTACTCAGAGAAGTCATTTTTGCAGTGCTGACTGTATCATCATTGTGCATGTGTAGTGTGCCGTGAGTGAGTATCCCTGTTGTGCATGGATGAGTATCCCCATCATGCTTTCTAGGCATGGATTTACTCAAGGGTCAGGAGCCTGTTGCCCATTCCCTCTCCCCTCTCCCTGTACTGCTGCCACAGGAACACTTGCTGCTCAGATCATGTGAGGCTTGCACTGTTCTCCTACCTAATACTGCTTGCAGCTGCATGCAGCCTTTCATGTTTACTTCAGCTTGGAGTTGTGGGTCTGCTGGGAAGGAAATCCAGCCACGAGACTTTTTAAGTAGTGGTTTGATCTTTGTCAATGAGATCGACTCAATTTAGACACGTTCCCTTGAGAGGTCAGATCGGGACTGGAATACGTTTAGGGCTGTCAGAACGCTGTAAGCAGGAAAGGCAGACATTGCAGCCATCAAGGGTTTGATTCCAGCAGAGAGTCTTGTAAATGGGGATGTTTAATAGACCATGGAGAAGTTAAAAGGAAGGATTAGACAACTGGTGGGGTCAAGTACATTTAAGTAATCATAAATGCATAGGGTGGTGCTGTAATTAAAAATGCTCCTGGACTCACTCAGTTGGCCTCAGAGCGTGCCTACTACAGGCAGAGCTTCGGTTCCAAGGGGCTTCTATAATTGTCCAAATCCTATGAAAGCTTTAAAACTCATACTAAATGTTAAACTTTTTAAAAAACAGGGTGGGAGAAAATGCACTAATGTTTCAGATTCTTGAATAAACCATTTAACCACACTGAATCCTGAAGTGAAAGTATTCGTGATAGCTGTTTGCAAAGCAAATGTTTGCACAAAAAAATTTCAATTCTCATTTGAGCATGTTAAAAGAAAACTATTCTCTGTGAGTATTTTTAAATGTCAAACATGTCACCCAGAGCCTTGATAAATGTTTATTAGATGCACTTTGGTACTAAATGTCTGTATAAAGCATAATCAACTTTTTTTTTAATAAAAGGGCATTTTTTATTGAAAAAATGTTTCTTGACTATTTTTGCTATCTTTAGCAAACACACAAGAGTTGTGCAACTCCATTAAATGCTTAGAATAATATTCCCTATGCACACTTTGCTTGTTAAATTCAAAGAGTGTTTTCTTACACACCAGGCCAGAATCACATGACGGAATTTAAACTGATTGCTTTAGGCTTTCATTCTCTTTGATTACTTATTTGGGTCAGACATTTAGAAAGAAGATAAATATCATATAAAAAATATTGACCTTCTCCTTGAAAACACATTTTTTAACAACTTTGAGAGCTGCTGCTCTGTGCTTTGTTATGTGCTTCTTAGTAAGTTCAATTTCAGATTTAGTTATATTTTTTGAGCCACAGGAAGTTGATAAATGCCCTTCTCAGAGCACTGATGGAAATGTATGAGCCTGAGGTCTGTAACTGCTGGCAAGAAAGATGAGGTAGGAAAGGGCAGCCTGCTAATAAAAGGATTATTCAGAATATGATACTTATGCGACCCAAAATAGCACTTCTGTTTCTGTCATATTATATTTCTTGAAGTTGGCATATGAAAATTCAGCTGTGACCCTGGCTTCTTAAAAACCCTTTTTGCATGAAGAGTGACCTTTCTTCCTTAAATTTCCTGGCCTCTTTTGGTCCTTATGCCAATTTCAGCCATGTGGAAAGGAAGAAACTAGCTTATCCTGCTACTTTAGCTAAGGTTTTCAGGAAACTGAAGTAAGGGCAGGGTCTGGAGTTTATGTGAAAACTGATGGAGCTACTCTGGAACCTGTTTAGCAACAATTAAACTGATGAAGTTTAGCTAAGTTTTTAAATACTAAAAATCTTTTATATACTTTTTTAAAATAACTTTTTATTCCATAGGCAAAAGTAAAAATACAGAGATTGCCTTGTAATACCAGTGAACTTCCTCATAGAAGCAGCAGGGTCTGGGGAGCATTTCAGAGAGAGGTGGTGGAGTTGCCTTCCCAGGGTCTTTTGAAGCGGCATCTTCAGGTGTTCCAGGCAAACAGCTGTTAGGCCGTTGGTCTAGAGAGAAGGTTTTGAAGTCTTGACAACTCTTTTGTCAGATGTTGATACTGACATTTCAGTTTTTTAGCATGAAGCTCTCAGATGATTTGTGAAAATCCAGAATCCTGCCTTTCTTTGTGTATAAAGAAGACCAGTATTTCTTGCCAGTATAATGAGCAGAAAGTGTTTATTCCTTTATTCTGTCCCTGAAGGGGATACATTGTCTTAGTACTGTACATTTTGAGATTGGGCAAAGCATGAAAGCAAAATCATGAGGAGCCGTATTTCTGCCTTGTTCTTAGTAAGATAATAGGGAGTCTCACAGGGGATAAACATAAGCTGCTTTGTTACTTATTTTCTTAACATTATTTTTTGTGTTTTGCCCTTTCTGAAAGGTGCAGGCAGGCAAACAGAAAACTGCCTTTCCTCTTCAGTTATTTTGCATTAAAGGAACAGCACATTCCCCTTGTGCCTTTCCAGTACTACACAGATACTTCTGAATTTGTACGGCACAGCAAGGACTTGCTCCAAGATGATAATTTCAGGCCACTCATTCAGAGTAGTGATTTTATTGTGCAAAAGCAGATCCATTCTCTGCCAGTAATGCTCTGTTCTCTGCTAGGAGGCAGCTGCATGGTTGCTCTTTGCCCAGTGGTCATGGAGGGGGTGCAGGAACAGGCTGGTTGGAACCTGGGGCAGACGCACACTGGTCTGGGCAGCAGGGAAGGCTGGAGCTGCCATCCTCTCCAGCAGGGCTGAGCCCTTTCCTCACAAGAAACAAAGCTCCTGTTTCACCCCAGGCACTGCTGGAGCGTTGCCAAGGCTGGTCCCACTGCAGTGTCTTGCTGGCTGTGCATCATGAGGCCTCAAGGCAAGTGTTCAAGCAAGGGTTAAAATGGCTGGACAGCTTCCCCACTAGAAAACAGGGTCTTTTTTTCCATAGTCACTTCCCAGTCTTGGATATACAGTCTCTAGTTACTGGAGGGATTCAGAGCTGGCACAGGCAGCCTCTTAAGCATTAGGCTGCCCCTGTGTGCTTGGCACCAAATTCAGACAATTTTGAGAACATTTCAGACCTTCTGGAGGGTGGGGTTTTTTTGTTTTGATTTTTTTTTTCTTTTGTTTTGTTTTGGATTTTTTTTCTATTTTTTTATCCCTTTCCATAAGAAAGCAGTTCTATTTTTAGGACTTGGCCTAAATTCTTGAACCCAGTGGTTTTACTGTTGTTGTTTTTCCTCTCTTCAATCAAACTGAAGTGGTTCTGGCTGATCTGACTAGCAAATCTGCTGTGTCTCTTAAAGTTACACTCGAGGAGATTTTTTGATTGCACGGGTGTGTATGTTTGCATGGAAAGTTTCTCTCAATTTCCTGGAATAAACGAAGTCTTAACTTCTTCCAAATCTATACTCCATGCTTGTAAATGTCTCTGTTAAGACTGGTTTTGTGGAACATTGTGAAGGACGCTGGCCTAAAACATGATATGCTACTAAATTGAATTTTATATTTGAAGTTTTTCTCCCCAGTCTCTTCTGCTCTTTCTTGCTGCAGCTGTTTCAATGCATAATGTTTGTCTTCAACCTGCAGAGAGATACCAGAATATCCCATTTTTATCACCTGTGGAAAATCAAACGTCATAACAAACTGATGACCAGAGCAGTGACTGAAGCAGTGATAAGTATCCATATCACCTCTCTCTTAGTCTACAGCACGTACATAGACCCTGTTCACCCAGGTTAGCTTTTGGATGAGAGGGAATATTGGATGACAGGGAATATTGCTTCCTCTGCATGGTGCTCTGCTTCAACTAATCAGATTTTCCTTCTGTGCTGGTTGCAGAGCAGGGCTCAGGGGATTAAGGGTGATATGAAAAGCTACCCCTTTTCTTCCTCTGTGCAGTGTTTAAGTTGCCACTTGCGCTCACTTTGTCTGAGAACATCTGTCCTTCTGTTGCACAGGATGTCTGAGCAGGCAGGAGGGCGCATGCCTGTTACTGTCTGGCTTGGGAGCTTTCCAAAGGAATGGGATTTTTCCCAGTTTTGGAGGACCAGAGGGAGTAGTAGTCAACCACTTCCCATGCAACCACAGATGTCACTAGGCCACTGTACACTGTCCTGAGGTCATTTTTCCAAAACATGGCTGGACACCTCTGCTTAGTGTTATAATTTAAGCAGTTTTTCTACAGACTGAGACTTTGACTTGAAGAGGGGAAGGCACCTTCCAATAACTCTGAGTACAACACATGGTGCCTTGAGTTAAAAATCTGTGCCTGTCCTCAAAGTTTCCCCATTTGCTGCTGGAGAACTCTTTGCTCAGATTCTCAGCTGTGCACGGAGTGGATTCCCTGTAGCCATCTCCAGAATCACCAGGCTGGGTGCTGTTTTTCCAAACATATTCTTGCATCCTACCTTTGGATCACTTTCTGGATGTAGACTTTTGCTTTTACTAATGAGTATAGACTTCAGATCTTCCTTGCAAAACTTGAAAGCATTCAAAAGATCCCAGACTTTTTTAAAAAAGATTTGAGGTCTGTCATCAAAACCATATTTAATTGCCAAACCATTTTCAAAAGTTTCCAAATGTAAGTGTAGCTCCAGGTCTTAAATCCAGTGGGGAAAAAGAAAGCATTTATATGAAGTTTAGCATTTCCTGGGTCTGAAATACACTTAGTCTTTCTGCTTCTGTCCCTGGCTTCTAGATGAGTGAAGCTCAAAACTAGCCATACTAACTCTTGATTTCCATTTTATTTTTCTAAGGCAGTTATGTCATTTTTCTTTATATCATATTAAAATTAATGAATATTCAAGCACAATTTATTCTGTTGTACTTACTTTTTCAGGTTTTTTTTCAGTTTTTTTGCACTCTAATAATGCAATGTTCACCTAGTAAAGAGACTTAGATCATTATATACTAAAAAGTACATTTTTCAAAGAAGCAGAAGCATTTGCTTCAGTTTCCTAGGCAAATTCTCACACAAGTAATTACATTCTGCCTACTGCATTCCTCTGCCACTTCAATTGGATATGGTGTTCCTCCTTAGTTTGTTCCCTACACTTTTGCATAGCATTATCGACTACTGTTAAATATTTGCTGTCCACCATCCCAACAGTGACTTCGTATATAAAGGCAGTGATTGAAGTAAGACACCAGATAAATAAAATTAGGAGCATATTCTCGTGGAATTTACCATCCAAAATACTTGTTAATTCAAATCTTCCAGATGAAAGTGTGTTTAACCATGACTAGGAAGTACAATAACTTATGACAATAATCAGCAACATAATTAGCTGTAGTTGCTTTGAAACAAGGAATATTTCAGGGTGACTTTGGTACAGCAATATAGGAGGGTCCCTGTGGGCCATGTGTACAGGTACCTTCAAACTGTGACCACTGTTTTACAACAGAAGTTACATTGGTGGGGCAATTTCAGCATGTTTGCTGTAGGCAGAGGAAGAGAATGATCAGCACTATCCAACCCACAGGCAAAATCTGGAGAAGGAGAGGTGAGCACTCTTTTCTTGGTATGCTCACAGTAGGTATGAGTCCAGGTATGAATTGAAACAGCCTATGTTCACTAGGTAATTCCAGGGAACTTTCCACTATTCCTTCATAATCAGAGCATTTCAGAGCTCCCTGACAGAAGTAAGTCTTTTTCCCCCTCACATTTCAGCACATTTATTCAGTAATGGCAGAATTGGGATCTGTGAGGCTAGTATTAGAATACTTATTTTAGCTTTTCTTTGATCCCCCCATGTTACAGAAAAAAATATCCCTTAATTTGCATGGTCCTTTTCCTTGCAACTCTTGGCCTTTAACACATTCAGTGTAGTGAACCAAAACCACTGCTACTTGCTTCCCCTGAAATTATACCAGTTTTTTTCACCCTGGACATACTGTGTATGTCGCTGAGAGGGATACCAGACCCAATGATCACATAGATCTTCTTGGGTCAAGGCTGGGGCTGTGCTGCACTCCAGGCCCACCTGCTGGCCGGCTGCACAGGGGCTGGGGTCAGGGTGGACTGGGGAAAGGCACCCTCCATAACCTGAAGTGACAAAACTTGGTGACCAAGCCACACCAAAGCCTTTGAGGAGGAGAGTTTTTGTGGGAAGACAAGGAAAGAAAGGCAAGGCAAGGCAAGGCAAGAATAATTTCTTCTGGAGCTGTCATTACGGAGGAACTGCTAAATATGTCAAGAATTTACAGTTCAGATGCAGGAAATTCAGCTGAACAAATCTAAATGTGACCTGATATGGCTACTGGAAAATTAAAATAATGAAGTATCTGACTTTATTCTGTGTGTTTCCTATAGTGGAATTTTCTTTGATAGCACTGAAATGCAGTGGTGTGTTGTCATTTGGTTGAGCAGTAACAGCACAAGTGGGAAACAGTGGAAAAGCTTGCATTGAGGTGAGAACTGTAGCCTTTGATCCCGTCTTTATTCCCCTATCAGTCTTCAGGTTTGTTCAGTATCTGGCTTGTTTTGATTGATATGTGATGCCATAATGCTCCCATATTTATGTTTCATTGATGTAAGTGGTTATTGTTAGTCCATGCCAGGAAAGAAACAGTGGCAGCCATTGGCCTGCATTTCCATAACGGAGTCAGCCAACAGAGGGAGGTGAGGGTTCCTCTGGGGTAGAGGAAGGAAGGGACTCTAAGTCTGAACCATCCATACTTTGAAAGGAAACAGAATTCTTATTTAATTGCCTCTAAATCCTAAAGTCTGCTTGTTACCAGCCAACAGATGGTGTATGCTTACAGATCCTCCAGCCCTCCTGGTCGTTTTCCTTCCTTTTTTTCATTTTTCCTGAAGGAGATGCCAGAATTTATGTTACCTCAATACAGTAAGAACTTCAGAAATAAACTCAAGCAACAGTTTTTGAACACAGAACTGTAAGACAGCATATTTTTGTGAAGTGCATATTGAGTTCAGAATTGTTTATGACTTAGTTTACTTAATCTCTTCAATTTGCATATATATTCTGCAACTTTGAACTGAGCAAAGCAAATATCCTACTTCTTGGAACATTTTGGCATACTTTGATGATAAGGAAAAACAAGGAAAAAATATAATGAAGAAGTATTTTTTGGTTTTTTGCAAAGCACCACAACTCTACACAGCAAACATTCTAAGTGTGTAAAGTTTAGAAGCTTGCTGAACTTCCTCTGCATGTTCCCAGTGTTTTAACATTCCTTTTAAGATGTTTGCCATAATGGATTTCACAGATGTATTGCTTTATAACTGCTTCATGTATCATATATCAAATGTCTTTTGAATTTTTCTTACTTATGGATTTTATGGATTATGGATTATAGAAATGTCCCATAATTACCATTGCCTCTAGCTTGACAAACACCTGGAAAGTGATACTATTTGTTTCATGACAGAAGGTTGTTTTGATCAAGAAACCAAGGACAGATCTCATTTTTTGTTGTTGTTTTAGGATTTAGTGCTCCTGAAAAGAGCACTCACTTTTTTGGGCACCGAAGTGTGTGTATTTTTTAATCCTTTTTTATGCTTATTTTTTCCTGGTGGACTTGCTCTGTCCTTTCTTTCATTGTATTTTTGCATACATAGAGACAGAGACTGGTAATCTTTCATAAAATTTGAAATCTAGCAGGAGTGAGTTCTGTACTCTGCAAGTTTTTTTTGTTTCCTTCCTAGAGGAAACCTCTAACAGTGAGGTATTTAAACCTTTGCCACACCCCTAAGGCTGTGCATCCCATATGCACTGCCCATTGCAACAAACCAGAAGATTCCTCGTTCTCCTGATGTTACACTAGGAGTGGAAATGTTAACAAAGGTGTGTTTAGAACAGAAGAACACGATATAAGTCTGTAAAGACGCCATTCCTACAAGGCAACAGTGATGGTGTGATCAGCATCGTGATTATCAGAAAGAAGCACAAAGCTGCTCCCCCAGTGACACCAGCACGAGCCCAAAGTGATAGCACTAGCTGGTCAGCAGGCATGAAGCACATGCCACAGCAGCTATGGGTGAGGATACTGAGTTGTTGAGTGCTGGGAGCATCCATGGCTCACTTGCAGCTGTCAGACCTCGTGAGAGGAAATAGGAAAGTTGGAGAGCAAGAGGAGATGGTGAGGCAGGACCTCCAGGCTGGTTAACCTCACTAGGCCTCTACCACATTCTTCACCTTCTGACAGTGCTACAACATGAGGGCAAAGGGAAATAAAAATTTTGCTGCTTTACTAGAAAAGATTGAGAATCACTGGATTGGAGCTCAAGAGGGGAAAGAAAGAAATATCTTAAAAAGTGACATCTGTAAATATTTTTCCTGTCAGTATAACATTTCTTCTTTTGAGAAAGAAAAGTCAAACCCACAGGTTTCAGGAGTAAGAGAAAAGGACACTCAGGTTTTCAGGTCAGGCTTGGGTCTCCTGTTCTGCATATTCTCTCTACTTGGTGTCCAGCTCCCCTGTTGGGAGCCAGGAAGGGCAGAGCATGGCCAACAGGCCAGGTTCTTCTGATCACAGCTGTCCCTCTGTGTGTTTGCCTGGTGTGTGGCCCTTGCTAATGCCGGCTGAAATGTTCTGCTTGTTTTTATAGAATTGTCAAATAGTTTGGGTTGGAAGGGACCTTTAAAGGTCGTCTAGTTCCAACCCCCCTGACATAAGCAGAAACAATTTCAGCTAGATTATGTTGCTCAGAGCCCCATCCAGCCTGACCTTGAATGTTTGCAGGGATGGGGCAACCACCACCTCACTGGGAAATCTGTGGGTTCCAGTGTTTTACCACCCTCATCATAAGAGTATTTCTTCCCTATATCTACTCTGAATGCACCCTCTTTTAATTTGAAATCATTACCCATTGTCCTATCACCACAGACCTACCAAAAATCTGTCCCCACATTTCTTGTGTACACCCTTTAGGTACTGGAAAGCTGCAACAATGTCTCCCCAGAGTCTTCTCTTCCCCAGGCTGAACAGCCCCAACTCTCCTCATAGGAGAGGTACTCCAGCCCTCTGATCATCTTTATGGTCTCCGTCTGGGCTTGGCTCAATGCATTTCCTGCGCTGAAGGCTTCAGAGCTGGATGCAGTAGTCCAGGTGGAGTCTCACGAGAATGAAGCAGAGGGCCAGAGTCACCTCTCTTGACCTGCTGGCCATGCTGACATTTTAAATTCTTTTAGCAATGAGCACTTCCCCTTTGTGCAAATAGGGGCCACACGGATAGTTTGGTCATTCTTCTGGTTTTAGTAGGGTTCTTCAGGGGTTTGGACCACGCATATGCTTTACCACAAGATATATAAGGGCTCTTGTTTCACTGTCATCTCCTGGGTGCATGTGAATGTTTCAGGGGCAGCCATTTGTCTGTCTGTGTGCACACCTGGCTAACTGGGTGCAGCTATATGGCCATCAGCCGAAGGTCTGCAACACTGCCCTTGCATCTGGCTCAGCTTTCAAGAGCTTATTTGACTGCTGGGTGTCCTGGCATGGTGGATTCAAGGCCAACCCCCTCAGGGAGGGTTACATAGGAAGTGCTAAGCACCATTACCATTACATGGATTTTCTCAAGGCAAGAGAGGTCTTCTCCTGGCCCAACAAACCTCCTATAGGATTTTACCCCAATCTCATTGTACAAAGTTGCTCTTGTATGGCAGTTCAAGACCATAGTCCCCTTGCTGTAGTCTGAGCTTGTCAGTCCACATGAGCCATGAGTTTCTTTCTGGCTTCCCTTTGACAGACATGTAGAGACATATCTTGTAGTGGATCCCTTTTCCCAAGAGATTGTTCTCTTAAATACGCCACATTACAATCTAAAAGTCCAGACAGGCCAAGATTTTCTTAGAAGTACTGACTATCAGATCTAAGAAAGTGAATTGACTTGATAATGGAATGAAAATCTTCTTGTTTTTTTAAAAAATCAGTTTGCAAAATGGAGACTGTTGAGCGGGGAGGGAGGGGAGAATTAAGTTTAGAACTTAATTCCTCCACACTCAACAGGCTCATTTACAGGAAGAATACAACAAATCTCTTGTTTTTGCAGCACAAGGCCTTTATACAGGTAAACATGTTGAGAATGCTGCCTGTAGTGTTTGCCCAGCTAGACCATAAAGAATTCCTGGTAGCAGAGGGGATCTAGTGCCATTGCCCAGCCCCGGCAACCTCTACTTTCCTCCTGCCTCCCTATTGCCAGGGAGGGAAACTGCCAGAGTCGCCCAATTCCTCTGAAACTGTCGAACAGGTTTATTCTGAGTATAGACAGAGTGGTCTTCCATTTTGCAATTACAGAAACAAGAATATCCTGTCGAGCTTTCTCACTTTCCTCCCTTCCCCACTGCCACCGCTTGGTATGACTGTAGGGAATATAAATGGAACAGGAAATTTGACCGCATCCAGGATCAATGTCATTAAAGACACATCTTGTTTTAAAATCTAATTTTATAAAACTGCTGTGTTATATAATATGCTTTTGTTTGTCGTCTTGATTTTTATCGGGTAGTGTACATTCCCCTGGACCTTTTCATGAAGGAATGTTTATACCTGTGGGCAGGCACTAATGGCAGTGAAAGGCTTGCATTCATGGGAACAGCATTTAGCAATTCATGGTTGCCAAGGTAAGCAACAAAGGCATGCCCTCTGCCACTCCACTGCCTCTAAAAGAAACAGTCTCTAAGGTAACAGGCTAGCACCCCTTGAGGCCAAAAATCTTTAGCTTTTTAGACAGAAAAACTCACTAAATAATACCAAGAAAAGCATTTTTTTTTTTGTCAAGGAATTTTTTTCTTCACAACAGAGAAGGGGCTCAAAGTGTTCTATTTTTGGTTCTGCACAGGAATTTAATTCAGCTGCTGCCCAGTCTTTGTGCACTCAACACCCCTTTGACAGTTTGGTTTCGGGGGCACATAGGACTAATGAGCCAAGGCATGACTGCAGTCAGAGACTGGCGCCTCCCAGGCCTGTGACTGTTGTTCAAGTGAATAGGCAATTTCTCTGATTAGCTTGGAATTTGCAGCATTATCCAGATGGTTATTTGGCATGAGCCCTTTTTCAAGGATCACAGTCAATTTGAGAGATTGAGTCACCTGAAGAAAAGGTCTGCAGAGACAGTAGTTGCTAGATGCTCCCTGTGATAGGATGGGAGAATGGGCTTCTCCTCGACTTCATCTTGCTCTGCAGCTGCTTGCCAACCTCTTTTATCTTACTGTAGCAAAAGGGAATAAGTAGGTGAGTCATCACATTTTCCTAGTGAGAGACATTAATTGGGAGAAGAAATAATTAACTGGGAGAAGAGTAAAGGGCTTCTTTTTAAAACTGAAATCTAACAAAAAGTGAAATGTCAGATCACCATTCTGCTTATATTGGTGTGTCAGAGACTCACTGCATGCTGAAGACAACTTGTTTGTGCAGAATATTCATATGACTCTAACATGGGTACAGTTTGCTGCATGTGGGGAAAAGAAAATAAGCATTTTCTGGAATATTTTTCTTTCTAAATGACTCAAGTTATCGAAACTGCTTGACAATTGTAAAGCGGCAATTCATGGACTGTAACAGGGTAATACAGGACCTGATGGATGTAATATGTCTTTTTATACCTGATGCAGTTCCTGCAGTTCCTAGGGTAGTAACAAAGGTCTTAGAGCTGCTCATGAAAGGAGATATGTGTCCTAGAACCCTTTTGCAGCTTATTCAACAGACTTGATGCTGATGTATTAATATGTTTTTACTCCAAACAGAGTCAGGTTGATAATCAGACCTAGCTGTATCTTCAGGTGTTCAACACATGCCTCACATTTCAGCCAGTCTCTGTGAATAAGCTTCAAGTTGTTGAGATAACTTACAGCAGTGCAAGGGAAAGATGATTTGCCTACTTTCTACTCAGTCTGACATAAAGGTTCCTGCCCTCACTGCATTCAAAGAAAGGACACACAACGCTGACAATTCACTTTGTTTACTTTCATTTCATGTTCTATAAAGTAATTATGGTATAACTGTAGGCTTTCCCATTATTTAAAGCAAAATAGCACAGAGACGATTAAACAAGGAAGTAAATTGTAATCATCCATCATCCACCCCAGAAACACCAACAATGTGACAATTTGTTATTATGCAAAAATTGCAAAGTTGAGGCCATGCCAGTAAGTATCCAGACACTCTTTTTAAGTTCATCACCTTGTCATGTTCACATTTTGATGCAGCCCACATTCACATGCTGTCATGCAACAGAGGTCCTGTTCCATTTGAGGCATAGATTGACTGGTGCTCCCTAAAGAAGAAACAATTTGGTATTTGTTTATTGCACATCTTTATTCACATCTCAGATGCAAAAAAGGAACTAAATGTCATCTAAGGTGGGATGGAGACATGTTGCCGTCTGAGCAATCTGTGCCTGTCTTCTGAGGAAGCAATATTTTAAGCAATAGCTTAGCACATGCCCACAGCACTGAGCCGGGCAGTCATAGCTACTTCCAGCTAGAGCATGACCAAGTTGTGAAATTAGTCAGGTCATGAAAACAAAGTACTGAATCTCTATTTTTTCACACATTCCCAGGAATATCCCTATAGATTGGCTGAAACATTTCAGAAACCTTCATCTTGAGGAAGATATGCCATATGCAAAACTTCAATTTGACACAATTTTAATTAACAGAATATAAGTTCTTGAAAGCTGGTATTTGAAACAACAGTAGTAATAGGGACCTTATTAGACTTATCATGAACTAGCAAATAATAAGAGAGATTAATTTACAAAAACCAATTTTTCTAAGTTCTGGCTTCAGTTTATTTCCTTGAACTTAGTGTTGATATTTTTGTTGACTTCACAAAGTTAACATAGAAACTGCATTCTGTGTCTATTATTATAAAGTATTATTTTATATCTAAGCTATCATTATTAGCTGAACAATCTAAACCCTTTTCCATCCCCCTCCCCCCTGCCCAAAGAACCATTATGTTACTGTGAAAAGACAGAATCTTGGGAAAAATAAAGTAAAAATTGATTGCTCATACTTTGACAATGTGGTTTATAGAGATTGTTTTCTAACAGCTATAAAATACTTGCATTTCCCTGGGAGAAAGATGAAAATATGTAACCACCATTTGCCTAACAGCTCTTAACTGTAGCTGGAAAATAGATTTATTTCATATGACCTAATTATTGTCACATTTGTCTCATATTTTTGATTTGTGCTTTTGCAGATCACAAGGCACAGTGCATTTATATGGCATTCCTTTTCCAAAGGAATAACATGACATAACCTGACATCTTAGAAGCTGATCCAAAATTCAGCAAGGTCACGAGGAAGACTCCTAGCTAAGCATCATTCTATCCCCCTTATGCTCTGAGCAGATCTTTTCCCCCTAATTTACTTCTTAGATTTCAGTAGCTGCTCCCAGAGTAGGGAGAGGGACCTAGTTAATGAGATTCTTTTTCATATTCAGGTTTTATTACACCATTTAACACAAAGTTGACCGACAATGAGATTTCAAATAATCAGTGTTTTGTACAGCAGATGGCTACCGGAGCTTTTAGAATACTTTTCCTATAGTATTTAAATTGAACTAGTGCCCAAATATTTTTGTCCCAAAGATGGGAACTTCAGTTTACTTTCAGTTTAGTTTCACATGCAGGAGAGGCTAGCCTCTTATTCAGACCTTATCTAGATAAGTCAAATGTCTTGATACTTCAAGATTGGAGAGGAAGCGATTTGAATACAAGAATTCTAGGACAGGTTTCCAGTATTTCTGGTCCCACTTGCCACTACCACTGTTTTAGCTTTTATTTTGTAATATTGAAATTTATTTCCCTGTCTAACCCAGATCTGCAAGAGAGGAAGTCCAAAACATCTGTAAAAAAAGACCAACCTAACATTTTAGGAAGTGAGGCAAGCTTTAGGCAGAACTGACTCTAAGAATAAACAAAGACCTTTAATTTTGCTACAACTATTTTCCCTTCTTCACCTCAGCATTGGCCAGGAAATCTCAAGATATTAAAAGGCAGACCTATTACATGAACAAAGAAAAATATAATGATGCCTAATGGAATATGTATTAGTGAATGGAAAATAATGGTCAACTGTGTTTTCAAGGATAGCTAATTGTATAGTAGTAGATAATCATGGGGAATGAGAGGAGCCCTTCTCTCAGACCAATGTATTTAAGGATTCACTGTGTTCTGTCTACTGAAGTGTTTCTCTGAAAATGCTCATATAGGCCAGGCTTTTTTTCTCCTTCTGTCTTAAAAATGTTATGCATTTACAGATAAAAATAATAAATATTGTTTTTCTTTCAATTCTATGGGTTATGAGTATGGTTGATAAGTAGAAGGCAGTATCTTATCCCTGTGCACTACTGCTTACCTAACCACAACTAACTTACCTCATTGTTATAAATGATTGTCACCCTGTGGTGCTTTCCTGCTATTTGGGCTTCTAAAGGTCTCCCCACTTCTCTACATTAATGTCTTACTGCAGCTAGGACTGGTTTAGAGGTGATGATACATGAGCCAGGAAGGGCTCCACCTTATTTTCAAACCAAGAAATAACTCAATGACCTGACAGCTAAAACCACCTTTTGCTTTTAAATTGAGGAAAAGAGATGGGAAGTCACTGAGAGACAGTAAATGTGAGCTACTTTTAAATTCCAACCTAGCTTTAAATGGTGCTTTGACAACACACAGAAAACTATTTATTCTGGGACTTACAGGACTTCTGCAGAGTTGGTGCAAATACAATGAAAATTGTAATGTTTATATAATCTATAAATAAAACAGTAAAGAAGCCCAAGTCCCACCAGGATCACAAGTCAAAAAGGAGTAGGAACAAACAAGATAATTAAAACATGGATTGGTTGATTTTTTTCCCTTAATAAACAATGAACTCCTTGATATACTCATATTTGCAGATAGGTATAAACATGCAAAACACAGAGAAAATGAAAATGTTTATCGAGTCCCGTTTCCCAAAATACTACAAACAGGAAGCAGTTAAAGGTTTCACAGAAAGGAACTGGTTTCTTGGGTTCAGAACTAGAGTTTCTGAAGAGACTGGGTTAGGTCCTAGAAAGGCACAAAAACACTCAGATAACATTTTCTAGAGATAAATTATTCATAAAATACAGCCTTTCAGACAGAAACACAGTGTAACACTACATGTAAGAAATTGTCCACATGAATATCTATGTATTCTTGCTCACTCACCCAAAACATAAAATCTTCACTAAAAAATGTGACCTCATTAACATATATAGTAGAAAAGTGACTCTTGATAAATTGAAGTCAAAAAATATCAACCTCATGTGTTTGAGGATGCAAAGGGAATTACATATTTTGATTCTTAACTTTCCTCAATATTATTTTTTGACAGTTCACCCAACACTAATGGAGATGCCTCTAAGTTCTTTGGATTCAATGCAAAAGACACTTTCTTTTCCCAGAATGTACTACTTATAAAATGTAAATGTTTTCCATTTCTAATCTTCAAAGTAAATTACAACTAATGAAGGGGTAATGCAAAAAGTTTCATTAGGCTCGTCTCCATAGACACAGGATTAACAAAAGTCTATTTTCCCTGTAGGCATCCTAATGTATTTATGGTAATAGCATAATTTTTAAATTTTTTTTTTAAATACAATGGGGAGGGAGTCACCAAACATACAGATAAAGCAAGATGTGAAAAGTGAAGATAATTTAAGTAGAATCAATAAGGTTTGCTCTGGGATTTGGGAAAGCTGAAATGAATGACCTGGAATGCTTAAATTGCTTACACTTCCCACAATGTTGGCAGGAAATAATAAAACGCATGAAAAAATTCCTCATGATTTTCATTAAACACCAGTAGAACTCAGGTATTCAATTTCTGCCTAACTCAAGAAAGGAAATATAAACTGTGTCTTTCTTTATATAGTATATCTAAGGCTGAAGAAGCCTTCCAGTCACTGAGAGCTATGCAGAATGAGAGCATTCTTCTTTTTTTCCTGCTGGTATTATATATTCACCTTGAAGGAAGGCCTACTGGAAAGGCCTTCCTTCAAGGTGTATTTTGTTTTTCAGTGCACCACTACTGCTCAGGGGGTTAGATAAGAGATGTAGATTCTGGAAGAGGCAGGCTGTGTGCCAGGATTCACAGATTAGACAGGATGTGTTTATGCATTGCTACATTTGCAGACTTTCATAAAAATGGGTATAAAGGCACCATTTCTAAGGCTAGTACCAACAGAATAGAGAAGATGGTGAGACTCATCTTGAAGTATTTGGCCTAGGAAGTTTGCAGAGAGTTTGCCAGGTTTTTTACATCCTTATCAGTAAGTTTTCTAATATCGGCAAGGAAAACTCATGACCATTAAATAAAAACTTTGGTTCTCTAGGCTTTTTCAGCAAATGCCTACTCCTGAGTATGTGTTTAGGCTTTACACCTGAGCAGCTGATAAGTAATTTCCAAAAGCCCTGTGTGACTGCCTTTTCCCACTTTCAGTGCAGTCAGGGAAAACTTACTTTCAAGTTTTAATATGTCCTTCACAAGGCTGATTTAAGGAATCTCCAGAAACCTGTTTTTGGGCACTGTTTCTCTAAGTAATTTTTTTTACAACCCACCAGTAACTTCCTGATGAAGTGTGTACTTTGACACAGATCAAGAAAATGTGGAAATCAATGGGACAGTTAGTACCGACTTTGCTGAGAATAGTCAGGCACATGGAGTTTTGAAAGTATCAGGCCAAGAGTTGCAGAGATAGCTGAAGACCTGTCAGAACATTGTTCCTGGACTTTCAACTCCCTCTTCCCAGAGCAGGTACCTAGACTTGCTTGCAGAGTAATGACCAAGATTGGAATAACCTACTGGGATCAAACAAAAACTAATGGCTGGAGCTCATTGTCACACCAAATTCTGTCAGCTCTTTTTTTTTAAGGCTATGGAAAAAAGTTATGAAAAAATGAAAGTTTTCATTTTTGTGTTGGTAAGGAGAATATTCTGAACCAGTCAACCTTTTGGAAACTTTCAGAAATCAGGCAAAGCCCTTCAGCAGACAGGGATGTGCTCAGCTGTCATTTGCAGGACCACCTATAGCTAATTAGGAAGAGGAGTTGAGAAGCTAGCTGCTAGTTAGAAATGCCCGAGGCTATGGATAGGTCTACACTGTAGTTCAGGTGCTAAGCCTGTTTTCTTACTCTGATGTCTGTTCATTTTCTCCCACGGAAACCAGAGGTTTGAGCTGCCCTTTGGAAGAAATCAAGTTTTCCCTAAGATGAAATCCACTAATTATTTTGGGGATAATTTATTTTCAGAAAACACTAGTTCAGCCTGTTGAGCTCTATGCTGTTTTCTATGTAATTCTAGCAAGGTCATTCTCTTGACTACCCTCTCACTAACTCATAACATGCTCCATGGTGTGCATTACTTACACATCATGCTATAAAGACACCACTGCAGCAGGCTGAAATGTTCTGAAAGGTCACAACATAAAATAATTATGTCTTAGGCTGTGGGGGCTTCCTGTGGACTCCAGAGGAGACAGTAGGTGAGATACTCCAGAGCATAGCCCTGAGCAGTATGGATGTGAGTCACCCTGTGCCAGCTGGTGTAGGATTGGTCCCTGAGGGGAAGTCTGTAGTATTGTGGCTGTTGCTATTGCTACAGAGATAAAATTGAGAGTGCCTAAACTAGGGAAGAAACAGTGGAATTTTAAAGGATCCTGAGAAGAATTAGTTAAGATCTTAAGAGAAAAAATATTTACAATCTATTCAGACAATAAAAGGGATGATGGATGAAAAGCATACCAGTTGCAAAGAAGCTCATTCTACTTCTGCCAATTCTTCATTGTAATATGCCTCAACCAGGCCACAAATAGAGATTTGCTCTACCATAATTCCTGCATTCACTTACCATTGAAATATATTTATTGCTGATGGTTAGCAGCCAGCCTTTGAAATGGTGCACTAAGTGCCTCATTTTTATATTATTTAGTCAGAAAAAGTCATAATTTAACTTTGTTTTGCAAGTATTCTGACAGACCAAGGAAGACTTTATTTTGCTGTCCAGCGCTTGGGTGAGTCCCTTGTTGAACATTTGGCATCTGAACACTTGAGTGTTAAATGCAGCATCTTTTCTCCTTGAGCAGGGTGATGTGCACTGAAGGCTCAGCTCTCCTTCCTTCCCATATCCCAGATCCTTGGAGAGAGAAGAAGCAGAACAGTTCCTTGAGCCAGCATGAGGCTTTGCTTCAGAGACACTGTAGGAAGAATTGTGCCATTCTGGCAGAAATGAGGAACAATTGTTCTTTCTGTTGTTGAACTTTCTTTTCAGGAAAAGACAAGGACCTGGAAGATGAAAGATCTTGAACTTTATGTGTGTCCAGCACATATGCCACCATCTGGGATATGCCACTAACTATAGGAAGCAACCTATGTGAAAATGATGAATGTGCTACAAATGCGATGGTCTTTTTCAAGAATTTCTGCCTTCCCAGAGAAATTTGACAATCCTGCTTCAGCACCAGCTGGGGTGTGGCAGGCAGTCTGGCCAGGAATATTGGCGGAAATGTGAAATCTCTTCAGTCCCATGCATGGTCTTCTAGCAACCCATGTGGAGGTGATATGGTGTTTGCAGGTAATGGTGCTTGGCAACCTGTCTGCCCCAGCCACATAGTCTGGAAGGAAAGGGGATTGGTTTGGGCAGGTTTGGTGGGTGCACTCACTATTTTATTGACTTCTATCTTAGCAATAGAGGTATAAGGAACTGAAGGATCTGTTGCAGATACAGAAGAAATCATGTGCATTTACATTGGAGGCTATTAACATACAGCATTTGACCTGCATAGGAAGAGCAGTGCAAAAGGGAAGAATAGTTTTTTGCATGCCTTCACTCTCAGGAGAGTACACAAGGGGAATCATGTCAGATTTCTTCTTGGTGCAATTTCTCTGCTTACTAGCTTGGAAAGTTGGGGTTTTTTTGTTTGTTGTAATGGATAATATTGAAATGCTGAGACAGGGAAAAAAAAAAGCCTGAAACTGTTCCATAGGCTGTTATAGTCTTATAAATTTAAATAGTAAAGTAAATAAAGTATAGTGTCTGGCAGTTCTCTTTAGCTCTGATAGACATTTATAGTTTCGAGTACAGTGGATATTGTTAGCCATCACTTTACCTCCACAAAACCCCTCCATTTACTAAAAGTCTGGTTGGAATAATGACACCAAATTAATGATAATAAAAAACAGCTCTACAACTACTCCCCAGTTTTGTTTTAATTGTAGAAATCTTAGTTTAATATGCAAAATTTTATTATAAGATCTTATGGCTCTTGTTCAGGAAGGCTTTTCTTCCTTTTTGAGCAACTAATTCCTTTGCAGAGTTCATGCATAAACACTTCTGTGTACTTCAATATCTGCGAATGGGTCATTTGGTTTTTTCACTACTACTACTATTATTATTATTATTATTATTATTATTGTTAATTGTTTTATTTAATTTTATTTTTAGCTGCTCATGCTTCTACATGTAAGTACTTCCAAAGTGAGTAAAGTTGCTGAGATGGGTATCTCATTCAGAGAAAGTAAGTAGACTTAAAATATTAAAATATTAAAATATGCATAACTTGCTTCATTAATCATGGGACATTCTACACTGGCGCAGCTTTCCTTGTGCCCTCTTCCTCACCTTTCTTCAACACATACTGTGGCACATCCTGAAAGAGAAGTCTCCCACCACCACTCCCTTGATATTGATATAAAGGCAGCTTCACATCCACCCAGATTCTTCCCTTTCCTCAGTAACCATGAAAACACAACATCCATCTTTTCCTCTCTCTGACTGTGTCTTTGGACTTTGGGCCAGGTAAGAGTTTGAGCTATAAATTGAAGTGAATTATACAGCTGGGTAAATAAAGTGGGACGAAAGGGAGAAAAAGGGAAATGTGTTTCCTATCACAGAGTTTAAAAAACAGACTTGGCACACAAGGGGAAAAAACAAAACAGGAAACAAGTTTCTACATATAAATTAAACTTTTTCACCCTCAAACTTTTTAGATAGCCCAGGAGTAATAAGTACGTGTGTTTCTTGGACCAGCAAAGCAAGCATTCCAACACTAAATGGCTTCCTGTTCAACACGTTCAAAGCCAGAGACTGTTTTTGGGGGTTGGTTAGAAATATGTGTGAAGTATGCACTTTTACTTCAGGCCAAATCAAATGTTTTTAATCTCCCTACCATCCCCCTCCCCCCCCAAAAAAGAAAAGGAAAAAAAGTCAAAAAAGGGAAATGTGACCCAAGTTTTCTCTTTCACTAAGGAAGTTCAATGATTACCCTTCAGTTAATGTGCAAATATTCTCATTTCCCTGTAAAGATACATAAAAGGGAACTGGTGAATGTCATTCTACACTGGCATTTGATGCTGTTGAACTATAATGAGTAGGTGCGTACAAGAGCTAAAGAACTTGGACCCACGAAAGACAGGAAAACAGCAAATATTTTAGGGTGTGAAGTGTGTTACAGCATTTTCCCCCATTAGTGTCAAAGCTATAATTCACAAATTGTTGATCCATTTTCTTCTGCTACCACATCACTCTCAAATATTATTTGGTACTGCATTTTGTTTGCCCACAGATCTTTAGGTTTTTGTTTCCTTATTTTTTTTTAGGTTTACAAGATTTGATTACATGGTCAAAAGTCAAAGTAAGACACATGGGAAAAAACATGGAGCACCATATGCCATGGATGTGCCAGTGTGAGGGGGTTTTCTAGTTCCTCAGTGAAGCCACAGGGTACTTTTCGAAAAAAACCAAAAAAACAAAAACAAAAACAAAACAAACAAAAACAAACAAACAAAAAAAACCAAAACAAAAAAACCAACCCCCTCCCAAAAAAAAACAACACAAAAAAACAACAAACCAGAAAAGTACACCTTTTCTTTTTTCCTTACAGCTGGCAGGCAATAGGTATGTTTAACTAACCTAGACCTCAGTTTGTCCCTTTCTATAATTTCACTAATTACTGCTTCTAGCAACATATTTTCTGCCAACTCCAAGGAAACAGAAGCCATGTAAGTGGTAGCCAACTATTTTCTTTTAGTATTTTTCTCATTCCAGTGTTTTTGAGCAAACTTAGGTTCTAAACACTGTTCTGTTTCAATATTTGAAGAATGCTATGTACTGAGTACTCTCCAAGCTGGTATGTTGTTGTGAGGCATCAGTCTTGTCTGTTGCTCTCATCCCACCTCGCATGAACTGATCTGCGTACTTTTTTTTGGTTCTTTCCACCTGATTTTTATAAAAACCTAACCAAACAAGAAAACAACCAATCCCCTTTCTTTCCGCCACTGCTAGGTCCTTATGAACATCTAGGTTTGGGTTTTCGCTTGACAAAAATGAGTCCTAGGCAGAGTCTCAAGTCTCACCTAAATCAGTAAAATTTGACTTGTGCTAATTTGCACCAGAATAAGCCAGGGTTTTGTTTAGACCCTGCCAAATATAGTACTCTTTTCAGAGTTCCGCTGAAGACAGAACTAACAAAGGTAGTGGAAGTCAATGAATGCTAGATAGACTTCACTGACAACTCATCCCTGGACCTCTGTGTACTCCAATATCATACCATCCTTGATATCCAGAGCTATTCCTGGGAGTGGGGAGGACAGAGGGAGAAATGACTGGTTAAGGATAAGTTTCCTTCCTTGAAAGTCCAGCTTCCCCAAGAAGAGTTGCAGGAATTCAGTTTCTACTGATTCTGTGGCAGCTGCTCAGTGAAGCTCTTCTGCTACCTCCCTGGAGCACTTAAATTCAATTTCAGTTCAACTCCAACCCTTCAGACTCCTTCCTTCCCACAGGCCCATTTTCCCATAGTCCCAAAATAAAACCACTGTGTTTGTTTGTTATTCTGAACCTTGCAACTTCCTTTCCCTGACCTTCACTATTAACACTTTAGAGTTTCTCTTCTTGTTTCTTCTCATCTAATATCATATTTCTATACACCAGTAATTTTTCTGGTATGTTAAATGAGTAATTGGCAAACTAATATGAATTCTTAGGAGGGGAATGGGTTTAGGTATGTCCTATGGAAAGTTCAGAGTCCAAACTTTCTGTCACGTTGGTCAAACTTCAGGCTCACAGCAATAATCAGTATCAGCAGATTATAATCCGAGACCATGCACTTTGGTATAATCAATATGTTTCTTTGTAACTCAGCCCATTCTTCTAAAATTGAAACACAAACCTTTCATTTGCAACAAGGAAAAATAATGGTCTGAGAAATATTATGTAGAAGCACGTGAATTTTATGTCTGAGCTGTAACAGTTACTCCTGGGCTGCCCACATATACACTTTTGAGGGAGGACAAAAATAGAGCATGAAAAAAAAAAGTAGGAAAAAAAAAAAGAAATACAGAGCAAGAGAGAGAGACGAGGAAGGAAGAGAGAAGAGAGAGAGAGAAAAGGAAGGAAGGAAGGAAGGAAGGAAGGAAGGAAGGAAGGAAGGAAGGAAGGAAGGAAGGAAGGAAGGAAGGAAGGAAGGAAGGAAGGAAGGAAGGAAGGAAGGAAGGAAGGAAGGAAGGAAGGAAGGAAGGAAGGAAGGAAGGAAGGAAGGAAGGAAGGAAGGAAGGAAGGAAGGAAGGAAGGAAGGAAGGAAGGAAGGAAGGAAGGAAGGAAGGAAGGAAGGAAGGAAGGAAGGAAGGAAGGAAGGAAGGAAGGAAGGAAGGAAGGAAGGAAGGAAGGAAGAAGAAGGAAGAAGAAGAAGGAAGGAAGGAAGGAAGGAAAGGAGGAAGGAAGAGGAAGAGGAGGAAAGAGAAGGAGAAGAAGGAAGAAGAAGGGAAAGGGAGGAGAAGGGAGAGAGAGGGGAGGAAAGAGAAGAAAGAAGAAAGAAAGAAGAAAGAAAGAAAGAAAGAAAGAAAGAAAGAAAGAAAGAAAGAAAGAAAGAAAGAAAGAAAGATGTGGTCGAGAACAGAAGGCCAGCTAAAATTGGAAAAGAAAATGAATGCCAAAAAATATTTCAGGGAGAATTTATGGTACTTTAAATCCCTATTTCTTTTGCCAAGTAGAGAAATCCTAAGCCTGTTACATGATCTTAAACATCTTTCCAAGTGCTTCAGTGAATCACTGCCATTACCAATATGGGCAGAAATTTACTATATCAGGTTCCCAGACACTGAACACAGTGTTGGCAGAGCTGATAGGTATTAACTCAGTGAGTCAGATAGGGTGTTCCTTTTTTATCTTCAAGGCACACAGGAGCAGCTCCAGCCATGCTGCCCCTGCAGCTGCTGCCGAAAGCTGGCTGGCCAGTGTGGTAAGGCTGGAACTGCTGATGATTGGTGCTGCAAGACTTGTATGGTAAGTTCAAGCTGTTCCAGAAGGCAATGAGATGATTACTGACATCCTGGAGTAGTTCCTTGAGGTCATGTCAGTCCTACTCAGGAATCTAGGAAAACCCCAACAAATAATACTACTGCTGTCATTATAATGATACATAGTTTCAGGCATCGTTATCTTGGTTGATAATGTTTGTCAGTGTCACAAAGCTCCCCCACTGGAGCTTTGTACCTGTGACATTATTTACTGTGGAAAATTTTACATTTAACTTTTTTTTCTTGCCCAATCCTGTATACTCCTTTCAGATACAGATGCCTGAACCAAGTTTTTTGTTTTATGGAAGCAAAGTCTACACATTACTCTTTACTTAATGGGAATTTTGTTTTGTTTATTGGCAGGAAGGCTTTGGGCTATTTTCTGTACTTATCCTAAAGAACTAGGTGTGGTTGAAGGTGGTCAGGATAGAAGAAAGTAAAGAATACACTCTGCACTCTGTAGAACACAGCATGAGAGCAGCCGGAAGGCGCTTTGAAACGGTTGCATGCGCTGTGGAGATATTATGTGGTTGACTTCTGCCAAATGGATTCAGTGGATGAAGTAACAGCCAAAGTCTCAAGTTGCTCTTCAGGAGACAGCAGATTTTGTTTTCTCTGATTTTTCCATTCTTTTCTGCTTTCAGCATTCCATCCTTTGAATCATTTAAGAAGTCTGGATTTCAAAACCAAATACTCGCTGAGAAAGTTAGGCAATGATGATCTATAGCTAGAAAACAGCCGCCATTTCCTCCAGATTTGTCCTTGTACTTTCCCTTGGGCACAGTTGGGCACAGGACAAGGAAGAATGACAGGGAGATGGGTGCATCTACTTCTCCTTGAGAGCAAACCTACCTACCCGAGTACACCCCATCTTTGCTACCATACTGCATTACTCTGAAGAAATCTCCTTTGAGTCACCCCAAAACATCAAACCTACAGGACTTAGTAGAATTTAGCAGAAGGGACTTTAGTCTTTTTTTCAACAGTGCTTGGGTTCATCCTGTTGCTCTGTACCATTTTGAAGAGGGATATTGAGGACCAAGGGCTGTATTCACTGAGTGATTTGGACAGTCTTATTTACATAGCAATTGCTTTTCAACAGTCACAACCATATTGTCCCATCACATTTCTGATGAACAACCAGATGGGTACCAATTCACTTCAGGGAGATCAGCGGTACTGTCTCAGACTGTCTTAATACAAGTTTCCAGCTATTTCCAGCTTACAAAACTTCCAGGGTCTTTTCCAGCTCACCAGATTAAAGGCTGCAATTCTTGACAGTGTGACTTCAGGTTTCCTTGTGCGCTATACTGCAAGAACAGCCAGCAGGAAGTCAGCAACAGACTAACAGGAAATAAATTGCAACTCCTACAGGAATTTTTTTCCTAGTCTGCATAAATTACTGATGCACTAGTGTAGCATTAAAGAGCAGTTGCTGGACTGGTATCCATTGGTGGATGTCAAAGTTCTGGGTGCAATGACTGACCTGCTCCATCTGCACCCAAGAGTGCTCCTGTGCCTGCAATGCTCCTCCTCCCCTTAGGGTATCCCTCCAACATTAAATGTCTTGATGGGAGATTGAACCAAATTTGAGTGCAATGCCAGTCTAGGTGATTGATTATAAGTGATACTTAGTGTTTATTAGCAGTAAAGCCTTTTCAGGACCCATACACATTGTAAATGAGCAAGTCTCTCTTTCTTCCTGGTTCTTAGTCAGTATGTACACACACACACACACACACACACACACACACACATATATAGATGAAAGAGCCAAAATTAATTTCAGGAGTGCCCAAACATCACTGAAGGTGCTGGGAAATGGCATCAATGCAAGGCTGATACTGCATTTGAATGCTGCCATCATTAGAGAAATGCTCTAACGTGGTAATTCAGGAATGGGAACGAAACCATTTTAGCCAGCTTGTTAGCAAGACACCATATATTCACCATAGACTAGCTCATCAGCATCTTACCAAAAAACAGGGACAGGAGATTTACCCTTTCTTAGTGGTGCTTGAGAGTCCATGATTGCTTCTGAGCCATATGGAGCAGTTCTGTCAAAAGACATCAAAAGTGGAAAGATGCAAACAGGAGCAAGCAAAAGGGAAAGAACCCCCAGCCCCCAGAAGCTGACCCTTTGGTTATGCTGGGGGTCCTTTTCTTTTTCTTTCTCTGCCTTTAGAAAGCAGCCAATGGGATACATTTTGCAAATAGATAAAAATACATGCACAAGAGCTGGGAACATCTTGTACACAGATGTGAGTCAGTACTTGGCAGGTGGCTAACAGGAGTCAGATTTCCCAGACAATAATTACATTTTCAAAATACGAATTAAAGAGACAAGAAAAAAAGGACTTATTCCCATTAGCTGAGAGTGTGAGCTCTGAAGTGAAATTATCCTTTCTTTCCACATAATTTATTCTACATCACTTCAGAGGTTGCCTGCATAAAACATCCAGGAATAATGAGCTGAATCTTTCAAGGACTTCACTTTCTAAATGGGTACAGGTTAAATGACTACTTGTTTGGCTCCTTCAGGCTGTCCAGCCATTTCTGATCTAAAAACTGTAAAGACATGATAACCATGTAATATAGTGTTCAAACATGTCCTATGAAAATGTCACAATAGGACCCAACTGTCAGTGTAGTTAGCCAAGGAGAATGGCATGTGGCACACAATTTTTTTATTATTACTGTGGATCAGAAAAACTTTTCCATAGCAAGACTTTCCATATCAAATTGAGGACTATGAATTCAGGCACATCTGCCACTTCTGTGGAAGTGGCATTCAGCTTCTTCTTAGCCTCGCAGGACCGTGACTTGAGCTTACAGTGCATTTCCCAATTTCATCATAAAAAGACAGATGTCTCTTTATGCCAGAACCATGGAGCTGTAGGTGGCTTATGATTCTGTACATTGCAATTTGACTTTTAATTGCTATCAGTTTCAATGTTTGGTTATTCTGTCAGATTTAGTTTTTTTAATAGGTCTTTGAAAACTGTATTTTCAAACAGTGCATGAGAAGATGCTTGTCTTTGGTACAAAATCTGCCTGTCTGCCTGCCTGTCTACATGCTTGTCTGTTTATCTACTATTCTACATATTGCTAGCTATGGAAAAGTAGAAGGCCAGTAGTCAGAATAAATTAGTGTTGGGGCAGAAGTATACTTGGAGGTTTGTGTTCGAATTTCCTGATGAAATGGCACACTCTGGCTGTGTAAAGAAACAGATCTCCTCTCCAGGTAGGGAGGCTGTGTTGCACCCTGGAAAATGTGTTTAACCAGAGAACTCTGCCTAAAGAGGGAGATAAGAGCATAAAGGCCCTCAGCATGCTGGTATTATGTTGCCATGTTTTCAGTGAGGTAAGGAATATTTTAATATTTAATAGTTTTTGTTAATTTGTCACCAAATTTTCTGTCAAAAATTTTACTTTCTTCTTCAAGCCCAGTTCTCAAGGCAGCTCTAGGTGCTTTCTCTGTTTGCTTAATGCAGGATAGGGGGTAGGCCATGGAAAAGTGTGATCAATATAGTGTTGGATTTTCTCAGAAGCTGAATCTGAGAAAGTGTGTGCCACAGGAACAATGTTAGGCTACGCATCCTTCACACGATTTTTTAAGCTTCTAGCTGCAGTTTGTCCAGGATGTTGTAATATTTTTCTGTAATATTGGCCTTTAACATGCATACATCAGTTCAAAGAATGATGAGTGGGTAGAAGCCACATCTCCATGAGAGCCAGATATCACCACAAAAGCAGTGGGGTATAATGCTTTCCGAGTCACAGAAGTGCCCTACCATGAGATGGGTCAATAGCTCAGAACAGGATATATTTTTTATGCATTTTAATAGGACAAAAGGGGATTTAGTGAGACAGAAAGTGCAGAAGCTAGCAGACAGATTGGATATATTAAAAAAAGACTTATAAGTACTTTGCTGGAAAAAGTGAGATCAAACATTGCAAGCCATGTGTTATGGTACTTGAAGACTTAAACAAAGAATTTTTTTTGTATCCTCAGCTTCCTTTTTCTAAGCGAATTCCTGGGGATACTTACAGCATTACAACTTCCAGTTGTTTCCTATGATTGAATGCCTCCAGGTTACCTACCCCTGCTGTTAAAGGAAGCGCTTGTCTTGGCAGAAAACACCACTGTCAGTTCAGTCCTGACTGGGGCCAATGGGAAACTTCTGGTTGTCCAAAATACAACTGGGTTGAGTTCTAAGGAACTTAACTTCCTGAGGCTTATGAAGATGTGGAAATTCTCAAGCTCACACTTATCTTTGGAGTCCTCATGTGCATGATGGATACCATAAGAAACAAATTTGGGCTGCAACTTGGACATACCCAAGGAATAAGGGGCAGCCCTTCTACGTCTGGTGCTCAAGGCTCCTCATGTGGCTGTGAGAACAGCTTCCTGAGGCGGTGAGTTCATCCTGCCCAGGGAAAATACACCCAGAGTTCACTGGTAGCCTGTAGAAAGATTCCAGAATCACAGGTTCAGGTGGAAGTGAGACATCTTGTCCAGCTTCCCTGCTCAGTCAGGGTCATGCTGCAGTACATGACACAGGATTGTGTCTAGGAAGTTCTTGAATATCTCCAGTGGGATAGAGTCCACTCACAAAAGAGGTGTTCCAGACCCTTAACAATTCTTGTTACCCTCTGCTGGACCAGCTCCAGGGGCTCCATGTCTCTTTTGTACTGGGGAGCCTAGAACTCCAGATGTGGCCTCAACAGGGCTGAGTGTAGGGGCAGGATCACCTCCCTTGTCCTGCTGGCAGTGGTTTTCCTAACGCACCCCAAGGTTCTGTTGGCCTTCTTGGCCACAAGGGCACACTGCTGGCTCATGGACAATCCTTTCCAGCAGGCTGGCCCACAGCACTGAGGCCAGCTTGGCAGTGGTTGCTTGTTTGCTTTTGGCCTTTCTGTGGATGCAAGCTCTTCAACAGGAATACATAGTTCATGGCCTGAAGTAGTATCTCTGTTTCTAGGCTCCAGATACAAAAAGACATAATATAAAAAGTGTGTTATAAAAAGAACAAAATATTGATCTGTTCCTGTGGTGAATGGGTGTGAGCAGGCTCAAAGTGCTGCGCTGTTACTTTTCCTGATCCCTGAGTAGAGATCACTGTTCATAAAAACAAACAAACAAACAAACAAACAAACAAAACAAATAAGTAGCTAATTTAAAGCATTTCAAATGTAGTTATTTCTGAGCTTCAGAAGAATGCCATCTAGTTCTGTATCAGGAGTGTGATATTCAGTTCTGATTTTAAATCATAGCTTACACTTTCATGGACATTTAGGGTAAGATTTATCCTGCCCTAGTTCTCAACAAGTTACTTCATCCTAATAGAATTGCCGAGTTCGTGGGAAGTCTGCTTTCAGATATCCTTGAAGAATTTCTTAATCATCTGGCTTTTGGAAAACTTGTTTTCCACAGCTTCTGTTAAAGGGGAAACCTTATGTACTGAGGAATCCAGCACTCACTGGGCCAGAAAAAGAGAGAGAGGGAGCATGACACTGAAGGGTTAGCAGGATGCAGTTTCTATATTTTACCCAGTGTTTGCAAAAAGTGACTCACTCTTCTTTTGGCATCAAGCAAAATCTTGGGGAAAGCAGGTACCAAAGCTCAGCCTGTGCCATCTGACTTGCTCTAAGCAGCTGTGAATGTTGGAGTACACATTGTTTGGTGTTCAATTCTTAGGCGCCTGGCTCTGCTGAGGCCTAGTAAAAGGAAACTGGAGATGTAAGCTTTTGAGCGCAGCCAGAAAAATCTAGTGTTGCAACAACACCTGTACTTCAAAACCTCCGTTTTGCTTTTGTATCTAATGTCCGCTCTGATCCATGCATACTGCATGTGTTCTGTGTCTTAGTATTCACCTGTGTATTTGTTTATCTCCAACCATTTGCCTCTTGCCGCCTTACAGTTTTTTTTTTTTATTTAGACCTATAGCCTCTAGCCTGTAAACATTTTCAGCTGGACTGAGTTCTGTATCAAAATGTCTTTTCCTTTTCGTACAGAATTTGTAATTCTCTCTAAGGTCTCTTCCCCTTCAGTGGCCACTTGAAGGATAAAATATCTATTAGTACCAAATGCAGTTTTGGTACTGGGGCACAGGTGCAGAATAAACACTTCTCCACAGCATTTGTGTACTTCAAACCATTCCTCATTAATGCAGTTTATTCTAAACTGAGCATAAGGTTGTAACTGGAGACCATTTTACTAGTGTCTATTAATACTGGGTTAGAGTCTACAGCACTGGCTACATCAAAAAAGTCCTTACTTGCACCAGCAAGTTCTGTTTAAGGTAATGGTAATTTAATTCCTTTTGTGACCGCCTAATCTGGCCCACTTTTAGGGATGCAACAACATTTTTTACAGCATTGGTAAGATAAAAAAAAACTTTATAGAAAAAATTTTAAGCTTTTGAAGTGATAGCTGATGTCATATGTATCATTCTTTCCAAATCCTTCTTATAGCAGTGTAGAATGGGGATCTTCTGCTGAACTGGTTGCCAGTATTTTCAGTTTCACACATCTTTTTCAAGGGGTTATAACCTTTGTAACAGTAGTTTGAGCAGAAGGTTGTTGTGAAAGTGTCTTTTCCTATCTTGGAAGAGTGATATTGGATTTAAATTGGAAACTAAAATAACTGTTAATATTTTTTAGGTACTTTTCTGAGACATTTGTTCATGTATTAAAATGACATGTGGAAGCAGCTAGCAAAATGTTCACTTTAAAAAGAAGGAACCATGAAGTACAGAAGGACAAACAGTATTTTTTCCCACCCCTTTAACTATTGCAAGAAATTTGTTTTTAGCAGTGATATGTGTTGTGTCAGCACCACAGAAGGGCTTGAGTCCTGTGTAAATGGAGGCATCTGCTATACCTCTTTCAAAAGACCTGGCACTCTCCATTTCTGTTGAATGGAGGGCTCTCAGCCTCTCTCCTGGGGTCACACATAAAGCCAAGATTTAATCACACATCCAGAAAGACATGCTGCTGCACTGCTCCATCCTGACAACTATCTTGTGTCTGCGGTTTCTGTGTTCCCACCTAGTCTTCTCTCAGTGCTGTGCTTTCATTTAAACCTTCCTTGTGTTTTTATTTTTCCCTGCATTGCATTTGTAGAAAGGGAAAAATACCCCCTCTTCATTGCCTTGCCAAACCAATGATACCAGCCTAACTTATCTCCTGCATAAATTTTTAGCATTCCTGATCTTTTGAGAAGTTTTCTTGTACTTCACCTTCACTTGAATATTGGTCATTATACCTATATGAGTTACTTTACCCGTTCACAATAAATTCAGAATCTTGCCTGTCTACATTGGGAAAAGATGTTTTAATAAAACTTCTGCTGCCCTTAGCCTCGTCACACTTAGATTTTCAAACAGTATGGTAAGAATCTGGAGAGATGAAATTTATCATCTCTCATTTTGAAAACGCTATTTCTTGTCTTATCCTTTTCCATTCACTGTGTGCTCAGGGATGTCATCTCCTGTGACCAGAATTTATATTCACTTCACTTAGACACTGCCCCTTGAAAGCTGACATTAGTCCGTGCTGTCTCTCTAGGGCAGGGCTCTAACTGAAGCAAGGCAATTCAGTTCACTGATCTCAAGGTAGAAAGAGTGGTGTCTAGAAGTAATGGTTTCTCTCCTTTAACTACAGAAGGATCCAGAGGAACCGACTTGACCACCCAGCATAACTTTGTGATGCTTATGTGATTTGAGTCCTACTCCATTATTAGCATGTATATTAACAAGCACACATATTCAGGTATATTCATAGTCAAATATATTAGAGCTGCAATGATGCAAAAAGGCTTGAGGGAAGAGATAATGCTGCATGCTACCAATTCCATTTATAAGAAAGAGGGGGTATACCTAAAGCTGCCAGTTACAATATATCAGCTGTTGCTAATAATGAACACTTTGCTAAGTGCTCTCTGTGCTATAAAAAGGTGAGGAGAAAAGAGACTCCTGACAATTTCAGTAGAGAATTGAAATGAGAAATAAAAATTACTCTTAGAATTCAAATTGGTTTATCAAGACTTTTAAAATTAAATAATCCAGAGATTTATAGCAAAGATTGCAATTCTGGCCTAAAAAAGGAGCTAATGTTAGTCTTCTTTCAGCATTAAAACCCTATTCAAAGTTCATGATCTACCAAGATTTCCTAACCTTATCAGGAGAACTTCAAAGAAAATGTCTGAGAGTGGGTGTCACCAGGGAAAAAGAAATAAACAGGGGCTAGCGTAACTATAAAATTCAGCATGTGAAAAGGTTCTAGGCAGAGAGTCAAAATGACAAGAACAAATACACAAGAGGGCAGAAGTCTGTCTCCTAGCAGTTACAGCAGTATTGCATATCACTTGTGTTCCTGCTTATGGTAACATTGTGCTAGTACAGCTCACTTGATCTTTCTGGATCTAGTCCTGATTTTCAGTGATGTGAAAGCAGAATCATCTACATGTGCCTCTTTTACTTCTCCTTTGAACTAAGAGCTGAGGAAAGTGGAAACTTCTTGTGAGTGTTGATATTATACCTTACAGAAGGTTGGGTTGAGAAGCAGGAGTTGAATATCTTTGTATATATTCTTCTGTTACACAAGAAATTATTTTTGAATGTAATCAAAACATTGGCCCTGGATCCTATTGCACTAAACAGTGGTGTTAATGATTCTCTGCAAGCCAGATGAGCAAAAGTAATGAAAACACCAGTCAAAGTTCAAACCCAGATGTCTTGCTTCTGATGGGAAAATGAATCAGATTCTCCAAGTCCTGTATTTCTCTGATTCTGACCTTAGGGACTTAATATGTTATTTCAGATATTTTAAAATACTTTAGTTGAATAAATAGTGCATCTTTAAATGCTGGTTAGCTTCTTCTGTGAAATTATTTAAAATTATTAGAAAAAAATATGAGTATAAGGAGTATTTTTCCATTTCTGTGTTTGTTTCGGTGCTGATGAATAAGTCAGTTCTATGCCTGGCTACTAATAGTCATTATCATTGCTGCTATAACTACAGCAATGGAAGAGAAACATCTTGAGAAAAAGCAGCTGTATCACCCTTAATATAAGGAAGAAATTTGAATACTTGAAAGCCTTTTCATGTACAGTCTAACACAAGCAATACCAGCCTCCCATAATTAGGACACCTTCCTGGATGAGATGTAAGATAAATATAAGGAAAAAATGTCTGCAGTCCAGGGAGGTTGCTTTTCTTCCTTCTGAGAACCAGAGCAAAAGCCCAATTAGTCTATTTGTTGGTATCTTGAGCAATTATTATTCTCCAAGTCTCATTAAAACAAAAGAAAGCAAAACAAAAACCCTGCCTTTGTCTCGGGTCATTCCAGAACATTTGCCCTCTGCTGTAATGTATCCAGGCAGGAAATGTTTTTCTTCTTCTTAAATGAACAGTGCAAGGATATTGTGGAGAATTAATGTAGGATAATATGCTATCAGCACCCTCCAGTTGTTTGTTATGGCCATTTTCAGCCCAAATGGGGACACTGAGTTCGCTTGAATTCTCATGGTTCTGGCAAAGTCAACTCTGCGTGACAACAAAAAAACCCAACAATCACTTCCTAAAAAGTTTCAGAGAGTTACTTTTCTCAGACTTATCTCACTATTTAATTCCACTGCTGAGAAGAAATGCAGTTTTACAAGAGACTTGCCCATTTACTGTATATTTGTCAGTGGTGACTGTACAGTTTTACCTTCTCACATGCTCTGCTTCTCTCTGGAGGAGATAATAAAGAGGACATACTCTCTTGTGTCCTGTGGATGGATGTAGCCCATGCTTAAGGTCACTCCAAAACAGACCCTCAATTGCAGTCATGGCTAAAAGCCTTTTCTAGAAAAGCCTTGTTTTGCTGGAGGCAGCAGACTTCGTAGGGATAGGGCATGCCAGAGATGCACAGGAATGTGAAGCTACTTCATAAGCACAACTGCCAACCTCAGGATGTTTCTCCACAGCAATTCTCTGTTATGAAGTTAATATGGATGTTTTATGCAGAAAGCTTTATGTTCTGAAGACAAGTCATAATGCCACTTGGGCGAGGATGGTTTCTCTCCCAGTTAAGTCTCAAGGCCAGGAGCAGAGCAAGGGCAAACCTCCTTTATGCATAGAGAAAAAAGGAGAGAATTGACAGCAGTGGAAATGATCTCAAACTTCCTCAGACGTTTTCCCAGAGAAAGCAGTTCTCAGGGTATTTAAGTGTCAGTGGTGTTGGCTGCTTGGTTACTTTATTGCCCAACTTGTGGCAGTTCTCCTCTATGCATATTTTGCACAGGTCCAAAAGGAAGAACATTTATAATTGCACCCAGAACGGAAAGCAAAGCTCATTTTCTAACTGTGGATGCCAGCTGGCAAGTACAGGGCTTGTTTTCTTTCTAAAGCATAAACTTTCTTTTTAGCCTTAGCAGCTACCTCCCACTTCCTCTCAAAATATGTGTTTGATGTTTGGTAAAGATCACTGTGGTGATAATACTGAGGAGAGGAAAATGGTAGGATGATGGTTAGGATGATAGCCACAAATTTAGGAAACCTAAATTAAAATCTCTGTCATATACTTCTTGTATTATCTTTGACAAATCACTGAGCCACAACAGACTTAGTTTTCCTCAAACTCTGTGCTTCAATTTCACATCTGTCAAACATGAAGCATAAGATTTCTGTAGCATGAACTTATTTAAATTCTGATTGTGAAGTTTCTGAATATTTGCTGTCATGGTGCCACATTGCTTTTTAAACTAAGGCTTTTGAAAGGGATAATTAAGATATATAACAAAAGGACTTGCTTTTACCTATTTGTTCATTCTCATCATGAGGAAGCTCAAAAATAAATGGTGTGGAACTGCAGAAGAGGATTTCTTCATCAGGAACAGATGAACAAACCCTTGCAACCTTTTTGGTAGAAACTGCTCCTCTGCTGAGTTTTTCAGAAGAATAAGTGTAAAAGAATGGCTGAAATAATAAATTCTTCTAAAAAAATATGGTTTCCTGTTGAGCAATCCAAGGCTTTATTGTTTCTCAGGAAGCAAAGAGCTGCAGAATCTTAAAAAAAAAAAAAAACAACACACTAGTTAGCACAGAAGACTAATGAAGTATCTGTTAACATTATGTGACATGCCTCTGGAATCTTATTTATTGCCCCAAGAATTCACCAATGATAATTTTGTGACTAGTTTTGTTTGTTTTGTGCAATTTAGAGTCTATTGATATGAAATATAATTTAAAATACATGAGAATGATAAACAGTTTATTTTATTTAAACACTTATTTTACTTTCTTCTTGCCAAGTTCCTATCCAAATCTATCAAGAAACTGATAAATAAAAGTTTCAATCCTGGGCCCACTGAGATAGGAAAGAAAATGATTGCCTGTAGTCAGAGTTAAGACAGCGCACTTTTACAAAAAAACAAACATACCCAAGCACTGAGGTCAGGGGTCTTTTTGAGTGAACCAGCACAAGGATCAGCTGGCAATTATGTAATGTAAGTGCACTGCTGTTGTGGGACTATTGCCTGTGATCTAGGGCTGAAGGGCTACAGAGTCCAGCACCAATGGAGTGTGAGCAGCATAACAGAACCCTCTCCAAATTTCCCATGGCTTGACCCAAGCTCTGCAACATCCTCTGGAAAGAGAAATAATATTTCAAGAGGGCAAGTTAATCTTCAGTTGGTTGCCTTAAAAAAGTAATTCTCAGTTTTGTTAGTGCAGTGCAGCAATGAACCCTTTTGCAGTGGTGACAGCTTCAGAGTGATGCCTATTTCCCACTCACCAATGCCATCTGCAAAGTTTTTACTGAGCTACTGCAGTAAGAAAACCTATGAGAGTTATTTTAATCAATGATCTTCTTCCCAAGCCTTAATGTTGTTAACTTTAAGAAGTCATTAGAATGCTGGCATGAACAGTAGACAATAGTTCCAGGTTTTAATGTATGCAAATATGGGGAGGAACCCTTTCTCATCTTTTAAGAAACAGAAGGGATTAATCTAAAATGGCATGCTTTATTACCCAAATCATGCCTTCTTCAGTGAAAAGCAATAAAAATGAGAGCCTGTGATTATTTCTGTATTTATGAAATAAAATGTTGTTGCCATTAGCTAAGAAATACTTTAGTGACAGTTTGAAACAAAAATCGCCAACACACTTTCAATATAGATTTTAAGGGTTCATTATTCTTGGTTTGTTTTATGCCAGTTGAACATTAAAAACAGATTTTCTGAGGCTTAGGAAGCATGCATCCTTTACATGAAGGCTAATCCTCAAACAAACATGCCTTCAACAATCAGTCAGTTCACTCTGTATAGCCAGGAATTCAAGTCACACAATCCTTATAAGATGCTTATTTTAAAGTACTATAATTTCCCTGCTTATCCTGTACTTTCTTCTCTAATTCAATGAAAAACCGATTATTACACAGGCATAAGAAATGTTTCTAATTTGGCTTTTTCCAGATCTTCTCTTAGCAGATATTACTCTCTCACAGATTGCCCCAGTTTAATATAGAAACTGCATAAATAAGGTGTCAGGAAAAAAGAAAAAAGTCAGAAAGAAATGGTGCACCTCTTTGGTTCCTGCAGAGAACAACTGCAGGTGAACAGATACATGTTTTCTGAAAGACATAATTCTACCCTGAGACTAGTGACAGCTGATTGAGGCCTAAAAGGTTCAGAGCGGCCTTTCCAAAGACTGGAGACAGATTAAAATTTGTCTAGTGTCACGTCAGGGGAAATGTTCTAGTGCAGATTCATTCAAGGACTCACAAACAACGGCAGCCATTTAAATTGGTTGTGTCAAAAAAAGTCTTGCTACAAATTTTCTTGAAATTTGAAGACAAAAGGAGATTAAAAACTCCATATCTCAATTTTGTAGCTCAGTCAACCTTTTCCATTTTCTAAGTCATGGGTGAATAGTGCTTTCAGGTAGAAGCCCTGTAAAAACAGGTTATGTCATCTTAAAATACAAACTTGCCATTCTAGCTTAATTTAATTTTGAGTTCTTGCCTTTATTTTAAAACAAAATTAAAATCAAATTAAGATTTGATAACATGAAGAATTTAGCAAACAAAACCCTTAGAAGAAAAGCTATCCTTCCCTGATTCTAATTCCAGTAATTTTGTGAGATGGAGTATTCTCTCTCTCACTCTCATACCAGTGTATCACCATACAATGCTGGTCATTTTAATGTCAATTATTTATGCTTTTTCTGAAAATGTGAGATATTTATGTACAGCAATTTGGCTGTACTTTTATTATTTCAAATATATTTATATATTGCCATCTTCCAGCATAACTTTATAGGTATGTCACATTCTTCCTGGCAATTGGAAGGCTTTCAATCCCTACTCATCTGTATGTCTAAATAGAGAGGAAGGTAATTATTGCTATATTGTAATAAAGTAATTATTGCTATATGGTATACATTGGAAAGTAATTATTGCTATATTGTCTCCTGTCATCTCTTCTGTACCATCTACACAGGTATTCAATATGGAAGTAATTATTTTTGTTTACATTTTCATATCTTTCAATGACTTTAGATATAAAAATATCTTTGTGTCTATGTCCCCTGATCCCTGTAGGAGGGGAAGACCATAGCATTCTGCACAGCGCTGTACTGTTAAAGAGCTGCATGAAGGTAGAAAGGAGTCTGCTGGCAGGGCCACTGTGTGAGTTGCCCCGGCAGGGTTTGGTATAATCCATCTGATTGTATTGCCTTTAAAACCTGTTAAGATACTGGTAGAAAAGTGCCTAGAGGGTAACCCTAGAGCTAAGCTTTCTGAGAATCACAGGTATTATTGTAAAGAAATAGCAGAACCTGAAGCTTTTGTAAAGCCAGGGAATGAATTCCTGGTTTCCTTTAAGGCAGCAAGGATTTTGCTAGTGATCCTACCAGGTATACCTGTTCAGGTGAGATGCGGGGCTCTTCCTTCCAGCAAACTTTTGAGTAGCAACAGGTCTAAAGAAGAGCATTTTTTCTCATCTAGGGGAACATAAGTACTCTTCACAGCTGAATGATATGTGGGATGTGGGGCTAGAGACAAAAAAATAACAAAACAAATATTCCCCTAGACTATTTGCAGCCATCTGTAGTTATGTCGCAGATCAAGAAAATGGCAAAACATTTTTTGCCCATCAGTTTTACTACAGAGGATCAAAGATTTAGCTACAGTAAACTACCTCACTTTGCCTTTCTTTCTTTTTCCTTTCCTCCCAGCGTAGCCCAAATCCGAGGTTCTCCAAACCATGGTTACTCACAGGATGTTGTTTTACCCAAGCCCCTGGGCCAAACAGCAGGTGTAGCACAAGGCTGAGAGTAAGCCTCTGGGCAAAATGCTAATGGTCATTTTTTGCACAGCTGACAGATGTGTGCTTCCTCTGAGGCTGTCCCTGCTACAGGGAAGGTCTGGGCTCTCCAAGTGGTGTGTGTGTACAGCTGCTCATGGGAAGTAGAGGAATAGACCTTGCTTGTAAGCAAGCTGTCCTATTCGCCCTGAATTTGAGACTGACCTTTTATTTTCTGGTGGAATCTAAGACCAGATGGCCTTTTACTTCTTGAAATCAAGGTTATGTACAGGGCTCACGTGATGATATTAATGATTGATGATTAGTAGAAGGAAATACCAGGCACGTGGCCTGTTCTGTAGGGGATCATCAAGCTAGACATGGTAGCTGTATTTCAAGAAAATGCCTAAGAGCCTAAAGGCTTTCTAATAGATTTAAAAGTTTTATGATCTGGAGTAAGGTAATCAAATCTCATGCTTCAGGGCACATGTTGATCTCCACAGGAACCAGGAAGGCATTTCCCACCATGAGAGCTTTATGCAGATGTCTGGGTGGTTTCCATCTTTCCCCAGATTGATGGTAAATGGAGCCTGTTGGTAGCAGGACACTTGAACTGCATGGAGTGACCCCCACATACCTGTGTCCCCATGTAGCTCTTAAAGAGCTAAAGATTTTGAATCCTATAGAAATGAATGCATTATGACAGGAAAGCTCCTGCAAAATACCTTCAAAGGGAAACTCTAGGCCAGCTTTCAGTCTCTATTAGGTAGGTGCAGTGCTCACTGAATGCACTCCCAGAACAGAGAACAATACTTGGCAAGCTGCTTCTGATGAGGAAAAATGATTAATGTCATATGTCAAGTGCTCGTAAAATAGTGTGGCACTTGTACACAGTGTCTTTTCTCATCTTAGGTATGAGGCTAGTCACTGCATCAAAGCAAAGCAGAGTGTTCACAGCATAGTTTTTGTTCTCCAGCCCCTAATGCATTGTCATGCCAGCCAGCTTCTCTGTATGCCCATCTGATAAAATCTGTGCACTGTTTTGGCTGCCTCCTGCTCCTCTTCTACTTTTAATTGTCTCTGTGGCTTTCTTCTTCCCTTTTTTGTTTTTCTTCTCATTCTCTTCTGCTCAACTGAAGGAAATAATTTGTCAGTTGTTATTGAAATTTTTACTTTGATCTGGATAATGTAAAATATTTTAATCTGGAATGAAATATGATGCTGCCACTCTGTCATTAGAAAAAAAAATTCTCATGGGAACATTTATATAGGCATGTATATATACACATAATTAACAGTAGCATGGACAAAAACAAATGGTTTCAGCAAGACAGTATTTACCATCAGTTCAAGCCAAGACTTCTTAATTTTTTCTGCTTGGAACACAATGTTTAAGAATGTTTTCCTTATGATGACACAGTCGATGTCCCTTTTGGGTCCAAAGTTAATATCCCTTTTGACACCTCAGTCAGTATTTTCCCCAAATAATACTCTATATTTTTGTCATTATTTTTCACAGCCTTGTAAATGTTGTGATGGCGCAGCCAAAGAAGAGTTTTGAAAAGCTACATCTCAGACACCAAGGTCAAGAAAAGCAATTGGCTCCTCATATGCTTTGTGAGTTTAATGACCAAAAAAACTTGAGTTTTTGTAAAACTAACCCTCTGTGAAAGTTTTTGTGAAAGCTAGCCCTCTGTCTGGGAGAAAGAAGACAAAGTAGTCAAATTACTCTGTCATTTCTTTTTTATTTACTAGTTAATAAGGGGGGAAAATGTAATGCAGACCATAACAGTGTTACAGTTGTCATTCTGCATGGAAACATCAGAACAAGGAGAAACAATTCAGAGAAAATACTACTGCTGGAGAAAAGCCTCCAGTGTTCATCTTGGGATATACCCAGAAATGCTGGAGCAGACACACTCTCAAAACTGTGCGCCTTTGAAGTGAAGCAGGAAAACAAGGAGTGACAAAATGGTCACTTGTACCTATTTCTCTAAAGGAAGGCCCAAGATGATTTGATACGACTTTACTCACCCTTGTGAAGTTGTCATGATCTCCTTGTTCTTTCCTAGGGTTTGATACAAATGGCAGACTTGAGAAGTCTGAAGAACATGAGATCTGTGGATTTTAAGAAGTGGTTTGGGGAAGGGAGAGTGATTAACCTGAAGTGGGCAAATACTAAAGCTGTGACTTGTGATGCAGGAGGGTTGGCCTTGGAGAAAAGGACAAGAACTTTTATCCTGCTGCAGGAAAAGAAGGAAATCCAGTGGACAGAATATTATCAGAATTTTTCTTAACGGTTTTGCTTTTTTGTGTACCAGAATGTTTCAGTACTAGAAAGCAGTGGAAGCAGAGATTATGAGAAACACAGCTGCAGATATGTAGGACACAGCTGCAAACAGCTTCTAGAACATGCTTTATTTGCTTCTTTGCTTCAGCAGAAGACCACCTTACGCTCAGTGAGAGAGACTAGAAGTAGCCCACAATCATCAGCCAATCAGTCAAACACAACTCTCCTAGGCAGAGTAAGGGAGAATGCATAACCTGCAGTTTTTTCAGTGGGTTGGAAGGTAAGAGGAGCAGAGTGTCTGGGCAGGGAGAGAAGCATGCAGGAGATGTGAGAAGGTGAGTCTGTTCCACCTTGGAAGTTTAAGGAGCCAGTTTGTTGCCATTGCAACATCACTTACAAAACACAAGCGCAATCCCTAATGAGCTTATCTTTTAAAATAAGAGAAACTTTTCTTGCCTCAGAGTACTTGTTATGTACTCTGCTCAGAGTGTGCTGTTCTCTTTCCAAAAGCTTTTCATCCTAAAGTGAGTTTTCGCCAGCCGGTCTGAGACGGAGCTCTGTGAAACAGCATGGCAAAAGAACAAGGCTGCATGCCATTCAACTTTAATAAGTCATGGGAGAAGGTATTGTTTAGCCTTGCAGAGTTTATACTCTCAGATTTATAACTGTAAGTAATTAAAAAGAAGCAAGCCATCTTGGACCTGTCTGTGCTCCAGCTCTTACAGGGCCCAGTGTCTCGCGTCTGGCATGGCTCAAGGGTCTGTGTCCTTTTTGAAAGAGAAGGGACTAATTGGGTTGGCTGCTCCTTGCTAATGGTGCAGGCAGCTCTGTGGGTACTGGGGAGAGTTCATGGGGTCTCCAGGTTGGCTAGGGAAAAAGAACTTTGCTAAACTTTTCCCTTCTTACAAAGCAGACTTTTTGGACTGTTGCCATCACAGCGACTCCAGTATTTGGTACCTTTGTACAAAGCTTTGGATCTTGAGGATTTGGGCTGGGGAGTGGGTGCGCATGCAAAGCCACAGAAGAGCTGGGGTTCCATGCTGCCTCAGGGAGGCAGGTGTGACCAGAAGCTGGGAGCAGGCTGGAGAGGCATGCAGAGGTGGCAGATCTCCCTAGGAGTCTTGTCTGGCTTGTAAAATGCACTAGGAAGGATCCTGGAGTTCTAGTTCTCATATGACCCAATCTCTTAATTTCACTGCATAGTCATTCAGACCTTCTCAGAGGTGTGTGCTGTCTTTGTGACCCACTATCTGAGCTCCCTCCATATGATTACTACTGTACCTATAGCCACCAGATCTGTATACTCAAGTGGTCATGAATATTCATTATCAGCTTCTTTGATTTTGGTTTGTTTTTTTTTTAAGGTGATAAAAGCTGTAGTGAAAACTTGTGCCATCTGAGAAGGTGTTTTTTCAGTCATTTTGACTGAAAAAGCCTGGGGCAGCACACACTATGCACTGTTATCTAGATTTTAATAAGTGTAGAGACAACTACAAAAGACTCCCATTGTTCAAGAGCTGTTCTGTAGCTGAACATATGTGCTGAAGCACAGTGGACAAAATATTAGCAAAAGTGCCCAATGTCTTGAGAAGTTTAAATACAGCAATGGCAACAGCCTGGTTGCTGATGCACAGTCCTGCCTGCTGTCTTCTGGGGTTTGGATACACCAAAACACCTGGGCTTGGAGCCACAGACCTCAAAATATCAGTATCAGAGCAGAGGATGATTTATTGTTCTTAAGTCCTGAACGTAGACATTTGCACAATTATTTAAAGATGTTAAGTATCAAAAGATGTAAGTAAAGATGTAAGTATTATCCTCTGGAGGCATGGTGGTTTCTTTTTGGCAAATTTGGGACAATAATTAGGAACTGTGGCAAAACTACTTGAAATTCAGAAGGACCACTGAGATAAAACACAGGCCTAGACTAAAAGAGAAGAATACATCATCAAAAGAAAGAAAGACTGTTCTTTCATAAGGAGAAAAAAGTTCATAAGGAGAAAAAAGAAAACCAGGTAGTATCATCATGACAGAAGAAGGTATCTATTGGGCATAAGCCATTCTGCAAGAAAGAAATAAAATAAATTATAGAATGAAAGGAAGTATTGACACTTAAAGTGGAGACTCTAGTCACAGAGATGGAAACTTTCTTATTAGGGTATAGATCGTTGAAGCATTAGTCTGCTAAACTTCTTGCTGAGACCCGTGGACACGATGGTTACTGCCTTTGCCAGTCAGAATAGAGAAAGGGCTAAGCTGCACTCTGGGTGCCACTTGTCACAGAGGATCCACCACCAGCAGGAGTTTATGCTTTTGGCTGGCATAGCCTTCCCCAGGCACTACTGCTGCCTCTGTCTCTGTGCTCTGGAGCAGATAGGATTGATGATGAGCATATGCACCACAAAAAAAAGAGCAAAGTGAATACTTCTGCCTCCTTCAGGTCCACTGAAAGTGGTTCACAGTCTTGCTTCTTGATCAGAGTATTTCAGAAAGCCTCTTCACTGTCCTCCTACAGTAAGGACCCCAACAACTTAACCACAATAACAGATCATTAATAACTTTATTGATGCTGATGGAACATTTAACACTCTGCATATATCATTTAAACCAGTTTACTGGATTGGATAACCTATCTCCATTTTGATGAGCTCTTTCAGATGGCAAAATAGAGGATTTGCATGCAAAGTCCCCACTGAGAATGATCCTGGGAACGTTCAGACCACAGATAGTATCTAGCAATTATTTGGGGGTGCTGGCTGGCAGAGACCTAAAGCATACCTGGGAGCCCTCTAACAGGACCTGTGGAGACAATTGCATTCCAGTGCTTAGCACTGTTCTGGGCACTGTGTAATTTGCTAACACAGACATAGCCTCACTGTCTGAAGTTGTTTACTCCAGGGAGCTTCTCAACTCCAGGATCTGGATACATGTTTCCTTGCCTCCCAACCATGTTCTGAAGTGAGGGAAAGCCAATTTCATGCTCTTGGGAAGGAGACTTGAGTACACAAGTGAGAAGGGTGACTGACTATCCAGACAACTGTGGGACCAGAGTGCTCTGGCACACATTTCACCATTGGTCACAGTCACTCTTATTAGAGTGACTTCTTATATTAGAAGGTATTTCTTCATTTAGTGCTAGTCCTAGGCCTTCTTAATGTTTGTGGCAGCAGGTCTTTGTTTGCATCTATTTTTCTTCTGCCCCTTTTCTATGGAAAATGGCTATGTTAGCTCCTGAATTCCTTCCAGAGCACTATCTGGGCATGAACAGTTCTGTAATTAAACCAAATTATTTTAGCTCACAGGAATAACTGAGTGAAATTTATCTGAGAGGAATGATGTATATGATCCCAATGGAAGCCTGGAAAGACTTTATCAGCGTGTCAGAATAATTTCCCAGCTTAAGTAGACAGGCCTAGAATAGACTTATGAGATGCATGTGTATTACTAAGAGCTTTCCTATATTATTTTCACTGCACTTGCTTAAAAATACCCTGTATGGAAACAAAGAAGATTTTATTTTTAATTGCACATTGGGCAAGCACTTAGGAGTTATGTCTTGAGCCCAGCAATGTGACTACTGCTCAGGCTGAGAGCTTCAGAGTTCATCAGAACTGCTCAAGAAATGGTAAGTGGAGGTTCATCTTCTCCCATTGCATTCATGACGTGCTTCACAGTACTAGAGACTTTAATGGTGTTAAAAGAGGTCAGAAGGGGTTTTGAATCTCAGAACATCTGTCTGTCAAGACCCACTTCTGGGGTCATGACCCCACTTTCAATTATACTGCCAAGCTTGTGCATAAAAGTAAGGTTGTGACCTTTGTTTATGAACTCGTGACTTAAAATAAGTTCTGGGAAGAGAGAATAAAAAAACATTTGCAAAGCAGTGTATACTTGGAATGCATGTCAAGTGTAGGGTACTTTCCAAAGAGACAAGACTAGGGTGAGGTCATGCACACATGCAATGCTTTGTATTTCTGTTTAGGTCATTCTTTTTCTCCATAAAAAGGAAAGAACTAACCATTCTCAAGGGGGAGAGAAATATAGCAGCAGCAGGGTTCTGTTTATTAGGTGATTTAGATCTCTGTCCTGAATTCAAATCATCAAAGTGCAGGAGTTACACACCTAGAAGTATATAGTAAAATTTTCCATTGGAAACTGGGGGTTCATTTGTTGGAAATCAAGATAGAGTGTATGCTACAGCAGATTAAGGTATTAGCCAGTCAGAGGATGACTGTGAAACACAGACAGGACCAGTCCTGAACAAGTCACACGTCATCCTAAGATTTATCAGATATGATATTTTCATCATAGTATAGCGATGAGTCCAAAGCATCACTGGAAATTTAACCACTGGTTAAATACCTTTCCTAATGCATTTTGTTCAGCAAAGCGTATTTAAACAAAACATGTGGAGAGGACGATTGAAATGGCCAGTGGATGACAGTTCTGTCTTGCAAGGTAGAGACTGAGAAGGACAGTTAAACAAAGCATGGGTTGCACTTCCCAAGTACATTGCTGAGTAAAGGAAAGCAGGGGAAAGAACACTCTGAGATTAAAGACCATGTTGCACTTATTTTTTTTTTCTAATATGACTATGAATCACTCTGGGTTAGAAACTGAAAGAACTGGCAGTACTGCAAAGTTTTAGCAGACTATGATGAGTCTGGAGCAAGGAACCAAACTAGTTTTAAGACACATCTTGCTGAATGGAATTGTATGGTTAGATGTATGCAGTATCAGGAGACAGGGACCAATTATACAGACATTGAACAGGTGACATTGCTAGTCCTCAGGAACAAGAATATCTTTCTGCCAGTAGTGTATCCTGGGTATGGCACATCACCCAAAACTCTCCTTAGCCTGAGACTGGAACATGTACAGAAAACTAAGGTGGAGTTTGGTCTGCTGCTCTGCAGCAGATTTTCTGCTGAAGAGAATTGTTTTCCAGATATGCAGCCAACATTGTGCATTGCTCAATGTCATAACATTGCTTGCAGTTATATGCAATTCTTCTCACTCTACAGTGTTTACCACTTCTAAATGTGGGTAGTCAGTCATAATAGCATTCTTATAGTGTTAAGAAATGTCTTCCTACCCCATTCGCTAATTTCATTTTATGTGAAACAAATGTGATTTTCCTCAGTTCTTAACTATTTTAATTCCATATATTCTTTTCATGATCAATTGAAATGTTTTTACTGAAAAGTTTACACAAATTTCCAAGAAAATGTTTTATTCCTTTTCCTCCATCTGAGATTCAGGTGGTAACTTCATAAGGATTACAAAAGTGACAGATGCTCGTTCCTACCTTGTGCAATTTACTGACTTTTCAAACCAGATTTATTCTGGAGAAAGAAAAGACAATTCATACTCTAATTCTTTGTAGAGAGTGCAAGCCTGTTGTTCACACAGTTCAATTATGCAACAGAGAGCAAGCAACACTCTTAGTCTTCCAAAAATCCACAACTGCATTGAAGCTCAGGTCCTCATTGGAGTTTAATCACTGGGACTCCAGCCCATCAGATATATATACACATACATGTACATATACATATACATATACATATACATATACATAAATATACACATACCTATACATGTATATTTTCTCTTTTAAATTTTCTCTTTTAAAAAAATATCAATAAAGGAAGCTCTTCCAGACTCAGGCCAAAGAAGACTCCCCTGGAGGAATATGTCACATAGAGAGACAATAAAATTGAAATGTCCTTTCTTCTAATCATGAGAAACCTTCCCTAATCACCAAGATCTGTAAAGGTCAAGTACCCTTGCATTGACTCTGCATAGCTTCCTCCGCATTCATGGGTGTATCCCACTAGGTTCTGTGGAGTTACACTTGTCCAGTTTGTATAGAAGTTCCCTGATTTGATCCTTGTCCTCCAAGGGGAAGTCTTCCTTGCAGCAGACTTTCCCACTAATCTCAGGAGCCTGGGATTCCTGAAGGCTGCTTTTACCAGTAAAGACCAAAGTGAAGAAGACCTGAACACCATGTGTCAAGACACTTTTCTGGGTCTTTCAGCAAAGGGCAGCTGTCCTATTCAGCAGCAGATCCACATTTTCCATAGCATTTTTTTGTTGTCTTCATGTCTTTCACCAGAATCAATTCCAGGTGGGCTTTGGCTTTATGAATCCCATCCCTGAACAATACAGCAATGTCTCTGTGCTCCCTCTGTGTCACCTCTCCCTGCTTTGACCTCTTTTATATTTGCTCTCTTCTTATATTTGAGGCTGATCAGGATATTCTTGTTCATCCATCCAGGCCTCCTGTCAACTTTCATGATTTCTTTCATTTGAGAATGGGCGGTTTTTGGTATTGGAGGAGGTGATCCTGGGAAACCAGTAAGAAGCATCAGCACAGCTGAAGAAAACCAGTGAGAAGCACCATGGAGAAGAAAGAAGCCAATGAGCACAGAGAAACAGGCAGCAGCTGTTATGAACACAGTCCAACTTCCAGGACCACCCACTGCTTCACTGCAGGAATTGGGGTGGACTGAGTATATCCTGCAGCAAACGAATAAGGGAAATTGAGACTAAAATTGAGGAGGGTAGGTGTTTGACTTAAGGTGAGCCTGAGGAAGGAGAGGAAAAGGTGTTTAGTCGAGTGATTAATTGTTTATGTTATCTTTTTTTTTGTGGATAACTGGATCAGTGATTGAAAATGTCTTTTAATTGGTAATTCATTAAATTAAGTAAAAGTTGCCCGGTTTTTGCCTTTGAAGCTGGCAAGTGCAATAGCCAAACCTTCACTCCATGGACATCTTTCAGCATATTCTGCTTTGATAAAATGGAGATGCATTAAAATCTTTGGAAACTACAGGTAAGATTAAGAGTCATTATCCTGTCTGAGTACTCCGAAAAGGGGAACATATACAAAACTAAAGGAAGGTTTAACTACATTAATACTAGGCTGACTTAAAGGTAATTAATGTAACCAGCTGATATGCTGGTTTGAATTTATTCCTGTACTTCTGTAATTGCTCAGCTCCCAGACTACATCTGGTTTATATCTGTTTTGGAATCATGGAACAGACACACAAAAGGCTGGTAACACCTTCTAGATGCAGGTCAACCTTTTCATCCTCCATTGAAGCAAGGTCATTTAGCAGCCCAGGAACACTCCTGTTTCCCTTTGTCTGGTTCTCTTGCCTTTTGGCTTTTTTCTCCCCAGGTGCGAGGGTGGATGAGAGCTTACTGAGTTGGTTTTGAAAATGTAAAATGTGAAGAAAGGGAAATTAGACCCTGGCTGTGGTTTAAATTGAAATAGAGATCAATGTCCAGCACTTTTAAGCATAACGGGTGTGTACACATTTTGGGAGCAGTTCTGTAAGTTTGATGTAAGTCAGTCTGCTTGTGTAATTCTACCATACCTTGTCCAGATTCCTGTCTGCAGCTATGTTTATTTTAGAAAATGTCTCTCCTAGTATTAAAAAAAAAAAATCAAAAGTTTTGTTGTTCTAGCACAGTTCACAGTAAAATCAGGATTAGAATTCAGTTTCTCAAAAACAAAGATCTGCTAGCTGCCACACTGACTAAGCTATTTTATCCCTTGTTACGCTCTGAACTCTTAAGTGGACTCAGAGATTTGCCTACTACCACAAAGCAGTGTGTGAAGCAAAGGCCCTGTAGAAGGCTGGGTGGCTTCTAGAGTGACTAGGTGATTTCTGATTACAAATGAAGGTGGGAATTATGTCCCAATGGGTGCTTCTAAGCTTCATGCTGAGGCTGCTGCATGGTCCCATGGCTACTGCTAGAAGTAGGAGAAGATGTGCTAGGTGCAGTTTCAGCATATATGGTGAAGAACATTTCTTTTTGCCATCTATCTTGTTTGTAAGTGGGACAGTTACCTATGATTGAGAGATCATTTTTCACTTAATAATCCCTTCCTCTGCAATTACACTGAATTTGAAACCAGAGCAGTTTTTTATAGTTCCTGTTGAGATCCGGAAAGAGTTCTGTGGTACTAGTGGAAGAAAGTAGATTTCCAACATTATTTGTTTTAATGTCTAAGGGGATGGGTTGCTCTAGCAACTGGCTCAGGAAGCACTAAAAAGGATGGAGTAATCTAGAAAATACTATACTAATGGCCTGTTTTACAGAACCCTGAGCAATGGTGAGTATCTCTTTGTCCTGGATACTTACTCCATTCATAGCAAATATGTTATTGTACTAAGTTTCCTTCTGGAAAGCTTTGTCTTGTCAGTAGATGTCTGCCAAACTTGCCTAAGACAGGGTCTGACCTGTGTGTTCTCAAAGTTTATGATCTCAGAGGATGCAAGACTTTCAGATACATTAGTTTTACCTTGCCAAAACAAGCTGAGAAATATCACTCTAAAAATAGCACTGTCTTTTGGCTCTGAGCATGCTTTATGTAAGATATTCCTAAAACTTAAAAAATTAATAAATTACTCTGCAGAAACAAACTGCAAAACTGAAGAGTATTATAATTTTTTTCATTTTTTATTTGTCATTCTTTACTCCTTTTAGGGTCAAATCCTGCCGCATTTTTTAATATACAATGGTTTGATGGTTTGGGTAGGTTTTTTATTTGGGTTTTTTGTTTTTCTGGTTCTATGTTTTTGGTTTTGGGGTTTTTTTGGTTTTGTTTTTGTTTTTTCTTTTGTTTTTTCTTTTTTCTTTTTTTGTTTATTTCTTCTTTTTTTTTTTTTTTTTTTGGTAGTCCTAAGATCTCTGATGATAAAGATTCTACCAGGAACTCTGAATAAAGCAGAATCAATTTGATTTAGGTGCTTACTGTATAGAGGGATGAAAGGAATGTGTCTCCAAAGAGATAATATTCAAATAAATTTAGCCTCCTCTTAAGTTCCCTGTCTCATCTATCACTTACAGCTGCAGTTGAACTGAAAAAATCTGGTACCTTGCTTCATTGGAAGAATCTGATGAAACATTAATACTTCCTGCAGCATGAGCAAAACAAGTGTTCAATTGTTGGACCAAAATGTTTTTTTGCCTGGGGATATTCTGTCACCCTTCTCATCATGACACTGAGTCTGTGAAAATGCACTTTTGATACATATGTGCTACGCACATGTTTTGCAAGTTAGGAAATGTGAACTCTCCACTGAGAGGTGAATTGTTTTGTCAGCTGAATAAGTCTGGGAATAAAACAGAGGGCAAAAATCTACAAAAGAATTTAAGACTGTAACTCTTTCTCAGGCACCAATGCTCACTGGGAAACAGATGAATGATAGGAACCAAAATACCTATGTGGATCTTGGCCTATATCTTGTTGATCCTCGTCCAGTGCCTTTTCTTGATGGCTTCTCTTTCTCTAATCATCTCCATGTTTCCTGAAGTCCTGGTTTATAGCTATTTTGAGACTCACCTTGCAATACAAGAATAAAGGATGATAATTCTTTCTGGGCTTTGAGTTGGTAATATGAAGTCTGACACACCTTGCAGTTTATATGAGAGGTCCATCAGTGTGCTGGCTTTGAAGGTGCCCTTGTAATGGTTCTTATGTGAACTTGGCTGCCTGTCAGCAGCATGACTGCACAGTTTTGGTAAGCTTGGAAAGCTCCTTTAAAGGCTTGCAAAAGGGAAAGGCCTCATTTCAGCACATTTTTACCAGTGACATAATCCTCTCTTAATATTTTTGTATATAAAGCATCATGTCATTTCCCAGGTCAAGAAACTCATTCCCAAAGAATGTATGCCTCTGACTCTGGGAGAGAGTGTTTTTAAACAAAAAATTGTTGTTGCTGTTCAGCAGCTTTCCTGGGTGTCTCATTCTTTAGCTGATCCACATTCTTTCCCAGTGAGCAAGAGGATGATAAGGCACTAGTGCCTATTTATAACTTGGCAGAAATGCTTGTTTAATGATGCAGTACTTGGTGAAGGAAAAGGAGAGAAAAAGCAGCCCAGTCCTAAATGCTTGCCCTGAGTTCTATTGTAGGTTATACCTCTGTGTTGGCATCCTTGTTGGTATGTGGAGGGCACCATGTGTGACTTGGCCTTTGAGAGCAAAATAAAACTATGGGTTCAGAGCTGCTGAAAATGAGTCACCAGGAAACCATGTGTTCTTTCATCTCCTCACAGTTTTGTGTCTGATTCTTGTTTCTCTGAGAATGGCTATTTATATGATGGTAGTGCTTAGAGGCCCTGATCCAAAGTGAAGCCTGCATTGCTAGGCTGTGTGCAAATACATGGTGAGACACAGGCTCTGCCCTTACAAGTCAGTGATCAAAGAAACCCTGACAACAAAAGATAGGACAGGAAATGGATATGATGTGACTGTCCAAAAATTATGTCATAGTTCAATCACTTGCATACTTTTCATCTTCTCCCTCCAAACAGTTAAGAATTAGTAGGAGGTAAAACAAAACTCCAGAGGCAAGAGTTCAACTTCGGTGAATAACGGGCCATCCTTGTTTGCAGCCTTGACCTGGATGAGAAAAAGAGGGATCTTGGTTCTGTTTTCTACAGATGTCCTCACCACAGTGGTATGAAGATGGCAGTTTTCCAGCCTTGCTGATTTTGTGACTCTACTCTTTTACTTTCAGTTTAAATCTCCCACATTAAATATATATGACATCAGAAATTAATTGTCATCAGCTCAGAGGTAGCCTCCATAGAGAACAACTTTCTTTTTAACACCCTGTTCAGATGGGATTGTGGGAGAATTGACAAGGAATCTCCTTTTTGCCAGGCTAGAAGTCCAGGGTGCTTGTTTTCTAATCTGGTAGGGAATAGATTGATTATTATATTCTTTTTCTAAGAGGTGGGAAAAGCTCAGTATTAGGAAAGGAATGTTAGGAACAGACAGCACAGCTTTAGCAAATTTTCAATGAACATGACATTTTTCTTTCTGTGAGGTCTATATCCATATTGTTTCACTCAGCAGAAGAAAAAGCAAGCCACCACTTCACCCACACAGGCTGTCTTCCTGGATGTCATTTTCTGGTGTGTCTGGTGTGCTAATATCTGTTATAGAAAAGATTTGTGAAGAATGATTTTAATAAAACTAATCATTTTCTAAAGATATCAGAGTTCTACTGGAATCACTTCAAAGTGTATTTACTACATCACTGGCTGAAACTCTTTTTAAAGACTTTGGTAGGGTGATCTTTTAATTCCCCACATATTTAGTCAAATTGTACTCTTTACTGTAAGAAGTTTTTGTTATGAGCTTTGATTAGGGAAAACCAGTCTCTGCTTACACCTGTAAATATTTGAGCTAGAAAAATTTGAGGAAACTGCAGCCCTATTTATTTAATATATTAATTAATTTATTAGATTTGTTTATTATTATCCTGATTCATGAGCAATACTGCTCTGGAAATTTAAGCATGTGATGGACAAAAGGAACTTCTGAATGCCTGGGCCAACTGTAATGGAAAAGTGAGCTATAAACCCCCTGCCTAGTACTAAAGTACTAAAAATATCTTTTTGAAGTGATGCCTGCATTGTGCTTAGGAGCCACAGTCCTAGACTATCAACATAATGAGGATAATATTGTCAGGCAAGGTCAAAAGGGGGTGACTATTCCAGAAATTTATGGTCTATTTAAGAGAAGATGATAGACCTGGATAAGACTGGTTACAGGTATGTTCAACTGTTTTGACTGTGTCAACCCTACAGTAGCCTGAATTTTGTTAAGTTTTTCTCAGGCATCATATCAAAAGAGAGATTTCAGTAGGGGTTCAAAGACAACCAGAAAAATCACTTTGTTTTAGAGACCGTATCTGAAATCTGAAATATGGGGAGTTAAGTCACTGTAAAAGATGGAAGTCAACTATCAGTATTGCTGAAATAGGAAAATATATAGGAACTAAATAGTGAGCAGCCTGAATTTTTCCTCTGATATGAGAGAGTAAAGAAAAATAGTTTAATTCCAAGAAAGAAGCGACAGTAGTCTAAGAGGTGGATTAGGAAAATTATTATTGTACTAACTTTCTGGATGGCTAGGAGAAAGATAACCCTGTATGAATAAAAGCAGAGGAAAGAAACAAAAGAAACAGATGGCAAGGTGGCATGGCTGGGCAGCACATCATCTCATGGAAGAGCAGCTCTTTACATCCTTTTCCCACAGCAGTGAGAGAGGCTGAGGAACTGTCTTGCCAAACAAGTGCTCTGTGCAACTGTGACTTGTAAAATGGGGGTTTCTTTGGCTGTGAGAAGACAAAGCTCCTACTTATTCCCTATAAAATTACCCTCTTCTTCTGTTTCATTTGTCTAAATAGAAAACACAGAGGAAATATTAATCTGTGCTCTGTTTTCCTTTACTGCAGGGTATGAATGCCCAGGAAAGCAGGAGGTGACACATTTGCGAGGGACAGAAGGCAAAGCCCTTCCCACAGCTCCTGAAGTGGCCAGAGATTGCCCAGGCTTGTTCCACAGCAGTGAATCCCTCTGCCTGGTGTACACTCATTTTGTATAATGAAAGATGAATGAAGCAAACCAGATAACTTGGCCTTGAGATGCTGCAGTTGTGAACAAATTGTCCAGAATAATAATATTCAAAAGACACAAACCTCACAACCCTCCCAGACTGTGGATTTTCCTTTCCCCATGCTGAATCCATTAATTTAGATATTTTGAACAAGGCTTAAGGAGGGCCTTAAGTCTGCAGGTATTGACTGCCACCAGTTCATACAATCACTCCATGGGTGGGATTTAAAAAAAATACTCAGAGGTGGCCCACAACAGAATTCCATTTTCTTTGTGTAATTTATTGGCAAAAGGATGGAATTTTCTTTTTCCTACTCACATTAATGAAGCAGGCCAGGCTGTAACAGATAGCTGATGTCCCCACAGTTTAAAAAGCATATACTCGAATGAAAATATAATGCAGCCTTCTTACAAACTGTGAAATTGGACAGCCTGCAACCATTCCACCTCTGAGACATTGTGGGTAGGGACAATGTCATTTTTTCTGTAAGAGTACTGCTCTCTAACTCTACTCTGACCACTACAGAAAGACCCTTCTCAAGTCAAGTTTTATTCAAGTTTCCAAGTGCATGTGAGAAAAGAAATGCTGTTTCCAGTGGAAGATAAATTATTCACAACTGTTACATCCTTAAAACACACCCTATCTCTGCTTGTACTAGTATGGGCAATAAAATGCTGTGCATTTCAGCCCTACCTCCAGAAACTTGAAACACATTGTTCAAGATTAAATACAATGTAGACTTTAGTGAAAAAAAAACCAAACAAAAAAATCTGGAGAGATTGAAAGCAGTGTACAGTGAAGTTGCATGCCAAATAAATTTCCCCTGAGCTGCTGGTGATGGCCCAGGTGAGGGCGTCTAATTTAGGTAACAGCACTACTTTTTCTAATGAAAACTTGAGATTAACTCCTGTAATTGGTACTCCCGGTCTAGAAAATGTTGGTGGTAACTCTCAGTTTTTTCTGTTGTTCTGTAGTAACTCACTACGGTAATATTGTATAAGACACATTTGTTTTTTCATTGAACAAAAGAAGTATTTCATTTTGCATTTCATTCATTGCTACTAATGAAGGTCTTCAGGGCCAGAACAATACAAAGAGATTGGATTTTTCCAATCCATCCAGATCAAATTCTAACCTTGGATCAAATGAGGAACTTGATAGTCTTCTCACAGCATTTGTTTTTACTGTCCCACAGGCTGACAGAACAGATGATTGGCAGTTTCTGCTCAGAATATTTCCTTACCAGTTTTCTATAAGTGTGTTGGAGCTGTCTGGGAAACCTAACATGAGGATTGCTGTCACATCTTAGTGCTTCTCAGGAAAAAGTCAAGAAGTTACTCAGTTTAAAATATGTTTTAAGTGTTGATGGAAACGGGACATAGGCATATGTATAGTGTTTGTCTGAATAAAGCCATGTCTTTGAAAGTCTAGCCAAGGTGACTGCTCAGACCAGTATCCTGCATTTAAAACTAATTAATATTTTTCTTAGTCCAGAAGGAGTAATTTCTGTCATGATTAGAGCTAGGCAGAGAAATAGTTGCAACATCAGCTCCTCTGATATCTATTGACCAGTCAGAATGGAAAAGATGTCAGGCATTTGGAAATGCTTCTGGCTGAAGCCAAGCAGGCCAGGCTGCCTGCAGGCCTCTTTCCTGCTCCCCTGCCTGCTTGGCTTCTTCTGCTTTGGTGGCTCTTCTACTCATTATTCAGTTTCACAAGACTTTCTAATGAGACTGTACTGAGATATGGAAATGGCAAAGACCACTGTGGGAGAGAACTGCTGTTCTTTCTCCACACCATTTTCTGGTGTACTTAAATTTCTGTACTTTAGTGAAATTTAGTTGGGCTACAACTTTCTAATGTAGAGATATTTTTAATAATTAATTCACCTTATAGTCAATAGACCTCATGAACTATTGAAGCCAGCGCATATGCCACTATAGGAAATGATGACAAGAGAAGTGTGCCTCAGAAATATGATAGTCTTTGGGCATAAAATAGATTGAATTTTGCTTCACTGAGTAAGAAAATTAACATTGGTCATGCGCGACATGTAATTTGGTTTGCAAGGTCTTTCCAAAGGACCTGTGTGCTTTCACTGCACAGTGAAATCTGATTTCAGAAAGTAATTATTTGTACCAACCTGCAGGGTGCGGACAAAGCACTTCCTGTTTGGATGCATTTCCAGGCTGCACTAAATCTCTGGGGAATCACTCTAAATCTTAATTTTGGCATATTTAAACAAAAATTATTATAAGTCCCTAGCAAAATAGACAGCTTTTCAGTGTTTTTTTCAACAATCTGATGAACCCGTAATTTTTCCATCATGGTACATCATAATCAGATTTTTTTTTGTAAGTGTTAAAAATTACATTAACTTTCTAAAAAGACTATTAAAAAAAAAACCAAAAACTTAGTCCTTTCCCTCTGGCAACATCTTTCCCATTTCTCTATAGAAGAAATTGTAGTATTATGAAAGAAAAGGCCAGGAATTATGTGTGAGAAAACAGTAGTGTGCTAATCAAAGTATTGTAAAGTAAATAGTGTGGTAGTCAAAGAAGTCTGCATGGGTCTAATAAGTAAAAAATACCTGTTTAGACTGTGACTTCATATTTGATTGTGAGACAGTGTCTCACTGACGAATCAACATAGCTTTGATATCCTGATTATTTTCCTCAGCCTTTTGTACTACAACCCCTATTTTACTGATGAAAATGGACAAATTATCCTTTTGTGTGTGGGATCAGTAGAATAGTTACCTTTGGCCTTCTGGCAAGCCCAAACACAGGTGTAATAGAAGATCTGCAGAAATGCCAGAGGCTCTCTAAGGATATGCTGAGCACTACAAAAGAAGTGTAAAGTTTGAGCAGCTCCTCCTTTCCTCACATTTTCCTTTGTTTATGAAAACATTGAAACCTCTGAAATGTGGTTGTCACTCTGTGGAAGGTAGTGCCCTAGATCAGTATAGCCACAGATCTTTCTTATTGTCAAACTAGAACTTTGGTTTGGCACAAGAATACAGGCTAAAAAAAAAGAAAGTGTCCATCAAACAAGCAAAGGTAATGCAACCCTACTCCATTTTCATTTATTAGGATGAAGAAAAATATTTTCCTATTCTAGATGGATTATTCTGTATTTCAGCACTTTTAGTTCCTTTTTTAGCTGCTTAGAAGACCTTCCTTGAAAAGGTACTTGGCAAACACAAACCTTTGTGAAGAGACCATATTTCATTCTGGCCTTGAATTAGACTTACTCTGCAGAAGTTTATTTTCATGTCTGAAATTAATTTCCTATTGTTTTTGACAAGGGTGGAAACTTAGATCTGGCTACCTTTATCCATCAGGCTTCTATCCCATGGCTTGATTATTTTACTGGGTGTTTTTAGTGTTTATTAATCTTTAAAATTCAGTGCAAGGAAAACCAGAGTTGTACAGTTTGAAGAGCTGTAGTTAACTACAGATTTTGCATCTCTGCCATTCTTCTATTTTATCCTTTGCTTTAGGGATCCTACGGCCAGATTTTGAAAGAGCATTTAGAATTTCCTTGCACTTCCAATAGGACAGTGTTTTCCTCTACCTAAGAGATCCACTTCTGGAAAGACAAAAAAGAGGCCACAGTTTATCTTCAGGATCTCGGCCTTCATTTAAAGCAAAAAAAGGGAAGAAAAAATATATTTTTAAAAAATTATTTGGAGACTACAGCAGCAAATAGTGTGATACCTTGCTTTTATACATCCAGGTTCCCTGTGGACTACACAGCAGCTGTCACCCAGGAACAAGGACAAGCACCTCCCATGGAGGGAGTACCTTTGCCAGTGTCATTGCAGAAGGGACCTGCTGTGTGCTGGGGCAGCTTTTCAAAAGAAAATGTTTATTTACACTATTTTTTCTGTCAATTAGCACTGCATTAGGTATGATTTTTGCATGTCACATTGTGCAGGGAGAGGGACAACTGTTTTGCGGGTACTTGCTGTACTCATGTGTGAGTTAGGCATCAAGTTCATGGAATCATAGGATAATTCAGGTTGGAAAGGACTTCTGGCATGTGAAGAAACAAATATAGACAAACTGCAATTTTTATACTATGAGAAGATGTACATAAAACTTAGTTTATGCTAGGGCTTGTTGATAGCTAAAATGAGATTTCCGGGAATATGTTTCCATTATTTTGATACTGAAAATCCCATAGGAGTTTACTTTTTCCCAGAGTGGTTTCTTAGACTGGTGATACAGGGGTTTCAAAAACTGAGTTCTGATCTTCAGAAACTTCAGAGTAGTATTTTTTTCACATTCTGTCAAGGTGGTGACATGCAATAACAGCTGAAGAAGCTACAGACTTTGGACAAGCTTGTGATGTGCAAAATGTTATAACAAGTTTCCATAGAAGCAGTTGTTTGGGAAGTTTTTCTACTAAAACATAAATGTGTCAGATACTCTTGTGTAGCCATGGGTCTGCCTGGTAGCCATCAGTGGGAATTTTGCTGCTTATCCTCATGCTTGCAGGCACAGGAATGTAGGAACTAGGACTGATCATAAAGATACAAGGGACTTTAACATGCAACAGTAATTGTTTTGTTTTCCAATGTCATAAAAACATATATTAACATCTTATTGTTATTACATTAATGATGTATGACCTATCCTCTTCTTGCTTTATCTGATGCTGTTTTACTCAAATCTCATTTATTAAATGGCTTCATGTCTGTTTGCAGACACATATGAACAGATTACAAACAGAATGAAACAGCAGCTCTGTGATGTGAATTGCCTAGATAATGTGTACGATGCTAGCTTTAGTTATTAATTTTAACACTACAAATATCTGTTTGCTCAAGATTTTTAAGGTCAGAAGATTATATGGGCTTTCAAAACTGTGGAAAACTTTATACTACAAGACCATCATTTCACCCAGACAGCAGACATGAAGAACTCTAAAAGCACAGAAAACAGGTAGAAAATGAATAGTTCAGAAGAACAATCGTATTTGTGGAGTATTTTGCCTGACTTAGCCAAAGGAAGTTAACAATTTCATAAAAATACCCTTCAAAACCAGACCATTTGCACAGAATGAGAGAAATGGACTTATAGCTTTGATATGTGACTTTCCTTTGAAATTCTCTGTGTCTGATTTGACAGGTACCATCATTACAAGACATGGCCTTTAGTTTACATAACACATCATTTAATCAAAATTTTATGGAGAAATGCTAATGTACCAACATATTATAAACAGGAATAATATCCAATGTGCAAAAAACAAATACCCTGCAAAAGTATCATTGAATTGTAGTTGGCCAGACTCTTCCAGGACAACTTGAAAATGCATGACAGCACATTACTAAACGCACCTCCTGAGCAAAGAGCAGTGATCCCTGAGAAGCTTTCTTGTGCTTTTATCCTATCCAAGCAAAATAACCCCCAAAGCAATCCTAAGTGTGTGTTCCAAACCCTTTGTGTTCACCTCACAGAAAAGACATGTGAACTCTGGGGTATTGAGATCCATGTACTGCAAATGTGCTCACAAGGGTAAGGAACCACAAGTTCCATTAAACCAGCTGCCTTTGGGAGCTCTACTAGAGTTCTGGCCAAGCAGAACCATGCAATTACCAGCAGTTAATGTCTCTTTCCAGCCAAGTATTTTTCAGGGACTGTTTTTTAATGGAAGTAAGGGCAAACTGTGGACAGTATTTTGATCTAATCTTATCACAGTCACAGCCCTTTCTCTAGCAGTCTGTAATTCTCTTTCTCAATGGGAAAATAAGCGCTGATGTCCATTTCTGTGTCATGACTTCAAGGTTCACCATGTTACTATTCAGAGTGGGTGGCAATTTTCTCCTGACTTCATCATAAGAAAGAAAAAGGAATCAGCATTGCAGATAAATAAATCTCCAGCCTGGGTCCAAGAGCAGAACTGAAAAATGAGCTGTGTATTTACATGGCTTTTCTGCACTGCATTCAGCAGAGAGATATTGGCTCTCGCACTACCACAGTCAGTGATAGGCTGGAAGCAATCTAGCTGTCCTAAGCCCTCATCTGCTCTCTTCAGGGATGCTGCCCATTCTGAAACCCAAGAAAAAATTTTTAGGCATTCCCATATTCATTCCCATCTTCACGTATGGCTGTCTGATTCAGCACCTGAATTCCATTCATAGCTGGACTTTTCAAAAACTTTCTAAAGTTAGGAGTTAAAAGCAAATTAAAAAGAAAAGCCTCTACAGGAATAAGTAATATTGTAGCCGCCCCCTTGCACCAATGCTAATGGTAGAGGGGTGAATAACACAGGGAAGTATTAGGAGCAGGTGCAAATTACTCTGCACTCACATGTTTGGCAGAATTGCCTTTACATAGCTGTGCATATAGAGAGGGACAGGAGGAGGGTCGGGCCCTACAGTAAGTGTTTTGTGTAGTACACTCCAGGCACAGATATCAAGCTAAGACACACCTGTATAATAAATGCTAACTTTTACTGTGGTTCTGGAAAAGTCCAGGACCAAGTTTCTGCTTCTGCAGATTCCTGAGTTCAGTACTGACCTTGCCAGCGCCAGAGTAGACCAGGAATTGTCTAAGTGAAGTCAATAGAGTCAACACCTGTGGGAGTGATGGCTCTGTGTGTACTTGTGTTTCCCACCAAGAGAACTAGAGTAGCACTGGCTGCCTGAAATCTCCCTGTTTGTCTGTAACCACAACACTAAAATCTGCTCAGGGACTTGAATGCACACCTCAGAATTTTAAACAGAGGAGTACAGTTTCAATCAGCCTTTTAGGATAAGAATTGTATCTGATCTTAGAAGAAACTTGAATCTGTTGACCTTAAGGTCATATTAGGAAATTGCTATGTTATTATTTTAACCTTTCCCTGGGATGGTGGGTTTGCATGTTGGAATAAGGGTGGGGCCAAATCCTGAATTTTATTCAAAATGGAGTATTTTTCTACAGTAGTTTTAAATCAAATTAGACTAAAGGCATGGATAGGCATGTAAATGTGTTTTCAAATTAAATTTTGATATATAATTGTGTATATTAAGAGAAACAGTAAGGTAGATATGTAGATATGTAGACTGAAATCTCCTTTTTTAGGGAAAGAGAAATAGAGGTAAGAGAAGGCACAGGAGTGGTGGCAGTTTCATTTTCCCTGTCTCTTAGCATTGCTCTAACAGACCTTAAGAAAGTAGAAAATAGAAAGTAGAAAGTAGAAAGTAGAAAAGGCAACAGCAGTAAGACCTGTTGGACAACAGCTCATATTCAGGAGAGCATTAAAATATGCATAAATCCTTTATTAATATATTTGAAGCATCCAGTATCAATCAGAGTTCATTTTCTTTGGTGCTGTGCAAACACAAGTTATTTTTTTCTCAGCAAGAACCTAGTTTTATAATGGGTTTTTTTTGTGTGTGTGTTCTATATTGTTCTCTATTACTATCTTATCCAATTGATTTCGTTTGTAGTGGGTTTGGGTTGATAGTTTAAAAATTTCTGCAAACTTTTTCAAACAAAAGGGTACACTGTGAAATGTCTGAGGGGCATCTGGAAGGCCCAGGTTTATCTAGATGCCTTAACCCTTTATTAAGACAAAATCCTTTTGCTCATTCTCCTAGAGTTCAATGACCTCTCAAATTTGCTATGAAAGTGTTCATATAATTTGCCATTAAGAGTAGATGCACTCTTTACCCTGCCTTTTTCTGAGTGAGCAGTGCCCTCAGATATTTGTCAGGATGTGGGAAACCAGGATAATTTCCTTCATTTTCTTGGAGAAATCTCCACTCCCATTTCCGAGATTTCATGATTAATAGTCCTAGATGTTGTGAAACTTAAATAAAGGAAGGGACACCCCATTTTTCTCTTGGACAATATCCTGTTTTGCTGAAATAATGCAGTAATGGCCACCAATGGTGACAGAGTTGCCCCAGGTACCAGCCCTGGGCCCCATCTGCTCCCCTCACCCACACCTCATTCACATGCTGCTGAAGCTGGGCATCCATCCAGAAGCTTTGCAAACTGGACAGGTAGGAACAGATCTACAAGTGCACATTCAATCAATATTATAAAGTGCTTGTGATCCTTGCTTTACATTGGCTGACATTTTTAGCTTTCTTAGACCAAAACCTCTGGGACTTCCATGGCTGTCCTCCACCTGCAAAGAGAAAATCACTGCTTTTGTAAATTCCCCAAGAAATGTCTTCAGCTAGAAGGCATCATCTCAGGGGATAAGGTACTCAGCCTCATTTCTACAGGCTGCAGAGTTCACCAGTGTAGGCTCGTGTCTGTGGCTGGTCACAAGGCAGACAATTAAAGACTGAGATTGACTGAGGGAGAATGTGTAAGTGTACTGGTGCATCATTTTAAAAAAAGAACCAAAACATCATATACCAGCCTTAACAAGATTATAAAATATGATTGCTATTTTAAATTTACCTTTTACTATAAGGAGTGATTCCACGAAAATGAACATATTTCAAAGGTTAAATGTCTGATATTCAGATCCCTGCTCACAAGTAAGCCTCATTGTTGGGTTTATTCACACTGGTGTCAGGTGGAAAAACATGAGTGAGACTATATTCTTACCTAGATCACCAAAGCACCTAAAAATTTATTATTAAGTATATTCTGACTGGCATCGAGATGCTCAAGGGCAGTTTTGAATTGAGATTTTATATATTTTGCATGGAATAATTCACGAATAGTTAAAAATGTAGTCACCATGGTAGCAAGGAAAAAACTGTAAATGTGTTGCATGGATTCTGCTATTGTGAGTATGCATCTAACCCAAAATGCTTGTCTGAATTAGTTCAATGGCACCACCAGCTCCTTAAGGCACTTGTAACTCAGACTGGAAAAGTCTCATTCTTCCTCCTGTTTTATTGCAATCAATTTTGTCCAGACTGGGCAAAGCATGCTATCCAGGAAAAAGGCAAGGTCAAAGACAAATACCTGCAGCATAAAATGGCTGTAATGATCTCTGTTATCTTTGCTATTACTACAACAACAAAAAGAGGTCGATTTCCTGTCCTGATAATACTTCTTTAACTGAGATAGCAAGTTATTTTTCTCTCTTATCTTAGCGAGAATTTAATTTAATTTTAACTCACTTCAAAATAAAATTTTAACCTTCTTTTTATTGGAGATTGGAAAGGTCTTCAAGGATTTATAGGACTTTCACATACATAAATTGAACCAAGATTTCATCAGAGGCACTATTCTAAAATGCCTAAGGTTCCACTTCAGGAAGAATAGCTATGGAATGGTTGAGAACTCTCTGGAATCTGGTATATAATCCATTAATCTCCGCAGGAGGTCTCTATAACTTTGCAGCTATGTTTTGATTGATTGCATTATTTTATATACTTGTATAATATCTGTTATATGAATCTTTGTCCCTTACTTTTGACTATGTTATACAATTTTTGGTTTTTTTTTTTTTAATTCAAGGAGGTTCTTAATGGCTCAATTTGAAACACATGACCTGTGGACTTTGTGTTGACATGTGAAACTTACTTTGATAGTTTAATCTTACTCCAGCTACCAACTCCTATACACATGTTCCCATAATTAATATTGTATGTCCTCCATCTGCTACTCCTTTTATCAGAGGAGGAGTTCAGACAAGACCTTATCACACTGGGTACTCTGAAAATGTACTATTTACTTATTCTAGATATTATCATTATTAGAATTAGGACTAACAAAAAGCCAAAATAAGGATGCTAGAAGCATACATCTTCGTATACCAATGCAACATTTTCTCCAAGAGGATTTAAATCAAAGCACTTGCCAGGTATTAGCAACTTTCACTGATTAATTATGAAAAATATTTCATTAGCATGGCAGACTGGCAAGGCTGGAGCTATGTTGAACAGGAAAAAACTGAATGTTGTTGTAAGTTTTGTTCCAAAATAAAAGGAGAAATATGCTAATGACCTCTCCTATAAAACTCTCTCGTCCCCTTCCACACATAAAGCTACCATTTATAGTGTGTTTGGATTTTAAAGTAACCTCCTCTTATTTAGTCTAAATAAGCATATCTCCTTAGCAACAAATGTCACCTAATTAAAGTATGTCACTCAACTTAGCATCTCAATGAAAGATTGAAGTAGAAAGAGTACTATGAAGCAGCTGAAAGCAAAAGGGAAAAAATGCAAGGAATGCCAAGGACCCTTCACTAATATCAGATAAAAAAAAAGCCACCAAAAAATGAGCTCATTAATGGAATAAAAATATATTGAAGTGGCACTTGTTTAGAATTGCTTGTAAACCTGATTTTTATTCTTTGCAGGTTTTTCAGATTATCATTATGTACAATTTTTAGGGTCTTTTTTTTCTCAGAGAGGAAAAACATATATCACTAATTTCCTTTAGGTAACTAAATTAAAAATGTCCTAAAAGCTTGAGGTAAGAAACCCTCTTAATATTGTTCACCACCGACAAATCAGTGTGGGAAGGTTCAAGTTTAAGAAAGAAAAATACCTTATCCCAATATCACAAAAGTAGGATTGAAGAAGGACCTTTGGAAATGCCCTGCACTTTCTTGAATACTGCTTACATTTTTTTGAATAGAAGTAGGTCTAGGGGAGTGCTGAGGACTTCCTGTGAGTCCCATTTTTCTTAGGCCTTTCTACAGCAAATTGGTTGATTACTAAACCCAGGAACCACTGAAATCCCAGTGGGACATGAATTACACAGTCCAAATGACTTCTGAGGCTTTGAAAGGACCCCTGTGACTGTACTGGAACTGTGTGTCACTTCCAGACTGTGCCAGGGCAAGTCTTTGGGACAATTAAGCTTTCATACCTGAGATGGTCTGAGCCTGCCTAGGTAAAGCCAGCTGAGTGGGTGTCTGACCACAGACTATTTTTCATGGCAAGGACTTATCAGAAGAAGGAACACAACAGGAGAGCCACCCTGAGCAGTCTGGTGAGATGGACAATCTCAAATACCCGTCTCCACATCATTTGTTTAGAGTCACAAATGTCAGTGGACATAAATTTCAGGGATTTGAGTCGCTTGTGGCGCTCCTCTATACATGAAGTAAGTGCTCAGCCTCTTCAGTCCTTAATCATGGCTGAAACTCAGGAGAAGCTAAAGCCTTTGCAGGCTGAAATTGGCCTAAAGCTGGTTGTGCTTTGAACCCTTCCCTCCAGACTTCTCTTTGCTCACAGGTTTCCTCTTTTGTGTTATTTTCCCAGCCTACAACTTCAGCTGCTGTCCCCTTGGTACAAACGCTTCCATGTATCAGTTTCAGCTGCAGGCAGCCTCAGCGCCAGCAAGGAGCCTCTGCTATAGCTTAGAAGCAGCTCAAAGCTTGTCATCTCTGCCAAGTTTCACTCTTGATGCCAGTTTGCTTGGTTTCATGGGAGCCCATGCACTAGGATCAATACTAACCCTGTTTAAAGGGCCAGGCTATGTAAAGTTGCTCTTGGACCCTCTGAAGTTTGTAAATTAAGGTAGTATCCTACAACAGTGATGATGTCATTCTGACATGCCGCAATTTCCTCTATCAATTCTAAGCCTGGGTGACTCAATCCAGGTTGCGCCTCAGGAGGACAGAGGCAGACAAACAGGAAAACACCTAAGAAGAATGCAATGTTTCTCTTGGACCTCCAGGAAAGTGAATTGAGCTCAGGTATTGACCAAAGACATTTGGGGAAGGATTTCTTACCTGAAGGTGGTATTTATTTTGTAGCACCAGCATGTTGTCTGGATTGGATAATAATATGCCCACGGAGCTTACTTTCGTCACAGCTTTTCCTCTGACCTCATTCTGCTTCCTGATCACAGATGTTTTCATAGACGATACCTTTCAAAAAAATTTTAAAAATAATTTGGGATGCCTCTATGTACAGTCAATGAAGAGGTTTGTGTAACAAAAAAGACCACTCTTGACAATTGTTCTGCAGTTCCATATACCACAATGGATATTTGTGAGTTTGGAAATTTTCAAAACCTTGTGGGTAAACGCTGCTGAACCAGGTCTTCATTTGCAATTTTAATGAAAGAGGAAGTTTTCAAAATAAAAGCCTTTGCCAATCCACCAAAATAGTGAAATAGGTAACTAGTTGCAACTGAAGTTCAGTGACAGAACACAAATGTATTTTGATCACAGGCTTACTAGCTGGTAAGAGAGGCAAAAAAGGAAAAAGCCACTGTGGCAAGAAAGATTTCATATTCAAAGACAACTTTGCCTTGATGTAGTAATGGTAAAATTCCTATTCCTTTTTGTGGACCCCAGAGCAAATTAGGTTCTGCTCTTATTTTCCCTTTTTGTATATCCCGTAAAGATCTAGAGATAGGAACAATTTACATCTCTGTGGACTAATACAATTTTCTATGGAGTATCACAGCATTTATGACTATTTCCCTTACCAACCGTGTATAATGTCAATGAATAAGGTGCCATCTCTAGAGCAAATCTTTTTGAGTATCTGTTTAGATAATGAAACTACACCAGATTTGCCTCTTAACTTCCCAGTAACGGCTACTCTGCATCCCTGCCTGCTCTAGGATTTCAAGTCTGAGGTTACCACTTTATGCCTGGATTATTTTAAAAGAGCCTTAATATGTTATTCACCTGCAGGAGGACAGAGGCACGGAGCTCACATCACCAAAACCTGCTAAGACAACACATGCAGTATGTTTTCCAGCACATTTAGAGAGCAGAGAACACAGAGTACTCCTTGCTAGAGGGTTTTAAAACCATTACAGCTCAGCAAGCAAAATGTGTGTGCTATGTAAATATCTTGGTCTACAGTTCCCCTCAAGTCAGTCTGGATTTGCATGCAGGACAATCCTGCTACGTGAAACAGAAGAGGATGACTGCACACACGTACACACATTACCAAACTCTGAAGGCCAGATTTACTGTCTGGGCCTCACTGGCATTGCTCAGGGTTCAAAGGCTTGGAGCACTTGTTTTGGATTTACTGCTTGAATGAAGTCATTACTTGCTCTTTCCATTCCTGAGTGATAAGTGGAGGCATGATTCATCTGACATATGAAGATCCCTGGGGTATTGGTAGCCTTGTAGTTTGGATGTTAGAATCTAATCTAGGCATAAATGATTACTGACTTCATGCTTACTGGATTAGAGCCTTCTGGGGGAATTCATTCCTCTTTCCCAGTTCTTTGTAGAAAGCAGCTAATTCCTAATAGTGGAACATGGCATTATGGCCATGTACCTGATAGATACCTTTCACTATTAATGTTATTATAATATATGGACTTAATGGGGAAAAATCCAAGTGTTTGTAAATCATTAATTTCTGGTGGGATGTCTGGCCCAGCACAAACAAATCAGGTTAGTGTTGTATCCCTGTGTGGGGGGAGCACATTGATGGTGGGTCTAGCACCAAATCCTCTGGTTTTGTCTTCCTGTTCTCATCAAGGAACTCACATGTAGGAAAGTCTCCTGAAAGCCTCATGGGATACACACTTCATCTCTGCGTGCTATTAATGCTTTTCTCCTGAGCAGTAAGATGGTAAACCCTGTTGGCAAATGGAGATTTCTTATTTCTGTGTAGGTGCAACTGAAATTTACACACATACATGTTAACAACTGGCTGACAGATGAGAGAGTTTAAAAAATCCTGATAAATTTGTAACACTCATATAATCTTAATTCTCAATATGTCTGACATCCTGTTACACAGCTCAAATCAAAATACCAGCCTTTTGCAAGATGAAGAAGCATCTTCTCCCTCAAAATTACAATCAGAAACTCCTCTCCTTCTGCATGGCACAGTGGGTCATGCAAAACTGTATTTTGAAGACAGTCTTACTTGCCCATGAAGGCACAAGAGTCTTTTAAACAGGCATTTAGAAACATTTAAATGAGTTGATTCATGCAAATGTAATTTAAGTAAACTCTATTACTTAGTTAAGTGGTTTGCCAAAAAAAACATATAAGCATAGTAAACTTACTCTAGTTAAATTCATCTATATCTATGTATTTCTATTTAAAGCTGCACTTCTTCAGTGTGGAAAGGAACAGGAGTACACAGCTGTTCTGACTGCCCACTGCCTACTTCTATTAACTCTCTGTCACAGCTCCCTTTCTCTGTGAGGTATCTGTTCATCTAAGAATCTGTCCTGACAAATGCAGGAAGAAAGACCGCAAATACCTTCTCATACACACAAACAGAAGGGTATAGATAATTTCAAAGATCAAGTCATGTCCTATTTGCTGGCAGTAGGGAAGATCTTGGAAATTACCTTCTGGAACCCACTCCTGGTGGGATGAGGAAGAAAATTGTAAAAATGAGAAAACCCATGGGTTGAGATAAAGACAATTTCACAGGTAAAGCAAAAGCTGTGCACACAAGCAAAGCAAAACAAAGCATTCATTCACCACTTCCCATGGGCACACAAGTGTTCAGCCATCTCGAGGACACCAGGGCTGCATCACACAGAGCAGTGATTTGGGAAGACAAACACCATCCCTCTCAATATCCTGTGCTTTCATTTTTCTTTCTCCAGTTTATATGTTGAGCATGATGCCATATGGTCTGGAATATCCCTCTGGTCCATCTGGGTCAGCTGTCCCAGCTCTGTCCCCTCTCAACTTCTTGTGCATCCCCAAACTCCTCACTGGTGGGGTAGTATAAGAAGTAGAAAAGGTCATGAAGCTGTGCAAGAGCTGCTTGGCAATAACAAAAACATTTCCACACTATCAACACCATTTTCAGCAGAAATACAAAATATAGCACAAAATATAGCAAAATATAGTTCATAGCAAAATATGAACTACTATGAAAAAAATGAACTCTACCCCAACCAAAACCAGCATTAGAAGGCATGATGTGCAACAAAGCTGGAATCATGCAATTCTAGCTTTCCCCTGGTAATGTCTTTTTTGTCTGTAGTCTCTTCTCTCCCCTTGTGCAGAGGGGATAATATGTTGTACCAGTGATTGTATGACTTGACAGTCATATGTAGTGCCAATGCAGAGATATCATTGCTGTAAAGGTACCTTGCTTCTTCCTCCCTGCCCTTGCACAAGAGAGTCACTCAACGTCCTTTCCACTCTGGCTGTGACTACTACCCTGACCTACTCTGCAATGCAGGCTACATCATCTTAAAAAGTTTTTTTTCCTTTTATTTTACCATTCCAGTCTAATGAATTATATGGATCTTGAAAGAGAAAATCTGAGCTGAGAAATGTGGAATGCAATGTTGAAAAGAGCCTTTCTTACTTTTTTGTTTAGCTGTAGTTCAGAAAGGGACAACAGCAAATGCTTGAGAGCCAGCCAAATGGAAATTACTTCAAGTACTATCTCAAGTGTAATGGAACTGAGGTACTTTTAGCATACCGTACTCATTAGGTACTTGTAACATCCAGCACTTCTAAGTGCTGTAGTCAGACAACACTTCTGCTCAGTGCTCTGAAAAAATCTGCAGTGCATTCTGAGTCAATGAAGTTTTAGCAGTAACCAACTTGTGGTTTTTTTAGACATTCATGACATTAGCATGGGAATGAAAGGCTACCGAGTCACTAACTTAGATTTTAGAATAGAGAAATACTTTTTATAGCCCCATTTTACCTCTGCAAGAATGTGTCTTCCACAGGTTTGCTTTCTCACAGTCAAATTAAATAAATAGAAAGGCATTTGTTTTGTATTGCAAACCAAGTCATATAATCCACAAGGCTTTTGTGGCTTGTGGGTCGTACTAAACACCACACCTGTTGACAAGAGACAGAAGTTGTCTAAGTTTTGGCATGCATATAAACAAGTTTTCTATATTTTGCCTGTGACTTGTCCAAGTTATAAATGTGAATGACTATGTGCTGGAGCTCTTTAAAAAATATGGTGCTTATCTGTGAGATAAGGAAGTTTCATTCTGTGTGTTCTTAGCTCAAATTACCTGAAAACATCCACTTCACTGGAATGAGCTGGTACCTTAGCATCTATTCCCAAACAAATATATACATATATTAAACCTGTAGTATGACATCCAATTTCTAGAAAATGCAGGGGAAAACCAGAAAATTGGAAGGAATTACAAGACCAGTAGAGAAAAATTAAAGTAAGGAAAAATTTATTTTGAGTGATCTCAATTTATAAATCACTATTTTGGAACCAATTTATTAAATCCAAGGTAATGCTAGGAAAGCAAAGGATATAGATCTTATTTAAGACCAGCACATAACTAGGAGAACATATATACAGCACAGAAACTACCTGTAAGGCTTTTGAGAGTGTAAGCAGCACAAAGATATGATTTGGGCATGAGTAAAATTAACAACATGAGCTACAAGAAAATACAATAATAGCACAAAACATTTGTTGATTATATCTATGTGGAATTTTCTGGCTCTGGAAATAACCTACTGAGAAAACAATGAGAGTCCTCTATTGTCTAATTCCTTTAAACAAAACTGAGAAAGAGCATTGGAAAAACATCGCTCAGAGAACAATCGTTTACCAGGAGAGGAATGGAAAAATGAGTGTATTGTCTCAGATCATTTAATCAGCCTTTTATGATTCTGTGAAGCCTTACAGCTGCCTTAAAAAATGTTTCTGGAGGCCTAATTCATTGCATAATATACACTTATTAAGAAACACACTGAAAAATACTTAGAGAGTCTTTTTCTCAGGAAAGAGCAATGCCCTCCCCTTTCCTAGATAGTTTGTGTAGAGGACACCTTTGGAAGGAAAGTAAGAGTTGATGAGGTTTTCCACACTATACAAATCTGCACTTATTGAGGAAATAAACATGAAAATTTTAGAAAATATTCTATTCACATTGCAGGAAAATATCTCTCTGTTACTTGTCAGATGAAAATTCAAGGGAAGGGACAATTCAAAATTTATCTCCTTACAAGATACAAGACTAGGAAACAGAGGCACAGTTCCTGTGGTGACAGGGAAAAAGACTCATTATTTGAGCTCAGATGCTAATCAGCCACTTGCTTTCAGGAGGCAGCTTGAAAGACAGCAAGCGGAAGACACTTATTACTTACTTGGTATATCAAGCCAAAAGCCAGGAAGGAATTTCCTTTGCTGCCATCATAACATGGGCGTAACCTTTTGCTGACTGAAAACATCACATCTCCATTGGTGATAAAAAATATGTAGCAAAAAAGTAAAACTGCATGATGCCCTAGGGTCATGAGTGAGAGCAAAGTCCCAGAGAAAGGGGGTTCCAAGGCCTTTGCAGCAAGCTTCTGCAAAGGAGAAGACCAGAAGCATGGGAAGGTGATGCACTGAATCCCAGAGCCCTGAGCTGGGTGAGCACTCTGTCCCTTGAATTACCAGGGCTAGACTATAGACTCCCAGCCCCTGGCACGGGCAGTGTCCATTGTAACATGAGGGGAAGGTGCCAGCATGCCCACCAGCCTCCTTCCCTCTTCTGCTTTGCCACTGCACATCTTTCACCAACCCTCCAGGACTGCTCGAGGCCCTTGGCACTCAGTGGCAAACCAGGAGTTAACTGGTGGTTAACCTCTCACTGCTACAGTGAGATTTAAGGTTGGACAGACTCTAAAATATGTCACACCTTGGCCTGGAGCCATGGGTAAGAATCTAAAACAGTAAGAGATTATCACTTGTGTCCTGGTTTTCAGCCAGGACAGAGTTAATTTTATGGCAGCAGCTGTGAGGGGGAGGAGCCTGGAGCCATATGGACATGTCTAGGTTGTTATTCTATGCCACCATTCCGTTCACGCTGTAAAGACTGTAAATACTTCCATAGCCTGGGTATTCGTGTGTATGTGTGTTTGCACAGGTTTGTGTATAGACATATGTATAGGTGTATCCACAAAACAATGTGTGGATATATAAATTCATTTATAGTCTCTATAATAATATACCAATGTGTGTAATTAATACAGCAATGCTCACATTAACAGAGGGGTATTAGGATATTAAAATGTTGTTTATAATTAATAACAATATGCAACACATATATGTTACACATAAGGCTTTATGTGTAATATATAATATAATACTTTAGACTAGATTGTTGTAGTGTAACACAATAGGAATACAGCATGATTGAGATACATCAGATATATAAAGTCTGGTACTGAGTAGTACAGCAGACTAAGTAAGGAAAGATCTCTTTTTGCAAAGCTATTTTGGACAATCTCAGCAAGTCTTTCTGATGGAAAAATCTTTGTGTGACACTTTATAACCTGATGCTAGGAAATTAATTCAGGTGATCATGATGCTGTTCTAACATCATGACAGAATTAAGCTGCAATTCAAGGAGCTATTTCTAAACATAATAAGCAATTGACAGGCTCATCCTCTCAGACTAGTCAAGGTGCCTACACATCCAGATATGAGAGGAAAATGGCAACTCAAAACTGGCATTCAGCAAAAGACAAGAATAGGCTGTGTGAGGAGCTGAAATTACATTTATCCCATGCTTCTCAGCATTTCTGATGGACATGACAGAGAACTATGCTGATGATGTATTGGTGCTATGGTTATCAGTTTGTCTCATAAAAAAAAAAGTAAGCTGGTTTACATAAAAGATAAAGGAGCTGATAGGAACTGATGGTCAGAGTTAAATCTGCTTCAACAGAAACAGAACCAGGCACTGAAAGAATAAGAACTGCTGTGCAGTTTGCAAGCAATTTACTTCTGAAGTTAAAGCACTTGCATCAACAAAACAAAGTGAAGTAGGTAGTTAAGGAGTGTGAGGATTTGGCAGCTGGTAAGGGAATGACCAGAAAATCAGCGCAGACAAATCTCCACATTGGTGCCTTAAGTTTTAGCTTTCATATTTTTCAGATTCTTTACTGCATTAGTATATAACTCTGAACTTCATATAAAGTGTTAGCAAGTTCTCTTCACAGTTTAGTTAGACAAAACAATCCTTTTCCAGTCTAAGAACCAAGGACACCATTACAGCTTCAGGCCCAAGAAAGCGTAAACAACAGCAAATTGAGGAGAGCAAACTGGGAGGATGGGACTTCATTACCTGAAGCTGTAATTGGACAATTAACCCCAATATGCAAATGGACCAACACTTGTGACCCGGTGTCCCCCTTGGGTGTAGCCTTGGCCAGGCTCTTGTAGTACCCAAGGTGTATCCTTTGAAGGCCTTTTAATAAATACCTACTTTATTCCTTTGACTCTGTCTGGCCTCTGTTCTAGGTTGCCTCTTAAGGCATCAACATTACCTTCACAAAACCTTTCTTTCTACTTATATGATGTCAAGGTAAAAGTTATTATTGGCAATAAAATAAGAAGCAAATGAATTAATATGATTGCTTTTATGATTGCTATTTTTGGGTGACACAGTACCTATGTTGACTTCAAATTTTTTCTATTGAACCATCCTGCCTGAAAACTCCAGGAAATATATGAATGTAGGCATGAATTATTCAATGTTTCCAGTTATGTAGCTGAAGCCATCAACTCTTGTGATGCGTACTTAAAATGTCACATGTAATGGTGAGGTTTAGAAAAACCAGGCCTGGGCAAAAAGTCAGCAGAAATGGTGAATGCTTCCACAAAACAGCAGATTGCTTTGTATTTACTGCACACAGAACAGAATCCTTTCTGATTCTCATGGCTTACACAAATATCCCAATATCTGAAGCAAAACACATCTCATTTACCTTCATGCAATCACCATCATGATTTGCAATAATATGGATATTGATATAGAGTTATAATAAAATAATATTTTTACTCCCTTTTATGTAGCACTGCTGAAAAAAAGGTCAGAGGAATCACACTGCAGTAGATTCTTTGTCTCTAATATACCTATTATAGAAGATTCAGACAGAGCACTACATTTTGTAGCCTTAAAATTTTGTCATATATGTATATTAAAAAAAAAAAAAATATTATCTGTACATGTCCAAAACAGGTAAAAAAAATTATTCTTCTTGTTTTTTGGAAAATCCATTGTTCCAGAAGCAAAATGAAGCCTACAAATACATAGGCAGGGACATCTTCCCTTTTCAGTGTACCTGTTAGGGTGCTCCCAAGATAATACAGCCCATGCCATTCATATAAGATGAAATAATGCAGTACATGATGGTAGCAGGGTGCAGAAGATACATATATAAATAAAAAGATAGAAATGCATGCTCAAAAGCTTGTAAACAGAAAGACTCAGAACTTGTGCCTTCATTTCAGAGTATTGGAATTTAACATGACTGTACAGCAAGATACTGTGTTAGGTCTCCAGCATCTGAAATTGTGTCTCATCCTCTTCCTGTCAGACTTCTACCTGCCTTGTGAGAAGAGGTGAGCTCTGCCTGGAAAACTTGTCCTGTTTTTCCAGTTTTTGGTGCTGAATGTATTTGTTTCTCTGATGCTTAGGAAACACACACTCTGACTGAACTTCCTTTCTTATAAAAGACCTCAGTGTACAAGTTATCCTTTCCTTCCTGTTGCAAAATATTTTGACTTGTGACGATTAGGGTTGCTCAGAGAAAGCAACAAAATACTCGCCAACATTATATCTTTCTTCCTTCACCTCCCTTTTCTACCCTTTAAGAAAAGGAGTTCACCTTTCATTTACTGTTGATGTTAAAAACTTGGAAATCTGGCAATATTTCCAAGTTATGCTGAAAACTCAAGATACTGTCAATCCCTTTTTAATCTTTAGAAATGATCTCATACACTAAATACTAGCTTGAAGTGTATATATTATATTCATGGTTCACTACCTGTCCTGGTCTTCTTCTCAATTTCAGATGAAGATTGACTTATGAAAGACATAAATCCTCCCTTCTGAAAAGGACATGAATCCTCCCTTCTGCTGCTATTTGCACAGCTGTGATCAGCAGAGCCTTTTGAACAGAAGGTCCCTGTCTCCAAGGGAATGGTGCTGACTACAGCAGCCTGCCAGAGTTCACTGATTTCCTGGGTGGCCCTGCTGATCTTCCAGGGGTAGCCCACCTTGGTGTGTAAGCATTTGGAGACAGTTTGTGACCTTCTGAAATACAGAAATGTAGTCACTCCTTAGGGACTGAATTTTCATCATTTCACCATATTCCAGAAAGGTCAGACATCCTTGTTTACCTAGTTTGACTTTTCAGCGCCCACATGGGTGACAGGCAGTTTGGGACCCACTCAAGTGCCTGCTCAAGTAATTTGTGACATTTTAAGTGCTCTGTGGTACCTGATATGTCACAGCTCATATTTTTAGTAGGCCCATGTTATTCTGAAACAAGAGGTGGATACCAGGTAGGACACCTTGGTACCAACCTGCATTTTAGATGTTGAGGTTCCTCTCAGTCACAAAGACTTCTTTTGTTTTTCAGAATACAGTAGTTATGATTAATCTTCTTCCTTTGATGAGCTGATAAATTTTTACCTCTGAACCGTGCTTCTGAGATCTCATGGCACTTGGTCACCCTTGCGTTTAGTTCTAAGTTTTGCCGTTCAGCTCTCTCTAAATGAGGACCAGAGACACTTTGGGTCCTCTGCTATGTAGGTCCAGACTTCATATTTTCCTCTAAGAGTTTTATTTTACATCTTTGCCTGTAAAACAAGATGCCATGCCTGCATCCCAGCAGCCTCATCTATCTCACCCAGCATAGCTTCCCAGACCCATCCATGAGAAGATTGTCAAAATATCGCACAATGCCTGTCACTTTTCCATCTTAAATGACGACCCTAATCCATGCCATGATGTGCCCCAACTAGATGTATGAGTTACTGAATGGACAGAACTCAGGTTTCTGAGCCCTAAAAGAAGACCTCTAAATAGCATCCTGTGCCCATCCTCCAACACTTTCTCTGTAAAAGCAAGAGCTCACAGATGTTCCTAATCAGAACTGCCAGACCAGCACAGTCCCCTTAAAGACCACAGGGTGTTTAAAAGTGCAAGAAAGCTGTTTGCTTAGGTACCTACTTGGATCACATTTAGCTTCTTTCACCTTGATCCTTTCCCTTGAGGGGATGGGCAACTGAGTAACCTCATCAATTCTTCTTCAGTCTCTGAAGTGATTTAAGGTTTTATATCTGAATGTATTGCATGGCTTTGCACACCCAGCTCTGGCCATGAGAGCAAGTCTTATATTCAGCACTCTAAAGAATATTGCTTAGCTCCAGAGCTCAGGTCTTCTGGGCACATTTGTTTTTGCTGGGAATTTAACTCTGTGACTGGCTGTTGTGTTTTTGTCTTTGTCAGGAGTGGTAAACTTGTTTATTTATCTAATACTGAATTCTTGGGCTCCAGCACTGTTCTTGACTTAGTTCTTTGTGAGCCAAAATACACATTACCACTGGCGGGCGAGGGTTTTTCAGTGATTGTGTCGGCAGTGGGAGACAGCCTACTGGGAGAAGGTCAGAATCTGGGTTATTTAGGGTGACTTCCTCTCCACTCCTCTGCTTCTCCCACCAGAGGGTCCACATGGGAATGGGTGAACATGTAGAAGCACTCTGGCACATGGGACAATATCAGAGTGGGACTACCTGAGGGCAGCTAGATTTTCCAGCCTTCATTCTGATTCATAGCAGTCTGGGCCAGGGCAAATATGAAGCTGCTTGTAATGAAATATGTGCAACAGTATGCACCTCCTCAGATCTCCTCTGCTGCCCTCATGGCGAGCCCCAGGCAATGCCATCTAGCTGAGAAGAATAAACAAACCATTCAAGACCTTTGTTTGCCCGTGAGTCATGAGGGGGCTACTCACTAGTGTATTAAGAAAGATAAACATATGGCAAAACTCTAAAAACTATTTCTGGAAAACTTTACTGGAGGGAACAGCTAATCCATTGTTCAGAGCCTGCAGAGAATTACAAGGCTGGGGAGAGGAATGGGAGCAGAAAAGTAGCAAAAAACCAAAAAAAAAAGCCAAGAGATCAAAAATTGAGAATGGTTGTAATTACCACTGTAGGCACAAGGGTTTTGCGGGAAGAGGGGGGCGACTGACACAGGGGACTCGCAGGAGGGGTTGGATATGTATGCAGTCATAACAGGAGGGAGTTGTTATTCATCTCCTCAGGAAGTAAACAGGGAGTATCATGCATTATTTGATTGTTATTCCAAAGGGAAAGAATATTAGTTAGAAATTATTAAGAGTTATTTGATGATTAAAGTTAGCACAAACCAACAAGTCATTTTCCCCATATGCTTCAGCTGAAAGGCCAAAGGGAATATTAAACCTGAAAGTCCAAATGTCTCTCTCCTCTTTTTGCCCCTCTGGTTTTTTTTGTTGAAAAGGCATCTCTCTTTCCATTCCCGGTTTTATTTACTGCTATTTTAGTAGTTTTATTTATTACCGTTAATGAAAGCATCACAGATGTATGCAGAAACTTTCATGAGGTGTTGCTAAGGAGAAGCCATGCAGCAACCTCAGTGTTTCCTGAGATGCAGACATGCTCTCTCTCCTCAGGACAGTCCCTGAGAGCCTCTGTGAGGCACCTCTGGTTCCACTCTGGTGCAACCAAGTCTCTTTGCTTTTCTCTGTTACACTGCAGAATAATGTGCAGCTACCGGAATTTAATAAAGTAACTGCAGGTGTTCAATGGAGAAATATAACTTCTATCTTTGTTTTAATGATATTGGTCAAGCTGTCTGGCATGAAACTTACCCATGGCACTGTTTGGCATGAAGACCTTAACAACATATTGCTTCAGATTTAGCTTCAGATAAGTACTCATACATACTGGACAGTAGCTTTTCAGAGCTCTTGATATAGGCAGGCACCTGTCAATTGGATTAGGATTGAAGCCAAAAGATAACACTGAATAAAATTCTGATCACTTTCTCTGAACAAATTTGAATGAGTTGGAGTTCAGGAAGATAAATAGCTTACGGTATTGGTATAAATGTGGCTTGAGTTTGCATTGAGGATTGGTAAACAACAACATAAAAGATAAAGCTGAGTATTTTGAGGAGCACAGCTCACAGACTGATTTTCTGGATTTAGTCTTAAGCCTAGGTCCAAACTGCCTGAGCACTATTGCTGAGGCCCTGACTGACTCCTAATGTGCCCCTTTCTCACAGACACCTACTGCCTCTAACACCATTTTAGGGAGAAAAACCAAACACATGCCAATACAATTGTAATCCACCCAGTGTCTGTAGTTGAAAGAAAATTACCCCCTGGGCCTGAGCCTCATACTATTTGTTGTGGCCTTCCCCTGCAGCCTTATATCTTGTGCAAAGTGCCTGCCATGCCAGGTCCCACTCAGGCTCCAGGATCTCCACCCTCTGGAGTTCTCCTTGGCCTGCACAAGTCACCTTTGATGGTGGCTCTGGCACTAAGCTCTTTGTTGACCTGCAGCCCCCCCAGCCCTGCACTGTCCCCTGACAGCACTGCCTGTCAGCTCTGGCCATTGCCCTGCCTGGAATCCTGTACCTGTGCAATCTCCCCTAACTTTTGCTAGGCTATGTTCACTCCTTGGCCTGAAAGCTAATGTTGGGCTGAGTACAGTCACAAGCTGCACTTTTAACTCTGCAAGATAGATTTGAGAAAAATCAAGTACAGTCTGTTGTCTCCAAGCTTATTAGTGCAAGACTTCCTAATAGCTTCTTCTCTTCTGCCAAAGAGGGGTTGTTTCCCCATTCCACCCACAGCACTGATTTGACTCAACCACAACTGTAACACAGAGCTCCTTAATTTACCAAACCTGCACTGTACACTGTGCATTGGATTCATCCTCTGTACCATCCCAAAGTAAGCCAGTAGCCAAAATCCTGAACCTAGTCTGGCATGGTTTAGGATCTAGCCCAACTACTTCACTAGCTATAAACTGACTCTCAGCTCTTTGCTTCCTTCTAGTTCTTACCTAACCTAAGACAGTCACTTAGGTTAGGGCAGCAGGCATTTACTAAAACAAACCAAAACCATCCTGTGATAACTCCCTACAGTTTAAAAACTACCTTACATTTAATCTTAGGTTTTATACAAGTCATAACCTAGGAGCTAATGGCTTACCAGTAGGTCACCTGTGGTTTATCTCTTTGCTAGTCTGCCATCACCGAATGAGACACATCATAAACCTTAGCCACATACTGCTACTGCCAGAAAATTTACACAGAGACTGCCTACTGCCTTCAAAACCCAGGCCAAGGTTATTGTTAGACATAACTACATTCCAAATTCTTTGCTCTTTATTGGTCCCAATCTTATCTGCAGCTTCATCTGTTAACTACAAAATTAAGTTGCCATCTGCCAATTCCATACTCTGTCTCAACTCAACTTTTTGGCTTATCAAAGTGTAATGTCACTCCAGCTCTATGTGGAGAACAAGATTTCACAAGTGTCACTTGATTTGAACTGTATTTTGATACAATTGCACAAGAAGGCATTACACAAAGCTGAACAAAAATTTCTGTTTAAAATGGAATTTGAAGTAGGAATGCTTAAGGAAACCTTGCTACTGTAATAATTTGTTTTTGTTTCTAGTTTGAAATGGAGTAGCCAGAGATTAAATGTTTCTCCCCTATCTTCAAGAATGGTCTAGAAATATTTTTTTTGTTTTCCTAAGGAAAATAGCATATCATAATTTTGACATGGCCTATCTATTTGACTAAGTCTGGCATCTTTTGAATGCATTCACTAATTTCAACTTGACTTGCTACAAAGTTTAAATATTTAAAGTTCTGTGAAATCTGGTTAGATGCAAGGAAGCAGAATGAGGTCCTTCCAGGATGAGAAAGAGGCAGAGATAAGCCTCAGGAGATTTTGCCTGTCAGCAGTTGCCTGTTCGCTCAGAAAAGTGACCAGACAAGAAACCATCCTTTATGTGTGTCTGGATGACCCGTAGTCTATATGGTCTGAAGTCTGGCATGACTATCATAGATTACAGAGAAAAGTGATTGAAGAGTAGCAGGGAAGAATGGTGGAGAGATAACAATGATTACTTAGGTAGCTTGATTTTCTTGTGTTAAAGCTCACAGTAAGATCTTGGGAAAAACAGAAAGAAGTTTTAGTACATGTAAATCAGGACTTTTGAGTAATTGTGACTGCAAAGGCTAGGACTTTCTGGGGAAAAAGTTATTGGGATAATAGTAGGAGGGACATCAATGAACAGGACAGCAAAACATCTGGGGTGAGAACCGGTTTTGGTTTATACAATCCTAGCACAGTGGCCAGCCTCCTTAGGGCTTTTATATGTGGGTGTTATTATTAACACTGTATCAGAAAAGAAGTAGCAGTAGAAAGGAACAAGCAAATCTCTTCTTCCACTCTCATTCCGTGATTACTAAAGTCTTTGGAAACACAGAGAAATGAGCAGCTTATGTAGCTGCTTTTGCAGCTGAGGTTCTGGCAGGAAGCATTTCACGGCACAGCGTTCAGTTATCCTGCCTGTGTGAGTGGTGTTCCTGACAAAAATAGACGGATCCTGCTCTCTGCACTTTGAAAAGAGCAGCTGAGGAAAGCAAAACAATCATCTAAGGTGGTCAGCCAGGAGTGGCCAAGGGCGGCTGGAGGTGGTGGAAGCGCTGAGTAAAATCTTTACAGACCTGGCAGAAAAGTCAAGCTGTCAGCATCCCCTTTACTGATGTTGAAGACGTTTACTTTCAGCTGCTTCCTCTCTGAGCAGGGCTGCAGGCAGGACTTGCCTTCCTCCCCCAGTGACGGTGGATGTTCCTGTGTTTCCATTGGGCTGCCTGCGCCTGCGTCCTTTTCCTGTGGAAACAGAAGATATGGGCAGGAGAAAAGACATATTTGGTAATGTTTCTTCTCAAAGCGTCTTTTTCACAAGGCTGCCTCAGCTGCAAAATGTTAAGGGGAAAAAAAAAAGAGATCTTGGAACTAACTCCAGACAGACCCTAATGCCTACAAATTTGTCTAAGTAAGCCAAGTCCAGAAAGGCAAAACATGAAGAAGGCTCATTATTTGACTGCTAGGGACACTCAAATAACCAGACATGCCAGTACTTATGATCTTCACATTTCAGACAGCTCGTCTTTCATATCCTCCCTCACCCTGCACTCCCACCCTGCTCACTTCTTATATTTCCCTTCATCCCCACTAACTCCACTGCATTTGAAATTGTTTATAGAATATATAAAATACGAAAATATTATTTATAATACCTATGGGAAAGAGTCTGTTCCTCTAGCCATCTGTTTGATGGAGCCATTCACAGCTCCTCTAATTGCTTCAGCTTGCATGATAATTTTTCTTTCTCCCCAGAAAGTTCAAAGTACCTTGGCAGACACCTTTTTATTTTATTTTAATAAGAAATCACTGAGGAGGTGCTATGGGGCTTAGAGCATTGGGTGTCTCTGATTCATGGTTCTGCTGGAGCTGTGGCTCAAGACAGGAGGTGGAATGACTGCACTCTGTTTTGAAGTCTCCTGGGAGGTTACTGCTCCTCGAGATGTTTTGGAGCATCACAGGACTGCTAAATCGTCAATCACATCCCTGGCCAGAAGGAGGGGCAATTTACATTCCCTACATTCAGTACTTATCCAATATATCACTGGAAATCTGTGTAGGACAAAAATATTCATGTTTTAAATGAATTAATAAAATCACTACTGCCAAAAACCCTCACAGATTCAAGCAAAATCCCTGTTACTTTAGGCAGGTCAAGGATTGTATTTCAGCTACTCACAAATGTACAGGTATAAAAGTAAAGGGAATATTGATCTAATAAATTTTTTTTGTCTGTGAGATGCAAACTGAATATAGTAGTGAACAGAAATTGGTATTTGCTTTTGAAATTGAATGCAGAATTATAAAGATTTTTTCCACAGTTCCATCAAATCTAGTTTTGATGCTTATGGATTCTTATTAGAATGTGTTGATTATCATTCACAATCTCTTCCAGCCTCTAGGAAGCCTGAATTTGTCCCCAAATTATAAAGTATATTCAGTATGATGACTGACTCCAATACAATGCAAAAACTTAAAAAGGTGCATACAGACACTTTGAATTTGCATTTAATAACATTGTTTATGATATTGAAATAATAGTTGGTTCTATAGCTTTTAATTCCAAAGGCAGCTATTTGAACATCTTGTCTGACATCTGTATAATCCTACCCCATAACATTGGATCATTTGATTAACAAAAGGTAGACTTGTAAAGCACAACTGAGTAACTGTCTGCAGCTGCCTAAGTTACATAAAACATAGATTTTTTTTCCTTTCTTGTCCAGTGGACTGATGAAGAAACTGTAGTCTTGAAATTATTTGTTAAGAATACTGTTTATAGTATGAGTAGGACAGACAGAAATATGAGAAAAGCTCTGGGGCTGCCAAAAATCTCATTTTTTGGAAGAGCAGCCCTTAGGCCTTGAGAAAGTAATGTAGGAAAAATGTTATTTAAATGAGACAATTTCTGTCTCAGTACAAAATAATTATTCCCTGACATAAAAGTTATTTTGTGGAGCCCCTCCAGCACTCCTTGCTAGGGGCAGGCTGTGTGGCACTGCCTCTTCTTTCAGGCTCTGCAAATTCCTTTCTTCAAGATGGATTCCAGAGTTTGGGGAGCAGCTGAAATTCGTCGGTTGTTCCAAAAAACTGGCAGGTTTTTTTGGGCTTAAAGCCTACCTTATTTCCTACTTGTATGCATTTTGCTCCCCAGGACAAGCAGAGTATATAGTATTTTTTCCCTTTCATGTCTTGAAGTTGCAAAAGGACTTTTTAATCCATGCAGAGGATGGTCTATGATCATTACACTAAGGGTTGTTAATGGCAGCTGTGCATTACACAGCAGTGGCTGGGACAAATTTTACTCCCTACTCACTGTATGGTTTGGCAAAAGATCTGTGGATTTACTACTGTTGAAGTCAGAGACAAAATTCCCCTTTCTTTCTGAGGTGAGAAGTCTGGACCAGCCCCTATTCCTCTTTGCAGCTAAATGTTCCCAAAACAGTGATACTTTTATAGAAGGGAATTAGTCTAGTGGGAATAAATGTTGATACTTCTTACTTTGTTTCTTCATGAATCATTGTGTTACACATCTGTAGTCTTCTTTGCATGTCATACTCTGTCACACTGTTTTTCAGAGAAGCTGATCCCCTGAAGAAAAGGGGACCAGTCAGCATTTATGGGGGTGAAAACCACTAGATGTCTATTAATGATGTGATCTGGTTGACATGTACCCACATACTAACACCGGCACAGGAAGAGGTCATGTGAAAAGAAAGGGTGAGGGATCAGCAGAACCTGGTCTTTGCTGGCTGTTTAAGGTCAGAGCAGCAAGTTAAGAGAAGTGATTATTTGCTTCTCCATGGCACTTGTGTGACTGCACCTGGAGTAGTTTTTGTCTCCGCAGTACAAGACATGAACATGCTGGAGAGTCCAGCACAGGTTCACCAAACTGGTCAGTGGCCTGGACCTCTTAATGCACAAAGAGAGGCTGAAGGAGATGCATTTGCTCAGCCTAAAACACAAAGGGTTCAGAAGCACCTGACTGATGCCTACAGTTACTTAAAGGGTGTTTGGAGAGAAGATGGACCAAAACTGGACATGCACAGTGACAGAGTAAGAGTCAGCAGACACAGGTAAAAACAAATAATCAGATTTACAACACGCATGGGATATTGTGAGTATTGATTGCCTATGTTCTATGCAGTTGAGCACTGCATTAATTTAGTGAACTCCAGAAGACTCATCAACTCAGATATCTCTTAAATGGCATAAATGGTTAATTTACTTCTTCAAACATGCATCCATTAAATTTCAGTATGGAAAACCTATGAAATTTTAGGCATACCATTATACTTCTACAGCGTATTAATGGAGAGAGGCGTAGTTCAGGGATTTCCTCAAGGAGAAGAGGGAAATCCATCTTTGAAGGAAGTGTAGAAGAGATATAAGCTGGAAGAACAAAGAGTTCAGTGATTTTTTTTCTCAAGATCTAAGCATAAACAATCCAGGACAATCTTTCTTAAAATATTAGTGAATGGGAGATGTGAGTGTTCTTTAGCTGCAATCAGTGGATACCACAGTGGAGCAATTGATAGGACTGCATCCATGAAACTAATTAATATTTACAAGCATTATTAAAGCACAGCTTTTCAGAGTCCTTATGATACATATATTTCCTGAGACTGCATTAGAAACTGTGGTTCCTGAAAACAAGACCAGTATCTAGTGAGTGCTCCATTAATGTTTTCATTCCAATATGAGGATGGGAAGCATATCTTTTCCTACTGTAAGCCCTACACTCCCTGTAGGGAGGAAATTGAGACTTGCACTCCAGATGAGAGCCACTGGCCAGGCTCCAAATTCAGCTGAGAAGGAGCAGGATGATGGGGAGCTGTGGAGTAAACCTTCCTATTAATCCAGTTACACATATGGCTTACCCAATTTTATCTCAGTACATGTAGACATAAGTAGAGCTTGCCATCAAATGATGCATCCTAATGTGGACTTTCCAAGTCACTGGAAAGTAGATTGAATAATTGAATTATGACTTCTCTGTATTTAAAAAAATATCTGTAGTGGTGAATATTTTTAAAAGTAATCAACTTGGATCAAGCCACCTGTCTGATTGAAGCCGTGGGAGACAACAGCACATTTGCACTGGGGGTCTACCTGGGGAATGTTTCAAATATCTGGATACCATACAGCATCATAAGATAATATGGGGACACCAGGCAGCAGCTGAAAACCAAACAGAAGAGATTCTCCCATCTGGCATTTGTTTAGTTGAATGAAGAAGTTTTGAAGGCTTTATACATTTATTCCACAGTTTGGCAACGGTGGGCATAACAACTGGAATAAACTGACCTTTACAACTTTTATCAAACAAAGACAACCTCTGTGCCTTGCCTGCTATCTCCTTGTCTCCGGTCCCCACTCCCTAGACCAACATTTTTCCTCCCATTTTTTCCCTTCCTTCAGTTTGTTGCCTTTACTGCCCTGCACCTGCTTTTAAAATGCAAGTTACAAGTGAAGTTATTTCTTGCTCTTGGGAGAGACAGATGGACTCTGCGAACCAGAGCCATGGTACCTTTGTGTAGGGTGACAGAAATATCTCCCATGAAATACACTGTGTAACTAATGGTCTCTTCATGATAGGACATGAAAGGTAAAAAAAGATGGGAAAAACATACAAAGCAAGTAAATTGGAGAATAATAATTCTGTTGGCTGTAACTAGATGGAAGACAGCTTCCCTGTGAAAGCAAGCTGTGCAGGCAGCAGTCTCAAGGATGCAGTATAACTGTGAATTATGCTCTTTGCAAATGTCCATTAGGTAAATTTGGAAGAAGCCACCTAACTTGTTGCAGACCTTGATCTGATGCTTTGACTTCCTCAGGTTTTTTTCTAAAACTCTTTCTAGAACTTTCTATGTGTGAAATTGAAGCTGGGTTTATAATCTAGCATCATAATTGTCAATAATACCATGAAGAAATCTCTGTTGTGTTGTCTGCTAATGTAATGCTTTAGCAGGAGTGTGCATAGCCTGTCTTCTGTTAGACATACTGTCATACTTCTGCAAACATGGATTAAGAATTCAAATATACACAGCAGTGGAGAGACATTGTAAGCACCCTGATTAAAGTGATGAGCAATATACTTGGAAGTAGCTGGGCATTATTTCTAATTCCCTATCATCCAGTAGTCATTAGGACAGTAGTAATTTGCTCAGCAGCCACATTGACTGCTTTCATTATAAAAATATTCATACATTTCATCGCTTTCATGAAATTTTTACCAAACCTACTGAAGCCTCCTTTTGTGTTTGCAGAATTTAAACATATAACATTATTTGGAGTTTTTATCTCTCACTCAGTTTCCTGACAGGAAAAGTTTAAGTTGCTGGGAAGGCTGTTCAGATCTTATCAGATGTTACCAAAAAGACAAATAGTGCAACATCAGTTCATGGTTAATTAACTACTAGCCTTAAGAAGGATATTGGGCAACATAAAACACAGTAGGCTGAAAAGACTTTTTAATTGTTTTTCTGTTTCTTTGATTATTATCTGCAAAAAACACATTGGGGGAGAGCAGGAACATCATCATATTTAGAGGACTAGTTACGGACAGCAGAAGCAGCCTGAAGGATTTGAGTTCCCAGTCCCATTATATTACACTGACTCCAATGTTACACTTCTCAATAAGCATTTTTGAACTGGCAGAAAATCTATTTATGCATGTAGTTTTTGATTCCGAGACTGCAAACATGTCACAAAGTTTTGGTTTAAAAATTTTCAACACAATGATGTTTCCACATGCTCCTGAGTATTATTAGAAATTCAATTGCCTTCATAGTTTTAAGATACTGCAAGAGCACGCGATCATGGTGATAAAATGTAGATTTTTTTCTCTCCTTTTGGACATAATCTAAATTCAATCTGTTTTCCCATGTTGCTTGTGATCATTCAATAAGGAAAATAATACCTAAATTTTGTTTAGAGCAGGTAAATAGGGACCACAGTTTGGATTTTTTCAGACTGAATTTTCTCACATTCACAGATTGCAGAAGATATATATCCTTCACTAGGCTGGTTCATCTATCTGCCTATATCTATCCATCTATTATCTCTCGTTTTTTTAATGTGAATTAAAAAGGCTTCAGATACTCACAAATGTGCTACAAAAGTAATGCAAGTTCAGAAAGTGTGTTGGGATCCTCAAATTAAAGGCATTAGAAAATCACAAAGTATTCTTTCATAGTACAATTCATCAATGTGGCTTTTTTTCACCTGCCAGATTCAAATGCTATGGTATGCAACAATTCTGGTTTAAAAGAATAAAACGACTTTTACTTTATTATATTATAAAATGTATTTATCGTATTACAACAAATCTGAAACATGACGCAGCTCTCTCAATTACAATCTAGCAAGTACAGCTAATGGAAAAGCTGTTTGTTCTGTTGTCTCCAGAAAAGCCATTTTTTATCAAATGGAGGCAAATCTGATGATGTTTTCAGTGCAAACGATATCTGACACAGGGAACACACATCCTGAGGTAAAGGTCATTCTCTGGTATAGCACATGAGTCTTTAATAAACACCTCTTGAACTTGAGGATAAATGTTTCTTTCATAATAAGGTAATCCTATTAAGCCATTCTGAGCATAGAAAAACAGTCTAAGTATCCTAATAAGATATCAACAAAATGATTGCGCAATGATACATCTTTGTTGTTTGTATAAATAGAATAAAGTTCTCACATCCAAAACCTCCGTGTTAATTTAGTCAGAGCATGGAATTGGGGTCTTTAAGTAGCAATTAGAATATTAATAATCCTGGCTATGTTTATTGCATGGGGAAAGTATATGGAAATAAAGGTGTCAACAAATTTTTTTGCACTCCTCTTACAGCTTTTCTGCAATACACTATAATTTGTCAGTGTTTGAACTTTTGACCTTTGATCATCTTGAAAATACATTAATAGGCTTTGGAATATGCCGAAGTAAAGGGGCAGAAGGAGACAGGTATGGAGGGAAAATCCTAGAGCAGATGGCACGTGGCCTTGGAGCATTCCAGCTGTGAGAACTCTTGACTCAACAAGTGATGAAGAAATGGCAGGAGCAGCAGTTTCTGCAAGTAAAAATCAAAATCAAATCTCCTCAAATTATTCTGAAGAGGAGCTCACCAGAATCTTGGACCTAATTTGAACGAAATCCTTAACTGGAGGAATTCATCCATGTTGAATACACTGTCCCTGTGGAATGGGCAGCTGATGCAGATGTGCTATTTCCCACAATATTTTCCACAAATTCTACAATATGACTTGTGAGGAAGATAGGAGGATTCATAGCTGGCCAGACATGTGACTTCATTTCATTGCATGTAGCATGGCCCAGACCAGCCACTCCAGCTTACTGACAAAATCAATTCATGAGCATATTTTCAGTACTTATGCAATTAATCTTTTTTTACTGCTAAATTGCAAAAACTCCTAACAATGGGACTGTAAAAGAAAAGGAGTCTTGCTACTTGGAGTTCAATGCATATTTTATTCTTGCTATCAGGATATCAGACAGGACCAATGGAAAAAGTCTACAAGGCTTTTCACAACATGGAATATAAGTCCTCAGAAGACAGGCTTTAGTGTGTATTAAATTTTATTAATTAATGTAAGGCACAGAAAAGCATTTCCACTATTTGGGAGTGACATCCGTGACTAACCCAACTAACCCCTGCATTCATGTAGTGCTGGCAAACCTGACACGTACTTAACAAAAAGAAAAATAATTGAAGGTTCTTAATTACTGAATTAAAATACACGGTGGTTTCCTCAGCTACACTTACTTCTGACTAAACTATACAGATCACTGTTTGTATTCCTTGTCAGAATTACTGAATGCATCATTCCAGCCCTTTACTGAGCACCATGTATTGTTACTCACACGTTATCTCTAGGAAACAGTTGACATCTTTAAATTCCTTCTGCAAGGTGCCAAATTAGCTGGTCTGAGAACTCAAACCCACAACTGACCCACAGAAAAGACATAGTCCCCATCTTGGCAGTCAGTACTTCCCATATTGCCTTCAGATGTATGCCATTCCTGGAAGGAGCAATTCCATAAAAAACTCTAGTACATGTTTAAATCCCTAGCACATGTTCACAGGCATCTCTTTTGAGGAAAGCACATGCTTAAAACTAAGCATGTGGCCTAAATACTTTGGTGAACACCAGTGCTTTCCTAAACTGGTGACAGTAGGAAGGAGAGTCTGAGTTTTTCATGTCCAAGCAGCAGCTGAGATGCTCTCAGTGATTGTGGGTACCACTTGGCCCTGTACCAGTGCTAACAGGCTGCCTCCTGTAAATCACTAGGCAGCTGTCAATTAGTGCACTGGTTGTTTAAAATACATTTACTTTCCTCACTGAAATTTTGCTTTTGGACTAGGTTCTTTTTTTCTTGTGTTTTTTTTTTCATAGTACAGGGTTGGTCAAAGGCAAGTGGAATGAAAGAAAGTCCTTGGCTTTTTGCAGGAGACTCAATAAGGTTATAGAACTCGCAGGGGAAGTTTTAGTTTGCTTTTTGTTTAATGTTGTTTTCCTAAATGTTTCTTAGACTCAGGAAAATGAACCTCAATCCTTTAATGAGTCTGGGCTTCCTGAGGTTTCCCCCTTCCTTGCATCTCAAATACCTTTGCCTACCTCTAGCCAAAAGGGGAACTGTTTTGCTTTTTGTGGTTTCACCATCATTTCAGGATTTTATTCATTGACTGATGTTTATAATGTTCCACCAAGGGCTCGAGCAATCTTTTCTATCTGTCTTTTCTATTTTTTATTTTAGAAACTCAACATAGAGAACTATCTTAACAGAAAAATTACTTCTTATATTAATCAAACTATTATGATTAACCCTGATTGTTTGTTCATTAAAAATGAAGCAGAACAATCAGTTTCTGCCAAATAAAACACTTTCAGCTATTTCAATTACTGTTTTAATTGGCTGGGCCTGCCTGTCAGATTATCCTCTAATCTGTACAAGAATGTTGTTTGGAAGAGAAGAGGCATGCCTGACTTGGAGACCTCAGTCATCATTCCAGCACATTCTGGTCTAAATATTGTTCTGTTAGCACAGTGGAGCTACATGACCAGCAAATTCTGGGTCTGCTTCCTTCTACAGATCCAATGTAAGACACTTTGGCTGTACCATTGGAAATGCCTGAAGACACTGATGCGAAGGAAAAAAGTGAAAGTGAAAGCTCTAAAGCTCTACAAATGGGCACATTTGGTGTGTTTACATATTATCAGAACTGCTGCTAGGATGGATTTAATAATGGTTATAAGAAAAAATTGTGGAAAAGCAGTATTGGGACCTGTGAACCCTCACAGAGAGGCCTCTCCATAATCTTGACTCAGGATTTACCATTTCAGTGAATCTGTGTTGTCTGTAGACACTAATATCCATTAAGAATCACCACATACTCGTCCTGCTCCTTGCATCTTTCCCCTAAGCTACTTCTGTCTACTGGAGAGGATACTGGCCTAGGCAGGTCTTCTTTCTGAAAGAACATGTATCCACTTTAGAGTTCCACTGAACCAGGACTACTTTGGAGGTGAATATGACAGTCCTACTCACTTCCTGTGTTTAGGTTTGCATAATGGAACTGGTTTAGGATTAATGAACTTGTTTTTTCCCACAGCTGAACAATGGGACCACAGCAAGCACTCTCTAGCACAAGTCAGACCTGGTGCCAGGCAATAGTTAGTCTGAAGCCTGAAAAACCCTGGCATGTGTGTGATTCTGCATCTAGATCCTCAGCATCAGTTAGATAGCTCTGCAAATTGTCTTCTGTTGATCTGCAATCCATATTAATTCAGATGCATACACAGGTTGCAACCACCATTATATCAAGCCATCTGCATGGATAATAGAAAGCAGAGAAATGGCAAAATGCAGCTCATAGAGTACCAAGTGGAATGAACCGGGAGTTTAGGATACTTCTTTCTGCCCCTGCCTTTAGGGACAACAAAATTCAAGAGGCAGTGAGCAGGCCATAATGCACTGGCCACATGTAAAGTAAATACAGCCACTATTTTTGCAACAAGCAATTAGAGCAAGCTCTCAGATCAGGGAAATTATGATGACCAAGCAGAGCTAGTAACAGACCAATAAATCAAGTCATCAAAAGTCCAAAGCTTCATGTTTAACTTTGACCTTGGTAGTTTATATATTTAATTGCTAATGTAAAACATTAAATTATATTTGCAACCCAGTAAACTATGGAAAGGCAGCTTTTTATTTTCTACAGTTTATACAACCTGGACAAACCAAATCTGAAATTTCTTTGAAGAGATCTGCCATTAAATCAAGCTTTTACCCGTGTGGTTAAACTTTTATGACTGTGTTTCAAGACTTTCATTTTTTTTATTCGGTATTGATATAATGGAGGAAAACAGGAGAACCTTTCAGAAGTAAGCAAACAATGTCCTACAGACTTGTTTTTCAAGAGTCTTATGGTTAAACTGCATAGCACTTTTTCATACTCATACAACAAACACAAATCTAAAGATGAACATTGAGGCAGAGCAAGAGCTCAAGGAGAAATGCAGCGCATAGAACTCAATGATTTTTCAGTGTTTAAGTATTTCTCAGAATTTAAACTGGTTGAGCATTTTCAGATAGTAAATTAATTCCCTTTATCTGTTGCTCTAGATACAAAGTAGAAGTTAGATAACATCTAATGCTGTCTAAACAGTGATTATATTTATACCACGATGTTTACATTGATTTATGTTGATATTTGACACTAAATGATGCCGAAAATTTGCATGGGACAATCATAATCTATAAATTTATTTGGTGATTGTCTCAAGTAATTTGTTGAAGACCATATTTTATCTGCCTAGAGTTATTCTACACTGTGGCTGATAACCATCACAGTTGGATAGAAGGGACATTAACATCAAATCATGAGCAGTGCCAGAACCCATATTGGGCATCTGAGACTTATCAGAGCTTTTTTTGTCCGAAAAAAATTTTTTTGCAGAAGATTGCTCAGTTTACACCTCAATTTTTAGGGCAGGGTGAAGGTGGATATTTTATTTAATAATCTTTTATTCCTGTTTCTTTCCTGAAACACTAGTGATTTGGAGATCTTGTTGTGTGCATCTCTGTCTGTCAGATATTTCAGTAAAGGTACATTTTAACCCACCGGTGAATTTCAACCAAACTCATTAGACATGAAAAGAGAGATGACATCCATGTATAAGACAGATGAATGCTCACTATAGGGTGATTGTGGTGAGCTAAACATCAGTCAAAAAAAATCAAAAAAGAGACACCTAATGAAAGCTCTGCTTCTGGCAGAATCATCAGTAAGGTTACCAAGTAACCTGGATTTGTACCTTGTACTGAGTTTTGTATCATGAACCTCACTTCTTAATTAAGGTTTCTTTTATGTCAGGGACTAGGACTGCAGAAGAGTGAGTGCTGAAACTCTAGTAATGTGAATTTTGTACTCTGTTCAGAACAACTTCCATTATAAGAGAAGTAGCAATATCTGCCCCTGAGTTTGTTTTGATATCCTTAGATAGAAAAAGTACTCAAAAAGTAACACGAAACTTAGTTTGCTTTAATTTCAAGAAAGGTTAGGTCCAAACTGAGTTGTGGATTTTTCCTCTCAGGAAATGGGGACTTAGGAAAAAACCAAAAAACCCCAGATGAACTATGAAAAATTAAATTGTAGTGAGCTACCGTCCATGCCCTGGCTCCCCTTGTTGTTACCCAAGCCACTGAGAGCAGGTTTGATCATACAACACTTTCTCAGCTGAACAGCCCTGGGGAGTCACTCCGGCAGATCTTCTACAGCAAAGTCTATCAATCAGGGCCCAACATAGCTGCAGTTTCACCTTTTCACCTGTTCAGTCTTACAATAAAAAAAAATCTATTTCTTTCATGAGTCCTTGCAACACATGTTTTAAAGCTGGTTCAAAAGGTGTTTATTTTCCCTCCAAAACAAAGAAGCATTATGAAGTCAACGAAACTGTTCCCCAACAAGCACAGATCCTCTTGGCATGGTGACAGCTCCAAAGAAAGATGCTAACCACCAGATGCTAACCTGGCTGCCAAAGAGTTGCATATATTTTTTGTATTTTCACGTGTGCACATATTGCCAGAAATTTGCTGAAAAACAAGAAAGGCGGTGTGCATGATCTGAACTTTTAGCAATTGTTATTTCTAAATACTTACTATGCGAAAGATGGTGATGATGAGGCGGAGGAGGAGGAGGATGAAGACAGTAATAATAATAATATTAATAATAAAGGGAAATGTATGAGAAAGAAAAGGAATTATGGAGAAGGGTTTGGAAATGTGATGTAATTATGGCATTATAATAAATGCAATAATAATGATGGCTAATTCTATATAATGATGGCATTATTATAGTTTCTGTTATAGTAAAATCTTTTTAAAATAGAACTTTATGAATAATTTTACTTAAAGGTAAGCTTTTAAATTAACCATAAGTGTAAAGGAGACACTTTCAAAATATAAGCAGGACAGAGCTATGCACAATTTTGGATTTCAGTAAATGATACTTGTATCCTTTGCAAATATAAACAAAATAATTTGTGTGCCTGTTTACTTATAGTTAGTCTCTGAGGAGAGATATCAATAAAAGAATCAGAGATTGTTTGGATTACTAGGAAAAGATCATTTTGGCAGCCACAGAAATTGTGAGCGGAAAGGGTTTTGGAAGTAAGATAAAAAGGATTGGTTTTAGTTAGACTACATTTAAGCTGACCTTAAACCACTCAGGATGCAAAGCTGCAGGGGGAAAAAAAAGAATCTAAGCAAAAAGAAGCTGGAGAAGGAAAAAAGGAGCCATTTTTTGAAGCAGGGTTGTTGACTCAGAGTTAATAGCTAAATGTGTACCAATGGTGACATACAAGTGGTGAGTGGTGGGGAAGAAGAGATAAACTACAAAAGCCTTGGAGGATGAGCATTCACAGCTGACCATGGCATGCAACAGGCAGACATTCCACTGAGGCATAGAAATACTGTACAAACGCAGCAAACCATTTAATTTAGGAAGTAGTTGGATTTCAGACCTAGACTATCAAGTGGTGTGATGAAGTGAGTTCATGCAGTGAGAAAAAAGGTAGAATACTTTTGAGACTATTTTGAGAAAATGCAGATTCAATCACTGCAAATCTTCAAAGGGTAATTTAATAGACATCTTGTTAAGAATATTGAGAATTCAGGGTAAGTAGCTATTAATTTTAGAGGAATATTTAATTGCTTTGTGCACACATCCTTAAAACATATTTTTAGATCATCAGTTCAAAGATGCTGAAGTAATGAGAAAGCTTTATTAGCTGTATGTGTAATCATTTTAATAGAACAGTAACTTTTTCTTAGGAAAGAAAAATAAGAACATCATTAGCTTTAAGCAGATCTTAAAATTCTATTTGATTGGAGTACCTCTTAAAATGGATCATTTTGGGCTATTATCAAACCAACTGAACTGTCCTTGAGCTTTCCGTGCCTAAGAGAACTAAGCATGTTTTCAAGAACCATTCAAAGAGCTTACATGTTAAGCAAAATAGTAATTAAAATTAGCTAAGAAGAAAAACAAGGTACAGATACTTAGCTAAAATTCAATACTGTATTTATACCCTGTGTTGAAGACAAACCTGTTTTTATGTTCATCTAAGTGCTTTCCTAAATCTAGGAAATCTATGCTCATAATGAGGTATGAAATTGGTGATGAATTACCACATTGCATCAACCACAGTCTCCCAAATACTGCCTTAATTAGCAAATGGTCCTGTTGGACCTAACTGAGACCATTCTGGTCACATTTTTAAAGCAGTAGATGAGAAAAGCATTTGGGGCTGGTTTATTAGTGCATTGTTTATAGTCCATACTGCATGTGCCTTCAGGGGGATAAATGATTGTTTTTTTAAACTTTTTTTTTTTTTACTAGAGTGGAATATTCTAACACTATTTATAAAGCCACACATTTTAGCATGCAGAGCAGTCAGAAACATTCCATAGGCATCTGCTGGGACATGGACTAGTACTCTGCCAACTTTCTGTGGGCAATATTTTTTTACTGCAATGAAGAGAATTCCTTTGAAAGAACAGGCAAATATATGTGTAGTTTACATACTTTTGTAGTTCACATATTTTGTGGCTAAAAATATCCAAAGTCCATACCCCACCTTCAGACTGAGACTTGGAAGCAGATCCAGCTGCGGAGTGCAGCTCTTGTGTGAGGCTGATTTTCTTGTGTGCGAAAATAATTTATTAAAAAAATAAAACAAAATGAAAAAACTCCCACAGAAACTTTAAACCTTGGAATCTGACATGAAATGAATATTTCTTTCATAATTTTATTTCAGCAGATGATTGGTCCAAATGTCTCTGTAAAAGGATAAACTTGCATTCTTGGACAGCTGCAGAAAAAATAAAATAAAAATACTTCCTAAAATCTGATGTTTGGACTGACCAATCTGAGGGAAAATACATCACTTGGCTTTAAAGACTTGCAATATCACAGCAACAGACTGCCCTAGATTTCTGTCAGGTTCATTCACTTGTTTGTAGTCTCACAATGACTTTCTCATATAAAGCAAACAAAACTACTTTTACTACTGAATTTAAGTAGGATGTTGATTATGCTCCTGCAGTATTTCTACAAATGAGGATCAGCTGCACATGAAGGTCAAGACCCCAGTGCATCTGGACAAGTTGTGGAGAGTGGGAATTGCTCCTACGAATTAAAAAAGTAAAGGTGGTCTTTTTCATGTTACTATGCTATATTATTCCATGCCAATTTAGCATCTAGATTTGCAAAAGCATAGCTGCAGAAATACTTAAAGTGAGAACATTTATTCTGAGCAGTTTTCTTTAAAAAGAGTTAATTTATATCTAAAATGATAATCCAAAGGAAACTTAAGAAAAAATTATTTATCTGTTGTGGCAAGTTGACCTTGGCTAGGTACCAGGTGCCCACCAAGATGGTCTCTCACACCCGCTTTTCAGTTGGACAAGAGAGAAAAAATAAAATGGAATACAGCTCATAGTTTGAGATAAGGCAGTTTACTAAAGCAAAAGTGAAAGGTTGTGCACGTATAAGCAAAGGAAAAAACAGAAGGCTTTATTCTCTAGTTCCCATCCACAAGCATTATCTGTCCACTTTCTGGGAAGCAGAGCTTTAGCACCTGTAGCAGTTGCTCCAGAAAGCCAATGTTATAAAGAACAAATGCCCACTCTTCCTCCTTCTTTTCATATTTTTCTATTCCTGCAGTGGGAAAAATTAACTCCATCTCAGCTAGGCCCATTACATCTGGACATTTGTGCAATGATATGAACACAGGGGCTTTTTGCATGTTTTTTCTGTGTTTACAGCAACTACTTATCTTTCTTTCTGTGTCATGTTCCCTCTTTTTAACCCATCCCAAAATGTAATTCAGTTGGTAAATAGGGATGTGGTGGTTTGCCCAGAGGGTGGAGGGTGTGTCCTGCTGCCAGAGCAGACAGCAGCAGCAGCTATCAATGGGTTGCTGCACATCCAGACACCTTGGACCAGCGCCCAGAGCACTGGTGCAAGCTGACTCTCCAGACACACCAGGCTCCCCGCAATATTCACAGGAGTTAATCTTTGCATCTAGCCTGATGCACCTGAAAACATTCCCAATCACATATGTTTGTTGTCGTTATATTGCAAAGGTTCCAGATTGTCATCTGCTTATTGCAAGAGTTTCATACCTCCTTGATGTTTCTCATAGGCAGCTACTCAGAGCACTGACTATCCCTTCTTCTCACAGTAGCCAACCAACTCCAGTTCCCATCAGCCAACCAATCCACTCTTTTATAACACTCTTTTTCTTATTGGCTACAGCTGCGGCCTGTTAGTCAGGCCTGCTCCTAATCCTTAATAATTAGCCCAGCTGCAACTCTTAAGGGGTAAGATTACTTTCTATACTACCTTTATTTTCTTATATTTTATCCCCCTACATATGTTAGCCATCTGCGCAGTGCATGCATACATCTATTCCAGTCCAGGATTTCCCAGACAGAAACACGGGAGCATTTACTGCACACGCGCTGCAGCAGCCATGGTTAGGCATGACCTGAGCCCATGGTTGCACTTCTCAGCACACAGCGCACCAAATCAGGCTTCATTCACATGGATGCAAGCGCTCATCCAAACACAGAGCAAAACTTTTAATTATTTCAATATTGCAGTAGCTTCCTGTCTTCCTGACAGGAACTTCCTGTCAGCAAAGAAATTTATTGGCTATGAGAAGAGGGCAAAAAAAAACCTCAACTTTTTTTAAACCAGAAATGTCATTTAAGTTGTTCTTAATTTTTGTACTATTCGCTCTCAAGGAGTACTTGTTTGACCTGAGGTTCAGTTTCCAGGGCACAACTCACCTCTGCTGTTTTCATCATGGGAAATAACTTTCCTTTCCTTTGACAGAGAAGTAACATCAGGAAACTGCTGTTTAACTGGCTACAGTTGCCACCAACAAATTCCAAACAAGCTGTTAAAAAAAAGAAAAAAATATGTTTCTTGTTTTCTATGTTTCTTGTTCTCAATAAGGTACAAGATACCTCATTTATGAGATATCTTGTACCTTATTGTGGTATCCTTTGCCATCATTTGTCTCTAGTTGGGAAAAATATGTTTGTATTTCACTATGGCCTTCCCTCACCCGCTCATTAAAGAGTAGCTCAGACTTCCTAAGCAAGTTAACACCACAGGTTCATTGATCATATGCAACCAGCAAAATGTACTGCCTCTAATCTTACCAACTCCCTTACTTTCACTAATTCAGAAAGGTGTTATTGTTTCTTCTGCTCTACATTAGTTAGATTAGAGGATATTTCTTCATGGGAATCTGGGCAATGTCAAGTCACAGAGCCCTTCACATGAATTTACAAGGGAATAGTCTTTCTTTGAGGACATCTGTATGCTTCAGCAGCACCTTCAGTGCGAGGGTGTTTCTTTCTGCTTCCCAGCTAGATTTTCCCTCTTCTCTGTTCAGAGAAGTAGGTCAGCTTATCTCGGAAATAGAGAATAAAAAGAAGAAAGCACAAGGATGTACTTGTGATCACAGATTTGATTCTGGATGGCATTTGCTTGCAAAAGGATTATTTTTTCTTTTTTCTGTGTACTGGACCATGGAAAACTTTAAGGAGCCATGTATGTATATTCTGAGAGCCCTTGGTTGTGAACTTCAATGCTGACTTCATTCTGGGCATCAGATTATTGATATGTATACCATCTGATGTCTTTCCTAAGGCTTGTTTTATCCTAAAGATAGTAAAAAAGAGAGATCAGTTATGTTGACAGGAACGCCTTTGGAAAGAGATAGACTTAGAGCTAGCACATCATAGGAGTAGTCAAAGACTGGCTAGCCAAATCTTCCTGGAGTATCACTTGTTGCCTTTCAAAAAATATGAAGGATTCCAATGATCATCAAACAAAATTAAGCAGATCCGAAATAGAACTAAGACTGATACACAGGGTTTGCACCAAGGTAACAAGGGTTTGAGAGGGACTTCCACACACAGTAATGAGCAGACTTACCTTCTGAAAGAACATTTGTACCCTACATGTGTTGGAAGTGGAGGTAGTTGAAATACAGCCACTGCAGTGCTTACATATTTCAGAGCTCAGATAGGCATCTGTGCCTCAGTATTAGCCTGATTGATTTGTATTGCTGAATTGTGTGCCTTAAGGCTTAGGCTGATGCATGTCTGTTCACATCAAACCCATAGCAGAGAGTGCAAACCCAGCACAGACATACCCAGCACCACATGTGCAGTGAGCTCTTTCGGTGTTCATTTATCTTGGTTCCTTCTGTTTCAGTTTCAGCTCTCCTTCTCCAGCATATCTCATTCATACTGAAGCCATTTACTTTGCTGATTCTAACACCTATTGCCAATAGCACTGTTGTAAACTAAAGAAGTCTTCAAGTGACTTCTAAGGGTTGATGACTGCTGCTCTCAGTAAATGTGTGCATTTTTGTGTTTGGCTTGCTGGAGGCCTGAGCTCACCGCTCCTCCAAGCAGCTCCATATGCACCAAGACCAGCAGAGCAGTGCCTGCACTGATGCAGTGAAATGCTGCTCAGTGAAGAATTGCAAATCACAAGCAGTGCCATTTGTGCATACCCATAAACTCTGCTGCCAGGGCAGGCATCAATTCAGTGACACTGTGGCCACATTGATACCATGAAAGGGTATGATTCAAGCGATGAGATTTTAATTTCATCCATAGAATCCCCCATTCCAGAACAGAAAAGGTGTTCCAAAACCTTGGCAAACCTTTCAAACTCTGCCTCTGTTCTTCATTTCTTGGAATAATCAGAATCAATGTGGTTAATACATAAATCAAATGAGCTTTGTATGTAAATAGGTTCAGTCACACAAAGAGCACTAAATAAAAAATATCTAACAAAGGATCTTCACAATTTATAGCCTGACAGACTTAAAGTTATGACAGTAAAGTTTCTGATTTTCTCTAGAATGGTCCTGTAGATTATTACCCAATTAGTACTGCACCCCATTGAGGAATGCTTGCCTGGAAATCTCACACAATAAAATGTCATATTTCTTGCCTGGTCTATAACAAAAATGAACACTTCAGCAGAGGGTCAAGGGAATGACATGCCATTACTACAGAAATTTTCTCCTATGGCTACTCTTTATTCTCCCAGTGGGATTCTTCCCAGGATAATGATGGAAAGCTGTTTGCACATGAACTGCTTCCCTTTTAGATCCAGCAGGCTGACAGGAATCATTCCTGCTCTAAAGACCCTGAAGTCAAGTGAGCTGAACTCTTTTGGAGTGGGGCTCCAGTGCTTGCAGCTTTTCTATTGAAAAATGGCTCTCTATAGGGTGAAAGAATGGAATCTTCATAAAATCTGTTCATCTTAGATAAAGCAAAACTGAACTAGAAAGCAATTCACAAACATGGGAAAGAATATGTAGGCACAAGGTGCTCTGTTTTTAAGGGATTGTGAATAAGCAGCTTAATGATACTGGTATAATATCAGACAGAAATGGATGCATGCACTATGCAGATCAGAAATTGATGTACCACTCCCAGAAAGCAGCATGTGGACAGCTGAGCAAAAATCATATGCATTTCATGTAGCAACTCTAATGCAAGTTTGGCCCAAATAAGTTTGAAATGCAGGTTTGGGAAAACAATAATTTGGTGTAAGGAATTTGTTGACAAAAAAAAAAGCAGGAAGCTCCTGTTTTGTCACAGAGGTATGCTGAAGAGAGGAGTGGTTTTCTGAATCCCCAATGGCTTCACTCACCCAGAGGCACATGGGAGGAAAGACTGAGAATTGCAGAGTATGATACTCCCTAGCTGTATTTTTCTTGTAGAAAGTTTTTGCTACTGAGGTCTGGAAGAGGAGGGTGGAAGGAGGAAGGCTTCCTAAACCTCTTGCTGTGCACCAAGCCCTTGTCAGAGGGATCTGTGTGAAAGAAGAAAACTACACTCCCTCGGTAAGATGTGCAGGCACTGCAGTTCACGACAACCTCTGCTTCAGGAGCCTTGTACTGCACCTACAACCCCTGCAGGACCAAACAGGCATTAAACAGCACATACCTGCTGCAAGAGGGGCTGCTGCTCTGCCAGTTCCTACTCACCCTGCTCTGTCCTGTACAAATGCCTCTCCAAGGCCTAAAGACCATATCTCACTTCTTCACCCTACAGACACAGCAGTTCTTCCTTCACCCATACTGCCGCATCACTTCTCCTAGCAAACACACTGCACCCACCTTACATCAGTGTTAACAGCCACACTCCCTGTGTCGATGTGTCCCTGATCTCACAGCCTGAGCAAGAGCTGTCAGAACTGAGGCATCCTTGCTGCAATCTCCAGCAGCAGAGGAGCTGGGTAGTTGGTTGGCTACAGGTGATCAGCAGTAGATTTAGAAGTGGAAAAATAGAGAAAAAGTACCCATTATCTCAAATTCAATAAAACATTGATAGTTTTCTTCAATGACAAAATCTGTATGTCCACAAGAGAACTGCATATCATATTATTTCTAATCTTCTATATCTCATTATATCATACTAACTAATGAATCTCTGATTATTATACATGCAAAGAGGAATGAATCCTCCCTCTTCTTTAAAATATACCTCACAATGTGGAAGACACAGAAATTGTCAATGCTTTCTATTACCTATCCTGAGCTCTAATCCCCACTAAACTCAGCTCTGAGAACAGCTGCACAGTGACTCTGGCCCTGAGGGAAGAGGAGTGCTCAGGGAAGGGAGGGCTTTGGGTAGGGGGCTGTGCTGAGCCCAATGAGCAGTGTTTGGCACAATGGACAATTGTCTTCCAGGTGTATTCATTTGTCTCCACCAAACAACATTCCCAGAGCACAAAAGCCTTCAGTGTGGGGACAGCTAAGCATAACAAATGACATACCAGACTTTTCTGAGGTCTTTGATGATTATAAGAGGTCTCTGTTCCACCGTTATTGACTTTGCTGTCTTTGTGTTATTCCTTTAGAATGGACTTAGTGTGTTGCATCATTTCAAGTTCTGGTGCAGGGTTTGCACTGGAAGGTAGGGAAACCAGAGAAGGAAGAGGGACTGTGAAATAATTCTTAGACTGGCACTTTCTAAAGTAGTCTGTTAGTTTGTTGTCTTGCTGGCTACAAGTTTTGTTGTCTCCGCTCTTTTTTTTTTACAAGGCACACATTTTTACAGAGTGAATGATCTTCATGCAACTCCAAACAACCACTTATTTTGGTAAAATTTATAACACCAGATTCTACTTTTAGCCAGGAAATGCAAACAAAGCTTGGAGACAGCTTGTTCCCTGACCCCAAATTCATTCCATGTTGCTATAGCATCACCCCCTGAGAAAATGGGACCAGCTCTTTTCCTCTCCTTAGACCTGCTCAATGGGCTTTTGTCAGCTGTTGAATTATAGCATTAAAATTCAAATACTAGGGATTTAATGGAGGATTATTATGACACCCTGGTGCATTCTTTGTGTTGCTCTTGGCAACAAACCCAAGGAATGAGTGAAAGAAATAAAAACGAAGAGCTGTCTTGTTAAAATCATGCTGGTGCTATGACATATTTAGGAGAGAGAAAAATGGTTGCCTAACCTTGAGTATTATTGTACCAAATTGACTGAAAACTCTTTTCAGTCAGTAAGCACTGCTTGCAGCTGAACTCTATTTCAAAGCTGTTATCATTTTCTGAAAACAGGTTTCCTTCTACCTTGTGCACAAAATAAATGGGATCAACAGGAGAAGGGCATTGCATCTGCTTACTACTTTCTCTTGCTCACCAGAAAATAGAAATACTTTGTAATATTCTGGCATCTTAAAAGTTCCTGAGGGATTACTTTAAAGCAGAAAGTGTAATCTGTCTCTCTCAGAATATATGTGTAGTGTTTTGTGTATACATACTGCATATGCATGACTGTCACATAAATGCTTAAATTGGTCATGTTTTTCACTAATGTCTTTAGATTGGGGGAATGTTTGTGCAAAAAAGAATCAGCTGTTTCATAGAACAGAATAGGATTTTGTGTTGGGCTTTAAATAGGAATTGCAGTCAGCACCATATAACCAGACTGTGGGGTGAGACATCCAAGGATTTGTGGAAGGAGAATAGTCTGCCGCTCAGTAGTTTTCTCTGGAGAAATTTGGCTCAAATTTATCTCCAATGTAACTGCTCTAATTTCTCTATAGGTGTATTCCCACTCTTTTTCTTGGTTTTATTTGTATTAAATATACATAAACCCCAAATTTATCTGGAAAGATGGATATTATATTGATTTGAACAATCTCATACCACAGGAGCTTGAAATCTTGGAGAGCAGCTTAACATGTCCTTGGTGAAGACTATGAGGACAATATATTTAACATGATGAAATTAAGATCGTGAGCTGAAGCAGAAAAATGTAGGCAGTTCTTGTTGGGTTGACTAAGGGGGTCAGTCATCCTGAGCTTCTTTTTCTGGGTAATGAGAACAGACCAGGGCAAGCTTATTACACATGACCCTGCACGCCTCTGATTGTGTTTGGCTGAGAAGACTCTGCTAACAGCAAGCATCTGACTGGTGAACACAGCTGAGACAGAAGTACAGGAGTTATAGACAAAATGAGGTAGTAGTCAACTAATGACAGCAGTGACAACAACAATAAAATAATCTCATCTCAGACATGTTCACCTTGGCATTTCAATCAAAAAAACCCTTTGAGTGAGGAAAGGCAGCTCCAGTATTTTGTTTTCAATAATAGAAAAAAAAACCCCAAACCTGAAAGCATTCTATTAAATTTTCTCTGTAGACTACAGTCTGCCCCCACCAAAAACAAAAAAAAAAGAAAAAAAGAGAAAAAATCTCATATATGTAGCTGGATTTTGAGGTCTGCCTAGCCAAAAGCACAGAAGAAACTGGAGAAAAGTGTTTCTTATACCCTAGAGAAATCAGTGGTTGTGGTGATGTGTTCCTAGGGTTTTGTGTGAGCTTGACTTACACAGAAAACTTGTTCTGTTTCAGGAGGGCTCAACACACAGGGTTTATCTGGTCCTAGGCTGAGGATCAGAGCAATTGACGTCTTGAGGTGATTAATTAATGTGATCTGTCCTCTTGAGGGCTTCAAATAGGAAACTGATTAAGCCCCAGGTCCATCAGGAACCATTGCAAGCTTAAATTCACTTGAGGCATGCCCACTATGTCTGCAACCAGAGTGCAGCTGTCGAGTGAAATCAGTGGCAGGAACTGCGCCAAAAAATAAAAATCAGCTGCTGGGAACTTCTGGAGAAAAGCTACCTTGCTAACCAGAAGGACAAAGAGAGAAGAGGAGCCTGCAAGGAGGCTCAGGGAATGGTAAAAACATCTGAGAGGGAAATGTAGGAAGGGCAAGGCAAAGTTTTGAGTGTGTTTTTCCAGCACATGGGATATCTTTTTTTTCCGCTGTGAAAACATGCTTTCCAAAGTACTGATCTATATTGATGTCTTCCAATGTCTAACTAAAAATGTGTCAAACATGTTAGCCTAAAATGTGTGATGACATGTCCCAAATAACACCTTGCTGAGCCACCTTGGAAAAACAGTATGTAATGAAAATTATGACTGTGTAGAATGAAAGGAATGACCAGCATATTGTGTGGAAGAAAAAAATCTCACAATCTCACCAGGTGCAGCAACCTAAAGAGTGGTCTTGTTTTTGCAATTGATCTGTTTGCTTTGGTGAAGATGCCACCTCTGCTAGAGAAATAATGCAAATGTTTCTAATTTCCATTATGCCCATTTTAGCACCTGGTGTTTTTTATTTTTTGTTTCTGTGGAGTAAAATTTCTCCTCTACTCTCTGCTGCTCGCTTTGCACAGTGCAAACTGGGCATGTACAATAAAGAGAACTGAAAAAACCCAAACACACCACAAAACCCAGCAGCTACCCCATTATCTCATAAATACCTTCCTGCTTGTGTTTTCAGACTGTCAGAAATTATCTTCTCAGAGTATTGCATGGCTGGAACACCTGAGAAATTTTCTTGACTCATTCCCACTAAAAGGCTTTAAGATGTGACTGCAGCTTTTCTTGTAAATGTTGCTGGTTACATAAACATCAAAGACACACAGTAGTTGACTGGCTCTGGATTATCATTGTTTTTCTACTCTAGAAATTATTAAATCTTGATATATACATTGATTGAATTTTGCTCCTTTTATTTGAGCAGGACTGATTGCTGATATTTGTAGTATCTGTATTTTAAACAAGCTTTTAGTTTATTGGTAAGCATTTTAGAGCCTATCATCAAAAGCTAAACTAAGACTCTGTGCAAGGTTTTAAAAGTATTACTTACTCTTGAAAAAGTACTGTAGCCTCTAGACCTATCTCAGGTTTCTGCAAATGGCATAACCACTGCACCCAATTAACAAAGAGTTAGGGGAGAATTCCAAACTGCAGGAAATATGCTTTTCTCTGTAATTTTTTCAGCCTTTTACTTCTGGGGTACTCCAAGTTTTCGCTAATTTGAAAAAAAAAAAAGGCTTTAGGACACTGGTTATATTACAACTTCCAAAGCAAATTATGTTCCTACCACAAAAGTTAACATTTCCTATCAACAGGAAACAAATCACAATACTGTGGGAAAAACAAAAAGTCCCACATACCTGGCTGACCTCAGAGAAAATCACCTACTGAGAAGGAAAAATATTATTTTTTTTCAGTAGGAGTCCTTTTTATTTTTTTCTTTATATTTTTTTTATTTTCTGATGATGGGCCATGGCCACACTGAGTCATACATGTAGAACAAAGAAGAGTTCTATAAATAAGAAAGCCTTTATTGATGATAGATCTTTCATGTTCAAGAACTGCAGATAGAAGTGCTACATATGAGCCTCTTTTCTGGACTGGCTTCAGAAAAACTTGGCAAAGAAGCCAAATGACAAAGCAAATGGAATTATTCTTCAGACAAGTATTAGACTACAAAACAATCTCAAGGTTTCCTGTGTATTAACATAAGTATTTTCAATAGCTTTTGGGTTTTTTCTATTCTGTCGCTGTCAATGAACGCAGGAGTAGCCAGCTTCTTGCCTCTTGCTATCCAGAAGCTCATCATACTCTAAAAGCTACTTCTTCCCACTGTCTTGATAAATCCTGAAGAACTTCCTCTTCATGGCTAGGTGTGTGGTGTTATTCTTCTGCAATGCCAGTTGTGAGAAACACATCTGCTTTTCAAAAATGAATGAGTGTTTACACTGAGTTCCTTACTGGCTGTATTTTACATATTCCACAGGGATTTCAGAAATTTGTTATGAGGACAACTGCAGTTGATGATGCTAGCAAAAGGAAATGTCTTATTTCAATGTTTGTCATTGAACACCTGATATTTAGCATATCTAAGTATATTAAAATGTGTCTATATCCCTCTTTATTGATCTGCTGCTTTTAAATTGCACTTAATTTTGGAGGTTTTCTGTGACATGTCATATAAATTCATAAGGATCAAATCCTGTCTCAGACCATATAATCCATATTCAGAACACAGAAAAGAGGTGAGAGAAGAAGTAATCATGGAATGATGATGGACTTATTGAACTTTGGGAACAAGGCCCTGTTTTGGGAACAGAATGCAACTCTTGTTTGTCTGCCTAGCAATTTTAAAGTTGTCTCCAATTTCCTACTGCTTAAATGACCCATTTTATTTTCCTGTAACATTTTATGAGATATTTGTTTACATAGCTCCCAAAATCAGCTCCAAAATTCTTTTGCAATTTTCTTCCAGGCAAAAATTATGAAAAAAAAAAGAAAAGAAAACTACCTTTCCAGTTAATAGTTTAATGTTTAATGTTCTAAGTTAATGTTTACTTCTTTTACAAAGAAGTAAAAAGTGGATATTAAAACTAGTTTTCTTGAAAATATCCCACTGTTGGTCAGTTTTCATTCCAAACTGTGTAACCCATAGCCCATCATATCCATCAGTGTAGCTTAGAAACTTGTCAATTCCTTTGGTCTGCCCCATCTTTCTCAAAGACAATAACACAATCTTTGTAGATCGTCATTTGTAAAGGGTTTTGTTTTTCTGTAAAAAATGTCCCAAAAATCAAGTTGCAAATTTCTCTTTTCTGTGTTCAGATAATCATTTGTTTTTGTTTCATCACTGCTTCTTTCTCTAAAAAAGTATCTTTTTCTTTAAAATGTTGAAATACATTTGTCAAAAGCAACCTTCTCATTCTCAGGCTTTGTGACCATTTTGTGATGCTCTTGAGTTTTTTCAATGTCTCTAATAAGTTGCAAGTTTTCATATCTTTTCCTTTCAATAATGATGTTTCCTTTTTATTTATTTCTTTTCAGTTTTCCAGCTCTTCCTCCAAGGTAGTCTCCAAATTTGGTAGCAAAGTCAATGGGATGCTTCCTGGCAAATACACTGCTTGCATTTTTGTTCTGTAATTGCATTCACTAAGTCCCTGCTAATATCCCGAGACCTTGTGGGGGCAATAAAAGCCTGTTTTCTGTTGCAATAATGTTTTTGTGCAATCCATTTCCTTCTGCTGAATTAAGAATGACTTTATCTGAAAAAGGTTCTCTATTATTTTTATAACAGGGCTGATGTAATGGTAGCAATTTAGAAATAGTTCTGGGCAATGTTTTCCTTCGTGTGAACATATGGTCTAATCTACAAACAACATGTAATGGTGATTTATCAAAAGGGCTTCTTTTTGCAGTATTTTATGTTGTACTAGGCATTCATTTAGAATGAAATAAAATTAATTCTTTAGCTCATATGTGGGTGTGCTTTCAGAAGGACAGGTGACTCTGTTGCACTGGCTGTGCAACAGCTCCATATCACTGTTTCTTTGACTTGATGACAGTCACAATATTTCTATATTTCAAAGCAATTTACTGTATAGGGTTTTCTTCCCATACAGCATGTGTAATTTATTTAATTCCTCATGTCTTTACTTTACAAACTATAATAACACTCTTCTATTTTCACAGGTTGGCAATTCTTTTCCTGTACTCTTTGTTGGCTTTGTCATTTGACCTACAATGTGTCAAATGATTTTTCACAAACATGTTTTTGATCGTTATTACTGAAAGGTTCATTACACTGCTGCTTTGGCTTCCAGATCATACCATTAAAAAGAAGACTTTTCCCCTAACCTTTTCTTGATTTTCTGTTTAAGGCACATTTATGTTTGCTTACATCTTCACAATTTCTTGGGAGATTTCATATCATCCTGCCATTTCTACTGAACACCATAATGACTTTCAATTATTGGAAGGTATTGCACTGTGCTTTCATGTGCTGTGTACATCAAAAATTAGTTCTTTATCATATTAATGGGACTTTCTTGAATCCAATCTGTTCCTCAGTCTTAGCTAAGGGATTATTTGACAGAAGTATCTGTGCCAATTATCAGGACATTCAAAAGGGAAAATGGTGGTCAAAATCTTTATTTATATCCAGTTCAAACCATTTTCTGGAAGAGATGGCTTGGGTACAACTGGTTTTAAAAAGTAGTTCCCAGAGAAAACAACAGCAGGGAAATTGGATTTTTGCTGGAATCATACTAAAGCTTTACTGGAATCTGATTCAGTACTCAAAGTAACTCCAGATTTTAAATTCTGTTCTTGCCCAGCTGGTTTTCAGCCAGACTTCATTATTTTTGGTGAGCTCATTTAAATTTTTACTTTTTTCCTCAGTCTGCAGACAGCTGGAACATTATGCATAGATTTCAGCTCTTGTTTTTCTTAAAATTTTAGCAAATATCTGTGCAGATAGCAAGCCTTTTCATCTAGCCTAATGTAAGGGACAGCAGAAGCATTTGTCCTCTACCTGAAACATACAGCATTAAAATAAGGGCTACCCCTGGAAAATCAGAATAAAATTTATTATACCTATTTCCAATGAATCTTTGATAGCAAAATGCTGAAAACCGTTATTGCAGAGAGTTTTTTAATTTTTATAACAATTTTTAAAGAAAGTTTTTTATCCTAATTTTAATCCTAATCCTAATTTTTAATAGAAGATTCTATTCTGGACACATTACCTTGTTTTTACTTATATTGAGAGAAACTTCTTAACCAGTTTCCTCTCAAATACCAAGTGAAACAGATGCACTCTGCAGAATGGGGAATCCCTAGAGCTAGACATGAAAATAGCTGCCAGGGTTTTCACTATTTTCCCTTACTGGCCTTGGTTTAAGCTGTTGACCTCAGTGATGTCTAGTGTCATTGAGTTCCTCAAGTTAATCAGGATCTCTGAGAACATTTCCATTTGTTTCACATCTGCTACCTTTCAATTTCATTGGCACACCAAATTTCTTGTATTATGAAAAAGGCTAAATATACGAGTCCACATGCTTTCTCTATAACTTCACATATTTTTGGAAGCAACCATCACATCTGCTCAGTATTCTTGCTCTTTTCACTGTTTCATACAAAAGATGTTGGCTCTAACAACAGCTGTCATGAGTTGTGGACTCCTTTCCGTGTTTTTGTCTTTCCCAGAACTGCTGAGGTGCTTTGTGTGAGAAGATGTTGACATGTCTCAAAAGGGAAAATTTGCAATTTATAGAAGGAACAACTTGCGATTTACAGGTCTGTTCTACATGCGCTTGGCTCTCTCTTGGGCTGTTGATACAGATGGAGATTTCTGTGGCTGACCTCAGAGGAATTCTTCTGATGGGCAGGAAGGCTGGAATGTTTGCCTGGTGACTCATCCTTGTACCCTCTTTTCCTGTCCTTGCCTCTTATATTTGAGTGATATCAGATAACATCCATTAAAAACAAGGCCACAAAAAGGGCTCTCAAAGCTTACTGCTCTTCATAACTACAGCTTTTGCTCTCAGGGAAACTTGTCACAGGGCGTTGGACCAGGGCAACTCTAGATAGGCTTTACATCTTCTGTTTCTCTGGTGGGTCCATCTCCTAAAAGTCCTTGCTGTTCTGCTACTGCAAAATCAAAGATAGCTCTGACATAAGGTGGCTGAACCAAAAATGTTTTAAGTCTAAACACAGTAAAATCAATTCTGAAAAAATAGGTGACTGTTTTACCAGGAAAAAAAAAAAAGCAGTAATTCATATTTAGATCTTGATGTTGGGTTCTGAGAATTCCAAGTGTCAAAACATTAATGCCAAAGAAAATAGAAACAGCCATATTGACAGTTCCAACAAGTGACAATATGAAGTTACATACTTGTGAGCTAATGAGTGGTTAACAAGTCACTCTTTTTAATTACTTTTCCAGAAGGACTTCAAAGACTTCAGATGGAATTTCAGCTGAGTTTGGGTAAGTATTGGCAAGAGGTAGTCTGCAAAATTGGTTGGGCAATGCACAGGCACTTTGGTGAGATTTCTAGTTCTTCCATCTGGTCACTTGGAAATCTCAGAACTAGGTTCTAGCTTGGCCTTTTTCTGGCATTTTGAATGCAGCTTAAATCCAGGAAATGGAACAGCTAATGAAAACCAAAGGAAGGTAATTCAGGCTGCTTATGAATTTAGATTCTTGATCCTTCTAAAAAACATTTTTGCTACCTCTAAAAAAATTAATTTCAAAATTCTCCTAGATATTAAAGAAAATGCTTTTGCTGTTTATGTGGCTGAGTAAAGAAATAAGAGTGTGCCTGATTAAGGCCATGAAGCAGATGGAATAGGCTTAGATCACTTTTGTCAACAATGTAGGTTTAAAAACACATGAAAATTCTTAAGACTGAAAGTCACAAAAAAGCATCAAAACCACCACCAAATTTGAATTTGGTCATGGGTAGCTCAATAACTGCAACCAATGACATTTAATAGTAAGTTAACAGGACTCTAGTTGTGGCTTGCTTTTGGCAGTCAGTAGTTTGAACTCATGCACACAGACACAGATAAAGGTAGACTGAATAGAGGACTGACAGTGTTGTCAGTTTTGGATGATGGATTAGGCTATTTGGAAAACAAAAATATTAAATGTAGTGTGCCTGATAAATATTGACTTTCTAGAAGGTTTAAACCTACAATGCTAAATAAAATGTGCAGTTTCTTAGTGACACTTGACTTTCTTAGTGACATTTGATCTATGAAGTCATCTCCAATAATATTATAATACATTGAAACAGGAACAAAAAACAACTTAGATGTCTCCTGGGGCCAAATGACTACAACAGCTTTTGACTAATTTTCTTAATTTTACCTCCCCATGCTGTTTGCCACCTAGAACTCAAAGTCTGTTTCTTATGTTATGAATGCCTGTTTTGTAAATTCAGAAAACATTAGGTGTAAACATGCACATCAGTTAAATAGTTACAATAAGAATGAACTGATTAATAAAACATTTTGCAAAGGCTTGGAAGGATATAACACAACACCATTACAGAATTACATTTACATAATGTAATCCTTTATATGTTTTTTGGTTTAAGATAATGGTTATAAATTTATTCAACTTATATAAACCCGAAGCATCCATAATCTGATTTTGGATAACCCTCCAGCATTATATAATCTCCCCCCTGCAATGTTCAGTAGTCCCGTTTATGAAGCTCATTTTGTTTTTAATAATTCTCAAGGACAAGAGCTAAAACTAGCCAATTAGCCATCTCAGCTCAGCTGAAACATTGTATGTATGATTCTAAACTCTATTTTACAAAATCATCATGGAAGAAGTACAACTAAACCTAATGAGGCTGTCTGAGAAAGGGGGAAAAAGCCCAAGTTCTTTGTGTTAGACTGATGAATTTTTGCATTTCCATGTTTTACAAGTGTTTTTCATGCAATTCCATAGATTAGCAAAAAAAACCAGGATTGATGAGCTATGTCTTTGGTCTTGGCTTTTTTTGTCCAGGCTCATGGCTATTTTGAGAAGAGTAGCACAAAGCACCCTTTAGCCTATACCTTGACTACATCTGATCTTCTGAAATGGTGCAATGGGGGTAGGGATGACAATTCAGCCTCTATTTCCCACTGTGTTACACTATGATAGACCTCTTAACACAAAATATGTGTTGCGTGCCCACAAGTCATGGCAATCTTCACTTGGGGATGAGCTGTGGAGTCCCACCCCACTGATTTGCCCTGCAACCATGCAGCTTTGCTCAGGACCACAGGCCAGGCGTAGTCTGCCTGAATTTAGTCATTGTCTCATAGATCCAGTTATGTGATCTTAATCAAACAAATCTTCTCTTACATGCTGCTTTACATAAGATTGCCGTGCTCATGTTTTTACTGTTGAGTAGATGCCAATTATGTAAATGATAAAATAAAAAGTAATTTATAAGAAGTACATTTTTAATTGAGTTCATCCTCAAATGAAGCCTTTCCATGTATTTTAGAATTTTTACAACTGAGGGGCACTATAGCAAAAATCTCTGGGTAGATGACAAATACAAGTGGAAAATCTTGCTGCAAAGTAATCGTTAACACTGCTAACCAAATAACCTGAGTGGAAGATATACTGAAGAAACAAGAAAAAAAGGAATTTGTCTAATGAAGCAAAGTGACTTCATGCTTCTTTCAAAATTTCTACCATTAGGTATTGAGAATCAGAACTAATGTTTCAGATTAAATATAAACTAATGGGATGTAAATTAAATGTATATTTAGCAGAGCAGCAGACTAGGGCTAGGAAAAGGAAAGGAAAAGGCTTCCAGTACAGTGAGTGACTTAACGATGCATGAGATATAAATTGAACCCATGTGAAGACAGGAAAATACAAGCTTAAAACCATCAAACTGCTTTCACTGTTTTGAATGGCTTTGGTCTAAATGAATGATAATAATAGCTAGAATGATATCATATTTTTATTGTTATCTAATCAATTTAAGCTTTTAAAATGGAAAAAAAAACTTAGTGTCTATGCAAAGCTTTAGCCTGCTGTGAATTGAAGTGTCTGGGTTCTAAATTAGATGCAGAAAGAAGGTTTTAATGGGAATAGCAACTGACCCTTGGCAATCACAGTGTTAAGAATTGCTGCTGTAGTATTAACTTACATCTCTGTTCCCTGGGCACAGTTTTACAAGTTATATAACTACAACCATTGTAGGATTACTCAATCCCTTTACCTAACCCTAAGTGCATGCTGAATTTCTGGTTCCTGTAATAGTTCTCCAGTGCCATGTTCGTAGAAGATGTCAGTGACACCATCAAATCCAGAGACTCCCCAGACCAATAATGTTCTGCTTACTAGTACCACCCACCCTAAGGGACATTATTTTGTTTTTCCTTCTCCCCTTTCTTAGTTGGCAACCAATTCCTGCCCAAAATGATCTACTCCCGGAAAAAGTCTGCACATATAATAGACACATAAACTACAGGTACAGTACATACTGTAATTCATTTCTTGGCATTTGTGTGAGACAACCACCCAGCTGCAGAAGGAAAAAATAAGACATATTAAAATATGTGATAGAAGTGATTTTTTGTTGGTTTGGTTTTTTGCTTGGATTTCCTGGAAATCATCTGTACAATAACACCACATCTTGAATGTTTTTTTTTTGTATTTTACATAGGCTTTAATAGGCATAACTTGACAAATTTCAAGACAACACTTTCAAACCTATTCACTTGCAGTTAGGCAAGCAAAAAGCTATTTTAAATTGTGTCAGTGCTGTAAGTTTTCAGAGAGCAAGTCATCTGATATGTTCCTGTTAACAGCTGCTTGGTACCACCTTTCAAAGATACAGGGGGGCTGTATCTCATTGTCTTAATAGTCTGGAGATTATGTTATTACTGATTACTAGTAGTAGCCTCCGAAGTCCTTGATCTGACACAGCACCTCCTTTTACCAGCATGATGGCCAAGCAAGTATCAAGGAACAGTTTTCATCTGAAGAAAAATAATGGTTTTTCTTCAAGGAAATATGCCTCATTCCTTTTAGCTCTTCCTGATCATCCTGTAAAACTTGGGGGTAAAAAGCAATCTGCTACCAGACTGCCCACTGTGAAGTCAGATCATCAACACTGAAAAAACAAGGATTCAAGGAAGAACAGCCTCGCTGCCATCCCATGGACCTGTGTTCATCTAAAAGCAACTGCATTCAGTGGAAATGCTCCTGCAGAAGAAATCCAGCCCACACAGTTTCACATCTTGTCTGCAGAGTCATCTCACTGGCAAGTCAGACTGGATAAGGGATTTAGCTACTTCATGGCATTCAGGATGTCATACAACAGATGGAGATTTCTCAGAAATCTCTCTGGCAAGGTTTCAGCATGCAAAACATCTGTGTGAAAGGCAATGGTTACAGTAAGAAATGGAAAGATCTCCTTAGTGGTGTGCTCTGGCAGATTTGGTTGCTAATGAGGGAAAAGGCAGAAAAAGGATGCAGTGTGCTGTGAGCATACTGTTACCTCGTCTGATGTGAAAAGTTAGCCTAACTCAGACATTCCTCCTAACTTGCAGATGGGTCCCAGAGGAAGGAAAAATTTGTTGTGGAGATGGGCAAAGAAGGATACAGAAATGTTTGCTCACTGATCAAAAGCTTCTTTCCCAAAAGCATTTTGCTTGAAAATGCCCTTCCTTTCCCTCCCTTCTCAATTTTCTTCTATCCTAATAACTTTGCTACTTCACTCTACATATCACCTTTATTGATTTCTTCCTCCATATTACCCTCTTCTGGCAACAAGTTATGCAAATGGCAAGACCCAGGAGGAGCAGCTGCATATATTTTTCAGTGTTTAGCCTGTGAGGCAATTCAAGAATTTAATCTTTTCTGTGGTGTTTTTTGTAGGAAAGAGCTTCTTGTTTCTGCATACTCAATACAACAAACAAAATGTCTGTACAGTGCTGTGGTGATAGCTTCCCAGTTCTACATTAATCAAAAGGTGATAAATTAAATATAAAAAGGAGTAGACTTTAGGAAGGTGAGGTTGATTGTAATGGAATGATGTGGTAATTGGGAAACCTGGGTCAAACAAGTATCCTCTGCTTTTATTTGATTCCCAGTGTCAGCATTAGACATTCTAATGAACAATTCCACATTTCATCAATTTTTTGAAAAACAAACTCTCGTAAAGCAGAGCTACAGGATCTTCATAGGTGCAGTTGTATCAATAACCTTACACCTTACACTCACTATCTGCCCAAGATCACTGACATGGGATGCAAATACTGTAGTTAACTGTGACCTGTGGATTTGCATCAGTAAGCATATTTAAGGGACAGCCTGTATTTGGAGCAAGAGGGCCTGCACTGTCTCTGCTTCCATGGACTACTCGATGCACAAACAATTCAAGATTATGCTTGCCAGTAAGATGGAACCAGAAGAACACACTCTGTTCTATTTAAAGTAGTGGTATAATAAATAAATTAAATAAATTTAAAATAGTGGTATAATTGCATAATATTTGTCTAAAAAGGTGCAGTGGTAGTATAATTGTCCAGTGACTGAGTCAGACAATTATAACCATCGGAAAGCATAGCATTGTCCATTTACTGTGTCTCCAGTAATTTTCTGCAGTGGCTAGGCAAATTACTGATCTATTTGTTGCTAACACTGTTGCCTGCTCACAAGTTGCCAAGACAGGCTTCCATTTCACCAGCAAGCCCACTACTGAAATTATAAGACACATTCATAGGTTGCAGAATATATTTCCTTGAAATACATTGCTTTCAGCATTTGCTATTCATAAACATTCTCCTGGTTAGCTGAATTCTGTGACATTTCTTCGGTTGTTGCACTGAGCACTTACTTTTAGAAACAAGATGGAACTGGAATAAGTCAGAAAGCTTTAAAGTTTTTGCAAGCTGAAACACTAGCCTTTGCATGGAAATATACCTTAGTTACAAGGCTTTAATTCTCTATAAAAAGTTATAGAAGTATACCTTTAGTGGAGTGGTGGTAGTTTCCATCAAGCAAAGGTTTATACCATTTGAGCTACTCCAACACAAAGCAAAGGCACTAAGCTATTCAGTCAGTCACTGAAAAAAATGAGAGGAAACACGGATAGTTATCACAAATTACTCTTTGCAGTGTAACGACTGGGGCCACGAGCCTTGCTGTATGACAGTGGGGCCTGGACCCCAGCTGAGATCTTCAGGAGCTACCAAAATACATGTCAGACCCAGAGCATAAAGAGAAATCTGGGTTGGTACTATTGAGTGATGGCGCACAAGCAGTAAGTGATGTCTGCCTGAGGACTGCTGATGCAAGATGGGTGCTGCAAAACTCACTGCACCTGCCCCCAGAGAGACGTGTTTGCTCTGCCTCTGTTTGGAGGAAGAATTTGTAATACAGAGCTCAGTAGGTTAATGAGAACAGAGGGCTAATGGGAAAAGCAGTTGAGTTGAAAGGAGAGAAGGGTTTTGAACCTAAGCTGTCATTACAGTCAGTCACAGATGTCAGTGGTGACAGCCCTCAGATAAGTACAGCAAGATGCTCAGGTTCTTTGTTCTTATTCAGACCAACTCCTCCTGGCTCCAAAGGAAGTTTGAGTGGAAACTGGATAAGGTGCCTGGTATTCTGCTTAAAGCTATTAGAGCTGGAAATAGCCCATCAGGGCGTTAGGGAACACTACAACATGTCTGTGAAGGTTATATCAAAACTACACAGAAGCAAAGGAGCTACAGGAAGATATTTATCCTTCATGAAAGATTAATCACTACCAAATATTTCAGAACTTGCTTGTACCATTGATTTCATGTCTGCTGTCTCTGACTAAGCTGCAAAAAGATTAGTAAACTCCTGTGAGACAGTACCAATCTCCATGCCTATATGCTTCTTCTCAGAAGCATTACTTCATAGCCTAGGTATCTATTGTCGACCAGAAGCACTGGCCAGCCCATGAGACAAACACAGTAGCCAGTCAATAGCTGATTGCAGACATCTGCCATGCTCAGGAGCAGCGTTCAGCTGCAGTGTTTGTATTAAAAAGCTTTTGTGGTGAGACAGCAGGACTGACTTGCTCAGAGATTGCTTATGGTGACAGTCCCCCAAGGCAATGACACACAGCTTGAGCGAGGAGGCAGGTTCTCTGATTTACAAACCATGCTCCCCCTCTTCTCTGCCAAATCACTACACTGTCTAATTGCACCTTAAAGAGGGGGTGAATGGTAAGCAAAACCAAACTTACTTATGAATATGTGTTGATTGTAGCTTACACTGCCCCTGTATTTTTCTTTTTTCTGTCCTACTTGCACTTAAACCACGATTCCAGGAAGACGAGTGTGTGTATTACCCTAGGACTGGTCCTAAAAGGCAGTGGGACTCAGGGAGGAAATGATGTCCTCAGTCCTCCTCTGACCAAGCAGAGTGTCATGGTGGCAGGATCCTCAATCATTGCATCCTCCTTGACAGCACCATGAGCCTCACCCATGGAGAGGTTGGTCTTTTGAGAATTGGTATTTCCCTAACAACACCTTCTTTCCCAAACAGCAGCAATATCAAATGAGGCTTCCTCAAGACTCCAACAAATGGCCCATTAAATGGTCCAAAATTCTAATATAAGTCTAATTCATGGAAATTTCAATATTTTACCACCATCATTGGCTTATTTTGCTTTTGAAGTGTAAAGAAACTTTGCATCTGGTCCCTATCTTTCTGGGCTGGTGCAATTAAAGCTGGGAAGCTGTGGTTCAGCGCTTTTTCCCTGGTATTTCTCTAAGGATTTGATATGGTGATATCAGAGAATGCCCTTCCTGGCACACAGGAAAACTGGAAGATATGAGTTTATTTTGAAAACCAAAAATAAAGTGGAAGGGCAAAGAACGGGTTTCTGCAATATGATCTAAAAGCTCAGGAAACTATGGCTTAAGGACATAGTCCTTAAGTCCTTAAGTCCTTCCATCATCAGTAACACTTTGTGCTCTCAGTCTGAGAAGCACTAAAGTGGGCCTGAATTAGTAAAAAAGGCAAAAACATAAGAAAAGTTATCTGACATATTTAAAGTTTTTGACCAAAAGTCTGCTGTATCAAGCTTTCTTTCTGCATACCAAATACTGGTAGTCTTTCCTGTATTATTTGGATTTTCATGGATACTAATTTTGCCTCTTTGGCATTCGTTGTTCAGGGGGTGGGACCTGTTCTCTGCATTTTGGTCTCTGACTGGACTGCTGAAAATTTCTAAGCAAAATAATTATTTGTGCTTAATACCCTTTTCCAGTTATAAATGTAAGTGAAGAACTGACTTTTTAAAAATAGTGACATTAGAAATAGAGATTCTCTGGGTGAAAATGGTCAGGGGAGAGAATTCAGACAAATTGAATGCTGGAATGTGAACAAATATTCTCCAAGTCTGTGTTTGCAGCAATCAGGCATCTCTCACTACAAGAAGGGCAGTCATTCCAGCATGTAGTAAAAGGCTCTCAGGTTTAATCTTTCAGTATTTCTGTGCCAAGCAGGTTCACATAGTTTGGACAACATTTGAGTAAGCATCAGTCTTCTGAATACTTATCTAAGACAAACTTCGGAAAACTTTCAACTGCATCTATTGGAACTAATTAATCCTTTGAGCTAAAGCCAGTGCAGCTGGGTTTATTCAATTTTCCAAAGAGAATTATTACATAAAAAAAAATTGTCAACAAAATTTTAAGAAAAAAGATAGGATGCCTTATTTAAGAAATAAGTCCCTGATGTTGAAGTCAAATACTATATTTTATGGAGTTAAGTATTAGCCTAGCAGATTACTGTCCATAAGTGAACCTGACCTTTTTGAAATCAGAAGTGCAGGCCCCAGCTCTCAATTCACCTTATCTAAAGTTACACAACACTGGAAAAAATAATGGGGCTTTTGCTTTCTCTTGGAGCCTTTTCTCAGAAGAAATCCCATCTTTCTCACTGCCTGAGGAGCCAAAAGGAGGTGATCATATCAGCTTTTTGAGATGCCAGTGCTCCATTTACTTTTTTTTTTTTTTTGCTGGTGCTAATTGAAAGTGAAGGATTTTTCCTCAGAGACTCTGAATTTAGGTTCATTTCTACATTCATCAAAGCTCCCTAATTTTGCTTCTTTGTCAGGGCAACCTACCTCACTATAAAAGTGTTAAAGTAATTTACTCAGTGCATGAATGAAATTTAGAGCAGCAATGAAGCTGTTATGTGGACTGGAGTGCTCCCTCCAAAGAATAAAAGTGTTTTCTTGACAGCTTCCCCATATTTGCTTTGCTTGTAAAGCCAAGGAATGGTGGTGGTAAGGCATCATAACCATGCAGAGTTGTTCACAAAGTACAATGTCTTATTATATAGCAGATACTTCTTTTCATTCTGCAGTAGAAAGATAAGAAATCTTCCCCCTATTTCTGACAAAAGTGAGTTGTTGCAGTCTTCAATTTTCTTTGAATTAGATTCTGGCTTAGTTTCTCATCCCAAATGCTTTTAGGTCAGGCAGAGAATGGACTTTAACCCCAAAATTATCTGGCTAATGCACTTGTTTACCTGGTTGTTTTTCTTCACTGGTCTTATTTCCATGAAACATACTGATTTAATCATGTGTTCAGCTGTTCTCCACTGTCTCAATTTCTTTTGAACTGGTCATTATTGTATGTGCACTTGTTCGTGACATAGACAGCCTTTCAAATCTTTTTGCTCCACTATGCTTACATAAATGCATACTCATGTCACTGCCTCCCTCCATAAAAAAAAAATAACATGCTACTTGAAAAAATGAATAATTTAGAAAAGAAAGCTTCAACTTTGTGAATTCTTCCCCTCTGTTGTATGACCTTTGCTTATCTGTTGTCATGAGGTACATCACTGGCTATCACATTTCATTTCCCTCAGGAAAAATCCTCATAGTCTTTTTAATCCACTTTGTTTCATGCAGAACTGATCTTTTTTAACTTGTTCTGGGCAAGTGAAAGTCCACCTTGATGAAAACATTTCCTCAAAGCTCTTGCTACTGTTGGTCAAGGCCAGAGCAGAGCTCAGAGTTGTCTCAGATGTGGGCACCCAGACTCTCTTGAGGGGAGAGAGAGGGTGTCAGCTGGCAGACTACACCTTTACACTTGGCATCCCTGCACAGCCACGTGTCTCCCTTTCTCATGTAGGTGTCCTAGGTACTTCCCAGTGACCCCAGTGTGAAGAACTGCAGACTGGTGGTGGTGAGTCACTCAAATTCACTCAGCTTGGGGCTCACCTCCTGCAACATCTCTGCTCTCCCTTCCCAGGCTCTGCTGCCTCCCACAGGCCAGTTCTTGTGCAATTCCATTTCTCTTTCACAGGTTTATTTTTTCAATTATTAAAATCAGAGGTAAGGTTTCTGTTTTAAAAACATACAAGCATAGCCTTTGAGACTCCTCTGGGACTAGAATTTTCCAATGTTTCCTTGGCACTAGAAGTACTTGGTTGTTACTTTTTAGTAGTAAAGTTGTGGGATATTATTTGTTTGTTTTTTTGGGGCATCTATGGGGGTTTGTTTATTTGTTTGTTTGATAATGTACTAACAATTGTATTCGAAATCAGATTTGAATTTCAAAACAGAAAGTCCATGGATGCTCATCTGGAGTACAAGGATATCTCTAATCCAGAATTATTAACGTATATCCATCTATCATGCCTTGTTTAATATGGGGATTTTAGCTCAAGATTGCTGAATGCTTCAGGGAGGAAGGTAGTTTGATATGGTCTGAAAACACTCTAAACTTCCAGATATTAATCTCATCCCAGCTCCAAAATTTTCACTCACTTCTTCTTTTATATGGTTTGTTTCCAGAGTTGCAGTGAGTTTCTGACCTACCTTCACTTCTCCATATGTTATGGAGAAGTGAAGGTAGGTCAGAAAAGTCAAATACAATTCTGGTTTTAGCAAAGACCTTTGATCACAGGCATAGGAAAAGTAGAAAGAGATTAATGGAAGTTACCCTTTCCTTCGATTCACCTTTTTGAAGCAGCATGACTTATGCAATATCTCATATAAACCTGCATCTCGGCAGTGAACTAATACGACATTCACATGACAGCAAAGCTCAAATTTAGCCCTCCAAAAGCTGCTTGCTGAGGTCTGAGATGACGTGGGGGGAGTAAAACCTCTCTAATGCTTAAATCCTCCTGCTGCTTCGGAACAGTCAGCACCTCATTAGCCTTAGCTCTTTGTTTGATAGGAAATGTCAGCTCGCCACAGGAAATCTTCTGCACCCAATGGCAGGAGCACCTGTCTCCATCTAGTGTTCATCCCTCTGCGTTCACGACTCAGCTGCCCCATGGTGAAAACTGCAAACTGAGAACACTTGCCCACTGAAGTGTCATCCTCTTACACACAAGAAGTCAAAATTACGTGGTGGTCACAGTCAGAGGTAGAAGATCACATATAAATCTGCTTGTGAGCTGTCCTGGCATTCAGGACTCAAATCTGCCTTGCCCTAAAAGACTATGAAGTAAGAAAAAATGGTTGAAAAATCTTTTCTTCCACAGTATTCTTCTACTCATGACCAAAGTTACATTCAAGGTCTTTTTATTGATTAATATTGTGAGAATTTCTTAGTAAGAGAGGTGAAATGTTTAATTAAGGAAAAAATATAATGGAAACATTTATAGGAATACTTTCCACTGTCATTCCCAAAGAGTAAGAGTTACTCAATTTTCCTCACAATGTGACTGTGAAGGAGAGAGATGTCACACCCTTTGTAGGTTGTGAAATCAAGACATTTTTCCCCCAAAACCTTCTGCATAGTTTAAGGGCATTTGAAGTGAAACCAGGGACAGACTTCTACCAAGGCACCCCTTGGCTCCAGAGGCCCAGCTTTTTGATTAATATCTTGTCCAAACACTATTAAGAAGAGGAGAAACCTGTGTACAAAGTGCAGGACTACCATTTTGTGCTGGTAGAAGTAGAACCTGAAGAAAATGGTCGGCCACATAGGCTTTTTTAGAAGAGAGTGAGTCCCTTCAAAATATTTTTAGAGTCCTGGAGAATCCTTCAGGCTACCTAGCTGGAATGGGACCCAGCCTGGAACCACTACTGAAGAGGTAGCACTGAGCTGTCAGCCACAGAGACAATATCCTGAGAAACCCAGGATGGGTACAAACACAAATTCTTAGTTTTAAAATGAGAGGCAGAAGGTAGACTCTGCAAGCTCACTATGTAGTGGATTGTATTAAGAGCCTTTGTGGGAGCCATGGTCTTTATCAATCACTCTTTGTGAGATCTTTGTTAGTCTTATAATCACTAACTGAAGGCAATTAAGCCCTAGCTCAATTTCTTAGGCTTTCCATATTTCAGTAAGTGGAACCAATTCCAAAATCTCAGAGAATAATCTAAATGTCAGTGGGGTGAATCCAAATGATTCTGATGAAAGCCAAGAGAGGCAAGCAAGGAAACCATGGAGCTCCATCATGCAGTTAGTGCTGGTACCAGCTTCCAATGCCCTAGATGTTGTCTCAGGGCAGAACAGGGCCATATAAACATGCTAACAGCAACTTTTAACATGCTTACACATCCCAGTTTTACTGTCTCATGTCTGAAGGTCTTCCCAAAGCATATTTACCCACTGACAGTCAGAGAACGCTGAGGGCTGTAAAAGTGTGAGGGGCCTACTGCCTTTCATGGTGGGGACCAGAGAAGAAGGAAACACAGAGGACTTAAGTGAAGAAGGAATTTAAGACAGATTGGTCTGTGGGAACCTCTTAGACATTCAGGGAGTTCTTGAAGTGCCAAGGTATAGGGAAGTGGCACACAGGATGCTCCTGGAAGAGATGTGGGAATACAACGAACTCCAACTCCAGCAACAATGTGAGATTCCAGGAAACCTTACAATTTCACATTCCTTGTGTTTTTTGAGAACTAGGTCTCTTCTGTTCATTCTGTCTTCTCTACTGCTTGATCACTTCTCCCTTATTCTGAGGACTTATCTGAATTGTAATCTCCACCAGCTCTTGCTGACCTCCAGTTAATGAGAACAAGACAAAGACCACACATGAAAATACTGCAAACATTCCTGATGTTGGAACTGTCAGCGAGTGAAAATAGGTTAAAGCTCTCTGTAAGAAGAGAGGCACCAGAATGGCAATATTCAGCATTTGGTATAAATTTTATTTTTGTATTTAACTCCTCCTACCTACCTTGCCATTCCTCAGGCTTAAAAACAAAGTGCTTTTTGTCCAGATTCTGAAGCAGATTTTGCTGGATCACTTTCATTTTGAACATCCCTAGTTAGCATTATGAATGTCAGGAGATATTGTTTCCCCTAGGTGTTAAAGCTAAACAATAATGTGAACATGAGCTTTACAGTGTACAAGGGCTGAGTTTAAACTTTATAATAAAACCAGATGAGTTTTCATACTTCTGAGTTTCCCAAGAACAATTTCACGTGGTATCAATCACAAGCAGGCATACTGCAAATGAAGCTGTTTTGGTTAAGCATCCAAAATCTTGGATGCATTTGGAAGCCTTGCTGGTTTGGAAATAGGCAAACATTTTCATCAGATCTGGATGCCCTGATCATATTCCAGGGATCTTCTGTTTCAGCCAGCTCAGAAATGGTACAGGAACTGACACTGAAATGTTTCTATAGTCATGTAACTTGCTGGCAACAGGCAGATACCACATATGATGTATTTTTTTATTATCTAATACTAATATTAGTAATACCAATCATTATTAGTATTACTAGTACAGCTGGTGTTAGTTGTGTATTTATGTATGTCTTCCACATTTCAAAATGCTTGAGCTCTGGAAAAAGTTTGGGTTTTCTTCTGAGCTACATTGCATCTTTGTAAACAGTAACAATAGTTCTGTTGAATAGGTAAGTACATATTTGTGGGTATATGTACAATTAAAAGTGAAGTAGTACTCAGGAGCAGGAATTAAGTCCTTCATGTTATTCCCAGGATAGTAAAAGCACTTGTAGTGGCCCTGCTGTCTTATACCATGGGCATATATCTCCAGTCTTTTCTTGTGTAAACATCCTTAGCTATGACAAAAGAGTCCAGTTTCTGTGGCAATTCAACTCTCAGCTTCTTTGCTGAAGCTGCCAAGAAAGTTTGCCTGATGTGGTTTTGGATGTGAGCAGTGATAATGGCAAAAATGGTAACAATGTTAGTTTTGAGCAGTTTGGGTACTGGAAACCTCACAATGCTTCTTCCCTTGGTTCTATCAACATTCAGTGTATCGATTTGATGTTGTGCCTATTTATGCAGACAATCTTCAAACAGCTTCTGTTTTGAATAAAATTAAGTTCCAATTTCTTGAGTAGCAGGGGTACCATATAACTGCCGTGGGTTAACCAGGATTTTAGGACCAAATTACAAACCTCTCCACAAATCCCAGACTTTTCTTAATCAATATTGATGCCACAAATCACTAATCTGTTTAGTGCTTAAGGATGTCACATATGGCTTTTACTACTTTCATGGTAACTCTTCTGCCCTGTAATGTAGGCATGAGGCCCTGACTAAGCTTATGTGTGATATAAGAAGGCAGACTGACTCAAGAGCAGCTCATGAAATAATGACTGGAAAAAACAATGATCTGTGGGAATTCTGCCCAGATCTATGAGAACTACTAGGATCGCTTTTCCCAGACTAATGAGCCTTGGGCAGAAACAGTTTGAAATGTTGAAACCAAGAGCATTTTTGAGGGAGGACATTTTAGAAGAATGTCTTGAAACTGCATTTTGTAACTGTAGAGAATAAAGTGGAGACTGTGTGTGGGTTGAGACTGTTGGAATCAGGATGCATCTCACCTAACTTTAGACATCCTCAAGGAATATATTTAGTCTAAACTGGTCATTTATGTTTCCTCTGTCAGCAGTAGAGAGAGACAACCCATGTTGTTCATATGTTTAACCCATATGAAAGGCTTGTTGGTGACACCTGTTTTAGGATATGGAGCATTGTCCTTGTAAGTGTCAATCATTCCCCACTCAATAGCACCTAGAAAACTGGATTAGACAGGATAACTATCTTGTAAGCATTGTAAGCATCTTGACTAAAGTTAGGAGATACAAAGTCTCCTTTTCCATCTTCCAGAAGAGGATACTAACACTCAAATGTTGTGGTCCTGGTGGTTGTAATCCAGCAGTACAGACTTGTTTCTTGGTGGTATTTGGCCCTTGTCCCCATGATGGGCTGAGGAGATGAGGTGCTGAACAGGCAGACTGTATCTATAAAAATGATGCTGTGATCTCTTCTAATCCCAGGAGATGTTGCCTGCCTCCTTCTCATGAAAGACCACAGATCTTTAGTCCCCTGCACAATATCCCCATGGAACGAACGTCACAAAATATCAGTGTTTATCAGAGCTGGGATCCCTGCCATTGACACTGTAGTTAACCATGTAGAAATCCTTTTTTTCCAATTTCATTGTCGTTGTCCATAAACTTCCCAAAGACCCATGTCATCTTCCATACCTCAGGTGCAGATCTTCCTACCAATTACAATTATTTTGCTAACTGCCTTGGCCATACAAGGATTTACCAAAGCATCTGAATAACATGGACAAAGAAGTAGTGTCCTACAGTCTAGGCAGGCATGGTTCTGGCCAAAGCAGCTACATTATTTTGATTGTAGGAGGGGAACAGCGGGGAATATGTTAAGAATAGTGTTTTCTGTCTTCACTAGACAAATGTTTTGAGAGACTTGTATCTTCATTCTTTAGTTGGACAGGCCATTCAGCCATGACAGTCACACCCTTTGGCACTAACCCAAACCATTGCCTTTTTGAAGACTGCGATAGTTTTGGACAGGGAGCAGACTACCTTGGCCAACTTTGGAAGGTGATGAATAAACAGAGGTCTTTGTCCAAAGACTCTGCTCTCTAAAATATAAAATAATTGCCTGCGCCAGTAAAAAAGGGGGGTTAATCTCAGTAATTTTGTAGTCAGTACAGAGAAATAGCCACTCCCTGGAATCTTATCCTAGACAGGCATCTGCCCTGAGAAGCTGACTCTGAAAGTTGACTCAACTTTGAAGGTGTCAGTTTGTGCCAGGGTGATGAACTTAAGTGGGATGAAATAATTTATATGAGATTATGTGACTAGCAAAACTGGGAATAAGATTTCCCAAGCTCTGACCAAGTGGTGATATCACAAACCCATCCATTTTGATTAATTATTATTTAGCTTTAGAAGAGTTGCTGTTATCATCTATATCTAATTAGCTGTGTTTATTTTAGCAGTGAAGGCACTAAGCAGATTGTCTGAATTACTGTCATGCACAATTGATTTTTCAGTCCATTGGAATTAAGTATAAACAAAAATAATCTTTTCAGTAAGCCAAAATGACAAAGTATCAATTTCAAACATTTGACAAAAAAAATATGTAAATGAATTTCATGTTAAGTTAAATAGAGTATTTCAAATGTTTTGAAAAGAAAAAGAATACTCTAAGCATTTGAGTACTTTTAAGACTTGTTTAACTTCTTAATTAATTTTTTTAAGAAACTTTTTCAGGAAGCCTTTTGTTTTCTTGGCAAGTATAAATTGGCAAAAAAAATGGTAGTTGTGCAAAACAACCGAGCTGTGGCATCAAATTAACATTTTTTCCAAAGAAAAGAGGTTCAATCAGCTCTAGCATATTGGAGCTGGAGAAACTGAAAAATGGCAGCTGTCCCTAAAAACTTAAATTCAAAATAATGTGCATATGTATTACAATGTTAAAACTAATATTTAGGTGAACCCTGTAACTTAGTGAGGATCATTTAATGCAGTGAAAAAACCACTTGCCCTAAAAGAAACATTGGACTTACTGCATGTTGTGGCAGGAAATCTCCCAAGCAAGTCTGCAACAGACTTGTCAAAAAATTTATTCTGACTAGGTGACTTAGACAAAGAGGAAGGAAGAAAGCTAAAAAAGGCGCTAAAACCCCTCAAAGATAGGGGCAAAGCCAATAAATTCCACTTGTATTTTTCATTTCAAGTACTTCCTTCTTAGTGTCAAGAATCCACCAAAAATTATAGGACCCATCTGGAGCTGTGCTTGAGCCCTTGGGACACCACTGTGTTCCTACAGCAATAAGTTGCCACTGTTTTCATTCTTTCCCTTTCTTGCCACGAGGTTCAGATCATTGATGCTCTTCTTCCTGTGCACAAGTAGTACAATAGACTATCCCCAAAAGCCAAGGAGGTTCTGACTACCTGTGTAAATCTACATAAAGTGAGTGCTATGGTGGCTTGCAAAACAACCCCTGATTCTTGGACCAGGCTCCACCTGTGAGCTGTAAAACTGTAGCTTTTTTAACAAGGTTGCCTTGTAACAACTCATGATCTGCTCTGACAATCCACTTGTTAAAAAAAAAAACCCATAGCAGTGGAGTTGCCAGTTTTTCTGGTTTTTTGTTGTTGGTTTTTTGTTGTTGGTTTTTTGTTGTTTTGTTTTTTTTTTTCCTTTGAAATAAATTCATTATCTTTGGAATTGTGACGGCAAATATGAGTTTGATGATGTTTCCAGAAAAGTGCAAAGAGCATATGGATGAGTGTTTTGACATTACATACAAACTGGAAAAGAAGATTGCATATAATTATCTGGATGTCATCATCCTTAGGAAAACTTCTGGCATCCTTTCACTCAAAATATTTGCTTCAGCCTGACTTCCTCCACTGATTAGAACATGTTTTGTGATGCTAACAGATTGTTTGTAGGAAGTTTGTAAAGAAAAATATAATTGATATAAAAAAGGGAAAAAATCCCTTTTAATCAGTTCCTCATGCCAAAGATTAGCAGTGATGTTGACGTGTGCAACATAATCAGTCATAATCAAATCCTAGCTGGAATAGTACCTCAGATGTTGTTAATTGTATTCCTATTAGCCTAAATTTGGTTTACCCATTAAGTGCTGATGGAGGAGACAGAAACTTGTTCAAGATACTATATATTTTCTGTTAGCAGCCTAATCAAATTGATGGAAACACACGGAATTGTAGCACACAGTGGCAGATTGGAAATGCCCATAGGGGTTGAATTTCTGCCATGGAGAATTTGCCTTATCCTCCCTGCTTCTGGGCTTAAAGACTTCAGAATGTAGCTGAAAATAATATCATCTCTACCAGATATTTGTACTATCCTTCCAGGATTTAACCATAAATTATGGAAATCCCTACATCATTCTTATAGTACTTCATTAAATTCTAAGACTTTTTCCTAAAAAGGTACAGACTCCCTGATATTTCTCTTGGCTTTTCCACTGCTCTGAGATTTAGGCAGCCTGCTAGCATGTGCAGTTCAATATTGTTTCAACCTACAGGATTCAACATCTCTTTTTGAAGTGAAAATATGCTTTCCTGCAACGTCCATTGAACATGCCCCCTCTGAGACCTCCCACTATGGCTAGGAAGAATTTTTGCTGAAGTTCTCAGAAAATACTTACTTTCCTTATTTTGGTTCACAATACTTCTTTCACCATTTTGTCCTATACTCCACTTGCTCCTTCCCCATTTTAACCTTTTCTTCAATAATCTATCAATAGTACTTGCCCAAGATTTATGAAATAATATATAGGGAAATAAAAAAAAAATCTAGCTGTGGTTTTAAGAAGGAAGACAATTTGACAAAAACCCTTTTGAAAAAATAGTGTTAACAGGGAAGTTGCTATGGCTTCAAATGTACATTTTTCAAGATTTGAGGCTTACAGACTTTGATACAGTGTAAGTTCATGGTCATAAAATAGTTCACCATATACAGGTGTTGTACCTGGCTTCACACTTGCATTTCTTCCTCCTTTTGTTTGAGATAACTTCATGAAAAATGGACATAATTATTCAAGGAAGGGCAGTTTCAATGTTTTTGCTTCTCTTCCACAGATGGGATGCCCATAAACTACATGAAGATTATATCATGACTAAAATGAAACTTTCTCAATACATAATGTTAAAATATGTTTCTACACGCTTCCTTCCCAAATCCAAAATATAGAGCGATTGTGTATGTCCCTTCTATTGCCAGATTCTGGAAGAAATAGCACCTGCTTCACAAGATTGTTGGGTAACTAATGGCAATATCTCATTTTGATCAGCTTTATAAATGCGGAGGCCTGTTGCTCTGGGCCAGAAATGAACATCTGTTGTTAAAGAGGTATCATTTGACCATTTCTTCCAGCTTATCAATTTTATTTTGACCTTGTTTTCCATGGCTGTGATACACATTTTGCCTTTCTCTGAGGTTAGTAAACTACAACAGCAATGTTTTGCACCGTGCTTCTTCCTTCATGTGATCTAGGACAGAACTTGTATGAATCTGACTAAAAGTCGGATTCATAATAACCGGATTCATAATAACCAGATTCAAAATAGCCATTGCCCTTATCCAGGAGTGGTCAGGATAAATAGAGAAAAGTATAAACATAGAAGAAGAACACAGAAGTATTTTTCAAGAAAATCTGTGTTCCTATGGCAGTTTGTGGTGAATAAAAAATGGTACCTTTGTATGTAATCCATCTCTTGATGGATTTTTCTCCCAGATTAGTGCAGTAAACATCTGAGTTGGGAAGGAAAAGTTCTGTTAAATCTAGTACCCTACCTCTCTCAAGAATAGTTTGTGGAATTTTTGACCTTGCTACTACTACCTATAGTAGATATTACACCATATGTCATGACAAGTACCATTCCAAATAGTGATTAGCAAAATTGATAACACTTTTTTCTCAGCTTGTTGTTGTGAATGTTCTTTTTGGTTCTTACAGTTCATCTTGCATAAAGAGAGATCAGAAGGAAATTATTTGTAATACATATTATTTGTTTTTAAAAAAAGTCTCTCTACAGCAATCATTTGGAAACATGATTTGTCTCAGTGCTGCTCTTGAAACACTGCTTGAGTCTGGTTGCCAAGTTGCTCTTTTCTGATTGTGCAGCCAGACTGCTGACTACTATCTTAAATTTACTGCTATTGTGCCAGTGTGCAACAACAAAATCCATGTAATTATAGTTTAGCACAACTCATTCTGGCTCAGCAAGCAGCCATTGTCTCTTTGGTGTTCTACAGTTACCTGAAAAACCTCAGTGTTCACGTCTCAGATCTTTTCCTTTTGGTTCCAAGTCCATGAGGTCTTTAAGACTGGTGACACCACAAGCAGACCAAGAGCCTGCTATGCAATCATGCCAGAATGCCCAAGATTTTCTTGGATTATCTCAGTATTTAGGGATTTAATTATTTATTTGTTTGTTTGTACTGTATGAACACAGCCATTTCTAGTAGAGAAACGGTTATGCAGAATAGAGAAACACTAATATTATTTTTAAATTTATACCATCTATATCAAGATATGTTTAGACTGCCACAGCATATTATGCTTTTTATCCATACAGATCAAAGAACTGAAGTTATCTTCCCATCCCTCCATCCCCAAACACACTGAGCTGTGGCAAATCTCCAGCATTATTTTAAAGTGTGCACACATTGAAAAAGAAAGTCCCTGCCTATCTGCTAATATTTTTTCTTGGTGCAATCATTTCTATTTGCTACCAAAATGCCACTTATGTGCTACAAGAAAGGAAATGAATTACGATGAGAATTTCTGATCTGGTTAGCAATCTGTCATTAGGTATTTTGTCTTTCCTCTCCAGTTCTTTACTCTGCTACTGGGCAATCTATGGGAAATCTACCTCAGCCAGTGTTGACCATAGTTCATTTATGGTCTGTGGAGCAGTAGGCAGTGTTTCTTAGGGAAAACCAGTATATTCTGTTTTGTTCGTCGTAGAAAGCAAGAGTCATGAGCTCTTGAGTCATTCACCAAGGAAATGGGATATCATAATTATGTTAGTTACATCATCCTTTTCTTCTGCCACCACATACTACCCTATCTACCTCCTCTCCCAATTTCACAGACTCACATCTGCTGTCCAAGATGTTAGGAAAGACTTAACATCTCTACTTTGTGACATCTCTACTTTATTTTTGTCTCCTGTTTGTTAGTATGGGACACAGAATTTTGCTGACTTTATCACTAAAGTGAATCTGACAAATGGATTTCCTGTCTGTAAGCCTTTTGTCAGTATGGCATTGTCAGAAAAGGGTTTTTTGGTTGTATTTTACACAGCACAAAGATTTTTACGTGAAATTTTTGGAGTTAGGACAGGCTGTGTTTTTCTCATTCAGGAACAAAAATAGAAGACAGAAAACTAAGAGAAAAAATAATAAATCCTTTAAAAATGTTTATTTTGTGATGTCAATGAAACTTATACTGAAGGATAGAAAATTCAGTTTTTCCTTAATTAACTAAGATCAGATTTCAAAAGGATCTGTGGAAATTGAACTACGAATCTCATTCTCTATACTCAGTTGCTGGAATGAGACAGATGCATTTGCAGGTATTAGGAGGACCTACACAGACTGCTTGCAGTGCTCCCCCTGTGCCCTGTTAAGCAAGCCAGTCTTCTTCCAGAAAGTGTCTACCATTTCCAAATGAAAATGGTAACTTCTTCTGAGCACCTCCAATTGTCCAACTATGACTACTCCAAGATAATAGCACAGGGTCCCGGCTTTGATGTGCTGAATCTCAATTCTGTGGCTCCCAAAAAACAATCAATAGAGATTTCAAACCTAATGAAATGGGTCAAGTGCTTAAGTATTTCCGAAAACCCAAGGAAAAGTCGGTTACACAACATCTTCTGAAATCAAGCCTCTGGTGTGCCAATGCTGGTGGTGGTGGCATGCAATATTGGGTGATATTTTTCCAGCAGCTCTTCAGGATCAGACACTTCCTACACTTTGTCAAGTCTGGCTTTGAGGCATTCCTAAAATGCAGGGGGATCATGAAAAAATCTGTGCAATGAGGAACTTGCAATGTGGTGAAAGGAACTCAAACTAGGTCCCTCCCTGAACAAAAACAGATGGAAAAATACAGACAGACCACATCAGTGCTCCATGACCTACATCAAACCACCCTCCCAAACATCTCCTAAACCAGTACAAGAACCACATCAGAATAAACTTCCTATTGCTGGGATCTGTCAGACCAACAGCTTACAAGCATTGGGGCATGACCCAAAAGTGGGTCACCAGAGGACACCCAACTGGGTTTCATCCCACCAACTGAAAGGGCAGTAAATCCCTGTGGTTGCTAAAACCAAGTTGGAATTTTAAGCCCAGTGAGAAGGAGCAATTCTTTCCCTCACCCACACCTTCCCTTCCTGCTGTAGCTGTGCTTGCCCTGGATTCCATCTTCACTTGCCCACAGCAAAGCAGATGACTCTCATGACTCTCTCTCTACTGGGTAGTAGCTCTTCAGTTGCCCTCTTAGCTCCCCACTGTTCCTGTTTGGCACTGACAAAGTGTCCATGTGATGCCACAGTACTGTGTCAGAGCAATGTTGCCCAGGCACTGAGGAGCACAGAAACAGCCATATTCCATCTCTATGATGTGCCAGGAAAACAGTTCCTCACCTTGCAAACTCAGGTGTAGTGGTTTCTGGTTTGCAGCCCATGCTTAAGATTACCAAGCCCACTTGTTTACAGGTTATTATTCCCCACATGAGTGGTAAACTCCTCATAAAGTAGGACAATGTTTGTATTAGATATGAAATTTAAATGCTTACATTTTTGTTAAATAGGAGGAGTAAGACAGCAAATGCAGTTGCACATGAATGTAGTAAGAGCTTCCCAGCCAACTCATTCCCTAAGAGCGTATGAATAAAAATTTAATGGAAAAACTAAGAAAGTAGCTAGGCCACCAATCAAACTGTGAAGTCCACCATTAGAAGAGCCTTTCAGTATTTAACAACTAGTGCTGACATTTCTCTAGCTGATAAAGGGCTCTCTCAATGGAACAGAGAGGAGATTTTCTTCCAGACTTTTCTGCATAGGGGCAAGTCAAAATGCAGCCATTTCTACTTTATAATAATTGTTTTAATAAGTACCAACAGGAAAAATGAAAAAAAAATAGAAATAGTAAAATGTTTACTTGCCTGGAACACTGTCTCCCTGTGGTGATTGCAAGGCAAAGAGAGAGTGAAAACAGTGTTCCTGCTTTTGTTTATATACAAAAGAAATGGGCAGGTAATAGCACATGAGGAAACAAGACAGCAAAATCTGAAGCAGTGTTTACAACACATAAACTGTTATTATGTTTTTCTCTGAATATCACATTAGAAATTCCAAGGCAAATCGTACTCTATCACAAATGCTGGCACTCTACTATATTTCAGTAGGGCAGGGACAGTTAATGGTATTTGTGTTAGAAGCACAGAAGGCACTATTAGTTCCCTAAAGGGAGAATCATACCTAATGCTGCATTCATACTGCTCTTTTGTCTACTAAAACAGCTTTAGGCCTTAGTCTCAAGGTTTCATAGGTTTTATGGTGTCAACTTACTGTGACATCCCTCAGCAGCTGAAGCACAGATAATGCTATCTTGCAGATAACAAGCATGCATGTGGGTAATCCATTTAAGTTCTTTCCTAGATTATCTCCCAGTAGTAAAAGTGCTTAAAAATTAATCATTCTTTCTGTTGTGTTTTGCTCAGAAAATCTATACTCTTCTTAACAGGAGTCAATAAAGGCTTTTCCAAACATTAAGATAAGTATGGCAGAGAGTTTTAAAACATTGTCTTAAAGGAAATTGTAAGTGTATACTTTGCATCACTAAGCTTCCCTGTTTCACTACTGAGCTCTGGATGGCAATATTGATACCATATAATTGTGGCTCAAAACCCCCCTGCCCCTTGTCTGACATCTCTCCTGCTGTGTACACAGGCTTGATGTGGATTTTATGGCGTTCACAAGATATTAATGAGGTCTTGATGTGTTTTGTTGCATCAGTGATACAATTTGCTCAAGATTTATATGAATGTTTTCATTCTCATGGAGAGCTCTGTTTTGAGTTCCTGTCAGTTGAATGCATTTATATTCATCATTGCTGGGACCAGCTTATGATTTCCTGGGATCCTGAGAAAAGCAAGAAGAGAAAATCCAAAAAATATTCTGTCTATGGAGAATAAATTGAAAAAGCATATGATGTTTGGATTATTTTATCTGAAAGGCAATAGTTTTCTTGGAAGAGCTCTAGGGTAATGCACAAGCATGTGACACATGCAGCTCAATAGGATACAGATCTGCATGCTACAGACTCACAAGAGGTAGACAGCTGCTGTGCTGATTTGCCAGGTGCACCAATCATCTTCCTGTCATGGGATATATAAACAAAACAAAGAAATTCAGTGGAGCCTGTTTCTCACTCTTTGGTAAACTCATTTCAGATCTCCCATTTAAAAAAAAATCTGCTTTTTGGGATGGTGGTGGTGATAAAAATAAAATCTCTGCTCCTTACCTTCTAACTCCCTAGAATAAGGGGAAAAATCACATTCCTTTGTTCTCTACTCCTTTTCTTTAGGTATTGGAGAATATTCCTCCAGTGTCTTTTTGCTGCCCAATTAGACACTTTTCATCTGCTCAGTGTAGTCACTGAAGATTAATTTGAGCTGATTTGAATTAAAACTACTGTTACATTATGCTCAGTTGAGCAGATTTTTACTGAACCGTGTTGATGATATTTATTCATCTTCAACAGCCAGCTCTGGTTACATATGAAAGAGTTCAACCTGTAGAAGGTTTACTGTGGTGAGTTTAAACCCTAGAGGATGACAAAACTTCATTGCATGACCATGCCATGCCATGCTGTGCCATGACACACAGTCCTAATTCCTTTTGCTCCCCTGAACTATATGTTCAGCAATATCTCTGCATTTGGCTAAAATCAAGAGGTCCATCACCCCTCTTAGAAGCTGGATATAAATTAACCACAGACACTGTTCTATGGGATCTGTCTCACCTCCCTTTGGTCTCAGTGTCCGCTCTCATATCTCACCTCCCCTTGAACCTGTGCAGCATAACATGGATGGAAGAGCCAAAGCTAGACACATAAGTATGATATACACAGTGTACTTTCAAAACTCTTTGGTGCAAAGCCAGCGGTGGGTTGTTGAAAAGCATGATAGAAGGCTGTTACTTACTATATTCCAGCTGCTGTCATAAAAAAAATCATGCTGCTTTAAGTAAATGCTAGTAAAATATCACATTCCTTCCTTCAGTAATAAATTACACAGTTTATGAAAATATTACAGAGTGAAAAATATTTGGGAGGGTCTGGTTTTTCATAAAACAGCTGGACCTACAAGTTTTGCAATGTACAGCACCATTTCCACATCTTTTGAAATAAGCATAGTGGTTAATATCCAGTTGGCTGTTTTTATCCTTGCTCAGTTCTTGCCACAGGAGCCTACTGGATGGATAATCTCAAGGAGAGAAATAGAAGGTACAGATATAATACAGTTGATAGAATTAGAAACTAATAGCTAGGAGATCAGTGATCTAATGCATATTCATAGAAAGAGGCTCCCTTCATATATTTCAGATATATGCACTAGTTTCTGTGCTGATCCAGTGCTGTGGTATTAGATATCCCAAATGCATGAAATCCTGTTTTCTTCTGCCTTTGAAGTTGTGGTATGACTACAAGGGGGAAAGGAAAAGGCTGGTAGAGCTTTTGAAAGGCTTACTGCAGGATCTGTAAAATTAGTAACTATTAATATTAATTAATAATTTCTTTTGTAAGTACAAAAAAAAAGGACTGAGGTCTATTGCAGAGGGAATGCTCACTAGAGTTCGAGGTTAGGTATAGCATTGGTCTTGTGCTATACGTGTAGAGGTTAGGGTAGAAAAGAGATTAGGCAAAGATCTATTAATGCAGAATCCATCTTCCTGAAGAAACAAGCGATCAGGCCAAACTGAAATTGATGCCTGGTGACTTCAATGATTAGATCATAGTCTTATGATTCGAGGCACATCACATAGTAAACTGAGCTGGGGCCAAGAATAATGAACAGAGATCTCATTAACTGAGACCCTGCAAGTTCTAAATTTTACTAAATCATTTTAATGCCGCCTGTCACCACTAAGTGGCAAAAATAATACAGTGAAAGCACTCTGTATTTGCAGTACCAGACATGCCTAGCATACTCCCTATGAGTCCACAGAGATTATAAAAATACAAGCAAATGTTTTTAATCAGACCCAATTAATTTATTCTTAATTCTTCCCAAGGTTTTTTTTTTTTTCCAGTAATAATACTGGTGCTGTCCCTGGAAATTTTTTATCACACACAGGACATAATTATTTTTAAAGCTATGGGAATGCACATGCAAACATGTTTTGCAAATAGGTAGAAAGTATGGGCAAGGTTAAAATTTAACGTGGACTAAAATGAGCAAATTCTAATCTTGCAGAATATTTAAGCTAACTCACAGTCATGTGTGACAAACAATTTTGGAGTGCCACAATGCTTCATCAAATGATAGCTTAAAATTTTGGGAGCAGCAGAGTTATAGTGATCAAAACACAACTGTAGTAGAAAATCTGCAGCTATGTCAAAGAACTTTTTCACATTGTTTACCTCTATCTGCTATCCACACTTGCTCTGCTGGTATCCTTCTAGTCTGATCCGTGTAAAAGTAGAACCACCAAGGAGAAATGTCACACAGAGTTGGAGAATCCTTTTAACAGGAAGGGGGATCATGGAAACATTTAACAGGAAAATAGAGTACATAATTCCAGTGCTAATGAATAAAGTGAGAGCAAATTTATATAAATACAGCCCAAGTAACAAAATTTATAATTTCTCTGTCTGAAAGCTGCATGAAGAATGAGCTGTAGACTGAATTATGATCTAGCTCACCATTAACCACCTGGTGTGATAGGAAAAGGTACTATTTATGCAAAACTGCATAAAATTCAGTGTGCTTTTAACCACAATTTATCAAGACATCTTTTACTTAGGGATATTACTTCTGGCTTATCAGGCATTCCCATAGACTAGAAATTTTGCTGTATTTCAGGGAGAAGCTACATCAGTGATGACTGGAGTGAGACTAAACCCAGCAACAGCAGCAATGATAACAATTAATATTATACTCCACAATCTGGATGCCTACCTGCTCAAAGATTATCTGATTTCTTAGATCAGGAATAACACCATGATAGACTTCCTGCAGAATGTCATTTTGTTTTAAGCATGTTGATCATTCTCACAGACTTTTTTTTTGGAGGCCAACAGTGTCATCCTCTACAGCAAAGGAGAAAGTGGATTTCAATTGCTGGTTCCTTCCTCTTACGTGACAAAAACCTGTGAAGCTAAATGTAAGCATTTCCTTCTTTATTTCCAGAGAATTTAACTTAAACTAAAGGGAAGGTAGAAATCTTTCTGGAAAAAACAGTAAATTTTAGTTTTGTCAGAATTTTCTTGCTAATGAACAGTATCCTGAGCCACTGAGTAAGTGTGGAACATCTACAGAAATCAGGAATAACTTTTCAACTTTTCTCTTTGAAGCTGGCATCTCCTCAATGACTGCAGGAGGAGAGAAGAATTCTCCTTGGGGGGGATTGCTGGAGGACAATGTTTTGTGTTTGGTGTTTCAGGTGAAAAGTGATTTGTGATGATCCAGGGAGCTTATTCCAGACCCCTCCTGACACTACCACCTTCTGTAAAATTTCTGCTGGATCCTGTGACCACAATCATATTCCGCAAACACTTTGAGCAACTCTAGACCAGCTCTGCCAAGAAATTTATGATGTGCCTTATAGGAAATAAATCTTTTCATGTTTGGAACAGTCTACCTCAGTCATGAAAATCAGAAGAGTCTGGAAATCAGAAAGAACAGCAGAACCACAAGCAATTATCTTGGCTCTTTCATTAACTGAAACTGCTGAGTTACGTAACAATTAGGGCTTTATCCTCTGTAGTAAAATGAGGAGATTGTCAGGTTTCCTGTGAAATTTCTGGTATTTAATGAAACTGTACCCATGAGATTCTTTTTGGCTGGTGTGTTATGGGCACATGCATGACCCTCTGCCCTCACTCCATACAGAGCAGGGAGGACAGGCCCACGCTCACCAACCAGGGCCCTAAGCCAACAACAAATCCCTCCCTGGCACACAGAGACCAGCCCCCAGCTGAGACTGTGAGTAGGAGGTGCAAAGATACCTGAGACCTTTATCTCCTTTTGAAGTCACTGAGATTCAGAGGAGAGCAAGATGCCTGTGGAATGGAATACACTCTCTGTATCTTGGCATGTGTCAATCTATAATCTATTTTTCACCTGCTCATTCAAAATGTAGTGACTGCAAACAAGAGGAAAAAGCCACTTGTCCATTTACAGTACATCAGGCTCACGCACCAGGTCTGATAGAATTTCACCACAAAATACCTGCATTATCAGCATGGCAGCATATGAAAACAAAACTCTTTAATGTATTTTTAAAGAATTGTCTTTTGTTCTTTGCAATTAACTGATTTTTTTGTGTATGTAAATTATGTACACAGTCATAAACATTAAAATCTGATTATATGTTTCAAACTCAGTTCCTTGAAATCAGTGCAGCCACTGATAGTAGAAAAAGAAATAAAAATGTTTCTTCTCTTGTGAGAAAAAAAACACACCGAATGCACATATGTTGCATTTACATGGATATCTTACATTTGAACATACTTACAACCCAGAGAAGTGGCAGTCATAATAATCATACAGAGAATTGCATCATACTCACAATAAAGATGTTGCTTGGAAACAATTCAATTTTTTGACAAAAGCATATGGCATTTATGATCTCATTATTCATAAATTAATGTCAAGCCTTTGATTCGGTATTGAAAGAGCCATATGTCCAGATTTGTCTCTTACACATCCGGTGATAATCAACACGGATATTCACAGTAATAACATCAAAATTTGAGTACATCAAATGTCAGGAAAAACTGTAAAATCTGGATGTTTATCCTATGTCTGTAACAAAACCATCTGAACTTCATTCATTTGCAAAGCTGGTCTGGAAATACAAAGGAACCAATATTCACACAGAAGAAATGGATTGTGTTATCTTATGAATTGTTTACTGCAAGATGTCTTTCTCTTACTTTTCCCTCTTTGAACTATGAAGTAATGTTAAACTAACCAGTCTTTAATCAATGTGTTCATTACTCCTAATGAGTCACATAAAAATTAAAAACAATCAATAACAACAGCAGAACAAGTAGATTCCCTGAGCTATTACTCTTCCCTTCAACATTTTTTTCTGTTAAAAATTATGATACTTCTTAATTAGCACTCGTTTCCATGATCTTGGAAACATCCGTGTATAAAGTTTTGTTCATATGTTTGTTTTGTAAGTTGCTTCTGAGCTCCTTTTTTTCAGTTTGAAAGAACAGCTAAGTTTATGTATACAAGAAGAAACATCACCATGTGATTTACAGGTGTACCTGCAATTTTTACATTGAGAACTGTCAAATCATATAATAACAGTAAATATGATATTGTAAACATTACTGAATAACTTCATTCCTGCCACCAGATCAAAAAATTATTAAAGAATCAATATATTTTCTTTTTTAAAATTCCTTAGGGAGATTAAGTATTTCATTGGGAGACTTTTGGTATTTTGCCCAAATTTTGTGCCCTCTGTAAATCCTCAGCTAACAAGGCAGCCTCTCCCTAGCATTCTCCTTGCCCAGCCATGTACCTCCGCCTGCTCCCCAAGGACATTGATCAGCTTCCAGCTTCCACTTTGCCAATCAGAACTGACAGTTATTTGTTGCTAATCAAATACACATTTTCTTATGACAGCAGTTGTTCCAATGGACCTCAAAAAAGCTCAGGTTGTTCTCAGGTCGCGGTTTGGCTAGCCACCGATGGAAAATTCCCTGAGGGCTTTAATTTGCAAGGCAAACTGTTCATGTACAGGTGGAATCAGGGGGCAATTGACAGGATGCATGTGCATTGTATCTACAAGTACCCCACAGCATGACCCAGACCCAGTCATGCTGCACCCAAACCACATGACCCAGACATCAGTTTCCTTTAAAATCATGGCTCTTTCAGAGTGCTGCCTATCTCTTAGTGTCATCTGTTATCTGTTGGGAACTCGACTCCCTCCCTGTGCAAACAGAGCAGCTGACAGTGACACAGAGGATCACAGTCAAATTCACAGGTACCTGTTATTCTTAGTCAATTTCAACCAACACTAGACCTTTTGTAATCAAGCTGAGCACCAAGTTGAGACTGTGCCAAATAAAAGTTCCTTCACGTAAAACAACCATGGTCTGGGAGAATCAGCCTTGTCAATAAATTACTGTATGACACATCTTTCTTGTAGAAACAATTTTCACAATAAAAATGGGCCCAAATTCTGGCTAGATTTGAGCTGAAAGGTCTGCTGGTCGTCATTTGGTCAGCAGGTCAGGAATGCTTCGAGACAGTCTGTTCTGCTTCTCCTTTGCAAAGCAGGTTGTCTGCAGTGGGACACAGATGTTTATGGGTTGTCATACCATGAACCGAGTCTCCTATCAAATTACAGCCCTTAGTTCACAGAGTGACTGTGACACTCTCAGTGTGTTTTCCATGAAAACTGTGGTATTTAAATTTGGCTCCACCCTGAGGATCCTAACGGGACATAATTAAAAGGGTTGTGTCTTGCCCAGGGTCCCACCACCATGGGCAGGCTGCAGCCTTTCAGGGTAGTGTTTCCAGGAATCTCTTTGATGTGATTTGCACTCACAGAGGCACCTAGTGTGAGTGCAGAAGTTCAGACCATCTGCAGTGTTTGTGCAAGTGGGCACAAGGATAAAAAGTCTCTTTGTTTCCTGCCCTCATCTGCTCCCACACTCGGATTTCAAATGTGGGTGCTGGATTCTGATGGCACTTTTCAGCACCTACAATGACGTGACTGATGCACTTTTATGATTAAACTGTGTAGCCTGTTTGCCAGACTGAGATATTTTGTGTAGAGCCTCATGTTTAAAAATTCATCAGATGTTAGAAGTTCAAAGTTGTTTCAAATTATCTACATCTAGAGAAGGAGTCTGTAAGTGAACACGTTAGAGTTTTATTTCTTCCTATGCCACCACCAATGAAAGCTTCTTGTTTAAGTTTCCTTAGCTGGAAAAAGGCAACAATGACTTAATCATTCACTGTATCAAATGTGCCATGCACAGCATCATGGTGCTGAGTAGACTGAAGCCTACCCAGCTTATTTTTGTTATGATCCTGTATTTCATTCCAGCATTTATCTCTGCTGCCTCATGAACCAGGTTTCACCTGAAGATCAGAACTTTTTTTATCTGAGTGTTAGTAGCCTGGAGTGAATGGTACTTTGTTTTCCTTTCACAGTAAGGTCAAGGAGTGCGTATCTGCCCCCACCCCCGCCACCAGATTAAGAATTAACTGCTAAGGCATCTGATGCTCGCAGGAAACAATATATTAGTGCAAAAATCACAAAGGTCATTGTCTTCACTCTCCAACTTCCAAATATTTACTCTTAATAATCTCTTCATCATCAATATTTCAGAATTTATATCTTTCCCCCTGTCTAAAGGACACAACTGGGGGCAAAAAGGCAACCTACATTGTAGTAAAGCTCTTACTCAATGACTCTTTCTCTAATTATCAAGTGTTAATTGATTTTAAATTAACTAAATAAGCTATCATTTTTGTCTCACCAGGAAGAAGGGAGGGAGAAGTTGCACCTCTTTAGCTGTAGCTTTTTATTTCATCACAAAACACACATCCTCCCTGTCTCTCAGTGCCAATAAATTTAGGTTCTGGGAACCTCCCACAAGGGGAGTGCTGCACCATACCCGGCAATAAGAACAGGGGGCAGGGACAGGCAGGTGTAGGAAACTTATGGTTCAAACTCTCTTGGGTATGAACAGCCTGGAGGAAAGGCTGCAGGGAGGGGTGTGTCTGTACCTGGGGAGCTCAAGGATATTTGCCTTGAATGTATTTGGCTTGAACATTGATTTTATGTGCCACAGCTGTCTAACCTTAGTGAGGTTTGGGCTGTCATTCCTTAGGCAGGACAAATTTTAAGACTTTAAATCAGTAACTTCATCTTTCCATATGTTTCTCATTCAACCTAATATGCAATTTCCAGTTAAAATAAGCTTGGCCTTGGGATAACAGAGATAGATAATCAAGGCAACTCACTATCCCACATCAAACTCCTCCCTTCCTCTGAGTTAGCATTCTCTGGCTTGGGTCTGATGCCATTCTAAGTGCTCCTGTGTTCCTGCTGTTAAATACTGTTTTCTTTCACTGTCTCACACTCCTCGTTCCCTAATAATAAGGTTATTTTACTTGTTCTCATGTAACCATAGTATTGTTCTGTCACTTCCACCCATTAAAAAAAAAATCCCTTTGCAGTAGAAAGAGATGATGCAAGGAGAAAGCAGAAAAGAAAAGGCAGCAGAAGGGTCCTGAGAGGAAATTCATCAGTTGGCCCAAACACATAAATCCAGAGGAAGAGCAGACCACTCTCCATGAGTCCCTCACATGTAAAGGAGTGTGTGTAACATTTCTTTTGGAGGGGGGCTGACATGGAGGACTGATGTGCAGAAGCTCTATACAGATTTGGGTTGTAGTAGCAAGCTCTAGAGCACAGACAGGGACTTTATATTGCCCAACCCAACATTGCTGAGGCCACTGGTTTGTGTGATGGGGCTATCCTTCTCCCAGAAGCAAGTTTTAACTATTTTTTAAAAAACATTTAGCAGAAATCCTTTCACTTCAAAAGAAACTGGTGTTGACCACAGCAAAACACTAATGAGTACTGGAGTACTGTCTGGCTGTAAAACAATAATGATGATGATGGTGATGATGATAATAACAATAAATTTGCTAATTAAACACATTTGCAAGGTGAGCAAGGGTCATGAAATACTCATGGAAAGTCACCTTGTAAGGTGGCCAAGAATGAGGAATTCTGACCTTTAAGACTGAATGTAGCCCTCTAAAAAAAGTCTGCTTTTTCTAACCCTGAATACAACATAGACTCCCAATAAGTGGGTGCTGGCTAAGGAAGCAAAGAGATCCTGAGAATGAGACTGCTGCCTTTCTCCCAAAAAACCTCCTGTTATCAAGACAAGTGAGTGGTCTGAAAGAAAATTTGTTGATGTCTGGCTTCCCCGAAGGTACTTCAAACAGTAAACGAACACACAAGATCCCATGTTTATTTTCTTTTAAATATATTTTTGAAAATATTGTGTGATCCAAAATATGTGTTTTTCAATTTTTCATGGCCTGGCCGTGAGTGATGTATTTTATCCATATTCATAACAGTGTACAAACTTTCTATTCATAGCTCTCTCCACAGCATAAATTTGGGTGGGCATGCTGGAATTTCCTTCTGTGGCATATGGTAATCCTTTACCTGAGGGCTTGCTCCAAATAAATGTTTACATTCCTCTGACAGCTCACTTGAAATGTAAAGGAACAAGGTATGCGAGTCTTCCATAAAATAACTGACTGCATTTACATGTTTGGGGGAGGAAGGAAGGCACATAGCGTTCCTACACTGGACTGGCTGCAGGAATGTCCAACCTTGTTTCCTCTCATAAATATTTCATAATAGAAAGGACCTTAAAAATATGCCAATCCAAACTGTGGATTGACCCTTCCAACTCCAGGCACCATAGCTAGGAGGGACTGAAATAAACACCACAAGTAAGCAGTGCCTGCAGTGGGCAGTCATCCGTGGAAACCACAGCCTCCTCTTTGGTCCTGGGGACCATCGTTTCATTCCGAGGCTATTCCAGGGAGGGCTGGGTGAAAGGGAGGGTGGTGGGTACCAAGGGTCACACATCAAAGGTGCAAAGAAAGGTGGAAATGATCTGGAGAAAAACTTCCTAGTCTTGGATAGAGTTTCATTTTATTTCACACAGTTTAAGCAAATGATGTTTTTACTGATGTAGATGAAAGAATGCCCCAGCAGCTAGGGATAAACACACTGAAGAAGTAAATAGGAAAAATGTCCACACATAGTGATTATATCCAATTGCAGAAGCAAACGTGCCACTGTTTGCTTATTAGAGCACCAGGCCTACTCGAGCTCCTGTGATTCCAGCTAGTCATATGGGGTTTCTTTAACCTTTTAATCATTTTTCATACCACCAGGGCTATTCACTTGGCTGCCCTCCTTTAAGCTACTACCAGACTGGGGCTGGCAGGTTACCAACACATCCCCAAGAGAAAGAGCAGCACAGGAAGTCAGGAGTTTGTTATTCCACAGGAATCCAAACCCACAGCTTTCTCTGGTCACTCCTGCCCACCTTCCTTGGCAATTGAGTTCTAATAAGATATCCTTCAGCTGCCTTTGATATCCTTTACTGAGGGGACATGATGTTTAGCCCTGGCAGGAAGGTAAAATACAGAGGCTCTTTCTCCTCTGTTACTCACATTCCTGCACAGTGAAAAATGTCACTTTTCCCAGTTACAAGTCCTCTGTTTCCCGTAAGTGCTCCTTGAGAGGCCCACATATTTGCTATTTCTCTCAATTGCTATCAAGATCACTCTTATGCCTCTCTAAAAGGGCACAAGGAGCTTGTGCAAACTGAGTAGAAATAAAATTAATATTGGGCTAGGCGACAACGCCCCTCAGAACCTGAGAAGTGCCTGAGTGGCATCTTGTCCAGGGCACTTAGAGGCTGATTTTCTTCTTTAAATGAAGAAAAGCTTCAAGGATGTTACATGATTTACACTGATATAATACTAGGGGAAGCAAATGGACCCTAGTAGCTGCAGTAAATTATAATTACCAGAATAATAAATCCCAGTTGCTTCTCTGAGGAACAAAATTTCCTTTGCAACCTTTAATTAAGTTGGGATCTGAGCCTTTCGTGGGCTAATTTCCTGCACAGTGGCCAATTTACAGTGTGGATACCAGCTCTCACATATGTAAAATAACTTGTCTGAGGGTGACAGAAGAAGTCAAAGATACAGCCGGGGTGGAAACAAACCAGACCATAATATGAATGTGCACAATTCCCACTAGAATCTGATAGCACATATATTCAATCCTGGATTTTACTCTTACTTCACAGTCCTACACTGGTACTCTCTCATAGTAGCTCATGCATATCAGTCCAATCTTTAGATCAAAGCCCCCCAATACTACCCTTACAGCACATCCCTAAGGTTGGCAGTCTGTGATTAACTTTTTTTTCTAATGATGGCAATACAAATATTGACATCTAAGATTTCAGCTGGGTTTTTCAGCGGGATTTCCTTGTATTTGGAGAAGTTCCACTGTGTTTAGCTGGTGAACTCTAAAACGCATCCACAGTCCTTCGACAAACAGGTTCAAAAAATCATTGCAAAGGGAAAGAACAACCCTTAAAACTGGGCTGAAGTGTATCTCCATATTTGGTTTTGTAATCTTAATAAAGACATTGAGACACATCTCCTAAATAATCAGGGCATTTCAAGGCATGCTCCTGTAGGGTTCAGCACACTTTGCACCATATGGTCGGTTTCATGCAGTTGTCTCCACAAAAGTGGAATCTAGAGCCCTGTCATTCTAAAACACTCCTCTAGTACATGGATACTCTTGTATATCTACAGCCTGCCTGCATCACCATTAAGTCCCATTAAAACTGCGCATTGGGCTCCCCATGTAACTCTTGTGTGGCAGAAGCCAAGGGGAGGGGCTGCCATTTTCTGCTCTCAGGAAAAAAATCCACTCTGGGCACTCTGCATTTCAGTGAAAAATTGTCACTGCACAGTAACACAAACACCTTGTCACACAACCCCCATCCTTAAAAAAGAGCTGGGCCCACCCCCCAGACACACAAGGGAAGCTAAGTAGTCTTGTATGGCAAAAATGAATTGCAGATTAAAAATTCCAAAGCATCAATCAGATAATCTCAGTGAGATTAAAGATGGGAAAATAAGGACTTTAAACAATCCATGTAGGCTTTGAAATTATATTTCTATTGTCACATTATGAAGGCAACAAAATCTGTTTGTAAAGTGCTTTGTTCCTCCCAAGCAGCAGCGGCAGCTGTTTACATCCAAGTATTTAGCATGGTTTGGGGATAGACTGTTTAAAGTCTTTGAAAAAAAGGAATTTTATTTTCATTCTTCTTTACCAGAGTGGAAAGTTACTTCACAACTTTTAAATATTTGCAAATTCATCCAGGTTTGAAAAAAAGAGCCCACCCAAAAGACTGTGTGAGATGTATAAAACCACAAATTCCTTGAGGCTTGTTTATTTTCAAGTTAAGAAAACAAAGCATTTTGATGGCTACCAGAAGGACGGCAATGTGCTTTTGTGCTGATTGCATCAAATACAGTTTCCCATTGTCTGGAGAACAATTTTCTGTCAAGAAATTCTTTTGACTGAGCTTTGGGTAGTAATGAGCTTTTACTATTCAATAAAGTTCTGCTTATCTCTATCAACCTAGGCTCAGACTGTGAACCACTTCCTTTCAGGAATCTGTTGGGATTTATAGCTTTCTGTGAAGGTAGCAAACTATCTCACTTACCTCTGTAGGTATCTCACAAAAAACCCACAACAACATCTGCAAATCAAAAGGCAATTATTAGAGTAAATATTCTAGAAACATCCCTGGTTTGGTATATTTCAATTTTTACTGTATACATATACACACATACCAAATTTTGCCTGCATTTGTGTACTTTGGAAATTATCGGAAGGAGCACATGACCACTTTGGAGTATAATTCCGAGTGACTCACTCTGCCTGTACTGAGAAAAGACAAAGCAGTCCACAAAGGTCTGAGTGCCTGCATGTCAGATTATTAGCTGTGCATAGGCTGACATCTGTGCAGCATCAGGTTTTCTGTATTTTCTGATTTTCTGGTTTTTCTGTGTTAGTGGTGTTTGTCCTCATCAGTATCATTTGTGCTTTTTTCCTAGACTCCTCAGTCAAATGCTATTGGTAAACATAAGAAAAAAAAAGAGTAAGCAAGCTGTATTTTTATGCACTCTGGTGTTTCAAAATCTACCCAAGATACAGCTCATAAGCATAATTTTAAAACCATCCAGTCAAAAAAAAAAATCCTAACTCACATTTTTCATTATAAATGAGATTTTGAGTGGCGTTTTGGACTCTGAATGGGAGACACACCTGCAGAAGTAAAGTTGTACATTATATAATCTCATAACTTCTGAGATTACTGTCAATGTGACCTCAAAACACAAAAATGCTTCAGAAGTGTCGAAGTTATGTGATACATTCCTTCAAGGAAATCACTTTAATATCAGAAGTCAGTGCATTGCAGAAACAGCAAAAGAATAAGGTTAGTAAGAATATCCAATTAAATATTGCTGCTGTACACTCTATAGCAAGTGTGTAAGGAAAATGAAATTTCAAACAACCCATGTGTTTGTATAGTAACATCTTGAACTACATCTGTTAAAGCACTTGGTTTCTGGATAGATTACAGCTAGCCTTCACCAGCCTCTTAAGCGTGGGTGAATGTAGAAGCGGGAAGGCCAAGTTCAGAAAACACCTTTTTTCAGAAAACGCCCACTTTTTTCTGTGTCTTTCCAGGGGATTATTCCAAAACACAGGGCACTGCACCAATAGTGCTGGTATCAGCTCAGAGAGCATTGCTCTGTCTCCTTGGGGTTGTCACAGCTTGTGTGCCAGCTGACCAGGAAATAAAGAAGCACCTTAACAAAAACAGGAACAGAAACGAATCCATATTGCAGTCTGCTTCTAACAAGTCCTTCAAACCCCTCCATGTCTGTTGGACACGAGCAGGACCAGGCTCTCACTCTGTCAGGCAGCTTCCTTGCAGACATACTCAGCAGAAGTCTTGTCAGTTATTCCTAAATGCATTCATCCTTCTTTGAGCTGGAGGTCTGAGGTCAGGGATAATTAAAATATCATAGTATGTCCCATAATGCACTCTTCTTTGTAGACGCCTGTTGGCTGTGACACTCTTCTCTCTGACCTCAGCAAATGAAAGAATAATTCATCCTTTGTGTCCTGCATCATTTTTTGCCTCACAAGGATGCAGAAGCTCTTTTCAGGGTTGTCTGAAGAATCATGCCCACAGCCTCCAGTAGACCACCTCTAAGAGGACATCCTCTTGAGATTCAGCCAGTTCTCTTGTTCCACAGCCTGAATTGCCTCTTTCAGATGCTCATGGGGAGAAGAGCAAAATATCAGCCCTGAATGCTGCTTTTCAAAAACCGTCTCATCATTACTCATTTTAAAGTAAACAACTCCTGCAATGCACAATAGAATGAGCTAGGTGTTTCTTGTGCTATCTATAAATTAGTGGTTTCTTCTGTGTTCTCTGGTTTCTTCATTTTCTATGGATAAAGGTCAGTAAAATATGAAAAAAACATTTATTGGTGTACAGCTTTGTTGAAAAATCATTTTTCAACATTAAATCACATTAAATGATGTGTGTAAACCTTATCACCCTCTTTTATTAGAGCACTATTTGGACACAGTCAGGCCTCTGTTGAATACATGACAAGACATAATCTGATCACAAATTTTTTTCACTGGATTATGCTTGAAGGTTTACCATTTTCTTCCTCTTCCCTCAAATTTCTGTCTTATTTTCCCCACTTGTCTCAATTAAAAGTTCTGCTATTGCCTCCCTCCTCAATGATTTTTTTCAAAATTCTGCTTTCATGCATTTTTCCTCAACCTAGATAGCTCAGCAAAGTCGTCTGTTCTTTCATGAGGAAGCCAAGAAATGACAGTGACGCCAGAACTCTAATAGCCAATTTAAACAGCCATTTAAACAGAGTTTAAATGGGTTGTAGATCCTTTTCATAGTTCATCCAGACCCATTCTACGAGCTGGCAAAAGAGAGGAGCTTCTGCAGGCATCATTACTGGTGATATTAATGATCTCATCTCCTCTGACGTAGGAAACACAACAGCTAGTGGTCAAGGTGGCTGGGAGTAAGGAATGAACTGTATTTTTTACACAGAAGAAGACCAAGTGACCGCACAGCCACTGCAGCTAGTTTAGAAAGAAAAAAGAGAAAAACACTTTTTTTTTTTCTTGAGTTTCCAGACTATGTTAGGAAAAATACTATTACTATATGTGTTATATTTAGAAGAGCCAAAATATCCTGGTTCCTTGCGACACTTTTCAGTGAGAATTCAAAGTAAGTGACAATGGTTCATAGCCTGAAATACCTGCCTTATTCCCAGACAGCCATCTCTGTTTGAGGCACAGTTATTCTGCAAAGTGTTAGAAGGACCATCAGAGCACATATCCTGTTTGCCTTCCTCATATAGGTCCATACTTCTACCAAGACAAACCAACAGTATGTTTGATTCATGTCATGCAAAAGAGGGTGAGTGAGGACACATTTAAACATTGTATTACACTGAGTTGCCGTAATAACATCTCAGGTCTCTGAATTTTAAGAAGCAATTCATGTCAGATCTGGACCACGGGAAAAAAGAAAAAAAAGCTGATATAAGATGCAGGAAAAGCAATTCCCTAGGCCCTGTGTTTTCCATGCAGAGATTCACTTCTTGGCGGCAAAGAAGCATTTGAGCCCATCAATTGACTGACTGTTGTAGTATTTGTCGCTGTGGCACTTACTTGTTTTGCTAAAGGAAATGCTTTTGCAGGGAGCGCACACACAGCCTGGCACAAACCGGAATGTGCCCACATTCCTGACAATGATGGTTTACTTAGCTGTGCAGAGAGAGGCTGTTTTCAGCTGGCTGGGTAGAGTGCCCATTTTTTCCTGAAAAAAGGGAAACAGAGTAATACCATGAAGAATTGTGGACTTGAGCTGCCTGATTTCACCACCAGATCTAAATTCTTCCAAAACAAAATACCTCAAATCTTCCAGTGGGCAACAAGGTGTGTGTTTGTACACTGCTGTGGCAGGCTGTGGAGTGTTTTTTTTATGGTGACTTTAAGCTAGCTCAGTGTTGCAAACCAGACACAGTGGGCTTAGGTAACAATTGGTCTCCCTAATATTTATGTAGCATAAACTTTTTTCTCCGAAAACTCTGCTTTACACTACATAAGGACTTTGTACTTCATGCATTTAACCGCTAAAGGATTGGAGTAGGATATTTGCAGGTCATTTTAGGGGATGAGATGGCTATGAGGTGCAGCAGGCTGAGATGGCTCACCTGGAGGAAGCAGTATGGATAAGGTTTGTACAACAAGCTAGGAAGTGGAGAAGGTGAGGGAGAAGGTGTTCATCTAAATTCTCCATTACTAGAACAGGACTCAGTTTTAAACAGATAAAAGTCACTTTGTAGAGGAGACAGTGCACTTCTGAAACGTGCTGTCACTGGAGCCACACTGAGGAACCAGAGCAAACCTCTCATTCAAACAGGATTAGACAAAATTTAAAGCAAATTAGGTCCAAAATAGACACCATAAGGAATGGGAAAGGAGGGATGTTCCCTGAGGCACCACTAATCTAATAGATATTTTTTGTGCATGTTTTAATCTAGAAAAGTTAATCTCCCCACAATGGTTTCTACAGAGCAAGTGATAGGGAATTCTGTCTCTTCCGGGTCGCTCCTAGTGAGATCAAAGAGGCTGCTTTAATTTAGTCTAAATTATCTTCAGTTTAAACCTCTCCCCAGATAAAGAAAATTTAACTGAATAAGTCCATGACAAAACTAAAAATGTCATATGGTAGGAAAAAAGAAACCAGCATGAGTTATTTTTAGAGTAAAATAAATGTTCGAAACCCAAAACACTCAGTGTCAAATTTTTCTCCCACCATGTCAATCATCCACTGATAAAAGACAGAATTCAGACACAGTGGCTCAGCTACATCTTTGTCCTGTTTTGTCAATGGGATTTGAGAAAATTGCACAATTTAGGTAAAAATGGTCAGTATCTTGAGCCAGGTGCTGTATACTTTTGACTGCTGGGAAACAGCACTGATAGCCCTGCTTTAGCTGGTGAATGGGAACTAAGTGAATAATATTTTTTACATCAGTTTCAGGAATGAGATTATAGCCTTGGACTCAGAAATTACATCCAATATTCATTTTGATACATTTCTTTGAATTTATCAGGACTGACTCCTTCAGCAGTCAGTCATTGTTTTTCCCCACTAAACCCACACCATAAATTATTTTGGTATATTGCCTTTTGGTTTATCTTTTCTTACAGGAACCCCACATTCCTTGATGAATGGCAATCCATGTGTAAGCTGTTTGAAAGATAACTTCTTACTGGAAACTGTACCATACATAGTTATGACTCAGTCTGAACAACAACAAAGACTGCCTCAGTGTTTTGATTTGTCAGCTCCACTCCATGTTAACCCATTTGATAATCCAGGACAATAACACAGACTGCCTGATTTCAAGTTTCCTTTGTACTGTATTTTGCACCAGAACAAGGAAAGTTGCCCCCATTGAAGATTATATTAAGTAAAAAAGGATGATAAAAAACCGCTTTACTCCTGGGACACTCTTCTGTCTGCTGATCCTATGAGAGATCAAATCTTCACCCTCTCCTTCTGTAGAACCCGGTGTTTTGGGCCTCGCCTCCTTCCTGGGGAAGATATTTCATTTGGAATGATGCCTTCTGTATTTATTTCAACTTTATTCTTCCCAAGCTCTAGTGTGCAAAGTAGCCTGTTGACTTTCTGCTTCATGCCTTGTTCTGAATTCCAGATTAGCACAGCTTTCTTGCAAATGCTGGCATTTATTGGTACAATGCATTTCACCAAGTTTACATTTCCAAGAAGTCTGCCTCACATGCTAAGGGAGGGTGTAGGAAGAAACTGACAATGAAATGAAAAATGTTCTCATTATAAATTGCAGTTTAATTTAAACTCATCTCAAAAAGTCGTCCAGAAAGGATCCAGAATAAAATTAGTAATTGGTTTGGTATATCTGTCTGTACTAAGTCCTCTTTGTATTTCCCGACAATACACACAGTTCAAAAATAATAGTCACTGGAAACCAAGAGAAATATGACGGATGCTGACTTAGTTTAAGTATAAATGAAAAAGCACAAAAATTTAAAAATACACCTCAAAGATAAACACATCTGTTTGTCTGGTAGCCACCTCTCACATTACAGCAACCCTTTTTATTGCTGTTCCTGTTCTGTTCAGCTTCACCATCCCAAATGGAATCCTGATTTGCTTTCAGTTAATTTTATTTAATTTAATACAAACCACTTATTTAATGGCTTTTCTTTGTTTAAATTTTTAGAAATCTAAATGAACCAGTAATAGCATATTCATGAGTCTACATTAATATTGACTGCAGGAATTTATTGGGCCTTACAAACAATTTTGCTGCCAGGATATAGGGGTTCTTGACAGCCATGGACTCAATTTGCAATTGCATGTAGGCTGTGGACATGAACCCTCATGGCTGTAACTGCAGCAGCTGAACAGGTCACTGAAGCAACTCCACCTCATCCCCATGTGCTCATCACCTTCTCTCTGTGGCCCCTATCCAAATCCATCCAAAATAGAAGGGACAATGTTAAAAATTTAGGGGAGTCCGCCCCTGTTATTTTGACTGAAACAAGTTATTTGACTGAAACAAGTTATGGGAAGTCACATGCAGAGCCTGGCCAGCAGTTCAGAGGGGCTTATAGCTTCCAGTAGCAGAGTGGGGAGGAGGCTGTGGCACTCATCTTTTTGTTGGCACAGCTGCAGCTGGAACAGGGCATGCATCCATAGCCTTGCGCAAACTCCAGCTGCAAGGCAGGAGATGACAGAGCCAGAAGAAATGCCATATGGGCATGTCAATGTGCATGCAGCTTGAAGCAAAACATCTTGGGCTCGCAGTGAACTTATTCCACTCCAGACAGCGGGAGCTCTGCCATTTACGTCTGTGGCAGAAATAATTCTGAGTTCTGAGGGTGACTTGAACTGCATTAAGTGAAAGGACTGTTTATCACACACTCATAAGGTGAGTGTCCACTTGCTAAACCACATAATTAGATCATGTATCTGAGCCCTGAATTCTTACTTATGCACCTAAAGAAATAGATTGAATTTCATAAGCACTGGGAATCCAGGCATCTCTTGTTGACTTAGTCATTCCAAGGGTAACTGTAAGGTACCAAAATTCTGGGAAAATAAAACCATTTATATGGCCATGGAACCTACTTTTGAGTGTATTTATGTTAATCTTTTAGACTGCAAAATTGAATGCAAGGAAATAAAGCCTTTTGGGGAAGGCAAATTTTAAATGATGCCTGACTTATTTCAAGATACCACAAAATCTGTAAGAATACTCATACAGACTAGAGCAGCACAATTATAGTGCTTTGGATGACCATGGTAAGATCTTAGTTTACTATCATCATGGTTAAATTTCTTCTAGGTACGTAATTTCTTTTCTACAGAACATAAGCCACTTATTCCCATCAAATACAAATCAGTCCCTTATTTCCAAACCTAAAAAGTGTGTCAATCACTTCAGAAGCTGTTATCTTTCAGATGCATGTAAGTAGACCTTACAGCTTCTATGTTTAGTCATAAAAGAAAATACTTAAATAGCCAATAGCAACCTCTGAACAAAGCAATGACATTTTGCCTCTTCAGTGATTTTACGGTATCTTTCACAGTGTATTGAGAGGCAAATCTGCCCCACTGCCAGGGATGGAAAGATTTACAATGGTCTTGTGCTCTAGACTCAGAAGTTTCATGAGAGTGAGGCAAAGAAATTATTCTCCCAACTTGGTGGTCTCTAGATTTGAATGTTCTCAGTAGTGGAGACCCAGCTGTGTTTGGCCATAGCAATCCCCTTGTCCAAGCTCAGTGTGCAGTTGGTGTGGCAGCTGCCAAAGGCTGTGGAGCACCATGTAGTGATCGTGGTGTAACCAGAGTGTGCTTCAGTGTAGAGGTGGCTCTTGACCTTGGAAGGGACAGACAGGAAAAGAGACAGAGAATGGGGAGGATGAAACTCTGAGTAATAGGAGCTACAAAAAAGAACACCAGGTAAAGTCTCTGTGCATACTTCATGTACTTAGTTTTATTCATTATATCAAAACTATGTGCAATATGCCATAGCACACTCATTTTTACCAGCAAAGTTATAAATATTGCAGTATCTCACATTCCAACCCTCCTTTCATAATCACTTTCCCATATGTTAGGCATGTCACAGTAAAGAATCAGATCTGCTGTACACAAAGTTCATGTATCAGGCACCTGAGTATAATAGGTGGGAAAAGTCAGCTCTGAACTGCTTTTATCATTCCCCAGACCCAGATCAGCCAGTGTCTCAAAGTGTCTGGAGAGATGAGGGAGCAAGTACTTGTCTTTCCTCCTTTATGCTGCTGGCAAAGGCCTTCTGGGGGAATCTGTGCTGGTTGAAATCTGGAAGGAATTATGATGGTTCGTGCATTGCCCAGACAAACAGTGTCCTGACATGGACCAGGTCCTCCTGGTCCCCATGCCCTAAGCTTCTATTCTCTCTCCACTTGCCATATGATATCACCAGGCAGTCAAGCCCCACCTTGAAAGCATGTTCAACTCAAAGTGCCTTTATTCAATCCATAATTTAACCTTAACACACATATACATGTAACAATCAGTTGCTGACTTTATAGATCAACCAAAGGGATGTAACTACCAGCAACATGTCATCTCAGGGACTGCTTCCCACTGGAAATGTACAAGAGCAGCATGAGGTCCTTTCCACCCTTCCCCCTCATCTCTTTCTCATACCTTGACTGACCGCTTCTATCCCCTGTTTCAGCACGTTTATGCTGTGCTGGGATACTGCTCAGGTCCATGCAGACCGTGTTTAAAGTGGACACTTTTGGAGCAGCATTAGGCAAGCTCTTCCTAGTTGAGCAATCTGACCGTGCATTTGGTAGTGTTTTCCCATGCTAGGAAAGCTGGTGTTCTAACATGAACAGGAGAATAGTGGCCTTTCTACATGCCATTGTCTGTGTTTGAAAATCAAACACCCAGACTCTGCTGAATCCTCAAACTTCAGATGGAGATTCAGGAATGAAAAGCCTTCCCACTTTGAAGTGTTTTCCTTTTCAGTACAAATGCTCAAATCAATTTGGCATTAGTGAATCAGAAAATTAAGGTCCTGAACAGAATGTCAGTTATGGATAAATTTAACCCAAAATGTATTATGGTTTGACTCTATACTGAAAATATTTATGTACACATTTGAAGTGATTCAAGAGCTACTGTGTTTAGCATGAATTAAGTTAAATACAGGTATTAGGACTTGCTAGGCTGAAGTCTAAGACCTTGGTTCAGTAAGTGATCTCCTCACATGAGACACAATCATTGGGCATGATAGGTCCCAACTTAATGTGTCAAAAAGCTGCTATCTGAAGGGTTGGACAAAACACCCAATTTTGCTTAATATTTGCATGAACTAGGCATGCATATCTGGCTAGTGACTGCATCTCATCTGACTCTTGACATCATCTTATGTTATCATTCAATTTCTGATTCTGTGAGCATTAAGTTGGGTTCACAGGTGCAGCAGGTCACAGCAGCTCACAGCAAAAATCTCCAGCCTAAGTGCTTTGGAAGTGTCTAATTTCCAACCCCTCTTGGCATTTACTCATCTGCTTTCAGCCATTTCAAGCACTTCCATTCTGTCAGATTTCTAAATCTTTATGCAACATATCTCAGGCTAGTACTGGTCTGCCTTGCTCATCTGATCTGGCAGGTGCTCTTACTTCTACTAATGAAGTATCACCACAGTAGAAGTGCTTCCATCTTTTTGCCTCAGATAATATTCAGCTCTATCTTCCTCTTCCCACTCAACTGCAAGAAAAGCTCTGAACTGCAATGTGAGAGGTTCAGTCTCAATTCCATCCTCTTCTGAAAGGCCTTTTCATGTCCCAAGCATTTAGAGGTGAACACCATAAATTCCAGGCAATAGACTGCTCTGAGATCCTCCTTGATGTTTTGAGTAATAAACTACAGTGAATAACCACATGTTCATTAGATCAGAGAAGGAGAATGAACAATTTTACAGACTCTTGGGTCTGATATTCCCGTGCCCAGGAAAGCATCTCACCTGCCATAGTTTTTGACAGCTTGACTATGTTGCTGGAGATTTTACCTCTGCGAGAGGAGCCCCTCTTCCTTGGTTCACAGTTCCTCAAGTCTCTGGGTTGTGAAATGCTGCTTTTCGCTATAGATTGTCTTGGAACATCAAATAATCATAGTGGTTTAATGGTTATCTAGAAATACTGCATCCGGTTTTTAAAGGCAAAGGAAAGGAATTAAATTTCACATTCTTCTCTCCTCTGGTCCTGTTTCTGTTAGCCCTCATGTTATTGAAGAAAGCTCAAAATGGCCATAATCTATATGAATGTAGCATAGCACAGGCAGCTAGGGATTGAAGAGAGCTGAGGATAGTGAATTCTGATAAAAAACCTCCTCCAATTTCCTGCAGTTTGAAGATTGTCAAGAAGTAGAATTTCAGATAATATTCCCTCTGGTTTATTTATAACCACACTGGCTTTGTTTTGATCCAGGTGATGAGGGTTTAGAGCTCTCTACATATTGCAAAAGGTGAGTAGGATTCTTACCTTTCAGGCTATGGAGTTAAGACATCTAAAAGACTAAAGCTGCATTACAACATTGAAAATTCCATCCTGAGCAGCATATTTTCAGTTTAATTCCCACTGATCCACGTCAGTCTGCGTGCTTTTTTAAAGTTTATCTCTGCAGCCTTAGGTCACAGGCTCTTCAGGGCAGGGCCCAGCCATTTCACGTGTCTGCAGAGCAATAGCTATTCATAGGGTTAACAGTAATAGCAAATGCAATGGCAACCAGCAACTTACTATCAATTTAGCTATATGAAGTCTACCACCTGGCCTGGAAGCATTTGTTTCTCCTGCCTTTCCCCTCTGCATGTACTGTTACACTTCATCTGAGAGCAAAAGATTCATCACTATCTCCCTCCAATGGTAAAGTTTGGTAATTTCTTTTGCAGAATGACAAAAATATTAGAAGATATTACAGTACCCATTATTTAGAGGTTTTTTTCTAGTCTGATGAGTAGAAAGATTTATGACTTTAAAAGTAAAATACCCTTTAGAACATGCAGTCACTTCAGAAGAATGATTCTCATTTATTATGTATTTATTTATATACTATAGAATCACAAGGTTGAGCCAAAGGCTGAGCAGGAATTTCTGTTCCAAACACCTGCCCACAGCAAGGCCAGCTGTATCCTCAGACCAGGATGCTCAGGACTGTGTCCACTCAGGTGTGACAAATGCCCAAGGGGTCCCATTGTCCTCAGCATGGGAAAGCATTTCCTTACGCCCATGCTGGACCTCTCATTTCACCTCAGGCCCCTTGTCCTTTGGCCTCCCCTTGTGCAGCACAGTGGAGCTCCTGGCTGCCTCTTCTCAACCACCTGCTCACAGGTGTAGGTCCCTTCCCCAGGCTAAACCAGCCCTGTTTCTCCACCTCTCTCCACAGGAAGAATGGCTGTTTCCCAGTGCTTCAGAAGCCCCCGCTGAGCTTGCTCCAATTTGTCCATGTCATTCCCACAGAAGTCCCAGCTGAAGGCAGCACCTACACACTGGTGGGTCTGATGAGTGCTGAGCTGAAATACCATGTAATCCAGTGTCTGTGCTCCTGTTAATATAACAAAAATATCAAGCCTGAGAAAGCTCTCATTGTCTTTCTTCCATGCTCACGAGAGGCCAGATGTCTCTTTCCAACCTTTGGATGAAGGCAGCTGTCAGCATTTAGCTGATGGCCACAGGGCAGTCACCTCTCCCAGGCTCTGCCCTCAGGGAGAAGAATTCATATGTCAGTCCTGGCCCCTTACAGGATCTTTCTTTTCAGGGTGTGAAGAGGTGATGGGCCAAGGCAGAAACATTCACTCAAAGCATGTGTCTTTTACTGAAAACATGGAAAATATGAATGTATCTCAGCTGAGAGCACAGATCGCACAAGTCAAGGTCGGGTCTTGCTGTGGTTTCACTGTTTCCCGGTAGAAGTTGCAAGAATTTCCATCCTTTTCTGATCTGAATTTCATTTGGAAAGTATGTAAATGGTTATTTTCATTGCTTTTACTGGCTTAGTCACAAACTCATGCTGAGGAAGACAGGCGTTTTCCAGAATTTCACAAATAATAAAGCCATCATAGCTCACTCAAAAGATGCTAAAAGAGAGGTTTGACAGCATATTTGTGGAACAGCTCAGTGTGGCAGAGCTACTGGTTGTCGCAGCTCAGCACGCAGCACTGGCAGGCCGTATGAGGAAGCAAAAGCTGGGCTATTGGACTCCAAAACATCCTTGTTAATAGCTGTGAATCTTCCTGCATCCTTTATTTTGATACCCTATTCTGCTCCTGGCTTGCAGCGATTTAGTCAGCAACATAGTAAAAGAAATATTAAGTGTTCAAGTGTATGCAGTTTATACAAATAAATTCAAAGACTGTGCGCACAGAATTTGCAACTAATTTCAGGGATTAAAATTTTGTGTTCAGCATATGTGTATATATGCATAAATAAAGACATTTAATAAAATTTGAGAGTAATTTACTCACAAAATCTAATTTGGCAAGATAAATTTTCAGAAGCAGCTCTGAGAACTGCAAGTCTTGGTCATTGTCACTGTCAATGAGACTGAAGTGTTACTCCAGCTAGTTAGTCTAGCAGAGACTTGTCATCCATGAGATACTTGAACATTGTCACATCATAAAAGGTAAATATGCAAAAGCAGAGAGAGAAAAGAAAAAACCACTGCAAGCAAAGCCAAAGAAAGCAATTTTGGTGCCCATGGTGGAATATAAATTAGTTTTTCCTTCCTCCCCAACCCTCAGCAAGCAGCACACTCAAGGCCGCATCAACACAACTGGAGAATAAGGCAATCTTGGAGATGGGATCTGATTATATGAAACACACTGGGAATCAAATTTTTCAGCTTCTGTTTGCCAGAAGATGGCTGAAAGCTTCATTCCCTGCTCCTCAGTACTTGTAACTCATGGAGGCTAGGATCCTGGTGAAGGCTGTCAGCGAGCCAGCCATGCCTGCTGAGAGGTGCTTGAAATGGTTCAATGTTTAGGCTTTCCCTGGTACTCAACACAATGGCCACCCTACTGTGGCATGCAAGCCTGGGAGATGGTTCTTTTTCCCTTACCCTCCTAGAATATTTATTTCCTGTTTGCAAAGGAAGAGATCTGTCTTCTGGTTGATCCATACTGTGATTCTCTGTCAGAGGATCTAAGACCATGCCTCTGGGACACAAATCAGGCCTTCTTACAAGCCCATCACACAGGGCTGAATATTAAGCATGCAGTGAATTAGATGCTGGATTTCTTACTATCTCTTTTCTAATGTCTTTAATCTGATGATGCTATTGCCTGTCACATTTCTCCTCACCTCTTTCTATGATAGATCAAAGTCCTAGGAACAGAACCAAGCCAAATTTAAAGGATGCCATATTTAAACTTCTTATCTGAAGAAAAATTCTTATCTCGATCTGAAGATCTATCTCCTAGTCTTTTATTGTACAGTCATACCATTCAAAAGGCTCAACATGCCAAAATTACCTTATTTTACAGATATGTAGACTGAATTCAGGAACAAGCCAGTCTGTTAAACTGAAAAAAAAAAAAGAATGAAACATTAATTAATCGTCAAACCATCCTATATTGCTCACCCGTAAAAAAATATTATTTTTCCTGTTATTGCTTACCATGCCAAATGGCAAATGATAAGTTTTAAAGAAGTTATAGGAGGAAACCCTAGATTTATGTCAACAGTCTGAAAAATTGTGTGATTAAATATTTATGGTAGGCAAAAAATTCTTACTAGGATAATTTTGTACATTGCAGAAAGAAAAGGTAAAGCTGTCTAAAGTTCAAAAGGGAAAATTACATTTTCAGAGGAGGAGGTACATACAAAATTCAAGCTGGGACCAATATTTCCTAGTGCTATGATTTTCCTCTCTGTACATTTATTATGATCAGAATTGCTTCTTAATAAGCTCCCTAGCAAAATTTCTCTCTAAGGAATTTAAAAGTAAAAAATATGTTATTCTTAAACAAGAACACAAAGAGTTCTTGGAAAGAACACTTGCTCTTTTACTCACTAAGTGCTCTTAGTGAACTTACCTGATCATTTGACATGAGATAATTTGGGCACATTTACTTCTTTGGTATCTTTTAATGACACACAGTAGGGATTGCTTTGGTGACCAAACACTAACAATAAATTTTCTTAACTATGCAGAACTTGCTAAATGGGCAGGTGCTCCCTGAATGTGGTACATTCCTGCCTCTATTCTAATCTCCATTTTCTCCATCACTTCAGTTCCTAAATATTGCTAAATTTTATTGGTTCTGGGCTCAGATCCTGTTTGATGTGTCTGAGTACATTTCAGCACAGTAAGATTCCAACCTTTCAAAGAGATACATTATACCTTATTCAATATACAATTTATAGTTTTTGTAGTAGATAATACATAAACAGAAATACATTCTAAAGAGGTTTTTTTTCCAAAGAAGCAGAGAAAATGAGAAGAGAGTCTGAAGGAAATCCTGCACTGAACAACCAGGGAAAGGTCTGCCCAAGTCCTGCCATGGGCATCTCTTAAACACATTATAGCACATAGTGTTCTCTATGGCAGGATCCCACAGACATACGAGAGCACAAATATTTATTTCACAAATTTGGACTCTGTGGTGGAATATAAACATTTTGTATGTTGCCTGTAGCTTATTATCACGGATCCAATGTTACATTTCTCAGAAATCAATCACCTAGAGTGCACTTTGTACTGAGATCCAGGGTAGGCAAGGAAAAATAAGGCTGTGTATTTCAATGATTATCCAGATGCAAGTATAGGTGTATCCCCCAGGAGCTTGCTGGAGAGCCCTGAGTGCCTTGACTGCAAGCCAAGCCATCGGCATTGTGCTGTTCATGGTCCTTTCCTCACATTCACAGCCAGCCCTGGAGCCTGCTCTGCCTGGGCTCTCCAAGAGAGCTGGGTGTTCTTGGCCAAGGAGCGGGTGTTTTTCCACAGCTGGGACAGGAAAGGCTCAATTGAGTACTCATGAATGGAGGGGAGCTGGACAGGTCTCTGCTGCTGGGAGGAGGTAACTCCTGGTCAGGGGGAAGCTGTCAGCAGAGGAAGAGAGGTATGCACAGGCCTTTCATGGAAGGAAAGACAGGCACCTCGGTAGGAAACACACTCATGTCTCCACGGAGAAGTCTCATGTCTGAGATCCACTTGGAGGTCTCAGCTGGCAGACATGAAGGGTCTTTTGTCTAACATGAATCCACAGATATTTACACACTGGGGGAGAATGTCGTGTGTGATTTTTAAAAGCATTTGAGATTCACTGGAGTGAATCACATCTAATACAAATTAGTTGACTCTTTTTTTATTTCCTCAGTAATTAGAATAATAGAATAATTAGAGGCAATACTTCTCCACCCACAAGAACCATCTTTGAACCATCCCTCTGACGAATCAGATATTCGAAGAATATTCACTCTGACCACAAGAAGTATGTTTTATGAGTTGAAACAAAATATCCCTCAGTAGTAGAAAAATGTTATCCAACTGACTTTAAACCCATGTGTGCATTGGACTCTTTAAAAATGTATGGCATGTATAAAAATGTATGACTTGTATAAACTGACTACAAAAAATTTGCTATTTTTGTTCTTAAATTACTGCCCATGGATAGCTACACATCTCTTTTTGTGTTATGACACAACATAACAGAGGAGCTGTGATTTGTGATTTTGTTTTCTACAGACCAAATTCCTCTCACCTTTTCTGAACCAGACATGAATAAATGATGCAGTTTTTCATGGTCTGCCATAGCTCACCAGATCATTATCTCTGTTTCAGTCCTATTCTTCAGCCAATTTGATTCTCAGCTGCAGTTGTGGTACCCACAGCACAAATCTGGGCAAATTCATGAGCTGCTCTAATGTGCAGTCTCCCATCCATGATATTAGCAGACCTTTCTATTACCCAGAACTGGCCAGGAACAAACCACCCTTTCTCACTTGTATGCCATGGGCCTCAGGAGAGATAGAGTAGGGCACTGAAAGACCAATTGCGCTACCTTTATAATGCATGTGAGAAATCCCCTGAGGTTATATTTGGGAGAAATTGAAGACTCTTGGTGTTTATGCAGGCATGCTGAGAGGTGTTGATGTCACTGAGGACCAGAACCTGGCTCTCTATTCCCCTGATTGTGCTGTAAGCCCAAAGAATGAATTAATGAAATTCCTACTGATTTCTTATGTCTCTAGGACCCTGCAGATTAGGAGAATAAAAAGAATCCCACGTTGTACCTTGATAAGAGAAATGGTATAATGAGATGAAATCTTCTATGAGGTATCAGTACTAAAATTTGGATTAATGCCCATTAATATAAGGATGAGTCAGGAACTGGCTCCTTAAGTCTCTCAGTGATTAAGGGAAGTAGTAAGCCTATGAAAACAACCAACATTATCAGAGATTTGAGTAACTTTTTGGATACCCTTTTCCCTCTGACTATAGAGGTAACCTGATTGGCTGCTGCAGCCCTTCAGTGTTCACTCTCAACTTTACCACCTTAAGAACTTGTTATTATTGGCAAATTCTGGCACTTCGCTTCCCAGCCACTTTCTCGAGTACTTCTGGATATGCTGAGCACAGATGTTTGCAGAACACAATGGATGACACCTTCTGTTGTGAGAAGTTGGCACAGCTCTCTTGGTATTAAAATCCTTTTAGACCTGCAGAGACACCAAATCGAAGTACACAGCTGTGGCTTATCCCAGCAGTCATACCCCTCTGTCATGAAATAATCACCAACAGCGCCCTAAAAATATGTGTCACTCCTTAGATAGGTGGAGTGAGAGAAGGATAGAGATTTAGAAATCATGAACAGTGCAATAGATTTGAATAAGAAATTATATTTAGAGTCTGTAGGCTGATTTTTAAAGGTTGCATGAGTCAGTAGTCATCACAAGGCTGAATCAGAATTGTTGCTTCTGAATATATAGGAAGGTATGAGGAATTTTTCAAAAATTATTTTAGGTTCCCCTTGCCAATGCTTTTGAGCACCCAGTTTGGCTGTCTGTCAGAAGTCCAGAGCATCAAAATTCCCTTCAAAGAAGTGAAATTGATAAATGATCAGTTTCATTAAACAATCAGTAGAAAGATCATCTGCAACTGTCTTGTGAAACTTCAGGAAGCCAAAACCTTGAGATGATTTGCTGTTTTAAATTGTTGGTTTTGTTGCTATTTTTAATTGTGGATGCAGCAGGTCACCCGTCTTGAGGAGGATCAAAATTCACTTTTAAAATAGCCTCTGAGATACAGTATAAGATAAACATTTCTTGTATTGATTTAAGATTGTACATTTCAAAACTTCTAAGACTTCTACCGTCTACAGTCTTCTATTTACGTGGTCATAAATTAAAGTGAGGTTAAATTAAGTGCAATTTCACATGCATTGAAATAAATTGTTCTTCAACATTTGTGATTAAAAGAGAAACTCATTTAGATGAAGAGAGCAGCTAAAGCTCTAATTCAAAATAGATGTAAACCAACTTGAAGATGACAGACCATCTGAGTAAGCTCAGATGCAGAGAGAACATATTGACTCAGTCTGCATCCAGGTGCGGAGGGCCAAGAAATTTCAAGGAGGTAATGAGTGATTCAGGCTGACTGCTAGTTAGAGACTGTCAGATACCCAGTCTTCTCTTTTCCCCATCTTTAAGTTTCCAGCCCAGAACCTCAGCCGGCAACTCAACCTGTACGCTGCTGTCCTGCCTACAGTCATCCAGTAATACACTGTGATATGTGGTGAGGGAAACAGCATCCTGCAGATAATGAGTTGTTGGTTCTTCAACAATGTATGTATGTGTGTGTACATAGAGAAAAATAGACTGTAGGTGATATGAAAAGAGAAAAAAAGACAGAGAAACAGAGAGGAAAGAAAGCATTTGCCATTGATTAATATTTGCTATGAGGATGGCCTCTGTACAGAGAAAATATTTTCCCCATCAGACTGCTTTGGGGATTTTTTTCCAAACTGTAGCCTGAAGAAAACAGGAAGAGAGAAACTGAAAATTTTTCCAGATATCATACCAGGATGCCAGCCTTTTCCTAGGTCATCATATCAACCTTGCTGATTGTTCAGCCCACTGCGATCTGCGCAAGTTGTTTTAACAGTTGTGTATCAACAGCAAACATTTGCCTGTTGCCTTCCTGTGCCACTGAACTCCTCTCTGCCCAGGAGCTCCTGGCCAGCTGCCACAGACAGTAGACTCACCATCTTGACTCGGTCATATTTGTTAACTCACTCTAGATAAACATAGCTGATCAGCAGCAGCCAGCATCCCTTACTCAGCTACTTTTCCTGACAACCTCTATACTCATGAGGTGCATTGTATGATTGATTTGCAGGGTGACTATCTTCACAGGGCTCTGGAGAAGGATGCAGTCAGAAAGTGTGAAGAGTTAAAACACAAGGCTCCAAAACAAGCCCTGTGAGCCTCTACAACTCCTAGGAAACAAACTTTTCCAGGTTGACTGACGAAAGCGTGAATTAACAGACACAAGCTTAATTAATTCACTGTCTCCAATGGAAAATGACATTTCTTGGCTTGCCCAAAGAAAGAAAAGAATGTGAGTTTAAAGAAGGGAAAATATTACAGCTAAAAGGACATAGTTATCTTCAGAGATGGTGATTAATTGCCTGGGAAATACATGGTCTGAGAGCTCATGTATAAATGTTTAGTAAGCACCCAAAACCAGTTTATAACAAATTCTCTTGAACATAACTTTTGCCATGCTTGTTAGTTTTGCTTTTATCTTAAAGATGCAAGGATGTCTTGCATTGAAGCCACAGCTACAGAAAGGAGGAGTGTCGGGGACTGATATGGGTACCTGGCAGAGTTGTTGCAGGGAATAGAAGGAATAGATCATTGTGGCAGCCCCTTCCTGCCCTAATGATTCTTCTCATCTACAGTGGCTCTGAGTCGCTCACATTTACAAAAAGAAAATCTAGAGAATCTGAGAGCCAAACAGTCAGCAAAATTATTGCCTGCTGGGGTTTGGTCTGCCTGCTGTCTAATCCTCTGCCACTGCACCAAATTACTTGTCTTGCATTTTCTGGTTTGAATTTTTCTTTCTAATGTGCTGAGCAGGACTATTAAAGCTCCACTAAAAAGTCCTGCAAGAGGAGAGTTAGTTTGATAGGTGCTGATTGGTGATCTCCATATACTACCACAGGTCTGTTGTGGGAAGGAGAAAGGACTATTTTCACCACTGACAGCTGTAGCATAAATCTCTATTACTTTTATTGTATTTGGTTAAAATAGTTTTCAGCTGGGCTCTGTGTGGAAGTCACGGCTACACATTGCCCCTGTTTTTCACCCTGAATAGGGATTTTGTTCCTCAGATCCTCTGATGTCATGAGCTCAATTTTACTCTTGATGCAATGCCCACTTGCTTTTTCCCTGGCTGCCAGCAGCGCAGAAAGAGGCACACAAGGATGAGGGAGCCCACATGTCCAGTCACCTACCCACCAGGGCACAGGGCTGAAAACAGAAAAGGAAGATGAATAGAAAACAGTCCAAAACCCGTTCCTAAAGAGCTGAATAAAGCTACAGACCTGGACAAAATGGTCCCTCTTACCTTCGGACCTGCTGTCTCAGCTCTGGAGGCAATAACAAGCTGGCTTTGTTTTTGTGATCCAGCCTCTGGTTTGTGGGAGAAGGCTGGCAGCCAGAGGCCCTTGCCCCATGCTGGCAGGGGAGCTGGGGAACGCTCACTTCAGGACAGTCAGGGGGAGGATGGATTTAGATATATTGTGCAAACCTCAATAAGTCTTCTTTTCTACTTTTTTTTTGTTATTTGGGCAAGTATGAACCTTTCCAAGGAAGGGGTGATACAGTAGAAACAATATGTAATATTTTCCAAGTAACTCTTCCCTATCCTACTATTTTAAAAAATAAATTGATAATCTATTGTTGGCATATGACCTGGTCTACTGAAAAGTCACTTGAGAATAGAGCAGAAGAGGAAGGGAGGCAAACTAAGTGATTTTGATATGTCATTTTCCAGGTGATTTATATTTCATTACAAAAGCACAGAATTTGTTAAAATTTGCAATTGAATTAAAAATGAACAGTTGTGGGAGAGTCTGGATAAGCCTGCAAGAAACTCAACAAAAACACTGAATTTCAAGTTTTTTGTAGTTCTCACTTCTAATAATCACAGTTCAGAAAAATCTTGCCAATTCTTCCCCGGGTAATCAAGACGTTGAAGAATAGAATGATAACAGTGAGTGGTAATATTTTATATTTGCTTTTGAAAAGTTAACTAATTTGTCTCAGCTACTGCTATATATGTCCACAGAAGATGAGTTAGAAGAGAGGTAAATATCAGCATTGATGAATAAGGTGCAAAAGAATAAAAACATTTTTGTTGAATTATTTATCATTCCAGTGGGATTAGTCTAAAACTGCTGAACAGAATCAGTTGCTACCAAGGTTTCCCCATCATTTCCAATTTGCAGGTCCTATTTTCAGTAGTGTATAATGTTTTTGAATGCTTCATTTGGACAAAATTTTCCATGTCTAGCGTCTGCTTTAGGCTGCTTTGTTTGTGGAAAAAATCAGCCAAAATGATTCAGTGGTTTCCAAGTAAGAGGTTAGTTAAAAATACATTGTTTTTCCCACAGTAAAAATGTTCTGATCCCTTTTCCCTGAAGGCACTGAAGTATCCCTTATTTGAAACCTGGGATTTGGCTGGGCACAAAGGCTGAAAGGAGAGGGGTACTAACGTAGTACTGGTGGGCCTAGGGCACACTCTAATGTATAGGAACTAAAACAGCAAGCCCTGTAGTTTCTCTTCACTGGGGTCCTTCCAGCAGATGTCTGACAGATCTGTTGTTGGCTCATTTCTCTTCTGCCTATCACTCCTGTGCAAGTGCTGTGCAGCTGTCTGCAAGAACCAGGGATCTTTGGACTGTATGCTTGGAATGCTCCCTGGCTGACCAAAAATTGCAGATCCTTCTGTATTCCTGTCCAGGAGAAACTGAACTGTGGGCATTTGGCTGCTGGATTGTCAACACCTGGGAAAAACAGCTGGCATTTCCATGGGCAACACCTAGCAGCTTCTGTCTGATTTTCTTTTCTTGCTATTTTTAAGGATGAAGTTGCAGTGGGAAAAAAAGGAAAATGTTCCAGGTTCTTTTTGTCTGTGGTTTGTATTTTGCCTTATCAGTTGTAGAGAATAAATACAGGGAAATATGAATAATTCTAACTGGTTGGCAGGTCTTAAACAATGCACCAGCTGCTTATTTGGCATAGGAAAAAGTACACTGTTATGTGTCTCATCTCTCTGCACAGAGGGAATTCAGAGGTGTGGTGCTGGTGAGGAGTCCTAATAATCCATCAAAGAAGTGGGGCACTTCTGGGAGATTGCTGGTCTGTGTGCTTGTATGGTCATGCCTAGCACTGCATTAGCATATCCTGTCCTGGCTTCCCACTCGGCTCCACTTTGAATGATTTCCTTCTGTCTGTATGTAGGTAAGAGGGCAGAAGTCTCAGGAGCTGGAGCAGGGTCACATGTCCAGGTATGAGCACCTGGAGTGGGAGAGGGTTTGTGTGTCAGTGTGCAAATATCAAACAGTATCACACTGGTTTAGCTGCTGAGCAGGACAAGGGGCTTGCCTGGGAGTGGAGAGGGGGGTGTCTCTGTGTGTTTTTGAACACCAGCAAATGAAGCAGGGTGGTGGGACCTGGGGGCATGTCCATCAGAGGGATAGCTATCAGAGGGATTCCCATTACATATATGCAAATATTTCCCACTGATGGGTCTTTATCATGAGCTGCTAGGGGAGGGAACAGGGTTAGGCTGTTTGTGCTGTCTGTGCATGTATAAGTATCACTGCTGGTGCTGCTTTTTGGGGCCAGTTTGTGTACTTGCATGTAATGCATGCCTCATGGTTGTGCAGGTGCGCCTGTTGGGATGCACGCTAAGTCTTGCCACTGGTTGGACCTGAGGATGTGCAGCAGCAGCAGCAGCTTCACCCCTCTAGGGATGCCAGATTCAGCAAACCCAAATAGTTATGGTCTTTCTAAATGCAGAGTAAGCACCCTGTGTGCTAATGGGAAGGTGAAATGGACGAACAAAATAGGCAGATAAAATCGATAAAAGTATTTTAATAGTTCCCATTAGGTGACAACTGAAATGTTACAGTATTTTAACCCCTCCCTCTCCCGCAGTCTATCATTTTTTTAAACAGCGATGGGTGTTTGAGGCACTGCTGGCTGCCAGAAAAGCAAGACCAGGACGGCTGCAGAACTCAAGTAATTCTCCCTCGGTACCACAAGATGGCAGGACCTTAGTTTTAAATTTTTTCTACTTCTGCCTTATTGGTTCTGCTTTTTTTTTTCCTCCCCCCGTAATTTTTGGGTTGCCTGACACTGTCAGATACTGCTATTTACATTGAAAGTGAGTATAAATTATGCCTCTTTAGTCATGAGGCTTTGTCTGCATAACAGCTTTGTTTTAGCTCTGGAGGGGATTGAACACTTTAAAAATAATTCTTCTTTATAACTTGGTGTAGGTAGGTGCACCTTTCTGGTTCTGTTTTTGTACCAATTTTTCCCTTTTCTTTCTGAGAGTAGGCCAGCCACTGCAAGTAACTTTATACTGGTATAAATTACAGATATAACAGTTTATACATAAAATGTCTCAGCTTTTGTCCGTGGACAAAGACTTTAATAAAATTGCTTATTTAAAGAAAGCAGATGCTTAGCCGTTGTTGGGGGGGTTTCTACTTCTGTAAAGTGCACTGATAGTGCCTGATTTCAGGTCTTTCCCTCTGACCTCTGCACCTGGCACTACATCGGCAGGCAATGAACCAGACTGGGGCAGAGGACGGGATTCCAATAGCTGAGTGTACTTTGGGCCTTCCCTCCTTTCCTTCACTGCCCCTGAGTTGTCTCTCTTGCCTGGGAAGGCAAACAGCAGGGTTTAGGGCCGGCACAAAAGACTGGTTAACACGAGCTTTGTTTCTTCCAGGGTATGAAGTGTCCCTTTTGTCGAAAAGCTTAGTGCTGATAGCGCGTGCAGATCTCTCAGAGGGCAGCAGAGAGTGCTATTCAATAAGCAGTTATTTCTTCAGTCTGGTTTTCTCTCTTTTTCAGGTTTTAAAGTAAAATCGGAGCCCCACAAGTCTGGCAAGCCATTTCTTCTGCCTGGGTATCTCAGCTGTCCATTGCTCCAAGGCTAGCACATGGGCAGGAGGGTAAGACCACAGTATATTGTGAGGAAACTGGCACTTACCTGCTACCATTCCAGAAGTCAACACTTTAAAATTCTACCTCTGCTGTTATCCCACTCTATAGGCAAGAGCAGGAGAAAATACTTCAAGTATTCACCAGGACCAAAGAAGCAAAATAAAAATTTCTTTGTGCCAGACAGAGTAAAATCTGTGTCTTAAAAAAAAAAAAAGACAAAAGAAAAGTGAAAACCTTTTTTAGTAACACCATCATTAGCTGGGATCTTGTGTTACCTGTTTTAAGGTAGCAGAGGAATAGAAAAATTCTAGCTAGAGTTAGAATAGGAATAATGGGAGAGCCAGAGAAAGGAAATTATAGTGGTAAACCAGCTGGGAACTAAATCCAAAGAAATTAAGATAACCCTTAGTCCAACTACTAATGGAAGGAGAACAGCAATATTTGAAAATTGAGAGTTAAACTTTGAAGAGAATGCTGTATAGATGGATCTATTTTACTCTCCCTGTTGAGGTTTAGACTGACTAGAGAATATAATATGTGTATTTTTCTAATATGAAATCTTTTCCTCACCTTGTAATTTCCAAAATTTTTAACCTGTTGCAATGTCATACAAATATTTTTTACAGAAAAATAGAGATACATTCTTAAAAACCCCAGTCTGGTTTAAGAAAACCCCAACCAAACAAATAGAAAACCCAGAAAAGAACAGTTTCTAAGAATCAACTTTGGCAGACAGATACTAGGCCTTTAACACAGTTAGATAGTTACAGAAAAAGGAGGTCCTTTAAAAGGCATGTTTTATCTTTCTATTTACAAGGGAAAGATCTTGCCTGGTTACCAGACTACCTTCTGCCAAGACAGGAATGCCCCTCAAAGTGGAGAGTTTTTGCCAAATCTAAGATTACCTGTCTCAGTTAAAAAATTGCTAGGACTTCATATAGGAGAACAACAAGATGTACAGATTTCATAATCTGAAACTCTTGGCTACTTGTCTTTTCCAGCCTTCCATAATTTTGTTTTGCCTAATTCTCCTCCCAAAAGATTCTCTTTAATAATTTCTTCACTTCAGCACCAATACAGTCTCTGTAAATTTCTGGCAGTTCTCTGTGTCCCTGTGGTATCCATTTTCACAGATTTATCCATCATCTTTATCCTGTCTTGAAGGGTTTGGAGACATATTTCTGGTAATGGCATGGATACACTACTGAACTCCTAAGCTCTGTTCAACACCTTAGCTATGAACTCAGTTGTTCTTTCCATCCATCATGCTTTTCAAAAATACCTGCAAATTTCATATTCAGTGATCATCTCTCTTCTCTCTATAGCTCAGCTCTTCCACACCCTAGCTAAAAAACACTAACCTTTGGAGGTATGTTCAGTTGGACACATCTATCTTTAATTTTTTCCCAATGGTCTTGTTCCTGAGATGCCTTTCTCAACTTTCTGACCTACTTTTCTCTGTCTTGCCAGCCTTAGAACACTAACTCCTCAACTGCTGAAGGAGGAGGTAGATCCATATAGCTCTATAATGGATTTATGTCACCTTACATCAGCAGCAAATCCGACCTGTCAAGTCTAAAAATGTGTCCAGGTTCAGTATTTCACTTAGAGTCTCCCAGAGAGGCACAATCTGGGAATAGCTTCTCCCAGATTTATTACATGATGCTACAAATAATGGCCAACACTCGAGCAGCTTCTATGGTTTGCACAGAATAGTGCAGATTTGTTATATATAAGTTTACTGTATACCCCAGAAATCCTTTGCAAGGTTTTGCACAGGTTATGAAGAAGTTTTCAAACCTTATCCTCTTAAATACTTTAAGATATCTGCTAAAGACAAACTAGTCATGCAATCTCAAGACAACCTGTGAGAAAGAAAAATATACTGCACAACATCTTCTTTTAGACCTAAGAGGATAAACTCTCCAGGAAACCAACAGGAGACCCACAGATGCTATTTGTCTTAACAAAGTAGGCATTTTTAATGTATTTTCTCTTGTACTGAGAAAATTATTTGCATTATTTCTTCATAATGCAAAATGTTTCACGGTATTGTGTCAAGTTTTAAGAACCTTTTATTCTCTAGTTCACGGTTTAGAGCAGGGGAAGGAGTTAGCAGCTTGGATTTTGCCAAGTTTTCTCTCTGGAGATTAGAAATTTGTAGTGAATAAACACAGTTATGTTTCTTAAAAATCACTGCAAGGAGGGAAGTTTAAATCATGATTAAACAATGGCAATGTGCTCAGGAAACGCTCAAGTCTCTAAAACTAAAAGACAGAGCAATATTATTTTTTTGCCATAATTTTGTAACAGAGTTGTAAACTCTACAACTAGTCTGGTCTGGCGTCTCTAGTGACAGAAGCACATTCAGCTCCCAGCTGGTTTCTTGCTTGCTGGGATGCAAGAAACTCAGCATTTACAAGGTGATGTATATGCAACCCATGGGAGACATCCATAGGAAAGGAGAGAGCAGCCTCACAAAAGGTAATTTACCTTGCCAATGAGTCTCTGAGTCTCCAGGAGTGTTTACTCAATCTGTTTGTGTTTCACAAGCAGAGCTTTCTGTCTCTCAGAGCTCACCTCCACACCACAGTGTTAGTTGCCATTGGTAGTGCAACTGCAATATGTTGTCCTAGAGCAGATGTGAAGCCCCAGATTTCCTGTTACAGGGGTCTGTTGTATGCTGAGCATAAAGACATTTTCTTGAAGTAAATATTTTTCTAGTATGCCCAGAAGCAGACCGTAAGTCACATTTTTAGTCATCTTAAATTTTCCAATGTTTGCCTGGTACCTTACCATTTTCCTGTAGACTGGAAACACCACAAAACTAAAAATTCAATCTAGGTGAATAGTCTCCTTTGCTTGATTTGATGTGCAAACATAAATTATGTTTACATTTTTTTTTCTAGGTGAGTACTCTAAGCACCAGGCCTTAGGTTTTGGTGGATGGGGCAACTGCACCTGCACCACCAGCACTTTGCAGGGGCTGAAGTAGGGAAACTCCATAGCTGTACCCAGTGTCCAGTGCAGGACACTGGGGAGGGGATGGCAACTGCTTGTGAGGGCACCCATGACCTAGGGAGACCTCTCTGGGGGTGGAGGAAGTGGGCCAGAGGAGCTCTCTGTGTCACAGCTGTCATTTTCTTCTCCCAGCTTTACCCTCTGCTAAAAGGTTGAGGATGTTTGCTCTCTCTCTCTCTCTCTCTCTCTCTCTCTCTCTCTCTCTCTCTCCCCCCCCCCTCACCCTTATGGAAGACACAGATGTACCAAAAATCAAAAATAAGAGGCAAAGGGCAGAAGGAATGAAAATTCTTAAACATTCCAGTAGTAATGATTGGTCTAAAAATAGTCACTTTCTTCTTGATGGGAGAAAAGAGGAGAATGAGGCCAGTGTTTCTGCTGGATTTTGTTTATTAAATTTGTGCCCCTATGGCATCTGGGATAATATGGCCAAACAGGCCTCTTTTAAACAAGCCAGGCCTCCCCAGTGAAAGGAATTAAGCCCAATAAAGTCGCACTCCCGCCAGCTGGGATTCAGCCTCTCACCCTTGCACTGGTCCACACTTGCACCCAGCCTAGATGTCACGCTATGCAGCCAAGGATGGGCTGACATGGGGTTGTATAGATGGGCCTCCAGGATGGGAAATGAGATCAGAGAATGACATTCTCCTCTACAGGGACAAATATTATAGCTATGTAAACTCCAATGTTCCTGTCTCAGACATCCTGTGTCCTGTTTTTACTACACACAGGCAAAATCCCAAATGGCTGTCAATTTAGATGAGAGGGATATTTGAGGAGAGCCACATGTTTAAATGGAAGATTTGTAATGGATAAATTAATCCCCAAAAGGGATTAAATACTATAAATAGTACATCTATAGATAGTCTGCAGGTGATATGCGACTGGATCATTTTGTGAGGAATATTATTAAAACAGAATGGGATTTTCAGCAACAATTGGAGAATGCAATCCACTAAATATTTAATCCCACTAAAATATTTATGTATCTGACTTCTCACTAGAAACTTTTAAACATTTTTTCACCCAAAGAAAAGCATGAATGACATAATTGTTAAAATAATGTATTGTGCGTAGTCATTTTTGGGCTCATCATCTACAAGTCATAGATTTTCCAGTGTGTACACATCTCCACAACCATGGTTTGCTTGATAATAGTACTTACTATATATGCTTTTAACTATAACTATCATGAATGCTTTGGGTAGAAACACAAAGAACATATGCTTTACTAGAGCTCAGTAATGAGAGAAAACCACAGAGATCTGTGTCTGAGAGCTTTTTCCTGTGCAGTGTGACTAGGTGTGTGCTTGCTACATGTTTTTCTTCAGTGACATAGAGTTAGCTCGTGGCATTTCTCACTTTTATCCTTGTTTGAATTTTCAACCATTTCAGACTGGTTTTTATATATTTTCTGGTTTTACGTGTCTGTAATAATGTGCTCACATCTGTCCTGGATTCTTTTATTTGGAAATTTCCCAAAAGTCTATCACTGATTTCTCTTTTTATTTACCTGTGAAGCAAAATTTTCCTTTCCATTCCTCCAGAAATCATAAAACACTTGTGGCTTAAACAAAAATGAGTGTTTAGTGTATATGACAGGTCTGCCTGATATGCTGGCAGCTATCTCTCACAGACATCCTTTCCGAGCTGGCTTTGCTTTACATCATCTTGTGCCATACTGGATAGCAAAACCAAACACCCATCTGTTCACGTGTTCCTAGGATGGGTGCCCACAGAGAGGAAATCCCTGTAGATAAGAAACTGCATCAAATCAGAGAACAGACAGAATGGAAATTAACCCTAGATCTGATTTATATTTTTTGCAAATCAAGTCAACCTAGGATGGATGCCAGTAGTAGCAAATGAGACAGAACACTGCATGTGAAAGAGCTCTCCTATCCAACACAAAAGCCCTTTTCTCATTCCGTTGCCTGTTATTTTTCCCCTTGCTCCCTGAAGAAAAGCTGTTAAAAACATGCCCAGATCAGGGATGGGTTTGAGCATAAGAAAGGCCAAGGTCTCTGCTGACTCCTTTTAGAATAGGATGCATCCTAGACTTCATGATATCTTAGATGGAGGATGGCCCTTACTTTTTTTACATTAAGAACAGATCTGTAAAAATAATCACTCAGAAGACTTTTCTGCCTATAATTTACCATGACTACTCTTTTCAACCATTTCTATTTGGGAATACAAAACAGAAGAACATAGTTCTTCTGGCAGGAAGAAGACACCTACATAGTTACATTTCTTTATTGAAACTTCAGCAGCTTAATCCCAAAAAACCCATATGCTATTTGGCATACACTACTTCCTTATCTCATCCAGGACCAAAGGGAAGAATGACAGAATATATCACAGTACAGGTATATTTAGAGCTGCCCAACAATGATAAATAATTCTCCCATGTAGGAGTTTTTCCTAGCCAAGTACAGATACAGCATCAGGATGATAAAGCTGGCCCTGCGAACTTTTACCTTCATGGCTCATTTTAAACTCCCTTTATGCATAAGTTCTCTAATGAGATTGTTATGGCTCCTAGAAAATTAATCTATCCTTGATCAAATCTTTCATCTCTACTTCAGACATGGAGCTGCTTCAGTGCCTCTCTCCTGTCAGCTATCACATGCTTTGTAATTTTGGCTACATGCAGAGGAGCCCTACCAGCTCTATGATGCTTTCCTTTTCACTTCTCAAATTTAGAGAAGACAGCTGCCAGATCATCTCCTCATCTTCCTTCTTATGTGATATTTCTTTGCATAAAACAGCCTGCCCTGCTTAAGAAGAGGAGCTGGACGGAGAGCTGATATCAGTCATTAAGAGTTAATGAACAAAAATGGGCAGGAAAGCATTTTAGCTCAGGTTCTTGATCTGCTCTGGACTCACCACACTGCACAGAAGTGCTCAATGTCATAAAATGTACATAACAAAGCCTGTGTGTAACTAAGCCTACAGAGGTTAGTTGTAGAGCAGGTGTTGCACCGATCAGGGAAGCACTCTCAGCATCCTGACTAACTTATTTTGACAGCCACATTCCAAAAATGTTTATGCAATACTGAAAAAATTATAGCTTACTGTAACTGCAGTGGGGCTACAAAAATGAATGGTTTTTTTTTTTAATGTTCAGTTCTTTTCTACTGTGTGGCATAATTTCACTGGGGAGCAATAAATTGTGTCTCTTTCAGGAATCTTCCCTACCCAACACCATCTGAGTTGAAGAGTTGCCAATTTCTGAATATAAATAAAACTTTGTACATATGAGACAGAAAAACAACCTCTTAATCAGCAGTTTGGCCTATTGCAATGCTCAGCATGCGCTAACAATAGCTCCTGGCAGGCTCAGTTCCCTGTGCATGGCAGAGCCTAACTAACCAAGCCAAAGGATTTGTACAGGATTCACTATGAGGAGATTTGGGGCTCTGCCTGTGTTTACATCCCTTTAGCACACTTAGTTCTCATATCTCAGGAGCTGAGATGGTTTTGCAGTGTGCTGCTCCCAGAAATGCCCAGACTGAATGAATCCTTCCCATAGCTTTATGGCACATGTCAGCCAGACACGCCCAAATTTATGTTTGCAAGTCTTGTCCATACAGCAGTGATTTCATTACCTGCAGATAACAACAATCAAGGCAAAATAATACAACACAGACCAGGCTGATTGTGATTAACTAAGTTGCTTTTAGTTTATTAATTTTACCCATATACATAGATGACTTTGAAAGCACCACGTGAAAGAGGCAGGACAAAGTATAAGAAAATGGTACAGGAAAATATTTCAATATGCAATGTGTCAGTGTACCTACTGTATTTCATACATATTTTACATTGAAAACCAAAAACCCCACAGTTTCCAGAGGATGTACACATCTTGTTTTGATCCAGCAAATTTAGTTCATTAATAAGTAAAAAAATAAATCTACAATAGCAACAGTGCAAACACATCAGAACTTGCATGGCATACAGAACACAGATGAATAAAAATTATTATACAAAGGGCCCAGTGTTTCCTATGGTACTGGCAGTGATGTATACAATACACAACAGGGTGAGGAATAAACTGCAACTTAAACAGGAAGATGAACTGCATATTACTGGCTCTGTCTTGTATGGTCGGTCGATTTCAGGAGGTAAAGCTGTCATGCCTTGGATCTGAAATTAAAATAGCAAAAAATTATCAGAGTTTCGTCACATAAGTTTAGAAAACTCTTTTTGCTCTCAAGATAATTGGCAGCTTGCCTGATAGTCTCCTGATAGTTTTGTACTTGGGCGGTGACGCTCACAAACGTCAAGCTCAGTAAAAATATGAATATACTGCGTGCCAAATGATCAGCCAGTGTGTATATCCAACATTCTCAGCTCAAGAGCAGCAGTACACACTGGCATCTCTCCAGTCAAGCAAGGATAGACTTTGGTTGGTTGATTTGAATAACCTTATTTTTCTTTGTGGGGTTGTTTGGCAGGTTTGGTTGTTGTTTTCATCTTTCTGTCAAATAAAAACGAAAGCTGGCAGTGTCACTCTGCTATGGGGATATAGGATGATATTTGAATGTGCTCATTTCTGAGTGCAAGGCTCACACTTGCACGTACAAAACAGCTAAAACTGTGTACACAGGTTTTGTTCCACAGAACCACAGAATGGTTGTGGTTGGAAGGGATCTCTGGAGGTCATTGGGTTCCATGTCCCTGCTTGAGCAAGGTCACATACAGCAGTGTCATATTGCTATGTACTGAGCATTTTTCACCCTTCCCATAGAACTCAGTGCAATTTTATAGGATTTGATGTAACTACGTGTTTGCTACAGTTTTGACATGAAATTGGAGACATTTGTGTACACAGCTCAGCTTGCTTTTCCTAAATTTACTCCCTGCATGTTAAAGAAAATAAGCTCTGCAGAAAGTGAGCTCCTGGGCACATTTCTGAAAGTTTGAATGCCCACCTGTACAGCATATGCTTGCTTTGGGGACTTCATCTATGTTGCTATTATTCTGTACCCTAAAATGAAACCCCAACTGAATACTGACTTAATCTTAGCAAACACAACACAAAAGTAAAACTGAAATACAGACCAACTCTATAGAAAAAAGAAGGTATTTTCAACTCAGTTCCTCTGCTTCAATTTTTTTCAGTCTTATAACAACCCAGGGTTTGTTTGGCCATTCCGGTTAAATCTGTCCCCGATTTTGATGAGGATGGTCATTTAAGTGTAATATCACTAATAAGGGAAGGGAAAGGAAAGAGTCCTAATCTTAGCTTTGAAGAATATGCCCGTGTCATTTTGAAAAAGGAAACTATGATTAAGGAAAAGCTAAGAACTCCCAGTTCCAGTGAGTTCATTCTTTGAGTTGTAAGTACTGTTCCTTCATCCTGTAAGATAAAGAGCAACAGCATTTTCCAGAAAGTATACCATTAAAAAAACCTCAGCCTATCCCCTCTTGATAAAATTTCTGTGCTTTTCATCACCTTGACTTGTCCTCTGACAAATAATCAGTGAAAGGGTGGCTATGCAATTGCTACTAGCCAGCAGCTGTAAAAGTCAAGAAGTTTAACCAAAACTGGTGAAGTCACAGTATTGTCTACAACTGTTTTTTTCTGTCTACAACTACTTTCCACAGGAGGTCTACAATGGGGCAGAACCTCTTTGATTACTTAAAGCACACAGTATTCCTTTGTCATCCAATGGGTAGAACAGTCTGACCTATGCTGGAAAAACCCAAGAATGCTACTGTAGGAGGGGCAATTTCTTCACCACCTGAAAGGACTGTGTGAAACACTATGAGGAAGCATGGGTTATCTTCTAGGGTGAGGAGGATGAGGCAGAAGTCCTTTCATAGGAATGACTTCATCAGTAGTATCTCACAGCAGCTCTGCTACGCTGGACTGAAATCACAATAGGAAATAAGCTGGTACAATGAGACTGCCTCTCATTCTGAACAGAAAATCTCAAAATAGTAAAAGCCTTGAATGTGGAGTCTGTAAAGGAGTTCAAAGAGGAATACATATTTAAAAGCATCCATTTTGGGGATGATATGACATGCACCAGCCATTCTTTTTAAACAAACATCCACATTAAAGATGACAACTTTTCTCATCAGTGTCCTGGTAAAATACCAATAGATATTTAGAATAAATAATAATTTATTGGGGAATTATTTTTTCTCTTACAGGTTTTTTCATCAAGACAATAGGGAAAGTAAAACCATGGAAGATAAAATCTTAATAAGTTGCACAAAGAGAACAGACTATCCAATTTTATTTTTCTGGCCCAATACTATAGACAATTCTAGGACCATTAAAAAAGCAAGACTTATTGCAAGAGTATTCATACAGCTTTGGGTTGTCTAGATGCCCAAGTTAAGAAGGCAGATTCTTGAGGCTTCATTACGCAGTCAGTAAGCTTCCCCTAGAAGGTGTCTCAGAGAGGAAATCTGATATAGGGATTTCAAATCATCTGTTGCAAGACCCTAACATAAGTCCCTGACCATGGAGGTAGCCAAGGTAGGACAGCTTCCCGGCAGGGTCACTTCACCTGGACACACATGGCTGCTCTCTGATCAGTCCCAGCCCCACTGAAAGACTCCATCTTCCTGTTACTGATCCCAAGTGCTGATTAAAGCTCCAACTTCTCTATTCTTTTTAAATGCTTCTAGAACTCAAGTTAGACAAAAGCACTGGTAAAACATTCTCATCATTTGTTATTGTATGTAAATGAAATATAGCTGTGTAAACATCCTGAAGACATATAATCAGACAGTTATTCACATGTATTGAAACACAGTAAATCAAAGTAGCTTAATGGCATCGTTGCCTCCTTTTCAGTACACAGACTTACCGACCATTCTGCATTATCTGTTTTTGAACATCTCACGTTCACAGGTAGTTTAAGCACAAGCTGATTATAGGAGAGACCCTCTGATCTGGACCATTTGAATTTGTTCATTGCATCCATAAAAGACAGGTTTTTATATTGCTTAGGACTCTTGATAATAAAAGGCCAAGTCCTAGAGAAAAACAAACAATTAATTTAGAAAAAATAGATAAAAACTATCAAGTTGAAATGAATGAGGAAAACTTTTGGGGAACCTACTCAGAAAAATAAATGCACTACAACTGTGTATATTATGCCTAGCTCACTAAGTTCTCTTTTCAACTAAGTTCCCTTCTACTGAAAACTGATGCAGTTTCATTGATTTTGACAACCTTATGAAACGTTGTCAGCAGGTTAGTACTTGCTACCAGATGCTTTTAGAAATGAAAGACTTCAAGAGTTGCATTGCTCTTCTCTGATCCACAAACTCAATGCACAAGCAACACAAAGCAGATCTGTGTAACTTCTGAAGAAAACAAAAACAAAAGAAAGCCACACCCTTTCCTAGTTTTGGCAGGCCAGGGTGCCAAGGAACCTTTGCCATTAGAAAGCTGCTTCCAGATGGTTCTGCCAAGCTCAGGTCAGAACTGAGCCTAGCACAGGAGTTGCTCTGTTATGCACTGGTGGGCAGCAGATAATAACCAGTGTTGTGGACATTCCCTTTGGCATATTCCTACAAGCTGCCTGCAAGGGTACTTTTGGCCAAAGGTGGTTTAGAGACCTGCAGCACTGCTCTGAAAGATCTGTCTGGCCAAGTGTGGGAATCCTTCCCATGAACAAATGGGAACAATCTCATTTGCCACCAGCCACGTGGAAAGGGAAGGAATGAGATTTCAATTACTAAAGAAAACTAAAAATTTAACATAGGAAAATAAAATTTAAAAAAACCCAAAAAACAAAACAACAACAACAACAACAACAACAACAAAAAACCACAAAAAAACCCAAAAAACCAAAACCCACAACCTTTTCAATTGTTTCTGCTTTCTCCTTGTTTGACTTTAATGAGATGAACAGAAAAAACACGGTGAAGGAATCAAACTGTTACAAACACAAAATCAATACAGCTAGAGGAAGAACAGAAGTATCTAAACCTTTATCAAGTAACCTAATTACTACTGTGATTGGAGCATGAGTTATCTTTTCAGAACACTTTAAACAGATCTGTGTTATCTTGTAGTAGGCTGTCTCCCACTTGCTCTGGGGAAATTGCCTATGCCAGAGTTCTGCTCCACAACATCTAGGCATAGAGACTGTGATTTTAACCAAGTATTTTGGTACTCAGGCCACTATTATGGCCCAATTTTATATCTTCTCATGATTTAAACTATTGTCTGTGCCACCAGACAGAGGAAAAATGTTTTAAAGTGAGCCACAATGCCTTGATCCTACTCCCAGTTTGCATTTGAAAGTCAGGAGAGACTTTGGAAGAGTCAGTGAAGCAATTCTAGTGTTAGACTGACACAAGAGAGATGAGGATCAGGTCACATATCCTTAGGCTGACAGAGTTTAATGAAACAAGAATTGTGGATTAGGTCATAAATACTAGAGGCATTAATAATCTCCTCTTCTAATTACTATTCCATTTGTGGCAGACAGTCTGCATACTTACTCTATTCAGAACATCTTTATTTCCCCAGGCCAAATGTGCATTTTTTCCTTAAGTACAGTTATCATGAATGAACACTCAAGAGAGCATACATTTGTTAGAATATTTTCTTTCTAAGCTCAGAAAGACTCTTTTAGATAGGACTAATTTAGAAACTCTGTTCTCCCTGCATTAAAAGAGGTTGTAAATGGAAATAGTGTGGAAAATTATGTAGACATTGATTGCACTGTGACTTCCTTCAAACTCTTCTTGAATATAAATTTCAGAACTAAGACCACTAAGCCTGTATGTCAAATTATTTTGCAATAATAGCTTTATATGGTTTGTAAAGATAAACTGTATAAGCAAAGACAACTTTTAAAATTTGTGATGACACACTATTAGTCTATCAATTTCATTTTAAAATCTTACTATTACCATAGTTTGGTGCAACTAAAAATATAAATGTAATTCACCTTTCACCACAAAATGTTCATTCAACTTTTTATTGTTTGATTATTTTTCTGCATTTCATTCATTTGGGAGCATTCCACTTTTGACTGTTCTCACTGTGTACAATCTCCTGTTGAGATGCCTTAATTTTAAACACTATAAGGAACATATTTTTGTCCTCAGAATTCCTGTCAACAAAACTACCCAGGGAAATTCAATAACCAGCTCACAAACTCTTTTTCAAAATTACTTCTCTATATATGAAACATTGACATGTTTTAATAAATTGATAGATTTAAAACATTGATATATAGCGTCTTTACAAATGTATGTGGTGAAAAAAAAAAAAAAACCAAAACAATGTGAACAGTATTATTTCCTTAAAAGAATAAACTGCTTTTCTATCAGAAGAAAAAAAGATGCAAAATAATTTGGCAGGAAAAATAGCAGCACAGCATATTGACCAAAAGAAGTGGCACAGTGACTATGTTTCTTTTCTTTCTGCCAGAAAGAAAGAAAAGTTGTATAAAAATGATCCAAGAATCCCACAGACAGAAACAGAGGTGCTGCACATATTCATAAAGATTTTACATACCTGACTGGTCGATAGATTTCCTTAACGCCAATGAACTGGAGCTGTTCCATTATATCTGGAATACTCGCACAGCGGGTGAGGTTGATTCTCGGGTAATAGAGCAGGTATGACAGGCACATTTCATTCCTGGTGCTCAGACCACCCTGAAAATGGGATTTTTCTTTAATCAGGATAGCACTGGAATCCCACAGATTAAACCACTGATTAGCATTCATATGCTAATGAAAGTTTTATCAGCAGGCCAAATTTGACAAGTTTATCTCGTACATGAGGTTATCAAGTAGGAAGAGGCTATTACATAATTAATTACAAAATACTCTGGAAGCTCAAGCAATAGCTTCTAAGTTAAAAGACATCAGAAAGAACACCTGTGAATAAAATAAGGCTCATATTATATTGAAGTGTCCTGAGAAGTTCAGGTTTGCTTTCAGTTGCCCCCGAGGGACTTAGATTTACCACGTTTCAGAAAAGTGGAACAGATAAAGAAAAAATTCTTGTAGGACAATTAATCTGTTTAATAAGAAATTAAGTGAGCTTTGACTAGTAAAACAGAGGCTGGGATGGAATATGAATCTCTATGAACTCAGGTTGTAAGTACATATGCCAATAAAAAGCAAGAAGGAAATAAATTATTTATATATAACAGATAATGTTGACTCAAGAAAAAATGAACATGCTTTATAAAGTCAGTTATTAGAATAATATTTCTAGCTAACAGAAGAAACAGACTCTTAAACAGTCTTCCATTGAGAACCATGGTGCAAACCAGCTTAAAATTAATCTTGGTAAACATGGAAAAGATTATAAACTGCATGTTCCTAAATCCTGGGTGGGAAAAGTTCCACAAGTCTCATGGAACCACAGGAATAGGAATGGAGAAAACAAAACACATGAGCCAAGAGTTAGTGTGGTCACCACACAGGAAAACAGGACAAAAACTCAGGACAAAAAGCCTTCATTCTTGCTCTTTTGCGTTTCATTAAATAACTACTGCATGTGCCTACATGCAATCCATTACTTAGGGAGAAGTATCCCTTTGCTCTCTGGATGCCAGGAACAGTTTTCCCCTGCAAAGCAGACAGCCCTCAGGTCTCACTTCCCAGAGGTCTGGATCCAGCCACTCCCCAGGAAGCAGCATGAGACCCTGGCACAGGCAGCTATATCCCTCCCATAGACATAGTGGGTTTGGCATCACTCTTATGTGTTCCTAGACAACTGGCACAGTCTGGCCCATGTCCAAGTAACCAAATTTACTTCACCTCCAAAACCCAGAGACTGCATTGCAATGGTCAGTGCCTCTGTTAACCTATCAAGCTGCTTCTGGGAGACTGTGCCAAACCAGAGCTGGACACCCTCAGTAGGGAGGAGTGGTTTCTCAACACCTCTCCCTGTCTCAAAAGACCTTCATTCTGCCTGGATTCTGTGTTAGACACAAAACTAAACAGTTGGAAAATGTCCTGATCACAGCTTATCTAAAAATCAATACAAAAGAACTGGAAATTACAACTCCAGGGAAAAATGAGTAACAAATTCATAAAAATAACTCATTAGAGTACGCAGAATTTGCATGTTAATACATGTTGTGAAGAAAGCACTCCTTATACCAGAAAAGTTTGACTTCTAAGGTCTTTTTATGAGCTGATGTGCTTATTTTTACAAACTAGTCATATGAATGCCTTAAGCAAAAGATCAGACTAAGATCACAATAGCTCAGATGACTTTAAAACCTAAGAATCTATGAAAGGAAAGACAATAAATAGTTATGTGCACACAGCAATTAGCAAGTAAATTCACTTTTTTAAAACAGTGTTCTGTGAAAAAGGTTTTAGTCCCCAATGTTATCTGTGTACTTATTTTGATCCACCAAAATATTGCTTACCCATGTCATGCGAATTCGGTCCACAGTGCTGTAGTGGCATTCTGTGACTAAATTATCCCCCTGAAATACAAAATTTAGGAAGTTCACAGTTCTGAACTTTATCAACACCAGCTTCAGGTAACCACAGATGACAGCAAGCACTTAAGTAATAAATATCAGAGCAGTGGATATGACTTTTTGAAAGAGTGAAGGATTAGGTAATTGCCATATGTTAAGGCCTTGGCACTTAGCATTCATATTATCCAGATCCTCAGGGATCCCCCATGGATTTAAACAGAGTCTTAATAAAAGTGTTGTCTGGATTTCTTTTAAAATAGCAATGAAGGTACCCAGTCACCATCCAATTTTCTGGAAAACTATATAGTAGACAATGTAAACAAATGATTCTTGCTGCAACACTCATCCAGTGCTACTTTACCCAGGCTAATTTACACAGCCAACTTCAATAGAAATATTTGGCAAATGAGGAAAAGAAGTCTTTCCACATCACAAAAACAACTATATCTCTGCCAAGCCTGGGAGTAGAGGAGTGGCAGGCAAAGACTTCACTACATTGACAGATATGTATGGGAAAGGCTGAATACTCGCCTTCTCAAGCACATACAATTAACTTTTTTGGTGTCTTGACAAACTGATCTACAATTTGGTAATAGTTTCATTCCCTGTACCTAATCAAATACAAATTTGAAAATCACCGTGATAATCAAGTGGATTTTTTTTTGTATCATCATCTTCCCTTATCAACCATTACACTTCCCTAAAAAAAAAAAACAGATCAGCCTCGTGTCAGCCAAATGGAGACAGAGGTTTCTGAAGTAGCTTGAGCTAGCACAGTGTCACTGCTTCCAGGGGGAATACTCTGTTCCTGCCAATGAGGTCTCTGGCTCTTGTATCTTACAGACTGGATAACATTCACTAAAATTGCTCCTTCTGTAAGACTAGATCTGCTGCTTCCAAATGGAGAAGAAAGTGCTACTATGTGAAGAAAAAAATAACATGGACTCCACAAGCTGAAAGAAGGTTACATTCTTGGGAGATCTTATAGAAAGAGAGAATAACAAGAATTTACATGAAAAATCATATTATTAATTAATTGATTAAATTGTTCTCTGAATTACACCAGATGATGTATGTATACCCCAAAAATGATGGTTCAACTCCTTCCCCTGCTAATGAACCCCCAGGCAAAACTAATCTTTATCACTAGCTTACTCCTAGGAACAACCATTACTATCTCAAGTAACTACTGAATTATGGCCTGGACCAGCCTTGCAGTGTAAAGCTGCACTGGTAGTTTTGCATAAGATAAAAATGCAAAGCATAAAAAATGGTTCTCTTCAGAGAAAGAATTCCATCTTCTACTTGAGCTGGCTTTTTTTCTCAAGTTGTTGTTACTATAAAATACTCTTTATAGTTTTTCTGTTGTCTATTCCCTTATGTTCTTGAATTTTAAAAGGTCTTCTGTTATAATTGCATGAATTTTCCTAAAAATATTAAAAGCTTTCTCTGCAAATCTGTCATCTTCTGCCAGCCCTCTTCCTAAACCCTTCAACCTTCTTTCCTGAAGGAGGTAACTTTGTCTTTGAAGCCCCTAGACTACGAGCAATTTGACTTCAAAGAGGAAATTCCGCACTTGAACATCCAGGTTTTGCTGTAGAAATTAAACTATAAAGTTAGCATTTTAGCTTCTTGTCTTTAAAGTACAAATATCAAAGTCTCACAGTGTGGGAGAAGAGACACAAGAGAGAAAGGGGCTTGAAGAGAAGCCCCTGAAGTTTAAACCACGGGGCTCCTGACCATACTTGAAGTACAGTCATTTCAATGTTCTTTTCAGATCCATCTCCCTTTAGTGATTCCAATTGTAAATAAATTCAATTTTTTGACATTTTGCAACTGGCAATTTAAAAACATGCTTGGTCACATGCACCAGGACAAGCTGCTCTCCTGGCCAGATCTGGAGCACCCAGACTTTGCAGGACTAAAATTTCTGTCGCCATGCCAAAACTTCAAAAAAGATACTGGGTGGAACAAAAGAAGAATGAATAACTTTTAACGACTGATAAACTAAAAATACAGACTCTTTTCATGCAATACCAATGCATAGCTACTGCTTTATAATATAATTGTAGTTGGAATATTTCTACAAGTTCTGTCGCATTATTTTCAGGAATACAATATGTATTGTATTCTCTCAACTCATACAGAGTTGTATGATTTCTTCTTTCAAAGGGTTTTGTTTACTAATGAAACATCAAGTGGAACATGAGCATGGAGTTTTACTCCCAACAAGAAAAAGTGTGAAACAAACAGAAGATTTGGCTGATTTTTAAACATGTTTGTAAGGCTGGATACTTGCTGTGTGCAAATACTGAAGGTATGCTACTTGGTCCCACAGCTCTGTAAAGCCATAAAGAGGCATTTCCATTATTCATCTTTCAGGATTCATGAAGATCATACAGCCAGGCACACAAGGGATTTTCCAATCTGCTTTGTTCAAACATTTGTGATGGTAAAGTTCAAGTTATTATGGATATCAAATGTATACAAAGAATAGCTTGATTCAGTGAACCAAGCCAGTTCTGTGGTGTCTCATGTGGACACTCCTGAGACACTGAAACTTTAATGCATGAGTGGCTCTGTGACAAGTGGAAAAATTAACAGAACATCCAAGAATTCTATGATGCTAGGCCAAGAAATTCTGCGGCAAATTTAATCCTAAAGGTAGGAAAATGTTAGGCACATGATCTCTTAAACACTTTCAGGAAAAGAACTAAGAGTGTCGTACTGGCAAGATGGTTCTTTCTTCATCCAGGTACTGAAACTCCTGGAAGTTGAAGTCAAACTCATCGTCATAAGCAAGTAGCTTCTGCTCCTCGCCATTGCGGAAGTGGCGCATCCTGATAGCTCTGCCAGCAAGGTGAGCATGGAGAAGTACTGCAAACACTTGAATCCCAGCAGGTCTCTCAGCACCCAGAGCCTGGCCAAGAGAAACCAACACCATCAGCGTTCCCAAATGAAAAGTAATGTAATGTAATTCCATCTACAAACAGTGAAAATACATTCATTAATGCATTTTGAATTCACTCCGTTTACTGAAAAATGCAGTCTGGAGCAAAACCAGATAATCTGTGATTATTTTTTAGAACAAAAACATGTTTTTACTCCTAATGCACCCATCTGTTAAAATGAAAACCAACTGGACTGCAAATAATTCTCTATAGTTTTAAGACTTTCAAAGGAATAGTACTAAAACCTGCACATTATTTTGGTGCTAATGGCTAACACTAATGAATGTGGATGTTTATTGTGAAAATGAATTTCTCTGCAGTTATGAATGATGCCAAGAGATGCACTCTAAATTGAGAGGCTGTAGTTGTAACATCTTCTACTTTCCATCTTCTACTTTAAGTGAACTGGTAGGGAAATACTATAAGCTTACATCTAAAAGTTTTTCTCCAGGTCAAAAACATTTGCAAATTAACTTTTCCAAATTGACACAAATCTGGCATCACTCCCATTCTAGCTGACATCTACTGATCTAAATTTTATGTTGAGTATGCTCAGCTTTAATTCTTCTTCAGAGCTCAAGGTAGAAATAAACTGTGATCACAATACCTTTCAAGAACAGCCCTAGGGTCAGAAGCCTCATGATAATGGATTACTCAAGAGTTTTAAGGCTGAAAATGCCAGGACAATACACAATATTTAACACCACCAAGAACAAATCTAAATTTTGTATCTAATTTAGCTTCATTGTAAACCATGTTATTAATTCAACTTTTCCCTATAGATGACAAAGTCCATGAGAATCTCTCATTATACAGTTGCCACAGATTTTAGACAGTGCTTCCCTTAACTGCAGAGATATTTAAGTTATTTTAATGAAACCAAGAACTTAATAAATGTAAAACCTGCTCAGGTCTTCAGTTTCTGTGGCTGATGTAAGAATACCTTTCAGGCTTTCATTTCATCATTAGAAGCCTTTTGCACATGCCCAGGTCTGAATTAGTCTAAACTTTTTTTTTTCTGGGCTAGCTATTCCAAGTTATTAATAGCTTTGCCATGGAAAACAGTGTATGCTTACATATGAACACAAAATAAAAACATTGCAAGCCCTGTGTTATTCATTATTACTCAAATAAATAAAGCAGCCTGAGTAGTGAGCATGCCAAGCACTCTGTTCAAAAAGACAAAATTTTGGAGGACAACATGTACCAACAGATGCCTTTGCTCACGTCTTTTAACTGTAACTATCAAACTTTCCAAGAAGTTCAAGTGACTCTTCCAATTATTTCCATGAATGAAAACCAGTGATTCAGGCAAGGGACATACCTCTTCCAGACATTCCAGTGTGCAGTGACCCTCTGACACAAATTCAGGCATGCCTGGTGGGATATTGTGGAAAAGACTGACCCAAAGACCGGCTTCAATAACCCCAGCATCGTATTTCCTTAAAACTGGAGTATAAATTAGCCTCAAACCAGAGTTATCTATCAAGCCTGCAACAAAAAAACACACTTAGCCATGGCTAAAAATCAGGTTTTTAAAGGAGAAAAAAACCCAAACCATATTGATTCATGTTTTTCATGCTATATCATAAGTTTTCTACATGAAAATCAAGGAATCAATCTCAATATTATGGAAATGAGTGAAACCATAAGCAGGAAGTGGTTTTTTCTCTTTAAAATTTTCAAGCCACATGTTGTCATCTAGTTGAGAATTTTATCTATTTCTTCATCTTGGGTCCTACCATTAATTATATTTTCCCTTTGCTTTGGATTGCCTGTTATATTACAGACTACCTGAGATGAAAAAATGCATCCCTTTTACAATCTCTCCAATTAAGAGAGCATCAATTAAACATGAAAATTGCCTTACTAAATCCCAGACTTGTAGACAATACCCCCACCCTGAGTGAAGTAGACAAGGGAATTACAGAGTACTTTAATGTTGCTCTGACTCAAGGACTTATCTTGATTTCAAAAATTGTTTTAAAGAACCAAAGCCTGCTATTTGGAGGCTGTGTTTTTTAAGAGTCAAAATAATACAGATCTATTTTGTTCACCCACATATGTTTAGCCATATGTGTTTGTTTGCGCATCTATTCATAATTTATGTTGCCTTTATCATCTAAATGCTTAGAATACTTGTCTTCTTTTAGTCATTTTTATTTGTAAAGATATAGACAAGAATTATTAATCTGTGTTTGCACAGGAACTAAATTCTGTTAGCTCATCTATTCATCTCTTTGTATTTTTGAATAATAACTGAAATAATTTCAATTTTGAAAATGAAAAATGCAAAAAACTATCGAATATCTCAGAGAAGGTAAGATGCTTCCTAATGACCTATATTAGTCTTCTGAAAAACAAAGCAGACATAGCAGTGCCTGGAGCCAAATTTTACATCAATATGATATCAGCAGTCTATTTTAAGATAAGCAAATGGCAGGGGTACAGAGCAGGGACTGTTACACAGTCACTAAAATACCTAAGATGGAGTAGTGCATATAAATATTAAGGAACAAAGGATATGAACTGTGCATAGCCAATTAAGAATGGTAATCAGCCATGAGACCTTCTGCAACATATGAATCACATTTAGGGCGATACATTGTGTCCCACAACATCCCAACTTTAGCATTTGGGAACCCCTAGTCACTCCCTCCCTGGAGAAATTTGTACAACCTCATCAACTTGACTTTTTCCTTTTGGTATTTCTGCTTCAGAAATTGTTGACATTGTTAATGTCTAAATGTCAGACACTCTGCTGTATGGCAAAAGTCTGGGATGTCAGAGTTTCTGATAAACAATCTCAAAAGAGGCCACTGTTCAAATGAGAAGTGAATGTTAAGAACTACAAAACCAGAAACAGTAAAACCCATCCATGTTAAACTAAAAAATGTTTCAACTCCTCCTAACTGGGAGCCAAAAGCCCTACCAATCTGAGTCACTTAGGAAAACATTACCCCAGGTCACAAAGCGAGGCAAACAGTGCAGCCTTTCACCAAACTGGGAAAATGCAGTGGTTTTGTGCCAAAACACACAAATGAAGGTGACTCAGTGGCAGGTTTGCTGTTGCTGTTGTCAGGAGAACTCATTTGTCCGCACCTGAAGCAGATGGAGCACTCAGGTCTGCTCTCTTGCACTCCTGGCACAATCTTACACTGTGTATTTTGCCAGGGCAGAGGAGAAGCATGACCTGGATTACAAACATCCTGCTCTGCCTACACTGTGTGAATTTTCCCAGCTTTTGGTACTGTCCCACCAATGCAAAATTGTTCCTATAGCTTAAAAGGAAACAAAACATTACCAATTTCCAGTTTTTCGTATGTGCCACTTCAGCTAAACCAACACTATCATGAACAGTCAATTAAAACAAAATGATGGATTTAGGGACACAACCAAATCAAAGGCACAAACCAAAGGGACACAGTTTTCCAGCATGTGATTTCTTGGGCTTTCATGCAACATTTGATGAAAAAGCATACAATATCAAGGATGCAAATTAAGTTTATTGCATCCCACATGCTGAAAGCACAGAGTCTGTCACTAAATTTAAAAAAAATTAATTAATTTAAAACATGAAGATGGGAAATGACAGTAAGGCAGAATGCCACAGCCCATATAGCAAATTTCACTTTAACACATAGGGGTATAAAGAAAGGCCAGAATACTATCCTGCATTGGATTTTACTCAGTTCATATGTAGCAACCACCACAATATTCTTGGGTACAGTAGGTTAATAAACTTCTGTTTCAGAACAAAAATTATCTTTCCCAGAGGCATCTTCAAAGTTCCCCTGATTTTCCTGGGATTTTTTGTTTCTTCCTTTTACTTCTTCTAAATATAAATTAAATTCAGGAAGAACAATTTTAAAACACTATTACAAATTAAAAGCTTATCTTTTAAGATAAACTGATTTTACCCGGTGAATGGTCTAGACACCTAAGTCTATACTTCTACTTCAGAAACTGTCCACTGTTCAGGTAGGTGTATATCTAAAAAAATACAGAAAAAAACCCCAAAAACCAATTCAATGGCAGTGGGAAAAACACTGAACCAGGAACTATTGATCAGGAGCAAAAATAACCCTCAGCTTTTTATTTGCTCTATTTGCCATGCAGTGCAGGGATGAGCACTTGTGTATGGTACATTTTCCAGTCTGGCATGCTTTAAAGGCTGTGGGGCTACAAACCTTCTGTCTCTGATGGATTGTCATAATGCACCTCCATAAGGACAAACAGAGGGTCGGCTGCTGTGCCGATGGATAAGCCAACATGAGGAGGGTAGGTGAAGCCCTGGAAACCAATATACACGGAAATCAGTACAGAGTTAAGGTATTTTTTGCCACAGCTAAAAGTTAATTTCTCCTTGTAAGTACTCCTTCTTGCAATGATATCATCATATTAATAATAAAATTTACAAATATCACTTCTTTTACAGCTTTCTGAACATGGCATTGTGATAAAATATACGTATTATGTACTCAATAAACTTAATAACTATGCCAATATAAAATAGTAGATCTAATGCTTCCCAGAGGACAAGGCTCTGAGCAAACTAGGCTAATTTCACCTCTGACCCTGCTTTGAGTAGGAGGATGGATTAGAGACTTCCTGAGGTCCTTTCCAACCTGCATTATCCTGTGATCTTATGATTATTTACTCTGTATTTATTGTTTGAGCAGAAAAGGAAAATTCAATTTTAAACTTACAAACATTGCATCATCAAGCACTTAGTCTGACAATAAAGCCCTTATGAAGAAATGAATCAACATTTCAAATGTTCCCAGCTTCTAAAAGCAGTAATTTCCAGGGAATACTGAGGTTGCATGTAATTAACTTGCTTTTTGTGCACAAATAACTCTATTCTAAGTAAAATTATTTGAACCATAAAGGTGATCTTTATGGCTATGTTTCCACTAGCAAGCCAATAAGGAAGTAGCTCTGCATGGTGAAACAGCTTGTGCTGGACGCACTGCTCCTCTGGATAAGCTCTGGTCAGGTTCCATTTATTGCTAAAGGTGCTGGGCTCACCCCTGCACATTTATTTTAACTTCATCCCAGACAGGCCTGTGCAAATTCTCAAACAACACATGATGATAAACAAAGCTTTGTAAGTGGGGATAACTGGGAGATTTACTTCAATACCTCACTGCCGATTCAACCCAAAATACCAGTGTCTCCTAAGTGAACTCATTTACCTAATTCACTTTAATTGGAATTAATTTGCACCATTTTATAGCATATAGCTAATATTTTAATATGCAACTTGAAATGCTAACTTTCTCAAATGTGCAATCTGAGATCCCAAGTTTCAGATGTTTGATGGATATTAATGAATTAATTGTAGTATTCAGTAAAAATTATTAGCACCTTCATTCTACATAAGGGTAAGCTAAAGTTAGTGAAATGGGTACTTGGGCAAACCTGAATGCAACCCAGATCTGTCAGATTCCTCTCTATAGATCTTTAACAGCAGGATCATCCTTGCAAAAACCTTCATAGGGCTTGTCAAATGATAACTTATTTATATGAGTTTTTAATTTCACTTAGCTTAAGACAGTAAAAAGTACAAATACTAGGTCAGAGCATAGCTGATGGCAAAAATGCACAAAGCACACACCAGGGATAACACCCTTAGTGGATTAAACGTCTTTTGATGGGTCCATGTAACAACTCTTGCTTCCTCACACTGCAGCATTTGCAGATGGTTTTGCAGACTGGCAAATGAAGGTTCCAGAACGTATCATCATCTCAGTCCCTCTCTGTGCCCAAACCATCATTTGGGTGGGCACACAGTGAATCAAGGGTGTAAAGAGCTGGGATTCTTTTGGTAGTCATGCTGTGTTATGTCAGCTGAAAGCATTAACTTTAATGCAGCTTAAATTAGCATGAAATAAGCTGCAAACACAGCCTGGGGTGAGCATGGCATCACAGCCTGTATTTTCTGTAGCTATGCCCCACTGCCATATGTAAAGTGGTCCTTATGCTGGCCCTGCACTGACACGGGATCTCTCTTGAAATGTTTCTTTGGACAGGTAAGAAACTTCAGAATTATATGCCTGATTGGGGCAACAGTGAAACCAGGTCCTGGTGAGGCACCTAATTAATTAAATTAATGAATAACTTCATTTGGAGAGTTGTGCCTCTGTGTCTTTCATGAAGCCACCTACAGAGACTGCTTTTCTTTCTGTCATTATCCACAGGTAGCAGATTCTGGTCATTGCTGGAGGCACTGTATTTCCATGTCAGATGAGACAAGCTGATACAGCAAGAGATTTCCATGCTCCAAAGCTATCTTTCTCCCCTAAGGCATCAACTCCCTCTCTACTATTTTCATTACTTTTGGGTTGTCACTCAGGATGACCACTGCACTACGTCCTTGAAAGGCCAAGAGGAGGCTGAGGACTCACAGCTGAGGCATTTAGGGATTGTGATCCCATACCATTAAAAAGCAGACAGATTAAGTAATCACTAATATACTAGGGAGAAATTTCATGACGCTACACACCCTCAAAAGGCCCCATTGATAAACCATGCCAGACAGACATTCATCCTACCTCTCCTCCAACGGCCCAAGCAAAAATGACCGTCTCACATGTTAGAAAAGAGTCTGGCATGTTGGGATGGTAACACTCATGCCCATAGTCCAGAACACTGTCATTCAAATTGCTGCTGCACTGGTACAGGAGGATGTGGTGCACCAGGTTCTCATGGCCTTTCTGGATCAATGGCTTAACCTGTCAATGGCAAAATTAAAAGACAAAAAAAAGAAAACATATCTCAATGTGACTATTTCAATGCAGGTATGAAGACAGGACTAAAAATTCTATGGTACTTTAATTTTAAAATAGGAGACTCTATGTTAGATTGTACTTAGCTTGAGATGTAACCCCAGCACTCTGAAAACTCAAGGAGCAAAGTGTCCTAAATTTCATTTTGCCCAAGTGCATCTCTGAGGGTCAGGAAAAACATTCAGCATCTGGACAAAACCTCTGTTACAATCTTACTTGTTCTCTCTTCTCCCATCCTAGCCTTGCACTGTCACTTTTTTTGATCCCTGCCCAATCTTGTTTAGCCACATTCCAGCAGGAGAGGGGATATAAACCAGCTGAAAATGTGTTCTGTTGAACCAGCTTGGTGTCTGAACTACTCGGAGGTTTTCATCCCTGTTTCTGCCTCTTTTGTACTATTTCAAATTACAGCTGCCCATAAATTCTGTATATCTAGGGTGAGCCTAGAGGTATACCCCACATTCCTCAGCAGCTTAAAATGGGCTTTGAAATTTTTTTGACATCTACAAGAAATTAGATTTTATTTTTTTTTAATCCACTCAGATGTAAAGACTTTATTAACATGAAGTCATTCTTGAGAGGTTGGGAGCTCCAGCCTGTTTATGGCAGTGATGAGCTGGAGGGCTCTCGGGGGTGCACTGGTGCCCCCAGTATAATTACACCACTGAATTTCTGCAAAGGCTAAAATTATTTAATTTCCATGTAAGTTTTCACTCCCTGTTTGCATGGGTGATGTTAAATCATCTCTGTCAGAGATGATGTCCCTGGGGCAAATATGAATACTTCTGAAAATAATTATTTTGCATTTCAGAATGATCATATTCCACAAAATATCAGCATATAGAGGACAGTATTAAAATGAAAAGAGTTTTCCCCTTGTTTTTCCTTTCAAACATTTCATCCCATTCTATCATATCTACCTTCAAGTTCAATAAGATAAAGATTAAAATTTTCACAAGAAAAGTAAAGCTTTGACAATGCAACTCTTAAGACGCAGGGTGCCACGCAGTATTGCATTTCAGTATTAGGAAAGAGAAGGTTACTTAAAACAGGAAAAGAATATATATGCATCCTAAATTTGCATCCATTTCATTTTGCAGGCACATCCATGTGCTGCTGGAGGACAGGAACAGGGTAAGTAGGAGCAGTTTATTACATTATTAAAATATTGTCAACACAATTTCTCTCTTTGCATTTTGTTCAAACCACTAGATTAATTACAAAAGAGGAAGGGCAAGAGGAAGCAGCCAGAGCCTGTGTGCATCAAGGCTACCCTTGCTGAGATGAATCTGCAAAGTTCATTGGAGTTGGGCTCTTGGAGAGGGCAGATGCTGCTGAGCACCTGCATGTCCACCCAAGAAGAGCACAACCCACTTCACTGCACTTAGAAATCAGCAGAAGGAAGCTAATTGACTCAGATGCACCAAAGTTTTATTCTGGAGGGAAGACTGAAATACTCCACAGGGGATCACCTGTAGTATTCTCAGTAATCCCTGTTTCAGTTAGCATTACCATCATGGTGAATTACTCCACTGAAGAAAAAGGTATTTTTTGAAGATGAGTCAGTTTTTCCATGAAATAAGAATGTATTCCCCAATATATCAAACTGAATGACAAAGATTCAGAAATCCATTCCAGCTTGATGTTGCTTCTTCCCTCTTTCCATCACACACCTGCATATTTATCCAAGTACTGCAGAGCCCAAACAGAGTCATAACATGGTAGCTTATACATTAAATAACAGAATGTGCCTCTAGATTTTTGAAGCTCTGCATACTATACATATACATACTGTATATGTTAGTCAAGAAAATGGTTGTGGGAATATTATCCCTCTATCTACCAAGAAAAAAAGGGAACTTTTGTCCCAACATGTGATAGCTCTGCCTGCTGCTACAAGATCCCAGCACCTGCTGTGCTTACAATCACTACTTCAAAACCAGCTTCCCCTCAAAACAATGGGGCATCACCAAAATTAGAAACTCACATCCTGTCATTGGTTTTTAGTGTCAGTTACCTAAACAATTACAGCACTTCAAAAAGCAGTTTTGTTCAGATTTCTTTGGTGAAGAAAAGAAAAACAAAAACTAAAACAAATCCTTACACATCTTTCCAATGCATCTTGAAGGAAAACTTACATTCCTCAGATGCAGAAATAAATAACGAAGAGCAGCAGTGAAGTTATGCTTTTCACACATTTTTATTACAGTGGTTAAAGAGAAATTTCTTTTTCCCCTTTTAAACAGCATATAAATAAGAAAGAAAGAAAATATTAGAGAGGTTGAAATTCTATTTTAAAAAATCTTAGGAAAATCTCATTAATCCTGCATTGTTCCAAAATGCATGGAAATATTTTAATGGCTAGCTCCTTAAGGCTCACAGCATTACTACTAAATGAAACAAGAGAAGGAAGAGGACCAGAGCTCTTAGACACTTCTCTGATCTGAAGAATAACTAACTGTATTTACATACTAGGATAACTTCAGCAGAAAAGAAAATTAAAAAATACAATCCCATACTCTATTGTAGTGTTTAACTGGAGCGGGGGTTTCCATATGTCATTTTCTACATCCCAGCTGAGTGCTGCCCTATTTACTCAGCTATTGGTCATTTTAGCTTATAGAATAGATTGGTTATTTAGGCTGCCTCATACTTCCTCTCTGATTTTCCACAAAGCACCTCTGTACAGATAACATTTTTCCAAGCCAGAAAGGAATTCCTAAATCTCTTTTTTTTTCCCTCAAATAAATAAAATCTTGTTTTCTGGCCAGCCTTACAAGTAATGATGAACAACAACTGAGTTTCTCAAATAAGGGGCCAAATTCAGGAAATTGTTAGTGCATTCAGAAGTGCACATAAGCAGTCCTAGATGTAAAATTAGTTGCTATAGTAGGTATTTATAATTAAGTATCTAGATCAGGGTGGACTGTTTACCAGAGTACTCATAGCCTCAATGAATGATAACACAATTTTCAGAGCTCTACTTTTCCTGGTCTCCAGTCACAATGATAGGGGACTAGCCCTGAAGAGTCACCAGGACTGTTTTGTTAATTTGTGCAACTTTTATGATACTTATGGAAAGAAAATAATTTAAAGTGGCACATAGGGCCACTTCAGGAGTGAAATACACATTAAAAAGTGATAAAAACATGTATGGTACATAATATTCAGTAAACTCTGCAGATTTAAGTCAACAGCTAATTTTTATTTGGATTCTAATTTATACACAGCCTTCTTTGCTCTCTTACTACAAGGGGGCTCTAAAACGACACTTGGAGACAAGCAATAAGATAAGCAATAATTGAGTAATTTAGATGGGATGTAGTGAAAATGGGAATCCACCTTTCATTTTCATTAATTATGAAGAAACCTGTGACTTTGAAATGTATTTCCTTCCTCTGTCCTTGCCACTTCCTACCAGCCTCTTGTTAGCCAAAGAAGTAAAGAAAGAAACTGAAAGGAGACTAAAATGGAATATGCATATAACTACCTATCTTCCCCATTTTACCTCATTCTTTTTGGACCATCTGTGGAATTTTCACTGTTGCTGACATGCAAGGAAGACCCAGCTGTCAGGGTTCATCTCTTTGCTATGTTGTGAATAAGCCCGCAGAGATACTGCACCACTGGGCACCTCAGTGACTTCTTCCCCTGCAGGCAAAGTGCATTTTCTGCTTGACATTTCCTAACTGCCAGAGGCATGGAGAACAAAAGCCCTACATCCACTCTACATCAAACTGCCCAAAGTGTTTGGGATTGCAAAAACATAAGTGCATGCAACAAGGCACAACCTCTTCTGTTTTTCATGAAACCTGCAGGAAGAAGATCATGATTTATTATTCATGATTGTTTGCTTTTTGCTTCTTTCTCTCCACCCTTCTTGAAAGCCTGGCCAAAAAGTCTTTCAAACTGAGCAACTGACATCATGAACCACACTCCCACTAACAGAGGTAAAAAATAATAGATGTACTATTGTTTATGTACTATATGTACATAAACCCCCAGCACTTCAAATCAGGGCTCCCAGGGAAGGAGGTATTTAAAATATATCACATTCAAATGTAAGTGAAGGTACTGCCTTCTGCAACCAAAAGTATGGGTTATGGTCATGGTGCTTGGTTTGTACTCATCAGGCAGGCTGAGAGGTTTTACAGAGCTCCCATCATTGCAGTGAATCTCTTAGGACTTTTGAAAATGCTGACTTGCAAAAAATACAAACTAAAAAATTTTATAGTCATAATGTTAAGCCAGATGACATGTGTGCTGTTCACCTCTCATTTTAAACAGAAGCCTTGTTTTAGTCAACAGGCTGACATCACATGAACAAAGAAAATGTTTATATCCGCCAGGTCTGGCTTACTCATCTTCAATTTTTCTTCCTTTCTTCTCTGTTTCCTATTATCACTTCATCTATTTCACAGTCTGAACATTGTCATATGTTTTGGGTTTTTTTCCTTATAAAAGAAGCCAAAATTTTAAGATAACAGTGCTTTGCATCTCAAGCTGATGATAAGCAGGGTCAAGATACGAACGTGTGATGTATTAAAGAGGAGGAAAAGGCAAACAGTTCAAGTGGTCCAAGAAGTTAAATTTCCTACAAGTTAAAAACATCTCCAGAAGTGTGGAAGTCTTTCTTGCTTATTCCTGTTTTTCTACCATTTAATTTGCTCTGATTTCTTTGATGGTAATAAACATGATTTGTTCTTTATGCTTGCTTGTGCAAATGATGAAAGTTATTCAAATATATCCATAGTCTCATCATAGTGTCCCTATTTAGAAAATACTGCCCACCAAATGTCAGAAAACAAAAACCTGACTTTATTTTTATATATGGAAATAGCAGCAGGTTTCTGATCTGCTTGCAGCAATGTTTCTACACTCAAATGTCAAAGAAATTAATGATTTTTTTTTCTGGCTCAAACAGGTAATTCCAAATTAATCTTACATTTTAAAGACACGATGCGATGATACATTGTCATGTAAACGATTCTGAATAAGGCCTTACACAACACCTCATATAGGTAGACAGTGATGACACAGGGAAGAAAATGCAATTATTTAGTCTCAAAATGGAGAGTAAAACTTTGATTTTTATGCTAGCACTGCTACATCTAGGAGAGTTTCTAGTCTGTGGTTGGTTAATTCATTTATATGAACTTGCCAAGTCTCTGATTAACTCAGAGCAAAAAGTGATGGCAGTAAAACTGAGTACTGGCTGAGTTCACTTGAAAATTTTCACAGAAGACCAAGTTATAGGGTCTGTGCTTCCTGTACTCCTCATCAGGAAGAACTATTACATGCTTACTGATTACATTGGTCTTTGTACTTCTTTTGAAAATGTGTACCAAGCATATATATTAAAAAATTATCTTAGAAAACTTTTTCAAAGAGTGACATGATTTCTTCTCATTAGGATTCATCAAGATTTTTCCTGAGTTTTTTAAACTGTAATTGTGAAATGAACAAATATTTATCTAAAACATCATCTTTAGGGTTTCAGATTTTTCTTCAGAAAAGCAAATACTTTAAATATTTGGCTTTATAAAGTTAGGTCTTTTTCAGAAAAAAAATTATAGATTCCAGAAAAATACTCTCAGTAATATGGCTTTATTTTCCTATAAACATTCTGAAAGAAAACCACCAGACATTTGTTGCCTAACACTGCTTCTTGCACAAAAACCAGAGGTGTGCTGAGCTAAAACAAGAGCTGGAAACATGCCTCTAGGCTGGGGTAGATGTGGAAGTCCATGACTGCAGGGTGGAGCAGGATTTTAGTATCAACAACCAAACAGCTATCTCAGTTACCAGGAGAGCCTGCCTACACCAGTGTCACAGCTGGGACGTGAATCTGCTGCAGACTTTCAGCCCAGAGTTAAGGCATTCTGGGGTCAGGCAGGGACCATCCTCCCCATGCCTTCACCCTACCCCATCTGTCAGAAAGCATTAAATTAATGCCACAGAATAGTTAGAGCTGAAAGAGACACTTCCAGTGCTCAGCTGGCTGCAGTCCAGCATGGACTAGCTGCTGTAATCTTTCCTGAGATCATTTGCACACACACAGCTTAGTGCTCATTTCTGTTTTCCTCACTGTACAATCCAGATCCTAAATTCAGTCATCACCTCTAACAAATCCCTTTAAATAATTCTCTATTCCAAGGGCTTCTGAGTTGATACTGTGCCACTTAGAAAGGTGTATATTTTGGTGACTTAATTGCAGGAAATAGAGCAAAGCCACTGCTTCTGGTTCCCTCATGGTCATCCAGGAAGATTACTTCTGAGGTATAACAGGGAGCATTACTGCTTAACTTGAACTGCCTTTCAAAGGTAAAAATGTTAAACCAAATTATTCCCATACACATTTTTCGTACTTTCAAGCTGGAAAAAAATCTAACCTGAGTATTTAGTGACAGCTCTTGATTTTTGTATTTGAATAAAAACAGAGATGTAGACAAGAAAAAGGCCCAGGCAACAGAAACCATTCCCAGCCCTAATCTCATAATGTGATTAGGTAAGGTTTCCTTGGAGGATGGAAGTTTTCCAGACTGAAACTTCTATGCAATCTAAAACATTGAAATTTGTGTGATTTGTACTTAATATGTGTGGAGGATTTTTCCCCCTTTAAGTGAAATTCAAATAATGATTTTAATTTGAAATAACAATGTAATCTAATTGATTGATTGATTGATTGATTGATTGATTGATTGATTGATTGAAGCTGTATTGCCAGCATTTGGGCTTATCTGGTGTTGGGTACTCTTTTAAACGTAGAATAAAAAATTCTAACATAACCAAGGAGGAAAGATCCTTACCACATGAACGGAAAATCTTATTCAAAGTACACATATTTCCTGTTCTTGGTGTAAAAAAAGGATTTGTTTACTCTGTGACTGTGTTGTTCAGTGAAGGCTCTTATTTTTGTTTCTATACAGCATTAAGAAGTAATTACCATACCTCTGTTTTAAGCTTTAGAATTTTTATTGGAAAAAAATATGTACTTTCAGGTAAAATTTAAGGGTTGCTGTGCTTTTAGCTTGGAGAGAAGGCTATATATCTAAATTTACATAAATCTTTCTATCCCCATATATTCCTACTAATAATTACACTGTATATCCAGAATTTCTGCAGAACAACTTAAATATTTTAATTAAGAAAGAGGAATCAAAAAACATAATAAACAATAAGCCCAAACATTTAATTTAAAAATGAGAGTAAGAGATGGTTTCTTGTTCTCTCTGTTATCATGCCCATTCTTAAATTTTTATTCCTAATTAATTACCTGGGACTCTGCCACTCATAAGGAGTTTCAGACTTTAAAGACTTAACAGTAATTTAGACTAAATCCAAAATAAGTTTAGCTCAAAGAAATATCAATAAAACATTGTTTCTGCCTGTCGTATGCCCGAAGATTTAAGATAATGCATTTACTAATAGTAAAGAAGTACAACCCTGAGGAGAAATCTCATAAAAAGCTCAGGTCAAGCAAAAACATGTTTCTTTTGGTTAAGCATCCTGGCAGTACATTCATTGTACTCCTAAGCAGCAGAGCCACTGGCAGTAGTTGTGGTCTTCAGGATGACCATATTCTCTCAGCACAGTTGACACACTTCAAGCAGAATTAATTGGCAATTAATCATGAGCATCATTACTTCCTTATGAAAACAGTATCATAATAAACTAATATGTAACCAAATATGTATCAGGTCTAAGGCCAAAGCGGGTAACCAATAAAGAGTTTATAGCTATTCAAGAGGAACGTACAATTTGAACAGTATATAATAAAGTCAGTGAAGGTACTCCCGTTTGTTCATGGTATCACTATTCTTGCACAGCAATATCTATTTCTTTGAGGGCAGAATGGCAGAGGTTTTGATTCTATTGTAGAATTGCAATCCCCTCGATCATGCAGCTAAAATAACATTACGCTTTTTCTCCTCCTGCTTATGAGTGAGCGCACAGCTTTGCCTGAAGACAGAACACATGAGAATTGACAGTGTGTCCCTTTCTTGTTTTGCACATGCAGAAGTACCCTACTAGGAAAGATGTTTTCTGAAAGTGACACGCTGACTTCTGTGAGGGGCTACCAAAAAGGATCATATGTGAGAAAAACCTTAGGCATACGGATAGTGAGCTCCCAGAGGAGCCCCCAACCTGAACACCCCGGCACCTTCAGTCTGAAGGGAAAGCAGGGGATAAAGTAAGCACAAGGCTCCTGATTTTGACATGACAGCCTCCAGAGCAACACTCAGGAACTATTGCTCATAACCCTCTAAAAATTTATATCTGCAGGGTTAATATACAAACATAAGAGGGCTTACAAGTAAGTAGTTAAGTAATGATCACCTTAATACTATTTCCACATTTTCTCACCCAGAGTCAGGTCCTGGTATACCCTTTTGCAGGACTTCCTCACCCATCAACACATGCAGGAAGTCACACAACAAGGGCTATTTTCAGATTACATGGATTAAAAAAGTCTGCATTAAAATTATACTATAGCAATTCTCTAGAAACCAAAACTGTGATTGGCACTTCGTAAAACAGAAAAATATAGTTTCAGTCCCAGCAGCTTAAGGCACAGCAATGGAAAGGTCACAGCAGTGCAGGAAGAAGGGGAAAAGGGATTATGGTCAGTTCATCACACCTTGTTTCTCCCACTTCTCAGGGAGAGGAGTTTTCCTCCTGCTCCAGTATGGGGTCCCTGTCATAGGTGACGTCCATGAGCTTCTCCAATGTGAGTCCATCCCATGGAAAACAGCTCTTCACAAAGTGCTCCAAGTGGGTCCCTGTTCCACAGGATGCAGTCCTTCAGGCACAGCCTGCTCCAACACAGGCCCTCCACAGGGTGACAAGTCCTGCCAGGAAACCTGTTCCAGCATGGGCTCCTCTATCCATGGGCCTGCAGGCCCCTGCCTGGAGCCTGCTCCAGCACATTTCCCACAGAGTCACAGTCTCCTCTCAGGCATCCACCTGCTCCAGCATGGGCTCCTCCACAGGCGGCAGGTGGATCTCTGCATCCCTGTGATCCTCCATGGGCTGCAGGGGCACAGCTGCCTCACCATGGTCTGCACCAGGGGCTGCAGCGGAATCTCAGCTCCAGTACCTGGAGCAGCTCCTGCTCCTCTTTCTTCAGTGACCTTGGGGTCTGAATAGTTGTTCCTCTTCTCGCTCTGCTTTTCACTAGCCACAATTACACCTGCACAATTATTCTTCTTTTCTTCTTCTTAGATCTGTTATAACAGAGGCATTCCCACCATTTCTGATGGGCCCAACCTTGGCCACTGGAACACTCATCCTGAAGCCACTTGGGCATTGGCTCTGCTGCACATGGGACAAGCTTCTGGCGGCTCCTCACAGAAGCCACCCCTGTAGCCCCCCTGCCACCAAAACATAGCCTTGCAAACCCAATACAGTCTGCTATGTGTGGACATGGTGGAGAGGCCTTTTCTGAGCATCGTCTGTCTATTTTTTCACTGCTACTAATGTGGAATTTATGAATCTATGCTTTGTTCATAGCTGTGACTACTGCGCACTGCAAGTGAAAGCAAAGAGGGAGAGAGTCATAATATCATTTTCTGAAACTACCACCAGTAGCTGGGGTTGCAGATTAAAAGATTGGTACTGAAGAGAAACACTTCAATTAGATGGGAATAGATAGTTCTGTTCCATTTAAATACCATTAGAGCAATTTAATTTGCCTTATTGAAAATTTGTTTAAGATGCTGCTACAATGTGATTTGTCTGAATTAGAAGGTTGATCTTAAGAAACAATGCCAAGATGCTAGCAGAACCAAGCAAGGTTTGTTCTGTGATCCATCCACACAAGCCCCATCAAGAGAGATTTTACTACCTATGAGCCTGCTGTTCTGGTATTCGCACAAAAGATGCTTTGGAACTGCTCATCTAAGGACAAATGCTGCTCTGAAGTATTTTGTTGCCTGCTATGATAAGAAGTGCTGGATGTTTGGCTGCAGACAATTTTCTTATCTTTTCAGTGCATCACCTAGTCATAGGTTTACTTTAAAATCATATATAAAGCTAAGAATAAGGAAAAAAAATAAAGACATGGCACAAGACAAAATAGGGTTAACCGATAGCAATGGTCTTCCGAAGATCACCCTAAAAATTCTCTCAGAATTGGGAGGTAAAACTCAGAGATCTTCACAAAAATTGTACTTCCTCCTTTTCCATGATTACTTTTGGTCGCATTTTAAAATAAGGTTGCTGTCATCTGACTTTTATTTAACCAAAAAATCACACAGCACATGTATTTTCCTACCACCTGCTGGCATGGTCAATACACTGCCATAATGGATGACGTTTTTATTTGGAGAGCAAAAATCAAAGAAAATTGATTAAATTAACTAGACATTCAACTTTGCTGATGACATAAGTAGGTTATTTTTGCATGTCATGTATGGAATAAATAATGCAGCAATAACTGCATAATTTAATAATTCTTTTAGTTAAGATACACAAGTGAAATGAAAGACTACCATAAAATAATTTATGTAAGAAATAGAAAGTTTGGTAGGACAGCAAAATCTGTGGTCATATATAATTTAATCTGTGGTCACAGAATGGAATAACACCTTAAGCAATTTTGCATATGAAATAATTTAGCAGAACATAAGAGAATAATGCATTTCTGTTACTTCCTCCAACAGTGCTTGGGAAACTTTTAATTTTCAGCCTGTTCAGTTACATGAATCTTAGCACTGCAAAGCCTAATGGGCCAATTCAGGCTTGCACCAAAGAGCCAGCCCTGAAGATCAAAGGGCAGATAGCTTACAAGCTCTGCAGCGTAAGATGATTGTTTGGTTGCCAATCTAATTTACTGGGGCTGAAATTGCTTTGTAGGGGAATGCATGGGAAAATATAGAACATTTGTTTATGTCAGGCTGCATGATGCAATTTGCTAGAGTTATCACATTTAGCAAAATGTAAAAGTTCAGGCCAGAGAGTAACAAGCAGTTACTGTCTGCTATCACTCAAGTTAAAAATCAGTGCCCTCATTTAGGTACTGCAGGCTACAAGCTGCCCTTCTGGCTTCCAATCAATCAGTCTCTTAATCTGGAGTCCCTTTGTATTTTCACACTGGGGTCTTTGGTATTACTAAAGCATTCCACTGTCAAAAAGCATGGTTACCCATGGCAACAAGTTTTTTGGAGTTTTTACTTCCTTATCAGTTTGCCCCAAAACAGAACATGAAGATTAACTGGCAACTGCTGGTGTGTTCTAATACAGGCCTTTCTTTAATTGTAAAGAGGCTCCCTCTTCTAAGGACATCAGCAATGGAAAACTTTGGTGCTGATATAAAAATATGCCTAATGTAACACTTCTCAGCTAATGCTAAATAATTAGGGTTTTTTCTGCTTTTATGATCAGCCTGTTTCACTAGTTACATCATAGGCTTAGTGCCAAAAAAATTACACAGGGCTGTGGTTGAGAGAAGATCATTTTTCCCACAGGCAAATTTTTTTTTAAGTATTATTTTGAAATTTTTGCTTTTATCACAGTCTCTTCTTTCCCCTGACCTTTTTGGTTGAGATTCATCTTCCCTGATTCATTCATCTGGGCGTTACTTATCTAACATAGGCTGGTAGTCTGGGTTCTCTCATCCATCAGTGGAGAAACTGAACCATACACAGGATGCTTGAGCTCATACAGTTCTGACAACTCCTCTAGGATAATACAAACAGCGAGTTTTGCCACTATAAGGTCAATTAAGCAGCTGGCTCAGGTCCATGGATAAGTTAGGTTAGATGAGAGGAAGCCCCTCTCTATGGCTGAAAATTTACTGTTCTTAATATGTTGCCTGAGTATTCATAAGTGGTACTGAAGAGATATTGGATTTTGACCACACAGCTTAATCCCCAGTGTGGGGATTCTTCCCCATTTCAGCAGACCTAAACCTGCTCACATCATTCTCATAAGCAGCTTCAAATAATGCATGTGGAAGGACTGCTTTATCCAAGAACCAAGACTTCTAAGAGCTTACAAAATGCAACTGCCATCCTCCTTTCCAATGCCAAATGCCCTCTAATACTAGATGTCTCATTTAAAAAATTCTCTTCCAGAATCAGAAATATTTTATGCTCTTGGGCACAACCACATCACAGCATTTCTCCTGGTATTTCTCTGACTATACTAATTTTGAAACAACCTATAAAGCTCAGAACTAAGGAAAAATGAATTATTCTTCAAGAAAAGACATGCAGATACAAGTGACCGTACTACCCAACTTTGGGGTTTACTTTATATAAAATGTCTTTCCTATTATTGTAGGAAAATTCAATATTTGACATGTTTTTGACTAGGTGATTATTACTAATGAAGCCTGAGGAACTACTTTTCCTGAGGAAAACAAAGTGTTTTTAAAAGAAATTAAGAAAATATAGCGGGGAAATTTACAGTGTTGGAACTAGCACAGGCATGCTATGCTGAAAAGTTTCACACAAATAGATTATGGCATGTCTGGCATGTAGGATATCCATACCAGTCTTTCACCAGTATATACTCTAAATTTCCAGTTTACACACACCATTAAACACTTTGTCAGGTGGAGAGGGAGACCACAGGTATTCCTTCTAGACGGTAGAAGAAATATTGTATCTTCAGGTCTTTAAATTGCAGCAGAAAAAACAATCAAGCACATGGAAGACCTGATGTAAATGTGAAGACAGAGTCATGAATCCTTAGCAGATGCAGTTATTTGAATAAGCAATACAGTTAAAATGAAGTGACAGAAGAGATGGAGTATTGAAACCTAAACGAAAGATAGTAATAAAAAAGAGCTGCATCTGTAGAATCACAGGTAGAAAAAGCAGTCAAGAACAAGCTTTGAATATAAAGCAAGAGCTGTGTTTATTGAAACACTGGGAAGTATTTCTCATGAATGTGAAACAAATTTTCACTTTCTTGCTGCTGATGATGCCTGCTCACAGCAAGGAAAAAATAAATTCAGCAAATAGGCTGAAAAAATCTATCAGCAAACAGTCTTAAAACATGTTAAAATAGAGAGATGTGTGCCAGCACACACAGATCCACACACAGTGACAATCATGAAAATCGGACATCTCAACAGTACAAAAATGACAAGACTTCAAAAGATCCAGTCAACTGTCATTGAATAACTTTTTTTTTTCAACTGAATGAGTAAAAAGAGAGAGACAAACCAGGTAATTTACAAGGGGAGGATAATGCAGAGACCCATTTTCAGGGTGTGCTCCCTGGGATAATCACCTCTGTCTCTGTCAGCCCTACTCCCAGCCTGGTGCAGTGGTGTCTCTGCCCGTGTGGGCTCTTCACACTCAGGAACCTGCCCTCAGCTTGGCTTTAGCAGAGAGACAGACAGACATTTTCATGCAAAGGTAGGTGTGTGGACCTGCCTGGATGTCTGCTCTACCAGTGGATCCCGCTCTCCCTCCTTCTAAGAGGTCCTGCTGGAGTGGAGTTTCTTCCTGAGGTGCAGTGAAACCAGAGAATTTTCTTTAGGAATGTGATTAAAGGGCACATTCAAGACCAGTCAGAATAATGACATTTACAGAGAACTGCAAATAATCACAGCAAGACATAGTCTTAGACCCACCGCCAGAAAGTCTGGGCTAATAAGTGGAATGCATTTTTCTAAGAAACCTACTTCTGAGAAAGCTCCTAGCTAACTTCTGCATGTGAGAAAAGTGAAAATCCCTTGGGTAGTGAGCCTGAGGCACACACCACTGCCTGAAGCTCAGAGCAGCAGAACAGGTCAATGCACACGTAGCTGCAGGAGGAGTTTGCAGACAGGCAGCCGAGTGCTCTCCATGTGAAGAGCAGCCAAAGTCCACCACTTTGGGACCACTGCAGGGCCATCCTGCAAATATCTGATTTGAATGCCTGCTATTACCTCCAAGCAAGCCCTTTCATCTCTTCTGCCTATATTATTTTCAAAATTTACCTATTACCCTTATAATTAGTTCTGTTAATAGAAAAGGCTCTGGGGGGAAATCCTATAGAAGTTTAATACATTTTTAAGGAGCCACAATTCAGCCAGGTAGGCAGTTTAAAGCTGAGGAGTGATGTAAACCATTAGAGCCACAAAACCAGCTCAGTGCCAGGTTTTGGTTGTTTCCTGTATCACTATTGTCACTATTATGCCCAGCTATTGAGAAGCTGTCTTACTCTGTTTCATTTCTTAGCAGTCATGTTATTATGAGCTGTCTCTCCAGAAGTTCCTGGAGGCATTAGAAACAGAAGGCATTGTAGGGACATGTAGGAGGAAGACACAATCTCTTCCCTGAAGAGAATGTTGCAAGAAATGTGAAACAAAAGAAGATTTAACAGAGAAGTTCTAAACCTGACTCAGTGTCCCCTTATTGCAGTGAAGATCCATTCTCCATTGGTAAATGCAGCATAAGGAGAAATTACTTGTCCATGTCCTTATTCTACCTCTGAAATGAACAGAAGATTACAATCTTATCTGTTGCACAATTTACATATCATGTAGAGCAGCTTGATCAATGAAAATATGCTGTTTCCCATTCCTGGAAAGTAACATTAATATTATCTAAAGAGAAAGAAAAGACCTAAGGTCTTACATAATTTATGTTTGATTAGTACTAAGCTCTCTTGCACTAGTTATTTTTTCACCTTGTGCAAACAGAAGAAACTAAAACACTACTGCAGGTGAACCCTAAGACCCATGTGTTATCAGGTACCCAGCTTTGGCACCATTAGATTGTATTTACAAAACATATTTGTAAATACCTTAAATATATTCTGGTTTAAAGATAATATTTTTTTAAATAATGCATCTTTAATAGACATTAAAAATCCTTTTAAATTCAGAATCTGAATTCAGAATCTGGTATCTGTTAACTGGAAACAATTAAAAGTCTTGACCTGTACCTTTAATGACAGATCTAATTTTTTTTCAGTTTTCTTCATTAAAACATCATGCCTTCCGAACAGAACTGATATTTAAGAAGTACTTTGTTATAAAGTGCTCAGAGCAATTTTCAAGAAGGAAGAAATGACAGAGAACAGTGGAACATAGGAAAAAAATTCAAATTGTGGCTGATGCACCTCCTTGAGACCCCAGGTCACCATCAGATTTACACACCAGTTCAGCTAAGTGCACACTGTTGATGGCACACATTGTCCAGCAAGTGCCAAACTGAGCAGTTCAGCACTCCACAAAACCATACAGGAGCACAGAAATGGCCAAAGCCAGTTCACATGTACACTGCTGAAGCAGACTAAGTTATGCCACAGACAAATTTGCACCACGTCTACACCTCTATTTTTCTGTCTGCAAAAATGAGATGTGTAGGTCTGTGTGAAAACTGTGCTACAGAGGGAATCCAGAATCAACATCTATGTAAGTATTTAACTAACCCGGACAGTTTGATCAGGGCAGAGAGCTCATCCGCCCTCCCCTTTGTGAAACTCAAGCTCTGTTTGCACAGCTAATATCTTCCCCAGTAGCCATAAGCCCCATCCTTTGTGTATCAGTAGGCTTTAGGAAATGTTTAATCAGTTTGCAAGAGCACATAGATACAATTCCACAACAACCCTCTATGTGGCATCTAAAAGTGTCACTTATAGGAAAATATAAGTTGTGCCCTTGAAAAGAAAGGCTAAGGAAGTGCTCCTACTTAAATCTACTCTATTTCTGTATTCATTTTTCTGTCTCTAAAAATTTTTAAGCAACAAAATGAAATTTTCTTGCTTTTGTGAAGATGGAAAATCACTGTGTTCTACTCTAATTTTTAACTTCACAAAAATATGTTGATTTGAAAACATGATTTCTAAAACTTTAATATTCTTTATCCATTATTGTAAAAATAAAGAATATAAAATTATCCTGAAAAATCAACCAGTGTATTTCTGAGCTAAAATTATGTTTTAGCTTCAACCAGACACTATTTTTTAAAGATTAAGCAACTGTATGTGCAGTCACGTAAAGCATTTAGAAAATAAAATTAGAAATTATAAATAATGAATACTTCTGGGCAACTTTTTTAGCAGAGCAGCAAATACCTACAACTTCCACCAAATTTAACATGGGAAGCTTGATTCTGATACTATCATTTTGAAGGTCTCTCACTTTAAAGCAGAAAACTAGGGATCTTGACATACATATTATAACACAAGCAAATTCTCTATTTCATACAGTGAAAGTAGCTGTCACAAATTTCAAATGTGATTAAAGATCCAGTACCTGAAGGCAGAAATTTGGGCCTTGCAATTGTTCATTCTGATAAAGTGTAGAAACATGTAATATTTCAGAGTAATTATAGGTATTTATCATACAGACATTGATATCACATGTTAAAGTTCTCTGAATTAATTAAAAATTTCAGTCTTACTGAATGTGCTGAAGAAATATGGCTAACAGTTGTAACAAAACAGAAGAAATAGAATTCTACACAATGCATTTGTGGGTTCAAAGAAAAATAAAAATTAGGGCCAGAACTATCTCATTGTGCTATCTTCAGCATATTAGAAAAATAAGAATTTGTTGTTTCATAAGGTCTTCAGTATATTGTTTTGGGGAGAAATGTGAGAATCACCTTCCCCGCTTTCCCACTTAAGCTTTCAATTTAAAACAGAAAGAAAAGTTACAAAATGTTTTATAGGAAAACATGTTTATGCATGTGGGTTTTCAAGTCACCTAGGATCCTGCTGAGCCTTGTGTGAATGTTTATTCACACATTTTCATTATTTTTTAAATAAATGACAATGTTCATCTCTTTTTGAAATAATATTTAGGTTTCAAACTGCTGAAAATACCAGTCTGTGTTCTTATGTGATGTACCCTGGCTCCACATCAGTCATCACAAGAAAGGCGACTGGAATCAAATAAGAACCTGGCCCTTTATTTAAACAAACATCACCATTTAATTTTTTTTTTATTTAAAATTACTATCTGTTAAAAGAAATTCATTAAATTCCTATATAAAAGTAAAAACTTGATGTAACATGCTTTCAGACATTTTTACTTAGTCCTTGTCAGAAATATTTACAGACACAAACCATTTTCAACCTCGTTTTCTTAGGGGAGAGAGAATGAAGGAGAAAAGAACTTCAAGAAAGAGGCTCTGTCACTGTTCAGGGCAGTTGGCAGGGCACCTGAGCCAGGTTCTGGGCTCACATACACAAACACTTTATCCATATTTGTGAATACAGAAAGAGGTCTCGTTTTCCCTCCAGTAAGCAGTGAAAAAAACTTCAAAAGTGCAAGAACTTATTTGAAGTGTAATTATTATCTAAATTCCTCTAAATTTTCTCAGTCTGAATCACTCACCTTTGTCACGTGATGCTTTTCATGTTGTACAGGAATCTTAAACATTTGGCACCAATATGTTGTGTCCTTGTCTGGCACAGGCACCTGTCTTAATAAAAAGGGCACAAACACAGTATTATCATAGAATCACAGAATGGTTTGGGTTAGAAGGGACCTTAGAGGTCCAGATCCAGTTCCAATCCCCTTGCTTTGGGCAGGAACACCTTCCACTAGACCAGGTTGCTCAAAGCCCCATCCCTTGAAAACTTCCAGGGATCCACAGATTCTCTGGGCAGCATGCTCCAATGCCTCATCAACCTCAGAGTGAAGAATTTCTTCCTTATGTTTAATCTATACATAAAAGTCACACTGCTTGTTGTGTGAGTCAAGGCTTTGGCTACCGCCTTATTCCCATCTACACAGAAACCCACAGCATGTAGGTTTCTACAGCATGTAGGAGTAACTTACGTCTTTGTTTGTCAAATCAAAGTATGGCAAAGAGGCAGATGAGACTTCCTCTCTCTCAGGGTTCAGCAAGCGCAGACTCTTTGTACCACGATTTGATCCATGGTAATTTTGCCCTGCTTCTCCCATATCTTTGTGGTGGTAGGCCCATATTACACGCACTGTGCTCTCCTGAAATAAACAAAGCAGAATGTCCACAAGGGACAGAAGCAACATCTTCCTTACACAGTTCCTATAATTCCTCTAATAGCTGTGACACAGGTGTATTTAAGCAATGACAATGTATTCCAGAGGAGCAGTCATCTACCTACACAATTTGGCCTTTGAAATAAATAAAGTTTTATACTCAGTGGGTTAATTGGAAATACACAGAAATTAAATTGTTCCCTGATAGATTCCTTCCCTAATGTTGTGAATTGAAATCATATCTTCAAATGGCAAAAAAGATTCATAAAGAAGTAACCAGCTAAATGCATTACAAACATTTCTCTAGAGATGTTACTTATTTGATCAGCAACCAGAATGTTTCCCTGCCAGACATTTTCCAGGCTCAAGTCTGTGAAGATGTGAATACCTTCAGTGAATTGGTGTCCTTAGATATTATGGAAAATTAACATTCAATTACAGAACAGATTTACATCTTAAAAATCAATCTACAGCCACTACAGAGATCAGTTCTCTGTAAACCATTCTCAGATTACAAGAATGACCCTTGAGACAAAGTGTTATAATAAATCCTGAAGTGTCTCAGAATGCTAAATTATACTGAGAATTTGGAGCAGGTGTGCAAACTAGAGATCCACTGACTGCCTGGGAAACTGGAGGTTTATACAGGTGGGGTTTGCTTCCTGCATTTCAGCCTCTCATGTTGCTATAATTGCATATATTGTAAAACCACAGATAATTAATATAGCGTCTTACTCCTATAGTAATGCTTCCAAAAGAAGTAGTAAACAAGCCAAAGCAGAGAAAGCCTTGCAAATCTCTCTAACCTGTCATTTCCAATACCGAAGTCCTCAGTTTCATGTAATTTAAGATTATGTTTAGGAAATAGCATAGCAATCCCTAGGGCAACAGAAGAATTTACCATGAAAATTATTTTACCATGGAAAGTTTTACCATAAATTTTTTTCACTTTTAATTTTGAATAAAGAAATAAAACAAACAGACCCTTTAAATATATATTCTCCAATTTTTTTAAAAAATCTAAGATCAATTGCAAGTTAGTACAGAATCTTAAAAGTATTTCTCAATTTGGCCTCTCTTGAATGGTTATAACAATGGCATATAGGGCTTGATGGCCCAGAAATATCTATTTCAATCCTGTGTACACTTGTTAAAAATTACAGAACATAATATACTAAAGTACAAAAACAAAGAAAGCTGAAATTTAAACATAATAGTTTAAAAAAACTAGCACAAGTATTTTACCTGAGAAAACAGATATTTTAGAAAGTGAATTTCTCTAATTCTGTCCTTTTACTAAAAAGATATTTTAATTACCAGCTTAATAACCACACACACATTTATCCTGCGTTAATTACTTCATCTGTCTACATACAGTCAGAGACTCTTACCGTTATGCTCTTGTCATTTGTGTCGCAAGTGTGCAGCTCTCTGCTAAAAGCCAGTATTGTATGTGTACTGTTTTCCATGGCATATTCCAGATGGTAATCCTGTTGAGGGTCCTTTTTTAGTACTCTATTTTCATCTGTAAAATAATCCTGTTATGAAAGAAAGGTGGCCCATTATTAAAATATAATATTAAAAATGAAACTCGATGTCCAGTACTGAAGCCTTTTTCAGAACATGTAAAACTCTGCAGTGTCAGTTTTGAATTAAACAATAAATTTGAGGTGGCACTGAACTATTTTTCATACAAAATGTCCAAGAAAGCAACCCTCCTCGACAAACAGCTTAAAGAATGCTTTAAGTAATTTTAGCAACATGCTGCCTGTATGCAACTGCAGAAATAAAGGTTGGACCCAGCAACCAACAAGCTTTATTTATCATAACTGGGATGTCGTAAACACCAGGAGAAATTACAGAGAGAATGAAATTCACTTAATATTTGCATCAACAATAATGTCACTCCTTTTTTCCACAACTTTTCCTATGTTTTTTTCTTTCCCACAAAAAACAAACCTATTGAATGAACACTGACTGGAACCAGAAACCCTACGGCTTAACTAGCACGAAAAGTGCTCATTTCATACAAAAGCTGCTGGGATTAGGTTGAGGTTTTGGAAGAGGCAAGGGAGCTGTTTGTAAGAGAGATGCTTCCCATCCAGGGCTCTGCAGAGGCCCAGCACAAAGGAGTAGCATGGCAGCAATGTCAGGTCATTAACCTCCTCACCCCGGATTCCTGCAGCCCCGTGCAGCTGGGACCCGTCCCTCCCTCTCCTCCCACCCTGGCCACCTAGGAAGGGATGGCCACTGCCTCAGATGCACCTCCTCTGGTCACCCTCCTTTGAATTTTAGGCTGTTTCTGCTTGCTTTGGGGTAGGGAAGGGTCTTTTAACTAAGCAATGTATTTCTTATGCCAAACAGGCTACTGGCAGACACCATTAATTGTGTGGTGTCTTGGCAAAATAATGCAGCACTATCTGGTCCCAACCGGCATTTATTTCTATATCTGCTTGGACCTCTGTTCACTTTTGGAATTTCTAACTTTCCCCTTTCATTAAGGTTGAGGTAACTGATCTGAAAAACAGTAAAAGGTTATGTCCAAGTATTTTGATAGCAGTAAAAAAATAACTGAAACTTCATTAATTCACTAAAGAGTCATTTAGGACCTGTAATCTTAAACTTTATTCCACCCTAGAAATCTGTGTGTGGGCAAGACACCAGAGAGTTCTTCTTTTCCTGTCACCACTTCTTACAAATACAAATGATTAAGTACATACATGAGAGAATAGGCAAATGGAAAAATAATCACTAAAAAGAACAAAACACAGGCCTGGGACCTGAAAGAAAGTGAACAGATGACTTGTATTTGTTTAGAGAAATAATTTGGATTTGCTGTTTTCCAGACAGAAATAGTAAGACTTTTTTTGTGATGGTTCTTTGAAGATAGGTACTTTATGGGATCAAAACCCTCCACTTTTACCATGCATCAGAACTTGGAAAGAGGCAGTGTGTTGCCTATACATAATACAGTTCCTGCTCTGAAAACACTCTTCTGTAGAATCTCTGCCTCCATCTTTTAGTAAGCGTTTGACTGGACAATAATTGTAACCCTGTGAACATCAGTTTTTATTGAAGGGTGATATCTTTGCCTAAATATTACCTTAAATTGGAGGAAGACATTCTTAGTGAATGCCCCCATACTTTGAAACATTGAGGAATACAAATTCCAGAGCAGCTTTTGCTCATGTGAACAGACTCAAAGTCTCTGCCTGAAACCAGTGTGAAGGGAAGCTGAGAAATGTGAAGAAAAGGTGTACACACTCAAATGTTTTGTGGTGAACTTCACAATTTCATCACAAGTCTGGAGGATACAGCTCTAACCAGAAAAAAACCCCTTGTGATAAAGTCCTGATTTCCATGAGCCTGAGGCAAGAATGCAACAATAATGCAAAGAAGTTCTGTAATTAAGGTATAAGCTCAGATATGCCTTGATAATGTGCGTGTCAGTGTAATTATCTCGCCCAGCTGGATGACAGTCACAGACAGGTCACAGTTCTGGCTCACCAAGAGGGGCTCATTTTGTGGCTGCTGGTGAATGCTTTGGGGAAGGTGGCCTCAAATCCCAGACCCCAGAGAGGACCAGGCTGCTCCCCATGGGATGAGAACTGTACTGGGCACTCACACTGCTGCCTGCTCAGGCACTGGCTGCCCACTGCTGCTGTCCAAAATGAACAGAACTTTGCAGATTTCAGTGATTTCACCTGAAATTATTAGGTGGCTCGACGTAGCTAATGCTATTTTTACTTCCTTTGTTGAAAATTATCCAGACGTTCATCATAAAACTAAAATCAAATTATGACACACAAAAAAAGCCACCAACAAAATCCCCCAAAACAAAACAAAGAACAGCAACAAAAAACAGCAAAAACAAAAAGCCCTGAACAACTCAAAATTTGATTGCTCAACCTCTCACATAAAAATGGTTTGTTTTCCAGTTTTAAAACAAAATGCCACATTGTCCAGGAACCATATGAATCTCTCTCTGTTCACATAGAAGATTTTAAGTCAAACTATGTAGACTTTGCTCAAATTACTCATCAGAGCTTAAAAGCCTTTATAAGATGTGTTTGTGTACAAAACAGAATGAACAAAAGGTTTTCAAAAATGACAACACAGTGACAATCTGTGATGCCGCTTCTTTTTCAACCACCATTTGGAAAAATCTGCAATCTGGAAAAGTAAAAAAATGTTACATATATCTACATGGATATATGTCTGTACTGTTATACATATTCTATGGTTCATTTCAGAGTAGAAAAATAAAGTCCTGCTGCCAAAAGTCCTGGTGCAAATGCAATTAACACCATCACATTTGGACTGCCTACACTCCACTCTTTTATCTAGTCAAAGGAGAAAGCTGTATAGCTCTGAAGGCCTTTGAAATGTGGCAGTACAGAGGATGGATCTACCAGAGCCCAGAGAGGGTAAACTGGACATTTGGGCTTCAGCTAAACTAAGGGAATAGAAATTTCATTTGAAACTCTCTCAGGTCCAGACTACTATAACACAGAGCTCATCCAAATTCACAAGTTTCACTTATTTAATTCTGTAAAGAAAGGAGTGGGATGTTTTAATCCACAGCATTACAGTGCTTCGATATCTATCACAGAGAGTTCTAAAATGGGCTTCATACTGGAACAGTTTATCCTTCCCAACAAGCAGGAAAAGGCTCTAACATGGTACAATCTTTTTCTACACAGATCTGGTTTTGCTACCCCCAGACAGTTAGCCAGAGAACCTGTGTCTTTTGTAGGGTAGATTATACTGATACAAGTCCCCAGAATTTCATGAAGTTCCAACAGATCAAATAATTGTCAAGTCCTGAAAACTGGATTTCTAAAACACATGTATGTGGAAAAACTCACAATATGGTTTTATGTACTGATTTTGTACTTGCATCCAGTTTCTTATACACACAAAAAATACGTTTAATAAAGTTTTCAAACTACACATCAGCTTTACAGAAGTGTAAGAATTAGTTAAAGAGAAGAATGAAGTAACCGTATTTTTCTATTGGTTCTTTAAAGACTAAGTGTTTAAAAAAGCTTCAGAAGTGTTATTGGTCATGCTACATGATTACAAAGATGTCTGTTTCAGGATTTAGGTATGTAAATTGTTTACATGTGAAACATTTAAATTTGTTGTACTCCCTTTGATAATATTGCAAAAAATGGCATATTGAACTCTGGACTAAGTTATGCAATCCATCAAACAATTAAGTATCTCCTTCCTCATATTACCTAAAAGTTGAAACAACATATGGAAAATGAAAAATCTTCCTGACATTACAAGAAATTTCATGCTCTTTTCCAGATGTGAGGCAGATCATGTTATACTGTTTTTCAGATACCATTAGCCACTCTCATTCTTAAAAAAAATATTTTGTGGTATATATGGTTTCTGATTTCTGTTCCACAAACAATCAGAGAGAGTAATTTCTTAAGGATGTGAAAAGATGCTGGTTTCTCCTTTGAGAATGCAAGCACAGCTGCAGAGGGAAGCCTGACCCCAAAAGCCCCACCAGCTGTCATCACACACTGAAACAGGTGTTTATGGGACTCCCTCCCCAGATCTTTACAATGTACAAGATTGTTTTGTTTATGATATCAATTTCCCGTCCTAAATTATATATATCACCTTTCAACCTCAAGGAGCATAAAATAATTCTCAGATTGTGGCCCCATCCAGCAACTGTCTCATGAGCTCAGCTTGTGAGAAACTCAGGCACCCCAATTTGTCTGCTGCCTTTCTCTAACTGGCCCATCACTGCTGTACCAGCACCAGTCTAACACTCAAAAGTGGAAAAAGGGACAAGTCAGGAATGGGAAATGACTAGAAAACAAGCTGTGTTTCCACTTGTCCTCACTGATGTTCTGTAGCCAATCCATGGAATTTGAAACACCCCTGTCCTGGTTTAGGGCGAATTTGGGAGGAAACTTGCAAAGAGGTTCCTCTAGAAAGCAGATTCAAGTGACCTCTCCCCCAACTGGTTCAGGAAAAGATTTCCTGGGAGAAAAGTGGAAAAAACCTGTTTATTTAACAAGCAAAGTATTCACAAGCATAAAAAAAATGAATAATATCAAACAATAAAGCCTCTTGCTGTTCTGAAGAGATGGCAAATTCAGGAAGTCCTTTTTGTGGGGCATAGCTCAGCTCACTCAGTCTCTTATCCATCCCTCCTGTGCTGGAAAATGCCGTGTCTCAGGCCACAGGTGTGAGCTCCCAGTGTTTTTCTGGATTTTTTGGTCCAAAGCAGTCTGATCAGTTCCAAGAAAACAGTCCGGGGAACTTCTCTGCCTCAGCTAGCTAAAAAGCAAAGGAGAGCTCTCTCCTGCTCTCTCCATGCTACAGACACCACAGTGAGCAGGAATGCTGAAGCTCTTATTCCTATCCTCTTGAATACAACCACCTCAAGCATTCCACCCCTTCTCCTTCTCCCCACTTCACTCTCAGGTCTAGTTTTAAAGATGCAGAACTTAACATCCAGCATAAACAGAACAGACGACTGGGGATACAAGCATCATAAAGTCACACTAGGACAATCCCCAAATTACCAAGCTGATCTCAATGACCAGGACAAAAGAGAAGCTTGGAAAAAAGGATCATGAAGCAGTGACAAAGATGAAAGTTGGTGCAGGAGAGGATTTATCTTAGTATAAATAGGCTGGATAAACTGCTACGGTAAGGAAAAGAATGGAACCAAGCATTTGTTTGAAATAAGCAGCAAGTTATGCCTTTCTGGGTTTCCAAAAAAATAACTGTGGTTAACATTTCTCTATTTTTTATTGTTGCATTCAATTTAAATGGAATCCTGCTGCTCAAGGTTCCAGTACACGCTAGATGTTACCACCTAAAAGAAGCTGGTTTTACACTGTATTTGGCAAGAACCAAAAGAGCATGAGTGTACAAATAAGCAAACCAAACTGTTTTGTAACCTCAAATAAATTTCAGCTTGAGTTTCAGGCAAAGATCTTACTATGCTCTTATGCTGGGGAAAAGCAGAGCCCACTCACAGCAGCCAAACATGAGGCAGGAGCCTGAAAGCATCACTGTTCTGTATAAGAACACCTTGAGAGCATTCCAGTTGACTGAACCAATCTTTAGATTGGCTGCAAATGAAAAAATAACCATACAAAAGGGTACAGCAACAGCAATCAAGTAGTTACAGTAAGTTCCTAAAGTAACTGGGATCAGTAAGTTCACAGCCACTGTCCCATGGGCAGTCTGTTTATAATTGATTTATTCGTTTGGGGGGGGTGGGGGGCATGTTGCATTGGTTTTTTGTTCAGGAATTTTTTTATTTGCTTCTGGTTGTTTGGGTGGGTGGGTTTTTGGGGGGGTGGGCTGGTGGGTTTTTGGGCTTTGCTTTTTTATCTACACAGCAGATTAGTAGAAGTGATTCAGTCCTTGCTAGGAAGCCTGGATCTCGCTCACATGGACAGTTTAGAGAAGCTGCACACAATTCCTGATACAACTCCAATTAAACTAGCTGACATACACCAGGTTGTGGATTATTTACTTCAGCTGCACTACTAACTCTGACAAGGACAGAAAATTTTTATCTCTAACAAATAATTGTGTGTGTGTGTCTGTACTTTAAATGCAAACCTAAACATACACACAAAGACACACATTTCCATTTGTGTATTTACAGAAACAGATAATGCCTGTATATGTGTGTACATGTTCATATATTTTCTTCACAAAAGAGGGCTTGTGGTTTTTTATACATGAAACACAATTATTTACTTAGAAATATGCCTTTTCTCATTCAGACTTGAATACACTTCTGTATATTTCTTATACAAGAGAATAGAAGAATATCTTCTTACATTTCTTATACTTCTTATAGAAGTGTATATTCACTTGAATACACTTCTGTATATTTCTTATATCCAGTTAAATGGTGCCCAGGGTGGCTTACAGCTGGCAGTGGCATCCCTTTGTTTTTGTGAAATTCATGAGAAGTAAAACATATCACTTTCACTGCACACAAATGAAAACACTGAAGTGTGGAGATCTGTCTAACTTAGCACAAGAAGGTATAAGAGGCACTAGTGGCTAGAGGTTGAAATATGACTGTCCTGGTTTAGGGCAAATTTGGGAGGAAACTTCCAAAGGGGTTCCTCTAGAAAGCAGATTCAAGCTGCCCCTCCCCCAACTGGTTCAGGAAAAGATTTCCTGGGAGAAAAGTAGAAGAAAACTGTTTATTTAGCAAACAAAGTATTCACAAGCATAAAAATTGAATAATATCAAACAATAAAACCTCTTGCTGTCCTGAAGAGATGGCAAATTCAGGGAGTTCTTGTCATGGGCTGTAGCTTGGCTTGCTCAATCTCTTATCATGCCCCTCCGGTGCTGGAAAATGCCACGTCCCAGGCCCCAGTGGGCCACAGGTGTGAGCTCCTGGTGTTCTGGATTTTTTGATCCACACCATGGCCAGTCAGTTCCAAGAAAAAGAAAAGCCACAGTCCAAGGTACTTCTCTGCCTCAGCTAGCTCAAAAAAAAAAAAACCTAACCAAAAGCAAAGGAGAGCTCTCTCCTGCTGCTCATGCTGCAGGCAACACAGTCTGTGAGCAGGAATGCTGAAGCTCTCTATGTTTTTGAATACAGTCACCTCAGACAATCCACCACTACTCCTTCTCCCCTCCTTCACTCTCAGATCTAGTTTGAAAGGTGCAAAACTCATTTCTGAGCTGAACAGACAAATGGGGATACAATTCAACATCATAAAGTCATCCCATGACAATGACATTGCATATTGACATGGATAATTTGATATTGTGGTGGAGTCCCAAGGCCCTATACAAGTCTTTACATCAAGAATAAATGATAAATGTCAATTTAAGAATTTATATTCCAGTTATATCAGAAAATACTAAGCTAGATTAAAGGCTGTCCTAACAGAAAGAGACTAGACAAAACATGTAGCAAAGTGTTTTAAGGGAAAGAAAATCAGTAATGAGGAGATACTGCACGATACAATCTTAGAACTGCAGTTTATCACAAGGAACATTCCTTACATAGGAGCCACATTTATTCAGTACAAGTTTTCTGGGTTTAATTATTTTAATTACTTCAATTATGAGGAAGATTAAAAACACTTAGGGGATTTTCAAGCACAACAATTAGGGATACTTGTTCCCAAAATTTCTGGATCTGCCTTAGAAAATCTCCCTTCCTCCCTTTCCTACTCCTGTGGTACTTGTTTATATGGGGAGTTAAATCATCCCCCCATTATTTTAAGTCTTTGCACCACTCACAGAGGCTAAAATTTCATATTTTTGGGAAGATGCGAGAAAATTTAATTTTCTTGGTGTTTCCAAATTCCAAAGAAGAACAAAAAATATGACAAAGGAAAAAAAGAAAAAAGAAAAACAATCCCAACCAAACACTTGAAAACAGTCCCCTGAAGGCCTGCAAATTACAAGCTTCAGAATTCTTCTCATCTTTTGTTCACCAACTGTTGCTTCCTTGTCCTAACTATTGTACCCCTCAAAGGGAACTACAAAGCACCCAGCCAGTGGAGATGTACACTGGAGTGTCTCTTTATGCCCCACACTGAAGCCAAGAGGGAGACATTAGTCATGTGGAGATTCTGCCCCAATGCCCAAAGGCATGAAATACCTCCAACAAAACACCGACTGAGATATGTCAGTGTGGCACTCGCTTCGCATCTCTCTCTTGGTGCCTTTCAAGTTGTTTTCTAAACACTTCTTTTGTTGCTGTTGGCATGAGTGCACTTAAAAGCGGCATATCGTTAAGTACTGAAAATGCTCACTGTTTTCTGTCCTTTAAAATCTCTTCCAAGTACTTCCCTGTGAGCAATTAAGCTAACTCTATGGGATACATTTGATAACAGATATTCTTTAGTTTGGGTGACAGTTAACAAGCAAGGCTCTAATGAATAATAAAGTACTTTTTAGTGACATACAGTCCCTATTCACCCTGAGTAGGGACTATTTTTGTGCAAGTTCAACAGAAGATTCTAACAATGCAACCCTCTTGTATAACTTGCACAAAATAGGCATTCATCAAGGAGGATTACTCTCCCCAAAATGGGGCTCTCAGAAGCTACGTGCTGTGGGTGGGGATGCACAATTCCAGACAGGGGTGGAGACCAAGGAAAAGGCATGGGTCTAGCAAGAAAATGCATGCTGTGTCAATTCATAAGCACAAAAGAGATGCATTAGGGGGAAAAAAAAGAAAAAAGGAAAAAAAAAAAGAAGAAAAGAAAAAAAAGAAAAGCATGAAGAAAACTAGATGCAAAATCTAAGGCTGCCCCAAGATCTTGTATGAAGAGTAACACATGCTGCAAATGACCATGGAAATGTTTCAAGGTAACATTTTGCTAAGAATGATCTCTCCTAAGTCCTACTCCTCCCTACAGAGACAAAGACAGCTCCCAGCTTTCCAATACCGACCCCCATTGGCATCTTCTTGTTCTCAAACATGCTCAGCTAAACGCCACACAATCTGCTGCTCTGACACCACAGGCTCTCAGTAATGTGTGAGAACAGTCTGCTCACTGATGTTTTTCTCCTTCTGCTCGGTGGAGGTGCCTCCCTCATGACAAAGCACTAAGTCATGCATGTATGTATACACATATCCATTCTATGTCCTCCCAAAATATGTCAAGGTTCCCATTTCAAGTATCAAACTTCTTAAATGTTAGGACTGTAAATGTATAATTCCCTGATCATTCCAATGCTCTTCAAAAAACTTTTTCTTCCTCTTTCATGACATCGGAACACTTTCCATCTTGATATATTTAGACAAAACTAAGCCACAGGCTCACAGATTGTTTTAGCTTTTCTTTATGTCAGACATCTTTTCAGATTAAATACAGCTCCAACATGGAAAAGCAAACCAAAACAAACAGCTCATTGCACCCAAGTTCAGGATATACAGAAAACTGAGAAAGTAAAATCTGACCCAGGATATCCAGGACTTTGAGTTTTTTCAAGGCAAACACTGCCTGCTGATGGTGGGAATAGCATTTACTTGCTCTGAGAGGATGTGGAATAAATGCCAGAGGAAACCATTTTTTCTCTTTTCTCTGAAAACTACCTGGCAGTTTTCCTCTACCCCAATACATGGATCTTCCACAGACAGGATTATGTGCTTTTACCCTAACTGGCAGCTGTAGTCTAACTATATTTACATGTTTATTCCCAGAAGAGAACTCTTACGTCTGAGAACACTTTCTATTTTTAAAAAAGGTGAGAGAATTTGGGGGAAGGCAAAGCTGACCCAAGGGACTAGCAATTTCAATGCCCACTTGAAAGGCTATAAAGGTGTTTCAGAACATCTGAATGTCAGGCCACTAACAAGCATCTCAAAACTTTCAAAGAAACCAAAAAATGACCCCTCTAAGAGTTTAGACCACGATGCACATTTTCCAACGGATGGTCATGGAATAAAAACATATTTCTGAAACCAAAAAGAAAAGTAAGTTCATTCATTATAGGGTGTACATATTTCATGGAGTTCAGCTAGGCATAAAACCACATACTTTCAAGGGTGCTATCTATGAAAAAATCTTTTTCAGTAGTAATAATCTAAATTATGATGGTATACACTTAACACAGAATGTATTTTTAAAATATTAACTGTATTTGTTTGTCCAGTAAAGTGAAGAATTGGATATTATTGAAACAACATCCTAGAACAATTTGTTCATTTTCTAGCAATCCCTGCTGCCTGACCAGAAAAAGCCTCTGGACAAATTTTGTCTATCATCTTTGTTTTTGGCCGTTCCTTGTTGGTGCAAGTATGGAAAAATTTTAACCAAGCAACTTTTAAAAAACCTCAGTTCAGTTTAGAAAGAAACCATGCTCCCTAGAACTGAAGAAGGAATGGGGATGGAGCAAGCCTCAAGCAGCAAGCAAGCATAACAAAAGTATTTCTTCTTACCTGCTCAAAAGTGCAACAAAATAACTCGAAGCTCTTAGCAAAACAATTTATGTGGTAAATTAGTGTTTCAGGAGAAATATCAGTAGGTTTCTATCGGTGGGCATTTGCTACAGTCCTTTTCTATCTGTAACAGAATGTTGGTGGATAAAACCTGGTGGAAGAATGGAGCTAGCATGGGGCCATTTTTAAAGATATTGAAAACCTGTGAAGGGTGCTGAAAAGAGCCACAAAAGTGCTGTGAGCGCTGGGGGGAATGTCCTGTGATGCTAAAGAGCTCAATCTATTTATTTAACAAAAAAGAAAATGGAGCAGTGACTTGATTGTCTCGATTGCAGTATATAAATAACTTTATGAAGGCGGTATGCAGGGGGAGTAGAGGTTTTAATATAGAAGAGAAAATGCATAGCTGAAAGCTAAACCAAGACAAACTAATCCTGGCAATCAGGAACAGTAGAGACTCATTATTGCCACAAACTAGCACGGGAAGTGATGGATCCTCCACCACTGAATGTCTTTACACTAGGTTTGGATGCCTCTCTAAAATACTTGCTTTACCCTGACAGGATCTATGAACTAACCAGGAGAAAAGCTGAGGTTTCTTTTAATGGTTAATAGGTGTGTCTTCTGAATTGCAAAGCCTTTCAGAAAGCCTTTCATTCTGTGAGTGAAGAGCTCACTGCTCACTGAGCAGCCTAGAGTGGGTTTTTAATTATTATTAGTCTTTTATTTATGCTTCAAGAAAAATTATCTTCATTTTGAAATATGGAGAAAGCAGTATTCTGAAAATCACTAGTCTGCACTTAAGGAAGACAAATATTTGCCTAAACTTCACGCAGTAAATGAATGGAAGAAAGAAAAAGACATTTTTAAAGGAAAATATTTGTACTAAAAGCTCAATTCTTCTGGAAAAGCTTTGATTTTATAAAACCTTGACAAACAGTAGGGAGATCATATTATGCATTTTGTTTTCTTATGGTGAATTGTGAATAGAAAATCCATATTCTTATGGGAAAACCTCTTAAAAATTTAAGCAGGAGCTTCAAAGATCAACTAGCTCTAACATAATGAAGGAAAGACAGATGACTTCTCCTAGACCATACTCTAACAACCACTCTGCTCTTAAACTGCACCTCTGACTTATTCAAGCATCTGGGGGTGAGAACATGTTATTCCAGGCCTGATTGCCCTTTTGGTCATCTGTGGGACAAGCTGTCCCTGCTCCTCCGACCCCAGAGCAACTCCTGCTGGCTGGATCTCAGGTTGATGAGAGGGGACCAAAGGTGTGGGTCCCCTCCCCTCTCATGGCTCCTAGTCCACCAGCCACCAGTGCCTCTTGGAGGGGGTGACTTGCTGTAAGCACCAGCAAGGCCTCTGTTCCACACTCCTGTTCCCAGACACAGCCCTGACAATATCCAGACTGCTACAGAAACATCCCAAGCAAATTATGCCAGTAGAGTTGGGCACCTCTGAGGTTGCTTTGCCAGACCAAGGACATGCACCAGGAGTCCTCCCAGTGGTTACTCTGCAAGTCCTTTCCAACATCTGGGTCAAAACACTTCCAGGTGAGGAGAGGAGGAACACCAAGAACAGGAGCAGCACCGGCTGTGCGCCAGCAGAAGGGGACGTCAGCAGGCTTGGAAGCTGGTGGGATGTTGCCCTCATGCCGGTGGGATTAGAAAGAGCCAAGCTCAGGCGGCACCAGGAGGGCCAAGCTCCACCAGCTGTTGGCAAGGTGAAGGGAAAGGTGCCACACCTCCCTGGGAGAGACTGCCCTCCCATCCCTCTCCTCCGCGGCTCTAGGCTTGGCGGGCAGGCAGGACAGAGTGGCCAAAGGAGAGAGGATAGGGCTGTTACATCTTCTGGATAAAGAGCAAAGAAACCTGACACCTCTAGCGAAATCTATGTAGAAGTTTAGAGGGAAGGCTGGCAAGGAGGGGGTCGAAAAGAACTATCACCTCCAGGGAAAAGGAAGGCAGAAAAATAGGGATTACCCGAAGGGTGGAAGAATGAAGTAAAGAGGCACAGGGATGCAGGACAAGAAGGCTGCAGAAGAAACGTGCGGCAGGGAGAGAAGGGCGTCCCGAGAGAGGGACAGCGCGGGGAAAGTGGGCGGACAAGGAGGACCCGGCTCGGCGGCCGAGGGGAAGGAGCAGGGCCTTACCTGCAGGTAGGGCTGGCCCCTCTCCACGCCCCCCACCACGATGTCGGCTGAGGCCATGCCGCCGCTGGCCGAGAGCCCGAAGCCCACGTAGCCGCGGGTGCGCACCTCCAGGCGGAGGGCGAGGGCGCTGCCGCGGCGGCCCCAGCGCAGGCGGTAGGCGCCCGCGCCGTCCAGCACCGCGCTGTGCGGGTAGCTCCGCGCCGCTGGACCGGCCCCGGCACCGGCCCAGGCACACAGGAGCCCGCCCAGCACCAGCGCCCAGGGGCGCAGCGGCCGCATCCTCTCGGCGCGCACCAGCGGCCGCCTGTGCGTCTCGGCGTGTGTCCGGGCGCGGTGTGCGTGTGCGGGGACTGTCTGTCTGTGCGTGTGTGTGTGTGTGTGTGTGTGTGGGGGGAAGGGGGGCCGGGTGCCCCGGTCACCCCGCCCCCCGCTGCGGGCGGCTCCGCGCCGGCCCCGTCGGGGCAGCACACCCTCAGCAGCGCTTTGTTTGCCCCCGCCCCGGCCCGGCGCTGCCCGCCGCCCCCGCTCCCCGCGCCGCCCGTCGGGGCCGGGCCGGTGCCCGCGGCGCCGGGAGCACCTGCCGGGCGCTGGCCGCGGGGGCTTCTCGCCGAGATGCTCGGAGTTCGCGTTAGCGACCCGAAACCCTCCTGACCGGGAGAGCGGAGGGAAGGCGGTGGACGGGAGACCTCCCCGGCCGCCCGGCAACTCTAACTCCGCTGGAAGAATTCACGGGAGGAAGCCCGGAGGCAAACGAGCGCTTCCCCACTCTCGACCGCCTCCTCACTCAGTGCGAGCGCACGGTGCGGCGGACGGATGGAGCTAAGCAGGAGATCCCCCGTCGGGAGAGTTCTCTTTGCATTTTAAGTGGAAAACGACGACCCCCCGAGTGGTTTGCACGGAGACGGCTACAAAAGCACATCTCAAAACCGCACTGGCGTCCCTTGACACCCCCGCAGCCGTCCCCGGCCATGCGGTCCCCGACGCTCCCGCAGCACAAGCTGCGTCCCCTTGCCCTGCTCACAGCATCACCGCCGCAGCGGGGGAGAGAGCAACGAGTAGAAAGATGCTCTTGGAGGAATGTTCCCCAGCCCTCTGCAAATCTGGACGGAAACAAAAAAAAAAAAAGCGTGGCACCCAAAACGGGAAAGTTAGGGATCACAAGAAGTTATATTGACCCTTAAAAGCTCTAACCTTCCTTAAAAGGAAGGTATGCTATTCGAAATGTGTTTTCTTCACATTTAAATGAAAGAGAAAGAGCCTGGTGCTCAACCAAAAATACATACTAATTCGGTAAAACCCAATCAAATTAGTACATAAAGGAAATTAATAATGCTTCCTTTTTTTGGCTTTTGCATGACAGTATTTCACAAGTGTCACTAGGGTTTCTAGAATACAACCACCCATTGTAATATGAGGAATATATCAAACTACAAAACAACTTTTAGAAAAGAAAATGCTTATAAAAGGATAAGCACCAAAAATTACTTTTACCTAAGGCATCATAAGAAATTAGAGGGAAAAATAAATTAAATGCTGGTGAAATGAAAGCAATCTTTAGAGGAAATAGATTAGTGTGACCATTCTTGCAATTACAGCAGTAACTTCAAAGGTACAGACTCAGATTACTGACAAAACAGAAAATTGTGAGATGCTGAGTGTTTAGATTCTCTTCTACAAAATTGTTAACACCTGCAAGTGGATGTGGATTAATTTAAGGAGAAATTGCAGGTGTGTGATAGGTCCTGTCAAGGCCAAAGGTGTGACCTTTGCACCTAACTGGGGGCACTCAGCCTTTGTAAAATTGTGTGCTAAAGGAGGGATCCTTAGGACAGTTCCAAAAGTGCACACTTATCTTTTCTGAGGTCAAGAATGATGAAGGAATGAAGAATGTTTCTTAAATGCAGTTTTTTTCTTAATTTTCTAATAAGACTGTGCATTATGTTCATAGATGACAGAAACCCCTAGATAAAGTTTCAATCACATGGAGATGACAAACTCGCTCTTCAAAAGAATGATGGAATAACACATCTAGTACAAAATTGCTGCTTTTAAAACACAATGGTGGTACTGAAGTCCAACTAGCGCTTCCCAGAGCATGCATTGTATAAGCATTTGTACAAAAGAGTGCAAAATGCTCGCTTTGAAGTACTCCAGCACTTCTCAGTTTGTGGTGCTGATGACATTTTAGGAGCCTGTACACAACATGGGATGTTGTAGTACAGAGAGGGATGATGGACTATCCTACACAGCATGCTGGGCTGCACAGCACAACAGACAGAAACAGAGTTTCCCAGCTAGCCTGGATGCAGATGCCATGAGGGAAGCAGAGCTGGAGATAGGTGTGCGCTGCAGATGCTGTCAGAGGAACACCTCCCAATCCGACCCTGCCCCCTGCATGTCCAACCCCCTGTTCCTCTCACAGCAAACAGGCACAGAAAGAAAACTCCAACGCACACAAACTTGTGGTTGGCTGGGATCTTCCCAGTCATTCTGCCAAAAGCCAAAGCAGCAGGACCATCTAGTGCCTTGGACACACTGCAGTATGTCAGGCAAGACAAGCCAGAGTTTTGCTGTAGTGGGTCTGGTAGAAGTGGTAACACTCACAGGAAACAGCTGTGCTATTTCTGGTGAGCTGCAGTGGCCATGGAAGGTGGGCAGTTCCACCCAGCCCGGCATGGGAGTCCTGTGTTGTCAGAGCCAGTGGCCAGGGCATCCCTATTCCATGGCTCTGGAGCTAGCACCAGATCGCTCCTGAGCTTTACTTTGCCTATGCAGAGAAAATTGGCATTTTGGAGGCTGAGAGTTGGAATGGAAACAATGCTTGAACTCTTGAAATCTCCTGTGGGACTATATGATTTTGTCTGTGCAGAGCTCAAGGGTCAGTCTGCTGCTTCCCGGCAACTCTGAAGTCCGTACATCCCAAATCCTCGTGACTTTCTACCAAAACCTGGTGGCGATGCTTTCCTGCCTTCCAGCGTTACAGCACACTCAGCAGCACTGCTCACCCCATCGTGATGGCAATGTTCAGACCAATAGAAGTGCAGGAATAGCAGTCCTATTCCTTTCCAATTTCCAGCAAATATTTTTCCATTAAAATAAATCATCAAAACAGTTTTACAGAGATGCACACTTGATCTACAAATACTGTGATAAAACCAACCTTTTTCAACTTGCTGCTATTTATAATCCCAAGAACAATGCTCATGTAATAAAACTTTCCTAGCAGAAGAGGCATTTTATGGGTAGGCTGCACGATTCCCAACACTCACATTAAGAGACTTTGGCAACTTCACCAGAAATTTTTTGCATCATTAGGAGACCAAACATATGAAGAAAACACAGTCTAAATAATTCTAAATCTGATCTTGGCCTATAAGTAATGCTGCTGGGAGGAGCACAGGGAGACATCAGGTTACCACCTTCTCTGAACAGAACCTCCTCTTCTGGAGGAAGGCAGTCACCTAACCAAGCCCCGAGAGATTCAGCAAGTTTTTTTCTTTTTAAAAAACTCTTACTACCTTTACTAAATATCAGCTTGTCCATTGCTCCCTCAAACCATTGCATGACATGGTTCACATACTGAAGTATTGATTAAAAAGTTGCAGAATCATAGAATAGCCTGTCTTAAAGATTGGCTAGTTCCAACTCACCTGCCATAGGCAGGGACCTTCCACTAGACCAGGTTGTTCAAAGCCCCATCCAGCCTGGCCTTGAACACATTGAAAGATGGTTCAGCTATCCTTGAACAGATTCAAGGATAGCTTCTCTGGGGAAGCTCTTCCAGTGCCTCACCACCCTCACAAGGAAGAATTTTTTCCTAATACTTAATCCTAACCTACTCTTTCAGATTGAAGCCCTTCTCCCTTGTCCTGTCACTACATATCCTTGTAAGAGGTCTCTCCTCTTCTTCCTTATAGGCTCCCTTGAGGTACTGGAAGGCTAAAATTAGGTTATCCCTAAGATGTCTTTTCTCTAGGCTGAACAATCCCAGTTCTCTCAGCTTTTTCTCAGAGAAAAGGTTCTCCCTCCCTTGAATCAGCTTGGTGGCCTGCTCTGGACTTGCTCAAACAGACTAAAGTCCTTTTTGTGCCAAGGACCCCAGAGCTGGATGCAGCTCTCCAGGTGCGGTCTCACCAGAGCAGATAGAAGGAAGGAATCCCCTCCCTCACCCTGCTGGCCACACTGCTTTTGTGACAGCCCAGGATACAACTGGATTTCTGGGCTGTAAGTGCACATTGCTGGGTCATGTCCAGCCTCTCACCCACCAGCACTCCCAAGTCCTTCTCGGCAGGGCAGCCCTCAGTCTGTTCATTCCCCCAACTGTGTTGATACCTGGTGCTGCCTTGAGCCAGATACAGCATCCTGCACCTGGAATTGGACCACATGAGATTCCCTTGAAGCTCACTTAAACTTGCCCAGATCCCTCTGCATGGCATCCTGTTTTTCAAGTATGTGCTTCTCTACTGTTCCTTAATGAGTCAATTAATTATGAAGATTTGACCTGATCATGGGTAGTTACTCTCACCTGGTTTATCCCTGCTGGTGTATCCTGGCATTGAGGTGTTCTTGCTAGAGAGCAGTCCTGTCCATTTGCAGGCAGCAGGTTTTCTCAAAGGCATAAAAAGGTTTGTTTTCAGCCTATTTCTAATGTACCCTGTACTATGTGGCATGCTTTTAGTTAGTTGCCTGCTGGGTTTTCTCTTACACAATTTAGCTTCCATGCAGGAAATTCATGAATATTGAACATTGATTTGATACTAATAATTAATGCAAAGTCTTATAATAATTCTTTGTAAAGTAGATAGACAATAGCTACATCACCTTTCTAATAGAGGGCAACAAGAATTCTGCTCTCACCTGTGAAATGTAAATTAATCACCTTTTATTTACCTTTTTAATGTAATGATTTTTATCATTGGATTGATCTGCATGAATCCAGATTTTGACATCAATGCGATGCAAAAGGGTTGGAGAAGCATCTTGCAGATCCAGCTGGAAGCTTTTTACATTGGGGTAATGCCTATGCAGAATAAAACCAGCTTCACTGACAATCCAGTTTGTGTTCGATGTGGACAGGGAACTTAGAGCAGGAAAGGTTTTGGGTTGAACTGGATGTTGTCTCTGGAATGCTGCCAGCAGGATGGGTTCCTAGGGAACATTACTGCCAGCACAGGTAGAAGGGGTTAGAAAACTTTTCTGTCTTGATCCAAGTCCAATGCTTCAAGAAGAGCAAGGTGGACACATTCCACCTATGCCTCTATCAGCACCATACATTTCCGCAGGCACACATGATAACCTGGCAGCTCTTAAACATGTTTTAAAGTATATATCTTAAAGAAAAAAAAACATCAAATTTTGTTTGTTGTCTTATCCTCCTTATCTAAGGTGAAAAGACAAAGCACCATGCTTATTTTATTAATGCTGATTTAAGATGTGCTGGGGAGAATAGCAATATAGCCATGTAAATGTAGCAGAAGTGTGTATTGGTTTTTTAAGCTTTATTCCCATGTTGGCCTTCCCCTGCTTCATTTCCTAAATACTTGAAAATTGTTTTTACATTTTAAAGTGGAAAATGCTTACAATTTAAGTGATCACTGTAAACAGAGTAATTGTATGAAGGTTTTTAGAAATTTTTAATTCTCATTCTATGCATTTCATGTCCTTGTTTTGAATTTTTCTTTTTTTTGCAGGGAGTACTAGAGAAGAAGACACAGTTGGTTTTGCTTTCAGGTAGGCATACTGAGGAGATGCAAATTCTTCTTATGAAGTGATATACATTAATCACCAGAGCTGGAAGCAAAGTTTGAGACCAGGGAGTACAGAGGTGAACCATTTCTACCTTTCTTTCTTGATTCAGCCTGACTTTGGCTCAGGTTAGGATAGTTTTGGAGCTTTGCTGTGCTACCTACAATCTACATTTTAAAAGTTCTGTTAATCTCAAACTAGTATAAATAAAGACTAGTTTGCTTTCAGCTATTCTTGTGATGAGTTTGGACTCATGTCTGTTGATGTTTTAAATTACTTGCCTGAGGAGACAAAAATAAAATTATTGTTAGAAAAAGAATATTTATCCAGCCCTGTGCTCAGGGCAAAAGCCGACTGATTTAACTTTCTTTTCTTCATCAGCAGGCTGGTTTCTGCAGACATTGCCAAATTTCCAAATATCTTGACTCAAGTTCATAAAAAACTTCTTACTTCTCCTGGGAGAGAAAACTGGAGGGCAAGGTTTTATTAGACCAGTTGGAAAAGCCAGAAGGCTTTACGGCAAAGAGCTTCTCATTTCTCTTGGTTGTGGTTGTTGTCTTTTCCCCTCTTTTACGAGCACCTCTGCAAAAGGAGGCACTTAGGTGCAGTGTAATCCTGGGCACTGATTCATAGCAGGTCTCACAAGTGTATACCTCAGCAATGGCATTTCTACACAGGTCTCCTCAGTTGTGGACAAGAATTAATTCCCTTTCATTTGAATTTAACCTAATTTCAGGTTTTTTGCTTTTCACTGAGTGTATCTGCTCTGGTGCTGATGTTCTGTGAGGAGGAATAGCTTTTAACATATGTACTTTTAAGGATAAAGTACCATTTTAAAATGGTTGCTTATGCTTCGTATATATCTTTGTTATGTTATTTACAATTCTAGCTGTCTGTCCATCTGCCACACAGGACATAGACAGTTTAAATGCTTTTTAGCATTAGATATTAGATATAGAGATCTAGATATACAATATTTTCATATTAGGAAAAAAATTCTTAATTGTGAGGGTGCTGAAGCACTGGAACAGGTTATTCAGAGACATGGCGGATGCTCCATCCCTGGAAGTGTTCAAGGCCAGTTTGGATGGGGCTTTGAGCAAACTGGTCTAGTGGCAGGTGTCCCTGGCCATGACAGGGGGGTTGAAACTAGGTGATCTTTAAGGTCCCTTCCAAGCCAAACCATTCTATTGATCTATGATCTTTGCTGTTTGCTCCTCTGCTCCAATCAACATCTGGGAGTACCCTCACTAAGGTAAAACCAGGAAGCTAAGTGCATTTCACATTTCCAGAACTTATTAAAAGTCTTTATCTGAGTAATGCACTTCCCAGGTAACAATTAACTTTCTGAGACCACCTAAGCCAAACCCTGACTCACAGGCAAGATCACCTTTTTTCTGTATCAGACCCGAGAGCTGTCTGTCTAGCCTTCCAGTTATGATGTCTATCAGTGCAATTTTTTTTCTCTTCTCCTTTCTCCTTCTCCCTTTGCGTAGAATTAACTGTGATGCATCATCATTCCTCCCGTTGGAAAGCTATGTTAGGTGGCTGATCTTGGAAGAAGCACTTTAGGCCCATGACTGCTGTTCGGCACTTTATGTATTTATCTGACTGTGTGGAAGCCAACATGGCTGCTTTTGGAGGGGAGGAAGGCACTTCCTGACCCCTACCTCTCCCTGCCTTGTTTTATGTCTTAATCTAGTTCAGAAAGCAGCTGGTGGATATAGGTTTTCAGCCTGTGTGATTTTTGTAAGAAAATGAAGAGCATTCCTCCTGTGCAGCCTTCACAAAGCTCAATAGGCATCCGGTATTCTAAATCTAGATGAACAATCTCTACTTTTTTTTCCTAACTGGACAGATGGATTCAGAGAGAATAATTGACCTTTGGGTTTAGTTTCCCCCTCTTGTTTATAATGTTAAAATTAGCAGAACAAACACAAAACAGAAGGCAAGCAGGAGGAGGAACTTGGTGCCTTTGGGGGCATGTGTTGCTCTGCAGAAAAGGAGAGCATGCCCATGCTCTACCCCCTGTGCAAACAGCCTGCATAGCCAGTCAAGGCTATAAATGCACACAAAAACCAAAAATGTAGCAGTGAGAGGGTGCCAAATCTCTGCATCTTCTGGACAACCACAGAAACATCTGTCTTTCCCACAAATTAAGATTAGCTCGCAGTTTCTCCGTCTAAGGAAAATGTCTCCAGAATTTTTCGACACAGCAAAGTATTGAACCCAAACCTGTTTTCACTGAAGTCAGTGGTAAATTCCTAATGCAAACAGAAGTAACCTTTCTTTTGAGAAGGAGGACGTTTTTTGGTGGAAAAAAAAATACTCATCTCTAAAGATTTTAAGCATTTTGATGAGCTTTTTTTTTACTTTGAACTGATGCAATACATTTTGTTCCTGCATATAAAACACTCCCATCCCCACCCCCAGGCACTTACACACACATAAGATGACTTATATTAAACCAAAGAAAATTCTGTAGAAATGTGCAGTTTATAAATAAATGTGTCCATATAAAGTGTACACAGGCTGAGGGATGAGATTCCTGCCTGCTGATTTGACGGTGAGTATAACATAAGACTTCCAAGAGGTGATGTTCAACATGGCCATCATGAAAGTGTCTGGACATTTCTCCTAAATTTGTTGAGTTGCTTGTCATGGTCATGGATGTTTTTGTCAAGTTTACAACCTAGAATGACAAGCACTCTTATTATGAGAGTGAAAGGAATATGACAAAAAGCAATGAAATTAAAATCCCTAAAATTAACAGATTATATCACCTATTGACATTGGATCAATAACATCCAAACATACAAGAGCCTTGAGAAGGAATAAAAAAATGCAGAACCAGAAGATCAAGTGTAAAAGAAATGAAGCCACAGGTATATGATAGAAAAAGTAGCCTGAAGGCTCTGATGCTGAAAGAGACTGAACCTTGGTATTAACCTTTGGTAAAAGATCTACTGAGCAGGAACTTCCAGTATGAAACAACGAGACAAAGTAGAACTGGCTCTGCCACCAGGGAAGAAGACAAGCATTGCTGTGCTGTGTCCCCTCTGCCAGGATCCACACACTAAAAAGGCAGTTTGATGCTCAGTCTGGTTATTTAAGTGTTACTTTAATAGAATTATTTCTACATTTGTGTTCTTATTCTTTTATAAAAAAGCTATGTTGAGGATACAGTGTTACCAATACATATTATTTTACAAATCACTGATATTTTTTCAAAGACACTATGCAAGTCCTGCAGAAAAACAGTAGGTATGATGGACAAATTTTTAGAGTTTTCCAGAAAGTTGAAGTCCAGACTACTGCAGATTTTTCTTCTAAACATCAGGAGAAAAACAGTTGTCTGATGCTCCCATATGAGCACTACAGTACAGATTTGTAGCTGCCTGACATTCCTAGGCACAAACTTTTTCAAATTAGGGCTCACTTCACCAAAGTTGGAGTATTCCAAACATAACTAAACAAATCTTTGCTTGGAGCGTACAATACAAATCCAATGCATGAATACATGTGATTTCAGTTTTCAGTGATGACAGGTTTGTTGCTATACCCATGAGAGTGTAGACGGAAACTTAGACTTATATAAGCAACCTTTGGACATGTGGCTGTACCAGCTGAACTCAATAACCACAGACTATTTGTGGGGACTTCTGGGAGGAGCTGTAGTCAACGCTTTCTGTAGGTGATACCAGTTTGGAGTCCTTGTAAGTGCCTTGTAAATAGAAAGTTCTTCCCCAGTCCATGATTTCTTTATGATACAGCATTTTGAAGACAATTGATGTTTTTATGCACTACTCTATCAGGAAAAGAAGCTTTTTTTTCTTTTTTCTTCTTCTTTTTTTCCCTTTTTCTTCAATCAGCAGGAGAAAAATATCACCATAGTGAGATCAACATTTTCTCCTGGCAGCATAGCACTCTGGAGGTCACATATCTGGACCCATAATGGTTCTGCTTTAGAAACTCCCCAAGCAGTTTTAGTGCTTTAGAGCTCCTCAAGGAAAAAGTGAATTCAGTATCTTTCCCAGACCCTCTGGAAGCTGGAGAAGGCGGTCACGGTACACATCCATCTGTGGTCACAACCTCAGAAGGCTCATTTGATACCAATGCTGTTGTTGACCTCTCCTTTCCAACCTAGATAAACAATGTGTCATTTTCAGTAAGTAGTGCCATTTCACAGACTTTAAATCAAAATTACTTAGTTTTTTCTTTAGTTTCATTCATCTCTCTCTATTCTTACAAGCCTGATGTCCCAATAGCCAAAATCTCAGTTTTCAATTAAATAGAAGGTCTACGTGCGATGGATTTTAGTTTGTGGGTGCTGTACTGCAATTTCATAGTGCTAAGTATAGACCAGAGTCTGACTCCTCAGCATTTTCAGGAGCATCTGTGTTATTTTAGCACCATACTCTTGTTATCCCTGGTAGGATGTGAGGTTTCAGTCCAAACCCAGACTTCCCTGCAAATTACTAGTTTATTGCTCACAGCCTCTTGTTAGGGTTTTCTCTGTGAAGTACATCACTGCCAGCTCAAGGGATATCCACAGTCACCTGTTTATTCTTCCAGAAAACCTGCATCTGGACTAATAATTTAAAAGAAAAGTCTTTGGGGTTTTTCAGATAACATCTGCAGATCTTGCACTGTGTGTCACCAAACCTTGCTCTTACATCTGGTGGGAAAAAAAGCCATCAATAGAGTGATTGGTGTGGAGATTTTCCAGGTTGTTCTGATCCTCCTTGAGGGAGAAGACAGCCTAAGTAGCAATGCCACAGCCTCTCAGGCTTCAGACTATACTGCTAGGCTGTTGCCTGAGTTTCAAGCTGACACTCTGGGTTTGTTGATTTGCCTTGTTGGTTTGTTGGATTTTTAAAATAAATGATTTCCCCGCCACTACCTCAGAAGCAGCACAGTTCAGAGGTGCAGTTGTCACATACTTGTTCTCATCCAAGATGACTACCATGCAGCAGCCCAGACTAGCCCCAGTCCTGTGCCATCCTGTAAAGTCTTCTTCCTCCCCTTGCCCACAGCATCTTTCATGGAATAAACACTCAAGTTACCTTGGCACCCATTAAAAGCAAATCAGTACTGTTAGCACCATAATGACTAATAGTCATTAGGCACCACTCAGCACAGTGGGAAGTATCCTGTAATGAGTATCCATGGAAAATTTTGCAACCCTGCATAAGTAGAAAAAAACAAAACAAGCAACTCCTGAAAGGAGCTTGTGTTAGAACTGGGTTAAACAATTTTTAAACAATTTGCTTTCTCCTTTCTCATTTTGATTTACAATCCTCATAAGTGTTTTTTTCTTCATCAGTCAGATAAAGGAAATTTTATCAGACAAATGGTTTCCTGGTAAAGCGTTTGATAATGTTGTACTTTTTGCCTTCCTTAAAAGCTTTTGGTCTGATTTTGTTAAGGACCTCATCAAAAGATCCTCTGTGTACCTACATGGCAAAACCTAATGAGGAAAGACACAGCACTTAGCTGAGGAACCTCCTCCCTTCTCCCTCTAGAAACAATTTCTGAAGGCCAGCTCAAATTTGTCTCAAAAAAAAAAGAAAAAAAAGAAAAAAAAGAAAGAAAGGAAAGAAAAGAAAAAAGTTCAGTTGCCTGATGAAAATATTCAAGGTCCTTAGCATCAAAGAGCAGCAAGTCAGATTAGCATAACATTTTACTACCTCTTCCATACCAGCCATAGTATTTTGTACACACCTTTCAAATTATATCAGTCTTGAAGAGTCATGTCCTTGCATTCCTTTGGGGATTGGAATTGTTGCATAGAGGCAGAGAACACAGCTTGGGGCAGAGTTCTTGTTAGAAACATCCCAACAGAATGGAACAGGAGTATTGGAGATATGATTTTGGTGCAAAGGAATCATGTTGAAAAGCACAAATGAACAAACTTGCATAGGGAACATCTCATATTTCAACAGCACCTTCCTGGCAGAAGAGATGAGGCATAAAAGTAATGACGAACAAAAAGTAATTAAAATACAACACCCTCTGACTTTGCAACCTCAAGGATGTTATCAAGGTAAAAATATTTATGCCTTCTTGAAATTTTAAATATAATTTAATAAAATATCTGACTTGTTAAGTGTTTAAGTTTTTGAGACTGATATATGTTTGTCTCATAACAATTCATGCATAGCCAAACTGAATTATGGCTGTATATCTCAATTTCTTTATATTACTGTACTGCCACTACTTTGATCATCTTAATCCTTTTGCAAACCTTCCTAAAGTGTCCTGGAGGGCTCCAGCCCTCCTTGCATTTTTACTCCAAATGCAGCCCTCCCAGAAAACAAGAAAATAACTGGCAAGTCAATAAAAGTTCAGGGAATTGACCACTTCCCTAGAGTCATAGCCAAAATGACTCCACCAAACTACTGAATTCTCAGGAATCAAATGAAACACAACATGCAGAACAGCTTCTGTTTTTTCCCTCCCAAAGTCGTAAAACAACAACAGCAAAGATGGTTTTTCTGGCTGTAGAGAAGGCCAGCTTCAGAAGACTATTCATAGAAGAGTAATTTCCAAAATTTGAGACATCTGTACAGTCAGCCACCATTTATTGCCCAGAACAAAGATGCATAGTGTTATTCAGTACCACCCTCCACAGTCACTTCCAGTTTCTCAGACCTACAGTTGTTACATTTGTTTCTGCCCTTCTCTGTAGCACAAGCTATAGAAAGATCCTTTTCTGTCTCTCCTCCTCATCCTGTCCTCTCCTCTCAAATATTTTTCTTACTTTCATTTAGTCTTGTGGTCTTTTTGTAATATTTCTGGGTTTTCAGAACTCTTCTAGTCTATGTGCATGGCTTACAAAATATCCCTTTAGCCTTTTTTTCTTTTTTTTGGTAGAGCTGTGTTTGCAAATGGATGAATTATAAACCTCATAATTTTCTTTTTTTTTTTTTTTTTGAGAAATAATTTCTACCTAAAATGCAGAGAAGTTGAAGTTTAACTAGAGTGTTTATGGATATCTTATGTCCAAGAGGAAAGAAACTTGAGGTCAAACTTCTATGGTTCTGGCAATGCTCAGAAGTAAATTTGAGACTGGGGGTGGGGAGAGGAGACGACAGGAGGGTTGTCTTGCAAGGAAATGCTTGGCTCACTGGACACTTGCCTTTTTTCAGGCACAGCTCCATCGTAAAATTAGGACTTCAGGGATTAAATAACAAAAAAATCTCACTCCAGTATCTGCTAGAATAAATGATCTGAATTTTTCTCTTTACTGAGAAGAGTGTGCTGAGATCAAGGCTATAACTGGTTGAGAAGTTCATGGAAGTTTCTGAATTGATGATGTCAAATTGCTTCATGACTCAATGCCTTTGACAGTGAGTGAATAAAATGTTTGTTCCCAGCCTAGAACTACTGACTTGTACAGCAATCATGTAGCCAAACTAACTGACCTTATTTGCAGAGAATCGTCACAATGGGGTGAGCACAGCCTTAAAGCAGAGTTGGTTCTGCCTGTACAGGCTGCCAGGCAAAGGCTGGAGCAGAGGACAAGTTGCCAGTACAAAAGGCAAGATCAGGAAAAGTCATACAGTGTTGTTATTTTTAAAAATTACTTCCTGTTTGGGTGAATTGACACAATGTTAAGATCTGATTATGCTTATTAGAGAGATTCCTCTGCCCGAAACAAAGTGCAGGTGAGACCATGTGCCAAAGTCAATAGTACGGATTTTATTTAAAAGTAAATATCAGGCGGAGAGAGACAGAGAAATAGAAGAGAAGAGAGAGTGAGAAACAGATTAAGTAGGAAGACGGGCACCACCCCCATGGATCCAGTGGCATTCTGTTGCTCCTTTTCACCCTGCTCCCATTGGGGGCCCCAGGAAACATGGAGTTCAATGGATTATTATATGTTCAGGTGTATGCAGGAATGCCCAAACACCTCCTCCCTGGCAGGGAGCAGACCTCTGGCGGAAGGCCTCAGGAATGAGTCTGAGGGTCTTTGATGATTTATGACCCCTTCTAAGACATGAGAGCTGCCTCCTGTACAACTGAGCCAAAACTCCCCAAACCCCCCAAATCTCTCCTCCTTCCCCTCAGCTGGAAGGAGAGCGTGTACACCTGGCCTTGGCAAATGAGTCTGTGGACTATGGCCTCCCCCTGCCCGAAACAGACAGAGCTGATTTTCAGGACAGCTGCTGAAATTACTTTCCTTGTGGATACCTTCTTCTCCCCCAGCTTTGTTTACTTCTCCCTGGACCTGAGATAATTGAAATTAGTGATGCCCTGTTCTTTTGTGTGGCCACTCAGGTGCCTGATTGTCCTTTTCCAGGGATGCTGCTGTGGGGCAGATGAATGATAGTGGCTCACTGCTGCAGACATATCCCCTTCCCTAGAGCTTCTAGCCTTGCAGTCCCTGCTTGGGAATTTACAGACTACTTTGTAAACTAAGAGAAACAATGCAAATCAGAGACAAATGGTCTACTTTGCTTCTCTATTTAAAGTACTCGGATTATTTTAAGTAATGATTTGCTGAAGACATCAAAACTATGGCTGATAAACTATAAGAAAGCCTCAATTTGTTTTTTTCATCTTACAAAGACAGTACAAATCTACTTTTTAATAAGCATTTCTGATCCCCCAAACTTCTTCAGCCTAGTTCTCCCTGACAACACAGTGGCTAATTTCCAAGATAAGAGTTATTCTTTATCTAATTGAAGAAAATCTGTTGGAGAACAGAATATTAGACAATAAGAAATCTCCCTATTTCAGTAATACCGTGGCAGAGAAGTTCTTGAAGACAAGATAGGAAGGACACGATTTTGGGGTTTCAGTTTCCTCTGCATTGAGAACATCTGTGTCTATAAGAGGGGATAGGGGAGAGGGCAGTGGGGGTGAGGGGGGGTGGGAAGGGAGCAGACATGGTGAAGATGGCAAGGAGTATATTTATCTACCCTCTCCCCAGGTTTCTGGCTGATGTTCTCCTTTAGAGGGGAAAAGATCCTCTCCTTGTCCCTGCTTACCTCCTTTAGATAAAGGTCCATCCAGCCCGCAGGACTTGGGAGTAGCTGAAGCTGTTGCTGAGGAATTCCCCGTGGGTCTTGGAGTCCTTCCTTCTAAGATCAAACTTGGCAGCTACAGGGAGCTCCAGCAGCTTTTATAAGTAAATGTGGGAAGGTAGATTATAATTTATACTGCCTGGATTACACAGTGTGCTTACTCCTTCCCACCCTTATTATCTCTTCAGACTTCAAACTGTACTGCCAAAGACCAAACATTTTCTGCATAAACATTAAAGGAAAAACACAATTACAACTCAGTCCCAGAATGAATCCTGAAGGAGGAAAGAGGGGTGAAATGTGCTGCTAGTGACTTCCAATTTTCTTTGTGCTTATTTTTACTTTTCCCCTTTTACAATTTTTAAAATATGCAAGACATATTTTGAGATGTGACAGTAATAAAAAGAAAAAGCTTCAAAATTATTATTTTTATTGTGCTAACAAGCATTTTAATCTAGGTTATTTTTGTCTTAAATAAAAAATATATATTTTATCAGCAGTAGCAAAGAAGTGTTGTGTTCATATACGGAGATATGACTATTAAAGAGCAGACCTTTATACTGAATATTTCTTCTTAGGATATTCTTGCAAATGCAGAATCATAGAATAGTTTGGTTTGGAAGGACCCGTTAAAAGTAAACTAGTCCAGCCCTCCTGAGATGTGCAGTGACATCTTCAACTAGATTAGGTTACTCAGTAATTAGTACTTAGAGCCCAGTTCATCCTGGTCTTGAATGCTTCCAGGGCTGGGTCATCCACCACCGTCCTGGGCAACCTATGTCAGCATTTCACCACTCTTATTGTAAATAATTTCTTCCTCATATCTAATCTAAACCTACCCACTTTTCAGTTTAAAACCATTCCCCCTTGTCCTATCACTACACACCCTTGTAAAAAGTCCCTCTCCAGTTCTCTTGGAGGACTTCTTCAAGTACAGGAAGGCCACAATTAAGTTTTCCTGAACTCTTCTCCAGGCTGAACAAATTCAACTGTCTCAGACCTCAGAAAAAAAGGTGCTCCAGCCATTTTGTGGCCCTCCTCTGTGCCTGCACCATACCCACAAGTGGGATGCATTCCCCTACTTGAGTACCTTTTTGAGTGATACCTGGGATAGGAGCAAACCAAATCACTACAGCTGCGCTCAACACCAGACATTCAATACAGCCAACATGAAAAGTTGAGAATGAGTTGAGAAGCAAGCTACAGCAATATTTGTTGCTGTCTGCCTCCAAAAGCTGAAGATTTTGCTAACTTTTCTGGTTATTCCTGGATTTGTAGAGTTCTTTAGTATTATGCAAACACAATTCCCTTTATCATAGAAGGATATCATGTATCAGGATACACAAAGCTAAGTAAATGCTTTGTTATCTGCATTCTTGAGCTACAAAAACCCCTGTAGCATCAGGGGCCCCCTCAGAGACCCCTACAAGGACAAAGATGCCTGGAAGCTGATTGCTTTCAGATATTCATTCTTGCAACCCTTATATTGCAATAGCATCTAGAATGACTCTGCAGGTGGGCACCTCATCAGAGGATAAGTAGTCCTCACTCCACAACAGCTTTGGGAGAGAGCTCTGGACTTAATTGCAAACTGAAAGGGAAAGCTGTGTGGTACCCACTTAAGTACCACTTTACACCACAGGTACCCTAAGAAACAGAAAGTCATCAACTGTTGATCCCCAGCAGCAAGGAGAACTCTGCACTTTCCTCTCTCACTGGTGCTCTTGAAATCATCAACGAGGTTCAATCAGAATTAAACAAAAGCCGAGCAAGTAATTTCTTGCACATGTGATACTCAACAACACAGTGCTTGAAACATCCTAAGCCAGTGATAAACTATGAGGGTATTGGTTCAACTTCACTAACAGATCATGTCATTCTTTCCCTCCCTCCCCCCACCTTTATGCTCCTTACTCCTTTTTCCCATGGTTTCAAACTACTGATATCCAAAATCTAGCCCACTCCTCTGACACCAAACATATTTGCTGACAATACACACACAGTGTGCAGGTGGGTGACTTAAGAAAGCTCCTAGGTACGAAGTGAGCTTGGATTAGTATTGCATACCCTGCTGATTACCAGAACAATTTAAAAGGGTGCAGGGAAAAAGAAAAATCTATAAAAAGCTGTGTGCCCCTGTGATTTTCAGCCCTTTGAAAAAGTAAGAAAGAACAGAAAAACACCCCTGGTGTGTGGTTAAGATAACTACAAAGGAACTATTCTTAGCACGTTCCTTCAGTAAAATGAAGGGTGCTTTGATTGCATTTTTTGGCCTTCCTAATCTGACAGATATTGATGGATAATTCAGAACAGCCAAAATCTTTGTTCTAAAAACATTGACTCATACATGTTACACCCAGATGTTTTATTGGATTCTTAATAGATATCAAAGCTTCCTTTAAAAACTTGGAAGTTGCATTTCATACATTTAAGAGTGTATGCACGTAGGGGAGGGAAACGATAAAGAGAAGCTCTATTAAGAGCAGCTCAGAAAGGAGTATTTATGCCCCCCAACATGGACACTCTAAATACAACCCCTCCCAGCACTTTGTTTCTGCCTAATCAAGTTTGAAAATGAACAGCACCAAGATCCTTAATGTGCAATTAGGGCCTTGCAGGCTGGTCTCTCCAACAGGTACAGGAGCTTGTGTGTAAACATTCCAGCACTGACCTTCCCACCAGCTCCTGGGGTGGCAGCAGCAACCACCATACCTGGCAGAACATCCTTGTGACTTCTGAAAACTGGCCCATTGTCTCATCCAGAGGTAAAGAGCTCCAGTACCCCACCTCCATAGGATTCAAGGAAGAATTCTTTCATCTGAGAGCATGTGGGGGAGACACCCCCACACCACAAACAGGGTTTTATTTCAATAAATCATGAATGAAAGAAAGCAAGGCACCCACGGGCACTCTCAGCAGCATTCTTCTCCCTCAGAGTCCCCCAACCACTAACACCAGAGAGCAGCTGAACAGGCACATGACTCTGAAAATAAAGAGACAATTCCATGTGGGAAATAAAGACATGCACACAAATCAGACACAGAAGAGCAGAGACCGCAGGTTGCGGCAGGGGTTTGGGAAATGCAATGCTGTGAAACTTGCAGAATTTCCAAGTTATTTCGTGCTGTTGCCCCAGCTTGATTCTCACCAGCTCCTCATAGTGGAAGCTTTTATGTACTGGCTATCCCACCTTGCAGTCATTACTGGACAAACTCAGTAAAGAGGGTATTCACCCCTTCACAAGGTAAACAATCAAACAAGATGGTAAATATACCATCTCTTCCTAAGAACAATATTCTTCAAGGTGCTATGCATTTTAGTAGAGAATCCTCCTAATAGAAAAACAAACAAGAACAAATGCAATGTAATGAGTAGCAACCATAGACAGAATTTCTGATCTGTCAGGAGTCAGAGGTGAAGTTCTGCTGCCAAAGAGCTCTTTTCATTCCTCAGCATGTCAATGAAATCAGTCACTGACAGAGACAGATATGACATATTGCAACAGGGAAAAGATTCTCCAGGGCAAATAGGATTAGGTCATCCTTCTGTGCATGTTTGCAGTAGCACAAAGAGTTTGTTAAACAGTAAAGCCAGGAAATTTCCAAAGTCAGTTTTAGACAATTCATTGGTAAGAAAGCTACCCGGTTAAATGTTGACTGCTGTTCTAGTTTAGACTAGTGTAGTCTGAAACCAAAAATCCCAGAGCATTAGCATCACTAGCTGGGAATGCAAGATCCAGAAGTATTTTCATTAACAATGTGAAGTACAGTACAGGAAGAGAGATTTCCTGGGGCCACCTCACCAGCTGAGCTAAAATTCTCTGGAGTTCTTCAGAGAAGTTTCAATTATTCACATAAAGGCAAAGACAACAGCTGTACTTTTAAAGATGGATTCTGAAAAAAAAAGCAACTAGTAGAAAAGTGCACTCTTTAAAAGACCTTTATTTTGATTGCATGGTTACAATTCATTTATGCTTACAGTTAGATTCTTCCCAAATAATATTTCATAGCTCACCATGTACACAGTGTATTCTCTATCATTCTGCTATGGAAGAACTTTATAAAATACAGATTAAGTGACTTTTTTATCTGTACACTTTTCAGATTAGTTAATCAAGATTAAGTAAAAAGGCAAATAGATTAATTGGCAAAAAAGTGGTTTTACATTTTTAATATATTAGTACAAAATGGCACAAAAGGAAAAAAGGTCATTTTAAAGGCTATAAGCATCAAACTTTTTAAATGCTTTCAGTCAGTTCAACTGATTTAACTTAATTTCAAATACCAGTGTTGAACTTGGAATTGAATTTGTAATCTTCTTTTCTTAAGCTGTGTGATAGACATCGCATACAACTTTGCACCTGTTCATGGAAACTAAATCACAGCAGTTTCAGAACAGTGACATTCAAGTGCAGCTAGGAAGTTGAGAATTTCTATTCTTCCCAGTAAGTCTATGAAGTCACAGACTAGAGCATATTTTCGTATAACCAAATTCACTCATGCACACTTCAGATGCAAAGATACCAGACGTGTGCAATAAAACACAGTATTTCTTAATGCAAGGACTGGAACAAAAAATTCACATAACTACATCATTCAACCTCCCTACCTTTGCAGGAGGCTTCCAGACATAACCATACTTGATGCCAGATATAGAGATAAATGGAACATTTAAAAGATTTCAAGCAAACTGAAGGCTTAATTCACAGGCTTCAGGTATAAAAGAGAGATCACATCAACTTCAGCAACCTATGTTTTATGTTTGAACCACCCATATCAAATGGGTAGGTGAATGTGATGGAAGGGAAAGAGAGAAGAAATATTTCTAACTTAAAAATAAATTCTGAGATGTGAATTTGTTGCCTCAAGCAACAATTCAGGAGTTTGTTTTGGCAGCAATATTTAGCAATACCCCAAAAGATAATTACCCACCCTGTCAACACAAGTTATCATTACTTTGATTAGCCCCCTAAACCTTAAGATGTTTCTTGCTTAAGTTAACGGAACAGTTTATGATCTTGATTGTTATTTTCCTGGTATGACAGCACCCACATCTGAGAGGCCAGGCAGCTATACTGATGGCAGTACTGAGAACATTATTTCTGAGTTTAAAACAAAAAGTCTTATAAAAAAAGTGTGATGAAGTACAGAACCACTATTTTACTCAGCTTCACAATGAGCAAACCATGACTATGAATTTCCTAATTTAAATACAAATCACAAAGCTTTCTCCAGAGACTTATCTTGCAATTAACCATATGATGACTCCAACAAGCAATGCTCCAACAGCAAGTATAATAATGAGTATGCACATCTTCTTTCGAGATCTTTGCTGGCAAAAGAGAAAAAACAAAGTTGATTGAAAACTGTACCACATCAGAAAACTATTCAGATGCTTTTATGGTCCTACTACTTGCGCATTCTAACTAAATTGTGTCCTTACATATAAAGACAATCAAGACATCTAAAGATGTTTAAGGAAAAAAAACCTATCTACATTACTTTATGGCTATATTATTCAACAGAATTATTTCAGTGGTATTTTCTGGTACACATAATAAATTAATTAAAGAAAACACAGTAATGTAATGAATGGATGTAATCAGAACTCCGGGGCAAGTAACATGAGGTGACAGCATAGAGAGGAAAATGGACAATCAGTTGCACAACAGAGAAAGTAGAAATGGTCTGCTAGAAAAAAAAAGACTATTAGTGTATATACAGAAAGGAACAACAGATTAAAATTTTGGGCTGCTATGTATCCATTCACAGTTATTTTAAAGGTGTTTTTGCCAAGTTTTTTAGGTAGAACTTGCTCCCAAAGAAAACAAAAAAAAAAAATACCACAAACGAAAGAGACATGACTAGAGAACCACTTAAATACATGTCATTAAAATAAAGTCCAAGCTATGAGCATGTTGAAAACTTTCACATTTCCCATACAGGTCTACAACTTGAGATACCAAAGCACTCAATAGCAGCAGCAGTCTTTCATCCTTTACCTGAAGGGTATAGAATCTGAAGGTTTCCTTCAGAGGATAGAAGAAAATTACCAAATGGGTTTCTCAGACTCTTGCTAATAGCCAAGGAATAACAACTCAGATCTTGGGATTCTAGGCCATAGTCCCAGAAGTAAAGACAGTCCGTGCTGTACTTGGCAAAAGTTCTTCTGCCTGGGTGGTTTTGATGTTTTGGGGCTTTTTAATTTTTTCTCTCTGAAGAACATCTGTGTCAGTTCTTCATAGAAGCTGTCAGTTCTCTGACCAGTAATAGCCAGACCACCACATTTCATAACAATTCTCTTCTTCTAGTTTTATTGTCTCATTGCCACTTCTCCCACCATCAGGCTAAGATTTCTTCATGTCATTGTTTTATTTGCTAGAACTCAATCAGCTTGCTGGAGTACCTTCCTCTTCTGTCCATTATCATCTCCTTACACTCACAATCTCTTCCTTCTGCATGTGGCTGACCCCCCTCTTACCAGAAATTCACTGAAGTCAAACATTTCCCCTGTAATACTACTTAGCAAGGCATGGCAAACTTAATTTCAACATACAACTGATCATCCTTTCCACAAGTGCTGAAGCAGCCTGGCTTTGCCCATATTGCTCTGCTGTGTGAATGCACTCCACAGGGCAGATGGATGATACAGAGCTCACCTAACCACAAAAAGGAGCTGTAGGAGTATCAACAGCCTTGTCCCTCCCAGCATACCTGGGCCTCTAACACTTCCTTGAGAGGGTCAGGCCAGATACAGCAGTTGCTGAAATTTTTCAGCACCTTGGAACAAGGATAAGTTTTCAAGGAAAGGAAAGCAGATCCAAAGCAAACTACACAGTCCTTTCATCCAAACATAGAGCAACTCTGCAGTGTTTGGTGCCTCTTGCAAGACCCACTGAACAGAAGCTTGTCAAGTATTGATAACCTTCCTTTGAGATCAGAAGATCCTTTCCTCCTCAAAATAAATCATGAAGCTTTTAATTTTAAATTTCAACCAGGAAACTTATACCTTCCACTGAAATTTTTGGCTGCTATGATTTTTTTCCTGAATTTTTAAAGTATCAAAATAGGAGTCATCAAACATACTTAATGTGACAATAAGTCCCACTGAGAATACAGTTCAAGGATGCATCCCCTCTCCTACTTCTGAAATCAGCAGGCAGTCTTTCAGACATTCTGTCACTCATTTACTGCTCTAGCTACTACTAACACGTATAAGAGGATTTTTTTAAAAAGAAGTCTAAGGACTAATTCTAACTTAAAGGGGAAGATTAATTACTAATACGATTATTTCTATTAAGTTCCAAAAATGTTTCAAAGAAATGGCATTTAAAGTTATTGAAGGTCTTTTCAAAAAAGTTTGACAGTTTAAAATATGTTTTTAGCATCAAAGTAGCAAGTAAAAAAAGCTGGATATATACAGCTTCAGGGAGATTTTAGACAGCAAAAATTGGTAATAACTGGCCACATTTTCAGAAGATTTTCCTGCCTATCTTCTCTACTCCTCCAGTGATCTCCAAAGGCTTGCTCTCCCATATACAGGAACCTTTAACTTTTTGAATTATAAAAGTAGGAGTCTGTTTGTGTAAGGTTTTTTTGTTGGTTTTGGGATTTTTGTTTGTTTGTTTTAAGTAAAGGTGTAACTCCAGGCACTCTCATAGAATCTCAGAAAATACTGAAACAGTCTGGCTGGAAACAGCCTTACAGGAAGCCCAAAGCTTTCAGAAGTCACTGACTTATTTTATATTGACCTAGAAATACCATTGTAGTCTAACATAAACCTTTAAGTCTCCAAACTTAAGGCAACTTGCTAGGCAAAATCTGAAGTGCATAAGAAAGTGTAAGTCAGGACTACTGGAGGACATTTTCACACAACTGGTGTTACCTGGTAGTTCGCTGCTCTTGACAGCTGCTGGTTTGCTTGCTGCACATGTACATCTGCACTTTCCACATTGGCTTCTATGCTGTCTTTGTTTTGAAAAGAAAGATTGCAAATTTTGTTAAGTCATAACCCAGACAAAGGTTTGGAATGCTGAAATACACTTGAGAGCATACAAACAGCTACCCCAAAATGCTGTTGTCTTCATCAGTATTCATCAGTGTACCTTCTATTATGAAAGCTTGATCCATCCTACACTTATGCCTGAGCTCACTCCAGAACTGCCCAGGCAATAATTGGCTGAATTCATGTCAGGCAACAGCTCTCCTGTTCTGCATGCAAGGCTAAAACTTCGATACCAACCAAGGCAGAAGTTTTTCAGTATTTCTACCTTTTTTTTTCATTTTTAAATTACCTTTTACTTGTCCTCCAACTTGCTACTGACTACTCTCTGCTCAGATTAAAAGAAGTCCTAAGGTTTATGAAACAGAGGCGATGGACCAAACAATACCCAAGAGGCATGATTCTAGTTTGGTGTTCTATCATATTGACACAGATTGTATTTTTTCCAATTTTATGTACAAACAGTTCTAAAAACTACTTTAGAGATATTTTATACACATGAAAAATTACATGCTTTAAACTAGATTTTAAGCACTCTTTCTTACTGTATTCCCAGTCATCTCAGCCAGTCTACCCATTATTAGGTTCTATCTGATTTGCCTTAGCGTTGATAGTGTCATTAAAGGAATTTTTCAAGCAAAAGGAAGTTCTACACTGCAGCTCGCCAGAGAAAGTGAATAAAAAAATTTCAGGTAATATTTGAATTGGACTTACCTATTACATCACCTTGTTCATGAATCATCATTCCTAGATCTTTGAAAATTTCATTGATGTCCATAATATCAGCCTGCAAAATGAAATCATTAATGTACATCACACATTTAAGCATCTATGCACATTATTTAGATAGAAATACTGTTCTTTCTCCTCCAGGATGTGCATCCATGACTCCTTATACTACAGGATGAAAAAAAAATCCTTAATGTGCTTATTTTAAAAGTTTTTCTCGTACTTTGAGACCAAGTTCATGAAGCCCTTACTTACAAGAGTTTCAATGAAATAGAATGAAATGTTCAAAAAAGTCCACTTAAAAATGAACACGATGAACAACACATTGGAAAGACGTGTGACAAGAGGTATAATTTTGCTACATTTATGTTCACTGTTTAAAACAGTTCTGTTTTATGACCATATTGGAAAAAAATTGTATGTATCTTTTCTTGCAATCACATAAGCACTCTTATTCCACAGCAGAACCACTGAAGTTAAACACAGTATATCAAAACATGGCTTTCATATAGTAGATTTCAAATGTACATTTCACATCTAAAGGTAATATTTGCAGTTTGAAGGGAAAAACCACACCCACAGACAAATCCAAACTACTCAAGATTCATGCCACCAATCAATGTTCATGCACTTTTAAAAATGCTATTTCTTTGGAACATCAAAAACATGTTCTGCTGTAAAACCACTTGTACTTACTTCAAGCTGCCTAATGGAAGATTCCCTCTCCTCAATAAGACGGAGGTCATCTTCTGTAATTTCTTCATCTTGCACTTGTGTTTGTGGTTGACTATCACACAAAAAAAACCCCAAAACCGAAACCCATGCAGAATTGAACAAACACAATGAGAAATTATTCAGAAGGATAAAACTACAGTTAGGTACATAGCACATTTTACATTATCAGTCAATAAAATGTGTGGTTTTACCCTTGTCTGTGCCTGGCTAACAGAAATGGTATAACCATCACAGCTGTGGTGTAGCAGAGCTGCTGGAGCAGTGCTGCACAGAGCAGGGGACTGACTGGAAATTCTAAGTATGAATACAAGGTCAAAGTTCCTTCTAAATTATCAGAGTAACTGCAGAGTTTACATCTATCTGAGTAACAAAAAAGAATTTGAGACTAAGAAACAGTTCTTAAAGAATATGGAAGTAATGGGAGTTCCCAGTAAACACTGGGCCCTTATCACAAAAGTTTTACTTTATTCAATTTGGAGTCTTGTTCCCTAAATTTGGGCCCCAGAGAACCCAAATGCAGCTTAGGGGAGCTTAAGGACACGTCTGCAGCTGAAGCATCAGGATAAAAGGAGGGACATTATGTGAACTGCTTCTTTTTCTCCCCATGTATGCCATCAAAGTATCTTCTTTATGCTAAACACCAAAAAAAATCATGGCCAGCTTGCTTCCCTGCAGGCCGTTCATTATTCTGAGCTAGGATAAGGCATATTAAGTGATTCAACCTACCTGTCCCAAGAGACAAGTGTTCCTTCTTTGTAGTTATCTTCTGGAGCCCCACCCTACATGATCAGTGTTTAAAAATATAAATAAAACATTATACCCCTGAAAAGAGCACTGGCAGCATTTCTATAAGGAGTCAATAGTGGGAGGTTTCTGGTAAGTCAAACTGAAACATGATTCAACATGTTCTCTCTCATCCTGATTTTGCTTTATGCATGCATAAGGCTGAAATATGAGGAAAAGCATTCAGCTCACTAACTGCCTGCTACAACTTACAAGTATAGAATGTGTATTGGCACAGAGTGAAAAGGCAAAATTGATATACTGACAAGGAAAATCTGAGGCTATTCAGCACTTCTCCACCTTAATACTCCACTGAAATCTGGCAATTCATTCTTCCCCAAAAGAAAAAATCTGTTGATATGTACAGGTAGAGCAAAAGCATTTAAAAATCTACTAGAAGTTGCTTTTGCAAGATTACAGCATGAACACAGGGGCAGTTCATTCCTCTGTGTGACAAAGGAAAGGAAAAAGTAACAGTTGTCCAGGGAGGGTATTACAACTTAATGCAGCCTTTACTATGAAATCATATAGCACATGTTCTGCAGCATGTAGACTCAGCTATAAGCTAAGTACCACCGTGGAGGCAAATCTGACACAGAACACCACTAACACCAATGTAAAGAATATAGTGGCACATTTTCTGATACTTACAGACACCCTTGAGCTGGCTCTTACTCTGGCTACAAAGTCTTTTTCCTTCTCAGCAGCTTGCCTTTGGAGTCTTTGGAAATTTGTTAGTGCTGTGGTGAACTCTCCCACAAGACGGTCTTTCTGTATTTTTCTTTGACGCTGTAGGAGAAAAAGTTTTACCAAGTCAAATGAGCTCAGGCTTTTCAAGGCTTTACTATTTCCAGTCTGCTAAATACCAAGGCATATATATCCTTCCTTCTAAACTGGTGTAAGGGAAGGCTGTCAACAAAACCATTTGCAATTCCATGGACAAGCTTTCTTTCCTTCTAGGATAACATAACCACACAAATTAAGGTATTTAAAGAAGAAATCAATGTATTTATTTTCATTTAACAACTGTAAATGAGCAGTGATAAGAAAGCTTCTACCTTCCTTACTATCCACTGATTGTAAAATGTTCTGCTTTGTTGTGAAATATTTTGACACCAGGAATGCTAAAATATGCAGAGGTGACTGAATATAGAGGGGAGGAAGGGTGCATAAAAGAAAGAACAGAGCACTTAATATGTATTTTACATAAATGCTGGAAATACATATTGAACTGAATCCAGCAGTGGGTTCACATACTCCCTTAAATCCTTTAAAACAGATCCAGAAATACTTGTCCTATCCTTTCAGGTTTGTTTTTTTTTTCAAGATGTAGTGAGGGGAAGGGGAATATTGGGCACTCAGGAGAGCCTCCACCATATTTTCCTAAATATATGCATTCATCAACCCTTACAATTTTCTGAAAGGTTGTCATTTGCCATTCATGAATCTGTTATTTATGCATTTCATTAAGAAATAGCTTTGATAAAAGGGTAAAATTAACCTGTAAAACATTTCACTGTGAACTTTTCAACTCCAGATAAGCAAACAGAAAAAACCCAACAAACTAAAGATACTTTGCCTGAACTAGAGGTTATATACCAAGATCAAGTTCTAACACTGCTGTTAGAAGTTTACAGCTTGACAGGATGAGCACACATGGATCAAAGCCTGCCATTTGAACTCAGTGTTTCAAGACCATTCACTTTTCCAAAGGCTCCTTACTAACTACCCGCAGACCAGGCTAGTTGTTTAAGTGACAATAATCTGAATCCATGTTTTCTAGGATCCTGTTGTTCTTCCCTTATTTAAGTGACAGATTTTGCTAGGATAAGAAACCACAGGAGGGCAGACAGGAGTGTGCTAACCACAACAGCCACTTCACATATTTCTGACTGAAAGATTTTACACACACCTCAGAAAGAAGATTGATTTAGTAACAGCTCCTGTCTAGTCCTCTTGAGAAAGGAAAAGCCTGTGACAAGACATAGCATATGCTGATCTGAATGATGCAGAACAGACATACTGTGATAATCAAATTATTCAGACAGTGAGTGAACAGTGTTTTGGCACACAATTCCTTGACTCTGGAAGCAGTCAGAGTGCTGGCAGAGTCAGACACAGCATTGCTGCAATGGATTACAAAGTGTCCAGCTACCTGAAAAAGCAGAAAGGCACAGAACATCGCCTTGATTCCCACTACTTCAGTCACACTACTTCGTTCCTGATACATAAAAACAAGTTTGGGACAAGTCTGGATGGCAACAAAATATTCTTACATTTTAGTGTGTTCCCGCATTGTGCAAATATGTTGACTAACTAACGAAACAGTGCTTTGAAAACAGGAATAAAGAAATTAAGTGGCTCAAATACTTTACATGAGCCAACATAGTCAAACAAGCCATGCTTTTTAGTTTTATACCTGTTCACTTGTTGCAGGCAAAGATCCAAACTCTTTAATGTATTTGTCAGTTTCTTTGGCAAGTTGGTTGGTGTATTGCTGCTTCTGTTGCCTAAAACCAAATGCAAATTTTTATTAGAGACCATCAGGTTACTTTGCTAATTTCACTGATTCTCAAAAAAACATCAGTACTAAAACCTTCTCTGAAGCACACAAGGCCATCTTTATTCTGTTGTTTGCTGTAAAGGCATGAAATCATGGATTCCAGGCAAGACAGGTGTTGAAGAAGGTGTATTCTGCAGTGTGACAACATAATTAATAATTACTCACTTTTTTTTTTGCCCTTAGGTTTCCTCTATTTTATTCATGTGCAGTAATACATTTGTAGTCATTATGAATACATAAATATACTTCCGATTTTATCACACAATCCTTTAGCAATATTCACTTTTATTTTGTTCTGAAGCAACTCAAATTCTTTACCTGCTTTGGTATCTTCCCCACTCAGTCTATATAAAAAGGGTTATCTGGAAAGCTATTATCAAGACATCCACATCAATATTTAAAATAATCAAGTAACTCTTGGAAAGGCCAAATATTCAGACAAGTGAAAGACCAATAAAAACTCAAGCAAGTTTACATATATACATAAATTATTCCAATAAGGGTCTGAAGCATGTCCTTAACAACAGTTTCTGCGCTGTTTAGGTGTGAATTTATGCTTAGATATTGTTGGGTTATTGCATCAACTGTGTATGTATGTTGCTCTTCACCTATTCTCAGTCTCCAGTAGAATATCCCCTGTGGATTGTAACTGGCTAATGTTATGGGCCCTAAACTCAGGCTGTTATGAAGAAATTTCGCTGTTCACCAAAATGAACATCACAACTTTGGTCCAACACACACCTCCTCCTACTAGTCAATGGCCACACAAAGCATGAAACACACAAAAAATGCCAGGATGTGTACATGTTGCTTACAAGCATTTGTGATGCTGAGATTAACGTGGTAAAGAAGTTTAATGAAAAAATCATACTGGTTCATTACACCATGCAGAAAAGCAGAGAACAGCTGCAGTCTCTCCTAGAGGCATGCTAGAGAAAGTCCACCTTTAGGTGACTGAACTCCAGCAGAGCATCTGCCTTGGAGTCTGATTTCACTTCTGTTATGTTACTATTTCTGGTAGGTATTTATTCTATAATGTCACCCCTTACTGTAGCTTTCATCACTAAAAATTATATTCCCCTTCCTCTCCCAGTATTCCACCTCACAAAAAGCCCATCCCAATATATTCATTACATTGTGACACTTCTACAAGCAGATTGGAAGCATTGACTGGAGTGGAGGGGTGTGGGGGTATGTTTTTGAGAGTGATACTGCTTTCTATTAGTGCCACTTTGTTAACAAACAGCACAGGTTTTATAGATGCACTGGTACTGCAGGCAATGTGCATGGGCAAATCAGCAGATTCGAGTTTACAGTCTACCCTACTTTATAAAGCACATCTCAACATCTAAGTTTCAAATCTTTCTCTATGCTCACCTTTCTCAGGGAAATCAAGCACTGCCTAAAAGAAACCCACCTCATCACCTAAGAGGAGATTGTTTACAATGCAATGAAATGAAGTGTTATGATGTGAAGTACTCACAGCTGTTGCCTCAATTCAGGCGTGTCCTGTGGTGTTCCAAGCTGATGGAGTATTCTTTGTATTTCAGCAGCTGTTTGTAAAGAGGAAGAAAAATTTGAATGGGGCAGAGACAATTGTTATTCAGTTTAATGCATTTTTGCTTGACAATTCTAAAGCCATATAAATAAATTGACAGAAATGGATATGCAGGAGTTTTTCAACCTACTACAAAGATTCCATTTGTAAGTCCCAAAACAACTATTGAGTGATATTTGCCATGTCAAAGACAAAACCTGAGGTTTCTTATGAAGGATAGGAATGTATTAAAATCTTTAGGTAGAAACAGGCAATTTAAAGATTAGTCAATGATTTCATTATAGTAAGTCTAAATCAGGGGTTTTATTATATTTTTTAAATAAACAGTACCATTCTTATTCTGGTTTATTTTATATATATCATTTTGGAAAACCATGTGGAAGACTTCTATAACATTATCTTACACAAACATTTCAGAATCCATGCACCAATGAAGAAACAGCAATAAAGCATTCATGGGTTAACAGTACATTAAAAAGGAAATAAAACTGGTGTGTCCAGGTTTAAATTGAAATTTTAAGAATCTTATATTTTTAAGTCTGGGATACAAAACTGCCAGTGATTTTAAACCTATTAGTTTTGAACTGTAAGAAGTGACATAATGTCTGAGCCTTATTTTCAGCCTAATATATTTTACTGACTTATGAGAAAGCAAGGAGAAAAATGGACAGAAACTTAAAGGATAGGTAATTTTTCACACTGCAAAACTTATAGTTTCCCTGCATTTCTGTGCCCCCCGCCCCAGCAGACTGGTGTACCACACAGACAGATATGGTATGATATTATGTGGGATCCTCACTTCCTTAGCTCACTATCTATTTTTTTTCCCTGAACACAGTTAAAAATGCAGTAAGTGACAACCCTACATAAGGAAGAAAAACATATTAAAAAAGAGAGTACTTTTCTATGTACTGTAGAAGTTATCTGTTGGAAACAGAACTACAGGTAAGAAAATAAGCTGAGTTATGTTAACCAGTTAGATAAAACTGCAATTCCTTAAAGCATTTTTATTATTAATATTAATTCTGATCTTTGCTTCATAACAAATCTCCAGTGAATCCCCAGTGAATGTTGTATAGTTGATACTGGATTATCTGCACTGTTTTACAAAACATCCCAATGCGGACAACTGCTATAGCAAATACTTTGTGTGCACACCCACGTAATGAATACAACAAAACAGGAAAGTTAGATTTACATGAGGTAAAAAAATCAAATACTTCAGGCAAGTGTTTTTGAGATAACTAAATGGCATAAACTACTAACAGAATTTCTGTGCGGAATAGCACTGTAAGATGGGTTTCGTGCGGCTTGTTTTTTAACTGAGCTGAAAAACAGCAAAACAAGAGCGAAGATTTTTGATTTTGGCTACTAAGGACCAGCCCTTCCCTGCCCCCTACCTGCTGGGCAAGGCAGTGTCCGCCTGCCCGCACTTCTAGGCAGCTGCAGCTGCTCACAAACACTGATTAACACGAGCTCGGGGTAATTAAGCTTCTTTTTTAATGGCCAGTGTAATGCATTGTTTTAAAACAAACAAAAATATAACTGGCTGGTGTTATCTTCAAGAACATAGAGTTTTAGTATCTAGAAAATTGAACACTAGTTATCCTGTATTTGCTCCAAGGCGCTCTCCCTTCTGACTCCAGAGCCGAGGAGCTCGGTTACTCGTATGTACTTTGAAAAGGGAGAGTAAGAAGGAAACCGAAACAGAGAAGTCTCGGTGTGTCCTACCGCCACCTAGAGGTGCATTATTTAACTGCAAGTGAAGAAAACGCAGGCTCGTGTTGTTCTAAATAAGAATTCCCCGAAACATGGCCTACACTTAAAATATTTGCATTCCAAGCTAACTGCATATTCATGCTACTTCTAAAGCTGAGCACAAGTAGATAATTGAGAGAAAATTAAAAGTCAGCACTGCAAAATTGGTCAGATATACAATTCCAAAGGCAGAGTTCGTGGCAGTTTAGGTCTTGTGATTCAAAAATTTAGCATAAAATTAAAACACATTTTACCATGAAGTCTGTAAGTATGCGTAAAAATAGTAAATTTCTAATAGGACTTCAAATCACAAAGGGGAAAATTAGAAAAAAAATCCCAAGGACTTTATTATTATAGGAAGCATTTTCTATGCTTTCTATAATTCAGTAGTTTCCACTTTAACCTTTTAAAGTAATGGGTATTATTGAAAAAAATAATTATTGTTTATAGGAAGTATAGCAAAAAATATTTTCATAGGAAAATGAAAATGCCTATTTGAGTAAATAAATAGAAAAAAAAAAGCAGAAAAAGTAAATTTTGGCCAATAGCCTTCAGCAGCACTCTGGAAGATGCTTCATAAAAAAGCCAAAAACAAGTTGGTAGGGCCAGCATAACAAAGGAAGTGGAGAAAGTGACTTTCCTGAAATCTTGATTTACAGTATTTACCTATAGATTGATGAGTTAAAGAAATCCAGTCTTTGTACTCCTTTGTATTAATATAAATATGCTGGCATGTATACAGACTAAAAAATACATTCTTTATAGTCTTCTAACTCTTTTGGTTTGGCTTGTTTTTACTGATTTCTCACTGTAGCTACTTCTCGTTCAAATATTTGATCTAATATTATAGATATAATCACAAAGCCACCTAAAATATAGACATTCAGTTTATAGTGATAGCTTCATGAACAAAATTTTTTAACGTGATTAAAGGTATTACCCTGGGGATCACAGAGGGAAAGGGTCTTCTTCCCTCACATGCTCACACAGGTCTCACAGAAATTGATTAAAAGAAAGAACTAGCTTTGCAACTCCTTAGATCACAGGACAATATCTTTTCCTTTCCTCAAGGGAAAAGCAGGTAGCCTTAGTGTCTCCTACTAAAGGTTAGACTGCAGAAATACCTCTGCTTGTTCCTGCCATTGCTCCATGTGTGAAACAAGCAGGGAGAAGAACCAAGCAGGCAATTGAGAGCGAAACTGCTGAAAACCTGGGATTACTCTTTGGAAAACTGAAGTTCCTAAATTCCTGATTTCACTGCTGATGTATTTATAAGGGTACTGCTTCCTTCCTTCATTTAGCCAGGTTTTCAGCCCTGTGTAGGGAGCTCAGGCTGGCAGATCACAGCATCTGCTCAGGTCCCCTCAGTCCATCAGTAACGCTCAAGTGTCCCAGAGAGCCAAAGGCTTAGGCCTAGCTCACAAAGCCCTAGCACTGCACTGCAAACATAATGGTAACAATCAGGGACCCAAAATCACAGCACAGCTTTGACAGGTTCCTAGGCTGCTTTACTCTTTATGGCTTTCCCTTCTCCAATTTCCCAATTCTTCAAACATCCCAGAGAGTTCCAAAAGACAGGAATAATCTAAGGTCCCTCCTCTCCTGGACATTACCAATCCTGCCACGGAGACTGACTGGATCTTGTGCATGATTTTAATTCATTTCAGTGCAAAGTCAGACACTGGCTCACGTGAGCACTTAGGCTCCTTGGCACGCATAGGTGGCTGCTGGACTTTGCTCAGGAGCTGCACAAGGGCACATACCATGTGTGCACGCAGGCGCTCTTTACCAAAGTCACCAGCGCATGGCAACAGCCTGCAAACTCCTGCAGCCACTTCACGCTGCTCATCCGGGTAGATGTTTGCATAGAATGGAAATCAACAGCTCTGCCACGGCTCACACTGCATTGGCAGGACAAGCACCTTGCCAGCTGTGGGCTGGCAAATAAGAAAGCAAGTCCACTTTGGAAACTGAGCAGAGCAGGAAGTAGGGTACATGACAGCATGCAAGCAAAATGCATTTTTTCCCAAGAAACTGCTGTCTTGCATGCAAAGGAATCCCATTTTTTTCACCTGAAAATTAGTCTTGTCTTAAAAAGAAGCAATACCATAACATTAAGAAGACTTTCATTTGTCTTTGCAGCATTCCTGATCTAGATGTCACAATACACAACTACTAGCTGATAAAAGCTACTCAGCTTCTCTAAGGCTGGTCACATGCTCAGAAACAGGTCAGACATGGTTAATGATGAGCCAGAGAAACAATTAAGACCTAAGCTGAATTCCTACAGAGAAAATTATTCAGGAGTCAGCTCATGTTTATTTTTACTAAGCCAAACAGTGGTTCCATTTCTAGTCAGTGCAAGGCTCTTCCTCTAGTTAAGGAGAACATAAAAAGGAAAGTAGTAGTCTGATATAAAAGACTTCCTTTTCTCTACAAGAGTCATGGAAGTAGAGATAGTTGGAGTGGAAATATTTACAATGTTGAACAGGTAGGAGTACTTGAGAAACATGTTCCTGACTGATCTGTAATACATAAAAATTTTTTCATAAATAAAACCATGCTTCATGTATTGGATCACACAACTACCATTGCTTTAGGCTGGCAAGCAAAGAAGAAAGCTTCTCTTCTTTCTCCTCATCTTGTCTTGTTTTTCAGACAGATTTGCAAGGCTGTTTCATTACTGCAAGTAAATCCATGTTGACATAACTGATGGTTCCGGTCCTTGAAATCAGAACATTTAAAAGGTGGCATAGGAAATTTTAAAATTAAAATACAGGCACAAATAAATTATTGCAATGAAGACCAAAATGCAAACAACTTCTTTACTCTAATATTGTGGGTGCAAATAATCTTAATTCCAAACTGTGAATTAGTAATCACTGTACAAGGTGTAACACCACAGCATTGCTTCAGTAGAAAAGGCAAAAAAATCCCCACCCAAATCCTTCAATAAAACCCTAGTGTTTGAAAGGCAATGGATCAACTAAGAGAATGGAAATGAAGAACAGAGTGGAGGTCACCTACCTTCTCTGGCACAGCTGAGAAGTGTCCAAGACTCTTACTGATGTTCATCTACAGCATTAGACAAAGGAAAACTGAGGATGGTCTTACTTTGCAATGTTTACCAGCAACTCCAGCTACAGGAGAGAAGCTTTCTCAAGCTACCCACAATCAGCTGTCTTCCTACCTTAAACTCTCTTCTATTTCACATTTGGAAAACCAAACTTTAAAACCCCAAGTGGCCATGACCAAGCTTGTTGCAGCTTTATGAGTTGAAGAAAGACATGTATCAACAACATAATACGGAGAGTTCTAAAAAATATACCTCAATATAGAAGCATGAAACTGAGGGCAAATATGTTTAATGAGTGCTGCTTATTACTCCACTGCAGTAACTTCACTTCTTACTTGGATCGCACAAAACTCCTTTATAGCCATCCAGCAGCTGTTTCCTTCAGCTTCCTTCAGCCAGATCCACCACATTGCCCAGTTTCATAAAGCTATGGTCTAATGCTTCCACAGAAAATGTGGCACTCACTGGGTGTGCATGGAAGAAACACCAACAGCAACACTGAGCAACAAACACTGAGGCACTGCAGAGAACAAGAACCAGACAAGCAGGAAGGGCAAGCACAATGAAACCTGCCTGACAAAACAGCAAGGATTGGGACCTCACAGGAAGAAGGAGCAGAACAGCTCCTCCTGAATGTTAATTGTAATGGTTCCACCTATGTCACCATCCTATACTTAAAGAGTGACAGACAGGATTTTAGTAACTGTCTGAGGTTCACAGGGCTAAAACAGCAACAGGTATTTAAAGACATTGCTTTTCAGTAATTTTCCTTATTCCTGAGCCCAAGGAGAATAAACAGAACCGGCAAAGTGTTCTTTTGTGTACACAAAATGCAACATTTTATTTGCTCCATGTGAACCTTATGCTCCAACTATGGCTTCATAAGGCAAATAAGCAGGACCAGCACAGTCACCTTGCAGAAATGCTTTGTCAAATACCTCACACGCGCTGCGACCGGCTCGGTAACTATGAAGAAATCTCCTACTTCTTCCCAGCTGAACAAGTGAGTCAACAAACAGCACATCCAGTTACAGATTAATTTGTGTGGAATTCAATAAACTTCTGAGTCCCTTCAGAGCAGGTTATTGGAACAACAGAATTATTTGTTAAAATTACACGAGTTCAAACTGCTTTTGCCTGGGGACAACAAACTTCCTCAATTTATTCAAATCCAATTTGATGTGTTTTCTTTCTGCACTTCAGCTGAGGATACTTGACTAAAGATGAAGAGATGCTGCAGAAAACATTCCTACATCAAGGAAAATTAAGAGAGACACATTTTACAAGGGCACCTAGTGATTGGACAAGGAGGACTGGCTTCAGTCTGAAAGAGAACAGGTTTAGGAAAAAAATTCTCTACTGTGAGGGTGATGAGGGACTGGAAGAGGTTGCCCAGAGAAGCAATGGATGCTATGGATGCACCATCTCTGGAAATCTTCACATCCAAGTTGGATGGGGCTTTGAGCAATATGATATAGTGCGTGGCATCCCTGCACATGGCTGGGAGTTGAAACTAGATATCTCTAAGGTCCCTTCCAACCCAAGCCTTTATATGACTCAGTGATTCTGACTTAGTTGCAATATCTTCATCAGATGTAAGTGTTCTGTGTAAGACCCTCTTTAAAGATATTAATCCAGTTCACTCCCTCAAATTTTACATAAATCACAATGCCACAATGCTGTCTTGCTAGCCCTACTTTAAACAGGAGTGACAGTTTCTCAAAGGAATCAAATCCAGGACACCAGTCAAAAGAGACCAATTTACACCAAAAAGCACCTCCAGGAACTCACCTAATTGAAATCAAACATCCAAAAACTTCAGTAATTTGGTTTAAAGTTTAATTTGCTTTATTCTGTCTAACTCAGTATGTAATACTGATTATTCCAAAACAAGAGAGTGCATCAGCACAGAAAAACAGCAAATTATGCATGTGCGGGAAGGAGAAAATAAAATGAGGATGGGCCTGAAGATTGTCCCCTGAGTTCTAAAGACTAAAGACTTAGTATGCTTGGACTAGTGGGAAAACATCCAGTCTTGTAACCTTTTCTTTATATTTTGTTACAACTTCTGGCATTTCTAAATAGAATCATGCCCCAGAGTGACCAGGAACACGAGCAACAATGCCTGAAGTTCAGGATCTGCCCTCATTTTCTTTCAGTGCTGTTGTAATTATTTCATTCTAGTGTACTCCCATCTATAATGGTCTTTCAAGGACTGAGTGAAGTGGGGGGATTGAAGTATTGGCTGTTCTTCTAATGTGGGCGTAGAACATACTAAACACACATTGTTAAAGTGCACAATAACTGATCATGCAATCAATTATTATAGCTCAGGCAAGGTGAAGTCATTAAACAAATCCCTTTATATTCTTATCCTAAAGTGTCCCTGGTAACTTTCTGAAACCAGAAGTTTGAGCATTTCTCTAAAGAATACCAGTAGCTTATTAAATTATGAAAATAAAGCATAGTTCCTCAGTAAACAGTAACTGCACAAACACCATAACCCAACCCACTTCCATGAAGGAAGTCTAGTTTTTAAGAGGCCAGGTCACTACTGCAGCCACCTCAGGAGCTGACATGAAAGGAGACACAACACACCACAGACTGGTCAACACAAGCAAGTAACTGCTACTCACAATCACTGACCTGGGCTTATTCTAAGCCCTGACAGGTGTCCAGCCCCCAGCACAGCAGTTTTATAGCAGATTTGATAGAGGGCTCACTGTATAATCAAGCTGCTATGCAATCTCCTGTCCATATGGAGGTAAATCCAACAAAGCTGAGCTGCAACAGGCATTTTAAGCACCTTAGAGGGATCTGAAATAGAACTCTCTAGAGACAGGAAGAAGCATGAGAACTCTGGCCACATCCCTTCTCCTCTGCTGCAAGTCCAGGCTGTTTTGCAAAAGTTATCTTGTCAAGGTGAGTCCATTTATACTTGCTCCATCAACAAAAGCAACAGTTGCAGTAAAATTGTGGATGTCTTCACTGGCCACCTTGCTACTTATAATAATTGTCATGCAACACAGTGTCAGTCAAGGAAAAAGTCTCCCTTTTCTGCATATACTGTGCTGGGGCATACATGGAACACTAATTTTTTCAATCTATTCTGGTGCTAGCATAAATAAGTCCCTGCCCCTCTTGTGCAATGTCATCCAAATAAGACAAAGACAAGACAAAACACAAAAAAATATGAAAAAAAATCCCAGATTCATAGACAAATCTGTGAGGCATGCTTTCTTAAACGTATATGCTATTTTACATAGAAAAAACCCTTTAAGAATGGCACAGAAATGATTCAGGCCTGAAGTTTTCTACTTCTATTTTGAGAAATAATTTATTTCTAAAAGAACTGTAAGCTTCTTAACTTCACCTCATTGCAAAGACAAGCATTTAGAAAGACTCAAATTAGCTAACTTTCTCCTCAATTCCTCAGCCTTGGAAGAAGTCCACAAAATGAAATGTGGAAGGATATAATGGTTCTTAAAATCCCTAAATAAACAGCCTTTTCCAGGTTTTATAGAAACTTCACTCTCTATCCAAGAAACTTTCTGGACAACAGCAACAATAATATAAAAATTGTTTCAGCTGGTATGTTCCCACAAATTTTAATCTGGTTAACTGCAGCTAATTGGAAATTTCTGACAATACCACTTTTAGAAGCCTCAACAAGCTCTACTGGGAGGCTGTTTTCTTTAGAAACACACCTGTACAAAACCACACTTTTTATATATAGACAAAACAGAATTTTCTTTTCATACAGGCTGTGATTTCAACACCTCAGTGATCTCATTTACTTTTCATGTGCCCATCTGTGTTCTTCTTTAGCCAAGAGTAATCATGCGAACCTGCTGGTGTTTCAAACATAGTGACAGATAGAGATTTTCATGAATGTTTAGCCTTTTTAGCAGAAAATTTTAACTACCTACTGGGCTTAAACCACAACATAAAGGCATCCATTGAAAGTGTTAATATTTTTCAGGGTTTAATCTATATTTATTATTTTCAACAGTCAGATAAAGTTATAGAGGAAGTCATATGACTGATCTAACTTAACTCCCATCTTAATGACATTCCCTGAGAATAGTAGCTTATACAAAACTTGAGATGCAAAAGAAATTGAATCAAATTGCTGTCACAGGACAGGTATCACACGGCAGAGGGATCTCTGCTGGCTTAAGCTGACCTTCCAGGAATGTGCTCTATATAAATTGATACTTGTGCTGCATTAACAAACAGCAAAGGACATCAGCAGAAAGCAGAAGTCCCTATGAGAAAGTATCTCTCAAAGTCAGCCAGACCCTCTCCAACCATATGTGGATTGTGGCTACTGAAATGTATTTTTTTTATTTTATTTTTATTACCTTGCAGCATGCAGAGTATGTGTTTTTTGAGCTGGGCTGGTCTTCAGTGTGAATGAACAAGTCAAATACTTTATCAGTGACCTACCATGCCAATACTGAGCAAGGCTAGATTATGCCATTCTTACTGGCTTCTCAACCAACTCTGTACAAAAGGCTGACACTACCTGGAGGAGTTGGGAAGTGAAGGAAGGGTTTGGTAGGGAAGGAATATGAATCCATTACTACAGTTAGTGTAGGTTCTCTAGCTTGATTACTGTTTGCAAACAAAAAAAAGTGCTTTAAAAGAAGTGTTTTAAAACCCAAAGACTGGGTATATTTTACCAATATCAGGCTTTGTTCTGTGTTCCCAAGCAAAAGGCAGCATTATAAACTGCTTCTAAATGGGCAGCTCCAAAGCCCAGCTCAAGATGCCAGTGGAGACTTGATAGTTAAATATCTAGCCTGCATCATTCTCGCTTTTTTCAGGGACTGCTCCAAGTAACATATTTGGTAGCTACAAATAAAATATTAACTACAAAGCAAAACAAAGGCATACTAGCCTGCTTCCTCAGTGCCCCACACATGGCAGAGTTATTGTATGTGGGGGGAGGAAAAAGCATGGCTGGCTACTTCTCGCACTGTTCCTGTCAGAGACATGAGTCAAATCTTTCCAGCTGAGCAGAAGAGTCACCTCCTCTAACTGTATCCTTCCTACATTTATAACTATGAAGTTGTTCATGTAGAGGAATGCAACCCTCATTTTTCTCCCTCTTGGGAACATCTTTTTAAATAAAATGCTTTCCCTGTTTTAGCCACACAAAGAGAATCAGTTCTTTAAAATGCAGAAAATGGTCAGATTTCAAAGAACTGCTCCCCCTCATCTTCAGTTGTGAGAAGTCTGAAAATTACATATTTTAAAGTCTTTAAATTAGGCTTTTTGTGTGTTTCATTTAATCTATTTTCATCTGTCCACTTGTTGGAAGATCAGATTTATACAATTGTATGCCCTTCCAGAAGAGAGGGAGAGGGAAAACAAAAGAAAAAGAAAAAGGAAAAAAACAATCACATGTGCTCATCCTCCCAGGCATATCTCAGTAGGGTAAATGAAGATGCCTGGTAGAAATACAGTTTTGTAAGCAGGCAGAATTTGTTTTGTCACAGAGAAATATATTTTGATAACTCATCTTGTATCTGTGCATCACACTCATTCCTTGTCTATCCAGTTGCTGTAGACAAGAGGAAATATTTCAAGGAAATATTGAAGGGAGGCATTTAGATTTGTCTCAAGTTAATAGCACTGCCATTAAGCTTACAAATAGGTGAGTGTACTACCTGTGAAATCCAGTTCTAGAACAACTGCTCCTTCAGTAAACTGATTAAACCACCTTGATAATAGGTTCTCTGTCTGCAAAGGCCAGACAGGTTGGAGCTTTAGATCCTACATATATTCTTCCACGTATTTTCTCCTCCCTATTCTTGTTCTTCATATTCAAGGACAAACCTCAACCACCTTTAAATGCACTGGACTTTTAAAACATGAAATGTAGGTCACCTAGATTTTATAAACAGATATAATATAAGCCTGAAATGAGAATTACAGTTACTTTAGGCTAGCACCCAGACAGACCATTAAACCTTAACTACCAGTTGTTTTCTAGTAAGATAGAAATTTAGCAGCTATCCATGTCTAGCTCATTATATACTTCTTTGACTTTATTATTTGAATCTGAAGTTCCCTTAGCTGTTTGCAGATCTGCTTCTCATCACTGTTAACACAGACCCGAAACCAAACCAGTGAGACATGGCTTGCAGGCATTGCTGCCCTCACCGAGGTTCAGCAACAACACTGCAGCTCATTTGAGCACATGTGATTCAGACTCCCCAGACTTCAGAGCACTGCTGAGAGTCACATGGATATTCTAAAACTCCAGGAGTGGGTCTGAGAGCCTAAGTCTCTCTCTTCTGCCTGAGGCCCGCCACTTTCTCTGGATGTCAAGAGCAGCCTTAAGTTTTGCAACTCCAGCTTCTCAGTGAAACAGTTGTGACAAAAGTAATAGAGAAATACCCCATGGACTAGTTCCCTAAATCTCAGCTCAGAGATGTCACTGACAACATGTGAGTTTCAGGCTGAACAAAGCAACTGTTCTCTAGATATTGTTAAGTGATGTTATACGCATTTATTTCTGCAGAAATGCTGGAAAAGTGAAACAAAGCACATCCTTCTTTATGGAACCCCTGAGAGAAGTTTCTATACACAGAATGCTCTGGGGTTGGGGATCTCAAAACCAGGCAGGTGTAAGAGAACTCACAGTACACACAGAAGCATATGCTACTTCCCATTAGCTAACTCAATGTCAATCTTCAAGGCTCTAAAAAGGACTCACCAACACCTTGTCCTCCAAAGAAACTCAAACAGTCCAGTACAGATAGCATTTACTGCAGTAGTTGAACAAAGGTTTGTACAAGGCAGAAGCAATTTATAGCCCTCAACACACCTTCAACAAAACAATCAATGGCATGATTGCATCAACAGATAAAAAAATCTGCTCTTCAAAGTTAAAAGGCTAACCAAGATGTTACCAAACACAAGTGTAGGTCCTTCCATTAACCCAAACCAAAAAGAATACTATCTTGCAACTGATACAATTATTGAAGCAGTGTGTTAAACCAGCATAGAGAGGAGCTTTCCTAGCCAATCAGTAACAGTGGGCTAGATGAAGTAGGAAAGAAATGAGAGTATTAATACAACATCAGCATCCTGCCCATGCATTATGAGTGAGGTAATTAATATATGTATTTTATCTTGAAGCAGATCAATTTTATTACTTGGAAGGTGAGGATGTAATAATTCAACCTTGAAGACATGTTAAAGATTGTTTTCTCACCCATGCTAATTCCTATAAACTCTGGTGTATTATGAAATCGTGGCTGCACAATGTTATCTAATATAGGAAGTTCTGTATTTCCCCAACAAGTTAAAGGGCCAGCTTGTAGCTCAAAGGGCCAGTTTCTTTTCAACTAATCTGTATCTCATCTCCATCTCTGTAGTAGTATCCCCACTTTGTTTGCATGTTAGCAGAAGTGTGAACTAGTTTTGGAGGTACCTCCTGAAATAGCCTGGTGATCTGAAATGAAATTCACTTCTTCTATTAATCTCACTCTGAAAACCAGAGCATCTACACACCTCGAGGTTTACCAAGAAGAATTCAAATGTGTTGATGCCTCTCACAAATGCTTAGTGTTTCTGGGCAGAAGTGCAAAACCAAGTCAACTGCTTAGATGGAAACCCATGCATTTAGGGTCAAGATTCCTGTCTCTCCCCCTTCCTTCCTAACAAGATGATAAACTGCAGTCTAAGAGACATGTTCAGCATCTCACTAGCACTATAGGTGCCTAAGCTTGCAGGTTTCTTCCATCTGACCTGGAAGTTCCTGCAACTCACACACCCCAATAGAAAGCTGCATGGATATTACACACACTGGAAAAAAAGAAAAGCTAGAAAAGTCCATAAGTCCTTAGAGACCTCCATTCAGGAAACACATAGGATCCAGACCCTCATAAAAATCTACGGACTGCAAGAGTAACTGAGTGGTTACAATTCAGTCAGATCTACACAAGAGCAAGGGATGGAATCCAGCTGTGTCCCTACCAGGACTAGAAAAGTTTTTGGCTGCTGTTTTCAGAGCAAAGCTCCTGTTTCTGAAGCCATGCAGGAGTGGGGCTAAGAGACATTTGCACTTGGGTCTTGGCATGGCAGTAGCACCTATCTATTGCTCAGGCTTTAGACATCTAAATTTCAAGAAACAAACAGCAGGACTGCAGATAACTCTTCTGGCACATCTCCTATCTATGCATGGGCAGCTTGCTGTTAGCATGCCTTGGGGAGGAGACACATAAGGAGGAAGAGAAGGGACAGAAAGGGAAAGATGAGATTAAGGAATCACTGAGTCCGACACAAGACAGTTCATTATGTTCAGCAACTTTCATAATACTCCAGTTTCAGTCACTGACTTTATGTTTTCATCTGACAGAAAACCCTTTTTTTTACATCTTGGAGCCTCAGTGTCCATCACAGGTGGACAGCTGCCTCTGGAAGACCCAAGTTAGGAGTCATCAGACTGAATGAGTTCACTGAGTAGATTTTAAGAAATAAAGCATGAGGACTTTTACAGAGCTGGTTTGTTAACTTCAGGTTGTGGAAATACCACCCTGAAGTACATAAACTTTTCAATAAGGCAAAATTGCAATTTTTGTTCCTGCCTGTTGTGATCTTAAGAAATTCTTGCTGGAAGAAAATAGAAAATGTAACTGAAAAAACAGGAAAAAACCCAGTCTGTGCTACTAACCTGTGCCACAAATACCAACTTCTAGAATTTGTCTTCAAAACAAAGATCAAAATTTTAATAAAAACTGACATACTTTACTGTCCAGAATTCATTCGAAGTTTTAACATTAAAATACTAATTTCTGCATGCACTCTGCATCCTGCACAACATAAAACACACGTACCAAAACTATCCACATGTTCATGACTATTTCCCTTCTAATGAACCATATACTTTACACAATTTGTGAATCAAGTTGTATTGGCTTTGTATACACACATTTTAAAAAAATGGAAAACAGTGGAAAAGGGAAAAAGGATTGACAATCCCAGCAGCCTAATTAACCTCTACCTTGAATATCCCAGTTAGGTGGCTAAAAAATACTAAGTAGCATGAAACTAAGCTCTAGTATTTTAAAACTTGCAGAATCTTATTTACATATTTAAGACAAACAAGGGACAAGAGGAAGCTGCAAGGCCACAGATTTCTGTCCCTGCTAAAAAATTCAAGCTTCAGTGAATACTTGATGCAATCCTTGCTCAGCAAACACCTCAACCTACCATCTTAAAGTGTCCTTCAACTACCAGGACAAAACTGGTGAATACAGAGTGATACTATCTGTACTTGCCATGGCAGATCACTGCTAACAATACACATGAAGGAAGGAATGGTCACACTGTGTGGGGTGCCACAAACCTACCAAATGAGCAGGCAGAGTCAGAGTTAATACCCATGAATGAATCTGAGACACTCACCTCGAGTGGGGCCACTACCATTACTAAAATTTTACACAAAATATGCACAAATGTAACTTACAGCATTGTGTGATCTTCTGGATGTTAGAAGTTATGCGCTGGGCTAGTTGATTAGGATCCCCAAAACCTGGTCCATACGACATGGCTGAGCAGATCTGCTGTCACGGTCATCCACAACAGGAAAATGACAGACAGTCTCTACCTACAGAAAACAATAGTTATGTTTTGGTCATTGGTTTATAAAGGTCTTCATCTTCTCAAAGAATACATGAGAGAAGATTAAAGAAAACTCCATATACTAATGTTTACCCTCCCTGAAGGTGCTGTACTTCAGAGCTTATCTTTTGTCAAACTTCTTATGTTTTTCCCACACTGTAATCAAAGAGTGTAATTTTCATTGCATTTACCATTCCAGTAAAAAAAACTGTATGTTTAATCTGAAACTGCCAAACATACCATATATCACCCATCCCACCAATAAAATCCAGCATGAGTAACCAATGGAAAAAAACTTCAGAAAAAAGGCAGCAACCAGTTTCCTCCAAATACCAATCATTTGTATCAACTTCAGTTTTAGTTTAACAAAGTGCCACATAATTTCTATGAATTAGCACTTTATCCTGTTTCAGCTGCTATGTTTATCAATATGAATTCATTTTTCAACAACTTGAGTATTCAAACACATTTTTAGGGGTGTTTTTCCATCCATACAAATAAAATTTCAGCACAAGCTCATGCGCACATATCCTAAATCAAAATTAACAAGACCTAAATTACAATACCTGTGCAAATCAAAACTGGTGGTTTATCTGTTCTGCAGTAAGAATGCAGAATAATCAAGCACAACACATCCAACACAATAACACAATTTCATCAAGGCTGTGCGCTGCTGCACATCACCTTCACAGGTTGAACATTTTAACTTCACCACTTTCTTGCATTTTCACTGTTCAATCCAAACCATGTGCCTTCCAAACATTGTCCTCTCCTCCTTGACCATCAGTTTCTGGTTAAGAGACACTACTAAAACTCAGTTTCAGGTATAGAGAAAAATAAAGCAAATTTACTGTGTGAAAAGAAATGAAAAGGCCAACTGATTTGTCAACTATGACAGCAGCTGTGCTACAATTTGCAAACTCAAGTCCTTAAAACCTTTTTTTAAATACAAATAATTAACAGTCCTTGTTGCCAAATATTTCCTTCCACGTTGGAAATGCCTGTATTAATACAGGCAGCAATACCCTGGCTGTTTTAAAACGCAACTGATCGCATATCTCCGTCATATGAAATGATGTCTAGTGCAGCCAAGACATGTACTGGTCCTGACATTGTACATCCCACCAAAACTTCACCAGGGATGTAACTACAGAGGTCAGGCCCATCCCTGCCACCCTGCAGGTGACATTATCTGTGCCCCATGAAAAAGCTGCTGCTACCATGAAGACAAACTCTGCTTCATTTCAAAATGTCTGCTTCACTATGATCCCAAGCCCTGCCTGGAGCCTTCAGGCCCTAGTAATGAAAAACCTGACTGCAGACGAGGCCACAGGGAGTGTATTTGCACTCTTCTTCTTGCTGCACCATTGCCAGAGTCATGATAACTGTCTGCAGCGCCGTTTCCTTTGTCTGTACCACATGCAGATTCAAGTTATTTTGACTAAAGTCTGGAGTCAGTCAGCCAGCCACCCTAAATCCCACTAATCTGGACCAAGGCTGGAATTACAACCCTTGATATTTTTGGAAATTCCAGGCAACTTTGCACCGAATTTGTATTGCAAGACCAAACCCACACAACCTTTCCAGCAAATAAATGGCTCTATACCTTGGTGTATTGACTAAGTAAGGAAATCTACCAATTCAGTGAAAAATACAATAATAGGCATAAAATCCAAAGAAACCACCTAAAAACTAAGTTTGAAAAAGATTTCTCAGAACTGCTGACAGGTTTTTTTAAAAGTTACTACTATTTCTAGATACCACTAACATGCTAACTATAATGCTACTGACTCAAAAACTTTTTAGTTAAATATTATAGTTAATGTTAAAAGTTGTTTAACTTTTATGTTTAATGGTAATGCTAAAATGCCACTGCTAAAGAGAAGAGATGGCAAAAGACCCAGCTACTTTGTGTAGAATTAACTGAAACAATATTTCATGATTGGTTTTTCTTCTTTCAGATTTGTATTCACCAATCAACTGCCTGTAACACTGTTGTCAGGATTACCTTTACAATCAAGAGATATACGCTGAATATTTTATCCAAGTCTGGACAAAAGCAGCTACTGCTTTTTTTTTTGTCTTGCAAATTTCTACAGCCAACTGTAAATATCTTTAAAGAAGTTACACTCCACTACACTGACAAGTGTACAGATTGTTCAATACATAAGACTTAAGAAATTTTCAACTTTCTACAACAACCAAACAATAGACAGCAAGATGTTCAGATGAAAAAGTCCACAAGATATACTTCAGCTTTTCATTTGCACATGTAGATCTCTCAAGTTGTTGACACAATTCTTTTTATCAATTCACATACTTAAGAATTGAGACTTATAGCAAATTTGTAGGATAGCCATGTACATTCACAGCTGGTTTACTCCATGCACATTCTTCTGCTAACAGAGCTATTCCTGAGTATTTCAATAATACAGGTAGGTGACAGTAAGTGCCTGTCTGGGGTACACACAGAAAGAGAGGTAAGAGGACGGCCATCACTACACCAAATCTTCACCACATTTTGTCCCTCTAGTTCTCACAGTAACATGGGCATCTGAACCTGATGAACACCCTACTTCCACTCACAACCCCTTCACTTGTGAGTGCTGAGTTATTCAAACTCCTCTGAAAACACAGATAAGCTGAGCCCTTGGAAAGTCAACTGCTAATGACCTAGACAAGGTCAGGGTTTCAACCACCAGGAAAAAAAACAGGCATGCTGCACCAAGCACTTCTTTCCATCCAGGGTGACAGGAGCATTCTTCAAGACACTGCATTTCCATAGAAATTACCCCTTTTCACTTTCACAGCATTTAAGTACTCTGTTGTGATGTATTTGGTATGACTGGCTGCACAACTTACAAAACAGGGAAGTTAAAGGCCTGCTGCAGTTGCAGGAAGTATGCTTTGCCTTCAGACTGGAACTGAGCTGCACTTGTGGTAGTCTTCAGTTCCTCTAAAAGTTTCAGTCAGGTGTGAGTTTCTGATTGTACATTTTATCTTCTGCTCAACATCACTGCCTCTGAATGGGAGTATACCTAGTGCCAATTCAGATGGTCAAGCTACTGTAGAAATTCCAAGGAACTGAGTTGACAGGCACAAATTAAATGAAAAATCAGAACATTTTATTACCACTAACTGAAGCAGGATCTCACTGTACATTGAGGTTTAAAGAACTCAAAGGACTGAATATATTTTCCATAATTTCTGCATAAACTAGTTCCTACATCATTTGTTCACTTCATACCAAAACAAAAAATGAACCTTAGTACCAACATATCTTCCAAAATGGTGTTTATCAGGCATAAGAAAAAATCCACTTTTCCATTGGCTATGAATGTAGAGACAAGAAAGTCTCCCCATCTAAGCAGCTCCCCGATGTCATTCCTGAAGCTCCATCAGGACAAAAGGAAGTGATGTGACAAGCACTGCACATGTCAGATTTCCCAGCAATCACACGAATATTTTGCAGACTCCAGTAAGCTACAGTTAATAAGCACCTAATCTATTTTGTATTTTCTCATTTAGATATTTGAAGAATTCTCCTTCTCGTGGAAGTCTAGTCCAGATACATTAGGATAAGAACCCTTAAGCAATAGTTTTACTGTTTGAGCAATATTATAGCATTAGGACCTAGAATGTTTACATGGACCCTTAACTTTCAGAAAGCAAAAAGTACATACTACATTCCATAGGACACTTGAAAATTTAAATCTGATCTGATTTTCTGCCTTTAAGTATCCAGAAATAAGTCGTGGCGCTTTCCTTACAGGATATTATTTTCCTAAATAAAGGTCACAGTAACAAAGCTTCTCCTAAACAATATGTGGCTTCCTTTACGAACTACCCCTCCCAAAAAAAAGGTCAAAATTCTTCAAGCAGGGTGAAAACACAGCCAAAAGTGATGAACTGCTGAAAAACTTGGGTGAAAATTTCAGCAAGTCACAATATTTGCTACAGAAAAGATAAAGACCTCCTGCTACAGCATCTGAGGGATTCTCATAACATACTTTTAGCAACTGAATTAATATGATACAGGTGAGCATTAAATCTGTCATTATTTCGCTAAGGGATGAGGGAGGTTTAATTTTTTCCTGGACTTATGTCTCTTTTTCCTTTATACTTCAGTTAAAATATTTAGAGGCTAATATTACATTTCCCACTTTCTGCTTTTACAGCAGCTGAAATCCTGGTCCACAGGCAGCCTGTAGGCCCCCATAATACAAAACCTACCATGGAGCATAACAAATAGGCAAACAAACTAGCAGTAAAATTAAATTCTTCTTGCCTTCTTGAAAGTTGCCAGATTATTTTTTATCCTCTACTTTCAGTTAGAAGCCAAACTTAAATCCATATATGGTAGGAAAAAGCAAAGTTTATTTAAAACTGCATCAACACTAACAGAAGAGATGTCAAAAGGTAACTGCCTAGCTACTCTGCATGATTCCCTTAGCCTTGCCACATTACTGATGCTGAAACCTAACAAGACAAAGTTCACATCATCTAATAGCTCTATGTTTGGGGGTTTTTGAAATAATTATTAGATTGTGCCACTGATCAGTGCTTTAGTCATTTTTCCTGAAAATCATTCTGTCGAATAAAGATGCAATTTAAAGCAGCGACATTTAAGCTGCTCAGCATGAAAAACTAAATTACAGAAGCCTGAAATTCTACTTGGCCTAATGCATCACCAACGCTTAGTATATATGGATAAAAATTACCACCCTTACAATTGTCTGATTCATCCACACTGATATTTATGATGAACTAGGTGAAGGAAGTGCATAGCTTTCACAAGCCTAAGAGAACATATTAATGTTTGGCAAAATGCCTTAAGTAAGAGAATTATGTTTCCTAGGAGCGCACAAGGCATTTAAAAGCCTTACGACAAAGCAAGAAATAGGAAAACGAACACTGGGGACTGGAACTGTGGGGGAAAAGAGGGAATGGAAAGTCTGAAAATGGACCTGATGACCATTTCAAAGTGCCCAGTTTCTTGTGCAGCTGGTTGGCAAACAATATCTCATGGGAAAAAGAAGATGGATGAGAAGCCTGATATATGCGGTGCGCTGTTTGCTCTCGCCCAATTCTCCGTCATGGTAGCTTGTTGGCTACCAAGTGAACAGATCAAGCATACCAAGAGATAAGTTACCTTTGCACAAAATCTGATTGCAACGCGTGCCAAGTCTCTCTGAGGCCTACCCGGGTGCTAATGACTACATATAGCTCATGGTCTCTTTTCTTCTCCTCTCTCAAGAGTTTCACTTCAGTGTAAGCCACCAAGAAGAGTGCTACCTCATATTCTTCCAAAGACTACAAAAGGCATCATCATGAAGCAAACACAGACACAGATTATAACAATGCCAACACTGAGCACCACTTTCTTCTAATTTTTACATATTTTAACTCTTTTTTTTTTTTTTGGTCCCCTTTTCCTTCTTTTCCATTAAGAGCAATTGCACAATCCCCAGGCTCCAAGCAGAAGGGCTGCACTGCCGGCAAAGCACAAGTCGTCAGGAGAGCTCCACTCGCCCTGCTGGCACAGCCCTCTGCCTTTGAATGGCTTGCGGAGGTGATCACAGCACAGGAGCACATTGCTGTGTACTTTAACACCGGCCGTCTTCAATTAAGGTGTAGTGCCCTGCACTGCATGCAAAGCGGAGTGAAACCTTCCACTGACTTGCTGAGTTTGAAGAAGCCTGAGTTTCTGATGCAGCGCCGAGTGATTCACCAGGAAAACAGTGATAACGCCGGGCGCCAGGCCCGGGCTCACTATTTACATCGGCCACTTTTATAATGTCCCCTCCTCCCGCTGACATGCTCACCTCGGACCTGCAACAGCAAGGGGAGCATTTCCACAAGGCGGGGGTGCCCGTCCCATCCTACAGTTCCACACTAGCTGCTATAAAACACCCACTGTAGGCCCCGACCCTCCCCCGAAAGCATCGCCAAGCCCAAAGCCCTGGTACCGTGGGTGTCACAGGGAAGGGTGCGGGGAAAGGAGCTGCTGCTGACACGACCGACCGCGCTCCAACACCGCACCCCCGGCACGGCCCGGCCCCGCCACCCCCGCCTCGCCCACAGCCGCCCTGCTCGCCCCACGGCCGGGCACGGGGGCACGGGGGCGCGGCCCCGGCTCTAGCGAGGCCCTTCCCGCTGCCCTCCGACAGGCTCCCCGCGCCTGACAGCCCCTTCCCGGCTGGCCGAACGCCGCCCGGATCCCCCCTGCCTGCGGCAGGCGGCACCCCCGGCGCCCCAGCGGAGCTCCCGCGGCTCTTACCCGGCCCCGGCGAACCCGCTCCCAGGGGTGCGGCTGGGGGGCGGCGGCGGTGCAGGGCGTGGAGGGGCGGGCAGGCCCCGGCCCGGCCCGCCCTGCCGTGACGGGGAAGGCGGGGGGAGGCGCGGCCCCGCCCGGGCGGCTGCGAGAGCGGGGCCGGGCCGTCCCTGAGGGGCGGCTCCGCCCGGGCCTGCGGGGGGACCCTGGTGCTGACGGGTCCCGGGGGCTGCTGAGGGGAGCGGGGCCACCCCGGCAGCCGCAGCCCTATGCTACTGGAAAAAGTGAGGGTGAAGGGTGGAGTGTCATTCAGGGTGTTGCATGGTTGCTGTTGCATCAGGAACAAGGCGAAAACATGGGCAAGGATATAATGTTACAGTGAAAAATACGACGTTACTTTGTTGATAGCCTGCTTTGCCCGCCCTGCCCTCCGCTTGGGTTATTTCTTCTCTAAAGGGGAATGGACAATTCAAAGAGAGTGCGTGGTAAATTGTAGATCTCTTTAAAGGTGCCTTTGAATGCAGAGATACACAATATACAGCTGGGATTAGGGCCAAGCGATGCCAGGAGCAGGAAAAATGAAGGATGCATTCACACGGCTGCCGGCACCGGGCTCGGGAGGACAAGGAGGATGCGATAGCCACAGCACCAGGGCTCCTCCCGGCCCAGCTACCTGAGAAGTGACAGGCGAGCCCCCAGGCTCGCACAATATTGGAGGATTTCTGCATCCTCCCCACTTCTTCAGAGGGACAATGGCAGGGCCAGACGCTCCCCAGAGCCCCGGGGCTGAGCTGCTTCCTCTGCAGGATACCCCTGTGCGCATTAAGTAGCACAAAGCAAACAGCCCGCAGCCCCGATTGCTGGGAATGCTGCCTCCTCCACACAGCCCAGCCTCGCCTGAAGAAGAGCTGCACGAACTGGGAACTGCAAGCTTAATTCTGCTTCATCATAGATCTTGGTCGTTGCTAAGATTTAGAAATAGCTGATGCAGTGAAAAACATACTAGGCATCCTAACCCAATAATAACAGAGAAGTCTAATAAAATGCAAACACGATGGAGTGTTAAGTTAAAGGCCTGAAATAGGCAAGACTACCCTTTACCTTACATGGCTGGTTCTTGCTGGGTCTCAAAGCATGCTGAAAGGAGAGACAACACGGTCTCCGAGACTTGCATATCTATATAGAGTTCTGACGTTAATTGATGGTTGGAAGTGTCATTTTATCCCTTTCAAGAATTGAAGTTACTAAGGAAAAAAGCCATTCTGATATGTCTTTTTGCTGCAGGAATGCGACATACATAGCCAATCTATTTTTACCAGGCTATTTTATTAGTGATGATTTTAGCTTTGCTACATGTGCGGGTGTTTCCTCCAAGATCCCACTAGATGGTGCACTAATGAGAGTATAATGCACGTTCCTTCCAAATTAAGGGCCTGCCTCGATTATTATTTCTGTCATATAAACTCGATTGATTTACCCAGTCACTCCGGCTTTGTAAAACTTCAGCAGAGATCACTGTCAGTTTTCCTCCAGAAAACAGTACATCTTTTACTTTATGATTTAAAAAATGCATTTCTCCTTAAAATGTGACCCTTCATCAGTGAGAATACTTTTCCTGCCATTTGAGTACATTTTTTTTAGGCTTAGAGGTAAGACCTAGTCATTGCTGATCAATGTTCATTCTCATCCTACAGAAACAAGGTATCCAAATGCTTTCCTAGTGAAGCTGTGTGCTTTATGAAGAAAATCCTGCTCCTCACCTGCTGTTAGCTCACATCATAAGCATCCACATTTTACTGCTAAATATCTCAAAGTCATTATTATTTAAATGACCAGTTGAAGAATAATATAAAAGCCTGAGAGGGGAAAAATGGATTATAAAATAAGCTTTTCAATGAAATGTCTGAATATAAAAATACCTAAATAGCCTTTGCAATAGAATCATAAAATAATTATGAATGTACAGTTACTAGACTATTGATCATATATATTGATCAGAACTGCTAAGAGCATGGTATGCCCTCTGAATATTTTTGTTAACTCCTATAGAAAAGCCCTTGACTGGGAGAACATGTCCTGTTTCACCCTTTTAAATAAAACAAGAAGATTCCCTCAGTTTCCAATTCTAGCAATGGTGCACAGACAGGGGCTGTAAAGAAGCCATGCCTAAGTGTTATCAGAGATGCTGATGCATTTGTGCCTCTAAATGCATTTCATTGGCTTGTCTCTAGGGCTCTCACACCAGCATTACCTGGGGATTGAATTAAGAATCATCATTCACCTACCTTTCCTGTTTCTTGTGGAACAAAATCAGATTTCAGATGACTGAATTAAATGGGGAAATGTTGAGCCCCTGCTATGCACAGTCACTGCATACCATGGAAGATGCTCTGGATATTTACTGACTGAAGGTCAGAGTGTTTGCTATTTATATCCTTGTCATGTGTGTAAAATGAAAATGAAAGAATGTCCTCTTTGGGGATCCATGCCCAGTATAATGTCTGAAAGAGATGAAAGTTAAGCCACACCACCATGGTGTGATTTGGAAAAAGCACACCTTCTTCCTAGCCCAGTATCCAAATTAAACCCACCTTCCTGACTCTATTTCTGCCTCCCACTTCCTGCTGCTGCCCTGGCCCCTAATGAGCAGACACACAGGCCCGGCAGCATGGGTGGCACAAGCTCCAGGGCCACCAGTGACACAGAAATGAGGCATTCATTTCCATGCAGCTCCCGGGGCCAACACAATGCATGGTGAGATGAAGGGGAGCAGCCCAGCCCTGGCCTCATGTTCCTGATGAGTGTCCTCTTTCCAAGGCATGAGCAGTGCCTGAGCAGTGCCTAAGCAGTGTGTAATTTACTGCACGGGCCAACTTCATTCTCTGCTATCACATCTCACTTGCACACCTCTAGCTTTACATAGGAAGAGTAATGTTTTCAGTATTTGGCAAAGAGTCTGGCAGAGCTTCCCAGACAGTTGTTACTGATGCATTCCACCATCAGCATGAATTCCTGTTATTATCATTGTCATCTCTGTTTGCTAATTTAATCAAAATATCCACTCCAGAACCTGAAATGAGATTAAGTTCCTATTATACCCAGGCCTGTACATAATTGTGATGGATGATGGTTTCCAGCTTGAACAGATTTATGGGTTAATTATACTGCAGAATGACCTGTAAAACCTATTTAAAAAAAAAAGCATTGACCATTTGCATGTTATTTAGGCTGGCACTTGCTCTCCAGCAACAGTAATTAACATAGTAGCATATGTTTTAAATAAACAGAGAATTTTATTCCCAATATTGATAATGTTTCCTTAAAAAAAAAAGAAAAAATCACTACCAACTTATTTTCAAATCTTTCTTTGCCTAACAGTTTAATTTTCAAAGACATGTTATAGTTTCATCTGCAGTAGTGAAATGAGCTGACATTAATATTTCAAAGCCCAATGTTTAATTAAGTAGTACCTGAAAATACATAATTTCTCTCACTTCAGACAGACCATTTTGAAACAATTAACATTTACAAAAGGCATAAAATGAAACAGCATTGCTTTGTTCAGATAGAGAAATACAACCCTAGAGAAGAAAAAAAATATTAAAAATTAAAGAATCTATGGACTGCAAGTTCAGCAACTACCTCTGATAGAATCTGATAGGTCTTCATTTGGAAAATGAGGTCACTGTTAAGCAACCAATATTCATTATTTTACAGCTCATCATCATCTTTGTCCTCCTCTTCATTTTCAATTCACAGTTACCTTAATTGCTTTCAGAAACCATGCAAAGTAAAAGAAGAAACTTACATAAAGGAATCCTGACAGAACTTGGTAAATCAAACAGATATCAAAGATAAGGGTACACATGGCAGAGCTATAAACGTTAGGAAAATGTTGTTTAATGATATTTCCAAAATGTAGTGTCAGAAAACCAGGAAATCTTGGCTTCTCCCAGAATTCGATCAGCATTTCCTCCTCACTTACCTGCTCTGCCATTTCTACTGTATGTATCAGTACTCTGGGTTCTGCTTTTCCCTTTCTCCATCATTCCAGCCTGCAGTTTAGCCAAAAATGAGATCTAGCAACAATCACAAGATATTATGGCACAATTCTCACATAGCAGCATAGATGGTGGTCACCCACCAAGGGACTAAATCTTGTCCACTTCCACAGAAGAAAACTGTAAAAGCAAATTATGCAAAGGGACTCAAAAAAAAAAACCAAAACAAAAACAAAAAAAAACAAAAAAAAAAAAAAAAAACAAACAAAAAAAAACCAACCAACCAGAGTGACTAATTGACTGCATTCTTGGCATAAACCCTCTGTAATCTGTTGAGGACTGGTAGAAAATATCTCAAAAACTGATTAGCAACTTTGTGAACACTCCCTTTCTCTATAGCCTTGGCTGCAGTGAGTTCAGAGCAAAAGATGTCCACGTAAGTTATTAAAGGTGTCAATGTTGTTAAGTTGCCCCCAGGACATGACTCAGTTTGAGGCTTGCAGATTTCTGCACAGCTAAATGTCAAAACTTCTGTTATGTGCTTTGCTTAAGCCTAATGCCCCACAGAGAAGCATCTTGTGCCATTTCAGATTCCCAGATGTGTCTCACCTAGCTCTCAGCTACTGTGTAGGCATCTCAGGTTCCCTATTACACCTTATGTGACATTTGGCAAATTATTCATATTTTCTGAATAGCCACCGACCACTAGAACTGGAACTTAAACAGCCATTCCAACTGTAGCTATAATCAGGACTTTAGACACTTACCAGAATTATAAACACCTACTTATAAATTTAAGAGTCTTAGTCTCAAAACTCATCCCACAGTCTAGGTCTTCCAGTGTGTACCACAGCTTTCCTGGTTTTTTTTCTGTGGCAATTTGGCACCAGAATTTTTATAAAAATTCTATTATGCCCTTCACTCTTCAGCCTGATGCTGTGGATTTGGTAACCTTATTATAGAAAATCTGCAACTACGGGCAGTATGGGACAGGTTTTTACCTTCTGCTATAGCATGAATAGACAGAGGAACAGTAGAGGCAGCTTTGGCTTCTGTTCCCAGAAACAATGAATATTAATCTGGCAAAATGAGGGGACATCACACACTGGGAGAATGAAGTAAGATTGAATTACACTCCAACTCCAAGCACAAGGCCTCCTGTAAGACACAGTTTAAAACCACCAAAATTTTATGATTACTCTCTATTCAGGAAATCCCAAAAATATCACATAGGCCCTCTTCATCATCTCATTCCTAATTTCAAATATTTTGAATACCAATATTTTTTATCTGACTAGAGTCTTAACCTTATGGACAATACCAAAAAGGATTTGAAATAAACAGGTGTCAAAACAGATTACATCATCTCAAAGTTGTAACTAACTTGTACTAAGAAAGGAAAGTGTTCTTGACATTAAAAAGATAATAATGATTAGATAAAACAGAGGGAATAAAGCTTTACCATTTATTTTACTGCACATATTAAAATATGTAGGGGAATAGAATATAAGTAAATAAAGGTGGTATAGAATGTAATCTTACCCCCTAAAGAGTTGCAGCTGAGCCAATTATTAAGTATTAGGAGCAGGCCTGATATTAACATGCCACACCTGTAACCAATCAGAAGAGTGTTATAAAAGAGTGGATTGGTTGGTTAGGGGGAACTGGACTCAGTTGGCTGCTGTGAGGACAAGGAAGAGTCAGTACCTAGAGGGGCTGCTTACAAGAAATATCAAGGAGGTATGAAATTCTAGCAATATGGAACCCTTGTAATGTAATGACAGTAGAACTCTTGCAATATAGCTACAACCTGTAGTAGCTACAACAATCACTGTATTGCACTGATGTCCTGTGGAATGTCTACTGTGCTATTCCTTTTTCTAGTTCTTACATATGTAGGGCCTGATTCAATTGCCTGCTGCACGTTGTGAAAAACTTAACACTTTTCAACAGGCTGTCAGACATCTGCTGGTCTCTTGCTGTTAGCTGCATGCCTCCTACAGCTGTTTTTTTTTCTTCTAGCATTTGTACTTTTCCCCCTCTCTTCTCATCTGATCATGGAAAAAGTGACCAGTTCACAATTAAGAGAAGAGTGAAATAATGACAATTCACATCTTTCTAATTTGGAACAAGTAGAGATTTTTATGATGTATTAACTTACAATGTTAAGAATGCTATCACAAAATTTAAAGATGCCCATCGTACTGTTCCTTCTCTTCCTTCTTCAGACGAAATTTCTGGGTTTGGTCTCAAACTGAACTTTTGTTGAATGTGCTATGCAGCCCAGCAATCCATAGGCAAACCCAAAAAAATAGGATGAGTGAGCTATCTGATATGGTTCAATCTGCAGTGAAGTCAGGCCTAGCCAGTGTCTTTTTTTATTGAAACTGCCACACATAACCTCTAAGATCTAAATACCTCCAAGTAACATCTGAATCTCAGTTTCTTAAAATAGAAGAAGACAATTTCAGAGGATTATTGATTTTCTAAAAGGGCCATTGTCGGTGCCCCTTTGCTGTGAAATTTTTTCCTTACAGCTACCAAAAGAGCCAGTCTGGGATCTTTAAATTGAATATAACAGTTTGAGAAAGCTCTGGGCTTACTGAAATGACCTACACAGAGCTAGAACACTCATATCTCAAATTGTCTATCACATGTATTACAGCCCATAGTGCTGGCTTTTGCTCTCCCTTAGTCGTGAGTAGTGACCACCTCTGAAGAAGTTGGTTGAGTGTTTTATCATTAATGCAGAGTGGTGGGGATGTGTGTAGAGTAAATAATCCCTCAGTTCCTTTTAAGATCCTCCTAGGTGTAGCACACCCCATCTCCCAGACAGGGGGTCCCCATAGGATATGGTATGTAATTTCATATTTCTTGTACAAATGTAAAGATTTGACCCTAAGCTTTTCAGCTGGAAAATTCTAGTCTAAAGCACTTGCAGTAAATTCCTCTGCTTGCTGCATCCTATTTCTATGTAACTTTTGCTTTTATGTTTTCCTGGTTTTAGTTATATTGATCTGTTGATCTGCTCATGTAGGACACAGCTATATGATCAGCTTTAGAAGCAGTACCTCTGTAAGCAACTAAAACCATGTTAAAAGTGAATATGGAGAGAAAAGAAATCACTGCTTTCTCTAATTGTAGCATCTTTGTCCAGATTAGTCAACTGTAGAGAAGGATTTTAAAAAAGGACAATTTAGTTCATAAAGTCTATAAAAAGATATTTGTCTCGTATCTTTGAAATTAACAACTCGTATATTTACTTCACTCTAGGATTGTCTCAATACCAAAGAAAATGTTCTTTCTTTCAATTTATTGATCTTGTTATCCTTTTTCTCTTTTTTTCATTTAAGAAAATTTGCAGATATTTATCTCATATAAAATGAAAAATACCAATAGTTCATCATATTCAAAACATTATTTTTCATAATTTTTTCTGTCCAAACTTTTTTTTCTGATTGTGATCCCAAAGTACAGTTTTTAGTGATTATTGATGCAGTAGAGAAATTGCAAAATATTGACAGTCAATGTCAAAACACACATAGAAAAGAGCTGAATACTTGAATGTGACAGTCTTTGGGTCAATGCAGAAGACCTTCTGCAGTTCCCTGCAGAACAATTAATAAGAGGTGTTAAAAGTAATCCCTAAACTGCACAGGAGTTCTTCAGGTACAACCAATACAGCCCTTCTCCAGAGTTGCCAATTCCCTTTGCTGTTGTTTGCAGTGAGCAAAGCACAAGTCATCTGGGAATAATCTAACCAAAACAAGCAAGGTGTTACCAGGACTTGTTAATTCACATTTCAGAAGAAAAATTAGAAACTTAGGCTATTTTAAGCTGATAGAAAAGGAAGGGAGAGGGGAGGGTAAGGTGGTGTGCTTCACAGCACAGGCAGAACAAAATAAATGAAGAATTAATTAATATACTGAAATACAAGCCGCCAATTAGTCCAGCCTGTGGAAAACACCAAATGACCTTCAACCACCTGAATATGGCCCATCTAAAGCTGCCTTTTCACACTGAGCAATATATTAGTGGTACAAAAAGGGCTGAGGTGTCTGAACTGGCCTGGGCAAAGGGTAGGAGAGAGCAAGCCAGGTCAAAGCAGACCTCCACAACCCCCATGTTCTGCTGGTTCCAGGCACCACTCTGATCTGCAGCCAGACTGCCGGTCCCAGGCTGTGCAGATACCATGCACGACCTGCAATTTCCACCAAAGGAAGCAGAAATGGCCAATATAATTGCCTGCAATTCCTTCCCTGCTTGCCCAGTGATGAATCTGCAGGATTAGAGGTGATGCTCTCATCCAGGACTGCTCCATAGACTTTAAACATAATTTTCAAAGTCTGTAGAAACACATTTTCCTCCTTTCTGAGTGGGCCATGTTGCACTGTTGCAACTCATGTTGCTTGAATGAGATACTGATTTCTGCTAAATTGTCACAGCGAGAAATAAAAAAAAAAATTATCAGCCCATAAAATTAGAAAAACCCGATGCACCATAATGTTTTACATCACCAAATAGTGTCATCTTCCATCTGTACTCACACACTAAAATAGCTGCATAACAGCACCCAGCCATCACTGTGGTGTCCAGTCTGTGGAAAGGGGTGCAGTGCAGTGACCACTGGGGAGACATCACTGAAGTTTTGCTCATGCAATCTTTAACAAATATTATATGGTTTTTATTTATATTTCATTTATTCCCTTGCTGAAAAATCTAACCTTTAATTTCCCTGAGGGAATGTACCCACCTTCCTAAATGATAACTTATTTTCATAAGGAATGCAGTGTAGCACATGGAAAGGCAGGCAATTTTTCCAAAAGTAGGCTATCATACTGTAAATAAACCCACATTTAAAATATTTTTCAGCTACAGAATGAAAAATTACTTTTATAAAATCAGGCTGAGATTGGTTTACTGTGTCTGCAGTCCTGTGAGTAGGTAAAAATGATGGGAGTGTTTTCAGTTGGAAAAAGTTTTAGCTCTGTTCTCATCCCCTACTCATTTGGAAAGATTGGTGTAACTAGGGTGCTAATTTTCAGACAATGATATCTAAATAACTACCTCCTGTGGTTTAAGCATGAGTGCTTCCACTGACTCATGGATACAAAGGTTTTCCAATGTCTTGGCCATGTAACTTGTGACAGTGTACACACAGCAGAGAATCTGGATAATGTATCCTGTACATGTTTCAGTGTGCTGGGTCATTTCCCAGAATCTGGCACAACATTTCTTAGGTTATTGTATTGTCTTGCTGGATCTACGTCCACTCATAGGTTACCTGTTACTGTATGTGACAGTAAATGCAAATACCAAAAAGATAAAGGAACCTATATAAGTATTTGCAAAGTTTTCTGAAAGGAATTCCAGGACTTGCTAATTAATTTATAAAGAATAGAACTGGAAGGCAGTAGAGTACACTGAAAATAGTAGTCTGAGTATTGCAACTGCAGTGACTATTTTCAAAATGTTCTTAATCAAATGATATAGCATAAATTATAGACCTGTAGGCAGAACTGAAATAATCCATCCAGAAGGTGTCATTGAACAAGTCCTTAGGTGCTGAGAAGTTAGCAAAAATATCAACTATTGGAGAAAAGTAGTCAAGAACGACAAAAAACCCAACCATTGAACCAACAACAACAGCAAAAAAGCCAAACCAAAATTGCACAAGTCAGCTAGTATTTAACCCTGAGAAAACCAAGCTAAAGGTAAACAAGAATAAAATTGAAAATCTATCTGAGAAAATTGCTTCTTTCACGGGGATGGTGATTCTGGTGATCTAAGGAAATGGATGGAAGATGGTATAATTAGTGTCAAGAGAGAGAAATCCAAGAGGAAGGTGAGGTGCTACACACAACTGCATCACAAGATGTGCAGGGTTTGTAGGAGGGAGCCCCAAGGTACTGGCATGATTTCATGGAGCTGGCTGTGCTGTGGGCCACAGTGTGACACTGGGGAAATGTCAGTTTTGACCATGGAGCAGACCAGAATTCACTCTCTTGCTGGGAGAGTGAATTTCTAGAGATGATGGATTGAAGCACTCACAGATATATTTCCCACCATTTTGGACAGGATGGTTCTACACCTGTATATGCATGTAGCACAGGGCAAAGCCCACAATTTGCATTTCTAGGCCCTGAAATCTTAACGAACTCAGACCAATACTACACCAGATGTGAGCTCCAGAGCCTGGATGAAGTAATGAGTTGGCAACTTGAGGTATTCAACAAAGTATTGCAACACAGTCAGTCCAGAGGAAGAAAAACAGATTTAAAAAATACTTACTTACACATTGAAGAAAAAGATCTCTTGGCGAAAGTATTTTACGGAAAAAGATGTCCTTTAGTACACAATCCCTTCTTTGAGTCTTTTTTCTCCATTCTGCATTTTGGTGGAAATGGGCAATTAAAAATAAAATGGGTAATTAAAAATAAAAGTGAAAACATTCTTCCTTTCTTACAGGAAAAACTGGAAAGTTCTTGGTTTATATACAGCTAAAAATATTCATGGCTGTCTTTTGAGAAACTGCACATCCTTTCTAATGTCAGTGTTTGCTGTAATGCTTCAGCTCTGTTTCTGTTGCAGCCATTAAAGCTGACACGCAACTGATCCAGAAAGAAGACAATTTGATTAGGTTCTGTAAACAGAACAACAAATAAATTACTGTAATGTATTACTGTTAAAGCTGTATATGCCCATTTGTCAGGAATTTCTTGAAACAGTTACCCTCATTTACCTAATTTTCACTAAAGCTGATTAAATGTTGTAGGGTTTTTTTGTTAAAAAGCATTGTAGCTGAAAAATGGATGCTATTAAGCACTAATTTACCTGAACTTATCTGACTTCTTTGGCATATTTTAGTTTTGAGAGAAAAATTAATGCCTGTAAACAAAATTTTTAATTTAAATTTTGAAGAATTAATTTTGAAACTTTATGCTGGAAGATCAACACAGAGCTTGCAAAAATTAAACCAGTCTATTTCTTGAAGTTTTTAGATGGTGTTTTTGCAACTCAAAGATTTTGCTTTTTTTTTTTTTTTTTTTTGCCACTATCTTAATATAATGTGTTGCTGACACTTTTTGTTAGAGCTGTTTTTGCCTGTGGACTCCACAAGAGGGTAGGAAATCCTTCCTGAATGTTTAGGCTGTGACAGAAAAGATTAAAATAATAAAACAGAATTTAACTATTCTGACCACAGGCAGGCGCTGCAGAAATACCTGTGAGTTCCTGATCTGCAAATCATTTGAGGGTAAAAATATAGCACTTTTCTGAATAAAAATCATTGTCTTTGAAGAGAACTCTAAATGTTGCTGTTTGAGGCATTGCAACAGGGAGGCTGAGGGCAGATTTTGTGGGTGGGATACTCTTAATCACATCTGGCTGTCCTGTATGTTCAAACTTGGATGTACCAGAAAAGAAAAGGACCATGAAAGTGCTCCTAGACTGAGGCCCTTGCCTGGATGTGGAAGCTTGAACGTCCTTCTGAAACCAGAATTGTCCTTCCTCTGAGGGCAACGTCAATTCTTACTGGAATCAAGACATCCTAAACATCCTGGCTGATTCCCTGAGGAATAAGAACACTGTCTGTATTTGATAAAGACCAGAATTCTTCTAAAACAGTCCACTGTGTAGTGTGAAAAAATAGATTAATGTATGATAATATTTTTCAGGGAAAAAAAAAACCCAACCTCCCAAAGAAACCCACCAAAATAAAAAAAATTGACACAGACACTTTTGCTCCCCTGTGTACCAGCAGGTGTGGTCCACAGGAAAAAAAACCCCAAAACTTTTATTCTGATGCAATAGGTTTTCTGCCAAGCAGTGGGGTATTTTTTAGCAGCTAGTTTAGCAGCAGCATCAAGCTTAATAGCAGGGAGAACAACATGGAATGCCACAAAGTCATTCTAGAGCCAAATTACATCATCTGACAGATCTGTAAGAGCCCTTGGCCAGAAGAAGTACTAAAGACCTACTGACAGGTTGCAAATTGTTTAGCAAAACTAGCTAATGCTCCTTTAACATCCAAGGGCATACCTTGAACACACAGAAGGACGTGACACACTGAAACCTCACAGACAGGTCAATATTATTCCCTGAAGATGTGCTGTCTAGGAAAAAAGTTGTCACTGTAGGAAATATAATGTACAGGGTTGACTCTGAATTATTTATGCTGTATATTAATGAAGTAATTTTATCATTACTTAAATATCTCCAATTGCATTTGTGTCACCGGCTAGACATTTAATACTTACAAGAGCTTTCAGAAATACCTAAATGTTTTTTTAGAGACTTAGACACCTAACATTTATGTAGCACATGCAACTAACAGAAGGGATAATAATTTTAGATAATAACAAGGGCTTTTCCTTTATCTACCAGACCAGTAATTTCATCATAGAAGTTAATAAACTTTAGTCTTTGTCTAATGAAAACAGATTAGTCAAAAAGTGCTTACAGGCAGACATAGTTTTTTTTCTGAATTAAGTCTTCAAGTGCAATGTATGGAAGTAGCATCACAGATAATGAAGATGATCAGAAAATCTGCAGAAATAGAATGTCATAGAATATTGTGTCTAATGTTTGACTGCATCCAGTATTTTCTCCCTCGTTGAATGGATATTAATGCATTGTAGAGGACAGAGAGTGCACAGTGCGCACTGCCTAGATGAGTTAATGATTTAAGAAAAGCCATACACTTAGCAATATTTACACATTTTGACAGCTCATTTTTTCTGTTTGAAGACTGCACTAATATTTTTTATCTAGGAGTTTAAAATACTCCATATTGGAGTGACTCTTTCCTTTCTGAGGTTTCTGGAAGGGTCCTGCTTGGACAGTTGGTGCTTCTCCTCTTTTTCAATCCTCTTTTCCCATCCTCCTGCCTCTGGTATCTGATGGACCATGAGAGTTTGACACAGGAGGCACCACCATCCGTGAGGTGCTACATCAAAACTTGAGACACTAAGGCAGGATACAGGCAGCAGTTCAGGACTCTGAAAGTTGCTGCCCAGTTTTGTACAAAGTGTGGAAAGAAGGTGACATTGCAAATGGTCCTCACTGGTGACAAAAGGAACAGATGAAAGTTTACTGGCGAAACAGAGCCTTTCTGGAATAATCGCTTTGCACAAGTTTGTGCAGAAGTTAAAATATTTGAAATCACCCACAGGGGAATAATTTGTTTTGCAAAAGGTAGCCATCTGGAAAGTGTTTACCACGGTCACAAATTAAATGTGTTGATAGGGAATTTGACAATACCCTTTGCACTCCATTTGCACTATGATCCTTTGAGACTGCAGTAAGGTGTATTCTGCTCCACCAGACCTAACTCATAATCTGATTTGGACAACAGCATCAGGTATTTTATGCTTTCCTAATTTATTCATGTCTTGGGTTCAAATAGAGTCCCTGTGGCCTCATTAACACATCTAATTTGCACATCACCCTCCTGCTGGGAAATAGCCTTATCCAGTCTGTGATTAGAGATAATGAGAGAAAGTAACCTGGGACTTCATTACAGTCACTGTGCCAGACAAGGCTCTCTGTAAATAGAATGCAAGGAGGCTCTTTGGGAAAGTGCCACCTTTAGGTAAGAGGACACCAGAGGAAAAAGGTATTTCTGAAATTTTCTGACTTGGGCCATGCACAAAGCTGGCTTATATTTTAGTTTATTAAGAACAAAGAAGACACCCTTCTAGGGATAGGTGAAGCATACCAGCAATCTGTATGTGGAAACACCTTCTTCTGCAGAGAATAAATATTGGTGACACCTTGGCTAGACTGCCTTGCCCAGACAGTTTTTCATCTGTACACTGAAAATTTCTTTTACTATTTCCCCTTACACTAAGTAAGGGTCTTACGTAGCCACAATGTTTTGATGCCCTCTCTACTGGTTTTGGCTGGGAAATGGTTAATTTTCTTTTTAGTAGTTTGTGTGGTGTTGTGTTTTGGATTTGTGATGAAAGTAGTGTTGAAAACACACAAACAATCCCCATTTAAGCTAAGACTGAGCCGTGCTTGCACAATATTAAGGCCTTCTCTTTGAGTAGCCCGGGGGTGCACAACAGTTTGGGAGGGGACGTCTGAACCCAGCTGACCAGAGAGATACTCCACACCATATGATGTGCTCAGCAATAAAAACCTTGGGGGAAGAAGGAGGAACTGGAGTGTTGGGAGTTACAATGGTTTTTCCCCAAATAACCATTACATGCTTTCCTTGAAATTAATCTAGATCTGCTTTGTGGGTGGGAAGTAGTGATTAATTCCTTAATTTGCTTTACTTGCATGCATGGCTTTTGCACTACCTATTAGACTGTCTTTATCAGCAATTTTTCTCATTTCAGGAATCTGACTCTGGTTTCTATGGTTTATTAAGAAATAGCTTTGCAGTTGGGTTCAGGCACTGTCTTCAGGCACATGCTCTATTTGAACTACAGCCTGCCCTACAAACAAGTTGGGATCCTACTTGTTCATAAACTCCTCCTGCAACCAGAAAACAATGTCTGAGAGATACTACAACAAGTTATGAAAAGAAAATTACCAACTGTAAGCTCTGGTGCAGCTGGAATTGTCTGGAAACACAGTAATATTTCCAGATTTTCAGGGAGATAGGGTTATAAAGAAAGGGAAAGAAACAGCTTCGTTAACTTCCTGAAGGGACTGCATTAACTTGTGCTGATCTTACTAAATATACTTTAAAATGCCTTAGATTGCATTTGTCATAGAGGATCTATCTTTCCTTCAATCTAAATTATGACCAGACAAAAGGAGGTATCACCTGGCAGCACTTCTGAAATTGTTACTTCAAGAGAGATCAAAGTGTCCAAGTGATCACACATTTTATTTCAGAAAGTAACACTGTGAGGGTGAGAATGTTAACTACAGCAGGGCCAGACTCACTGAAGATGAAGGAAGAAAATAATTACCCATTATTTATCAGAGAGAGATTTTAAAAAATTATCTTGCTTTATTTTTGTGAGATTAAGTATTAAAGTAGTCATATTGTCATTAGAAAGGATCCATAGTAGAAGCACTGATGTGGCATACATTTCATTGCTCCTTTTTATGTCATTTTTAGGAGGGCAAACTTTACGAGATGGCAATGAAACAGTAATATACACAATTTCAGATCCTGATACTTTGCCCTGCTGAAATGTATCATCATTCAACTTTCAATCTTTTCAGCATAGAGTGCTTCAGTACTCCATAAAGCACACAAAACAAAGACAAGATACAGATATGATGCACTTTTACAAGGAACATGAATGGAGGACATACTGCTGAGTGTAGCTCTTATTTTAGTACAGAGTCATCAATTTCTCTCCATGGTCTTTTCTCAGATACTGATCATTTCCTGCCCACTCCCAATGCTGTTCCTTCATGATTCAGCTGAGTTCAACCACAGGATTTCTTCACAATTCTCTATATGCTTTCCTTGAAAGCTCTTACAGCATTGCCATGAGACAAAATAACATGTCCAAGCTAAAAAAAAGGTCTCTAAGATGCAACATAGCAAATAATGTTTTACATCTAAACAATCATATCATTTTCTGTCATTCTTGGGTGCAATGCAACTTTTTTGCAATTGCTTTTCACTTCAAACTTCATATTTTTTCCTTGTCTTTGATCTTGTTAAGCATGCTTTGATCTCATTAAGCTTCAAAGCCTTTAAGTGGCAAACTCATAAGTGACAAGTACTAGTTGAAATGGAAACAGAAAGAGCAGCACAACCTTTCTCTGTCTCACCTTCCCTCCATGGAGTGTGAGGGTATGGCTGGTTATTGGTCTGTTTTGAGCTCTGCACACATGTGGAAGGGGAAAGACAAAACTTAGAGAGCTTTGGGTTATTAGCCAAAGATGCCAAGAAATCCAAAGGAAAAGGTTTCTCTGCTCCTTCTAGAGGAGAACACAAATGAACATAAATATTGTATTATAAACATACTTGTTCAAGAAATTAATCTGTTGTGTCAGAATATTTTTTTAATTATGAAGATCCGGGATATAAACTGCTATAAGTTTTTTAAATGGAGCTCTTGCTCTTCTGTGCATTGGAAATAAATAGGTATAATCAAAACATCACCAAAAAAACCCAATCTGTAATGAAAGAATACGTAAAGCACAGTGGTTGCTTATCTGCTTGAACTATATGTGGTAAATAGGCAAACAAATTTTGGGAGAAATTTCCTTCCTTCCCAGCTCTTACATCTGGGAGTTCAGCCTCCAGGCAAAAGTTCAAAGCCATGCATCCAACCATTTAAAGCACATTAGTCTGAGAACAAATGAGTCCTGGAAGAGTCCTGTTGAAAAACTTTTCCTAACAGAATAATCTTTAATGCCCTGCGAAACCACATGTAAAAAAAAGCATAAACAATTGGGTTAAGTGTAGAATTTAAATAGCCAAACCAAACCAAAGCATCAATGAGAACAGGAGAAATCACGTAATTCATAAATGGATTGGTAGCTGTAAAGAAGAAGAATGGAGACCAGCAGATGAGAAACACTCCCATTATGATGCCTAAAGTCTTAGCAGCTTTCCTTTCTCTGCAGAATGAAATGCGATGCTTCATTTCAAATTGCATTTTTTTTCTGCTAATTGCATTGATGGATCTTGCCTGCTTCTTGGCTACAGAGTATATTTTCCTATAGATGCACAGCATAACAAATCCAGGGATGTAAAAAGACACTATGGAGGCCACAATACCTGAAGTTTCACTAAAAAGGAGAAAGCATCCTCCTGCACAGTGGACATGATTATAAATCTTTTCTGCCCCTCTCATATTTAGGTCTAGAAAGATCATCCCAAAACCAAAAGCAGCAGGGACCATCCAGCTTATACACACCATGACCACGATGACAAAAGTATTTATCTTTGATTTGTATCTTAAAGGGTCACACACAGAATAGTAACGATCGATGGATATGAAGGAAAGATGGAAGATAGAAGCTGTGCTCAGCATGATGTCCATGCTCGAGTGGATCTTGCAGAAGAACTCCCCAAAATACCAGCAGCGCTCAACAGAGCGCACCATGCTGCAAGGCATGATGAAGAATCCCAGCAGGAAGTCTACCGTAGCCATTGAAATTATCAGGAAATTTGTAGGCGTGTGGAGCTGCTTGAAATGTGATATTGAGATGATAACGGTCAGATTTCCAACCACTGTAGCCAGAATAATGCAAACCATGAAGATGTACATGGAAATACGGACGCTGTTTGACCAGCTGCTCCTTATGCAAGAGCCATTTACGGATTCACAGCACAATTGCATCCTTACTGGGGTCTCAAATCCACGTAGCTATGTAGCACAGGTACTGTTTTTCCCAATTCTAAGGTACATTTACAACTGGTTTTCTACTTTCTAGATAGAAAGAGCTGTAGAGAGGAAAAAAAAAGGGCATTGTAAACATCTTCATTTGGTTGGATGTGTAGGAAATTCACATTTCATTAGTTATGAAGTATAAAAATATTTTGTAATTACATTTAGCAGAATGACACTTTCATCATCTGGCTTCCCTGGAAATGGGAATCTCCTTTGATAAAATAAACTGCATAACAGCTTGTCCTCACACCAGGACGGCAGTGACTCTGAGGGGCCTGCCCTGGGCAGTGCCTTGTCCAGTGGGCAGATGAGAAGCCCTTTTCAATATTTCCTGTTTCTGTTTTCGGTCCTCGTCTTCTCCATCAGTATTAGCTGGAGTACTGTATCTCCACTTTGCTCTTGAAAATCAGTAATTTTAAATTCTGAAGCTCCCTCAGCTTCTTTTTGGATACAGAAGTCTAAAACCTACCAGTCTAAAAGAGAAGATGAGGAGTCCATGCCTGACCTCTCCTCCAGTCCTGCCTTGATAGTGATGACTGGACAGATCAAGTTTTACTGGAAAATCCTTGCAGGCTCTAGCTGTAAGTAGAGATGCAAGGAAAAGATCTCAGAAAAGAAAAAAGCTTTTCTGCCCTTTTGCTGACAAAATAAAATGGAAGAATCTGACTAATCTAAAACATTATCTGCTGTATAAGCAAATGGATTTTTTCTGTTGAACTCTAGTTTTTTTCAGTGCTAGGCATTTAGCACTACTATGATTATTGATTATATTAATCTGTTTTTTAACTAAGGCACAAACATGGAGAGAAACATTTTCAGAACATAGGTTTAGTTTGCATCCAAGGACACAAACACCACTGTCCTCTTGAGTAGGCAGTAGCATGTCCCTTTTGCAAATCACTCTTTTTATGAAAACTTTTAATGAAAGTACTTAAGCACTTGGCAAGCAATATTTATTTTTTAAAAATCTGTCTTTCTTTTAAATAATAGAAAGATAGTGTTATTGTGAAAAATAGAGATCATTAGCATATGTTGTTCAGTAGCACTATCGTTATGGTATAAAATGGTTGTCAGAAAAATACTGACAGCCAATTCAGCCAGTACTGATTTAACCCACTTGCTTTGGGATTTAGTTGCCTCTGGTTATTCTGGATAGAACATAATAAAAAAAAAATTCTTTCCCATATTAAACCAAATGTTATTACAAGCACACCATGGCACTGGAAAGGGAATGAATATAGGCAAAAAACAATAGCTAGCAAGAACTTGACAGCTACAGCTAGCAAACAGCCTGTGTTATACAGATGGATTTTGCAAGTAGGGCCAGGCAGTGGCACCCAAGTGCCAGGAATTAGTTTCACCCAAAATCACTCTCAGGAGTGGGGAACATATGGAGTGTGAGTACATTTATGTACTATTTGGGGTGCTTTTCACTTCCTTTTTTCTGCCTACTAATATTTAACACCATCTCTGCTCTTTTCACCTCAATTTAATTATCACTTCATATACCTTTTCCTTCCATTTTTGTCAGTCTCTTCATGTTTCTTTTCCTGCCTGTCATTCCTTCTTTCACCACATTTACACCCAAGCCAGATGAATATTTATTAACTCAAATTTTCAATTTTCACAATAGAAAGAATTAAACACCAATTTAACTGTATCTACTGGGCATCATTATAAAGACTTTAAGCCCAATAAGATTGTAAATGTGTCACACAGATTTTGAACTTAGTTTGTTCTGTATAAAAGTATAAATAAATTAAATAATTGCGGTAAAACTCTCTATGAAGCCAATCAAAAATAATTAACATACTTGCTCTAGTTTTCCTTTAAGATTTACAAGATTGATAATTTCTCTGTGTTTTGTGATAGAAAAACTTTTTAGACTATAGAAATATTATCTGCCCTGAAAACAGGTTTGCTTAAACCAAAAAAAAAAAAAAAAAAAAAAAAAAACAACAAAAAACCAAAACAGGGATTTTTTTAAAATTCTTTTTTTTAATAAAAGGAAGTAGAAACTCCAGCCAAAGGATGGAGAAAACGGAGATCAAGTGTGTGGCTTTGCATTACATGGAAACTAATTAAATCAAAACACGTGTGGCAAACTGTTCAAGTGAGCTGAACTCTGAAGAAGTTTTCAAGAAGAAAGCAGAATGCTTTCCTTCCATCTATAGTCACAAAGGTTAAAATGTAACAAAATGGAAATACAAAGAAACATGCCCTTAAAAACCTCTTCTCTTACCTTTGTCACTTCATGCTGGGTAGAAGTCTGCTCTTGACACTCATTTGTTTTCTGCTGGTTGAGCGGCACTTCTTCTTTTTAAAGACCATCTCAGAAGGCAGCTGATCCTCTTCACCACCATTACAGTCCTGGGTAACACAAATTTTGAGAAAACAGGCTTTTAATCCACAGCTGGAGGAACCTCCAGGAACCCCTGTGTGTTACTGGGGCGTGCTGGTGTGATGAGCAGCATTCTGGGCCATTTGACTCAGTAGCAGCTGTTGATGTGAATAGTAGCTCAAACTGTTTATTTTGTCACCCACATAGACAGCAAAATTGTGGCTGTAGCTCTCATACTGGTTTAATGGGCCTTATTTATGGGTAAATTGAATTTATTTGAAGTATGTTTACATGTTTGATTAAATGTTACAATCATATTGTGAGTGTACAGTATTATCTAATCAAAGAGCAAAAAACACTATGTAGTCTACCTCCTGTAAGCTTTTAAAATATAGCAAAATACATAAGTATAGGTTGGTTACAGAAGCTTGTAAGATTTCCTTGAAAAGGTATAATGTAGACAGAGTGACACGTTGTGTATCTACCAGCCTAGCTATGATTACTGAACAAACAGGTTTAATCTATCAGCTCACCAGCTAACAGCTATTTGCAAGATACAACTATTGAAAAAGTGTTTTAAGTAAACACCTTCTATTGGCTGTACCAGAGTCACAGACGAGAAGCATCAATTATTTGCTCCACAAAGGATCATGCAGCCTTTTAAAACAGTGATACTGCTGAATGTAAAAAAGTGTTATTGAGATGACCATCAGCTAAAGCCCAGCTAAGCTGGGTGCCTCGAAGGCATATACAACAAGGTGGGTTAAGATACTACTTCTTGCAAATTCTTTTGATGACCTGGGTTAGCTACCTTATTATGTTGTGTGCACAAAAATCAAAATGGGTACATACAACTCAGTTCTTTCTTTTTTTTTTTTTTTTGAGGCTGTTCTCGTATACAGACTGACATTTTGCACTACAAGGTTCTCTTTGCTATAAAAAAAGAGTTTGACAACTAAAAAAGTGCAGAAACAATGATCAGGCTGAGAGAGAGATCACTGGAGAGCGTTGAGGGGATGTGTTTAGGAGAGTAGTCAGGTCCAATTCTTCAGTGCTGGGGAAAAGTGAAAAAGTCGTATTAGGTCCCAAATACCAGTCTGTGAAAGAGGCCTTCATCCTTCTGAGATGCTGTGTGCTGCCTTGGAGCCAGGCACTTCTCTTTGAGGAGTGAAGGTTCAGGCCTTGGTAACTACTGTCTTGACACACATGCATTTTATAGGAAGGTAAAATTTAGGGGAACAAACCCATGTTAACATGACTGTGTACAACTCATTGTTCTAAAGAAGTCTGGCAGCCAGCTCATTATGGGCACTCAGTCCTAGGCCATCCATGCATGCACACAGGGCTCTCCCACCGTGTTCCACGCTCTGTCCCTTGAGTAACACAGGGCCAAAACTCAAGGGCATTTTCTGGAACGGCAGCTCTGCTTCAAGTGTTGGTTCTGGAGGCAGCTCCCTGGCAGCAACCTGCAAACCTCTGGGGGAACCCTAGGGGCTGGGGAGCCTTCCCCTGCCCTGAGCAGGCGTGAACCACAGATCTAGGGGGAGCTGTGAGCATGGGAACGGTGATATTTAACTGTGTGTTGGCTGAAATGAATGTAAAAGCAGGATGTTTTGGTATATCAAGATAATTAAGTAATTAAGCAGGCCAAATTGTCAACTAATTTAGAATGAGAAGGAACACTGTGGTAACAAGCTTTCACTCTGTTGGTGCAGACGCTTCTAACAGACATTTTCTTGTGCCTTAATGCTGATGTGGAAAAAATATTCCAAATATTCATGTCATGAAAATATTTATGTCATGAAAATATTCTCAGACTTGCTCCTTAAAATATCAAAGAGAAACATGCCAAACTCTGTTTGTGTGAAAACTCAAAGCACTTACAAATTGCCAGTGTTTAGCAGTCTTTTGAATCTGTAGTTTAGTAAAGCAGTTATACATCAAAATTCAAAATAAAAACTTTTCTACAAAATTGTTCCTGTGGCTTTTTTTTTTTTCCTGAAGAAAAGCTATATTTCTGCAATAAGTAGCTTCAGAATTCTGGAAAACCAAGAAAGAGAGATGTCGCAATATCTAGAATACTGTGGGTGATCTATTCCCCTTGTTTGTTTGTCTTTAAAACATAAAGTAATTAAAATGGAAAACAGCACAGAAGGGCATGGAAATAGCACTTTTTTCAGACATTAAAACATTTGAAAAATGTGTTGAAAAGTTATCTTGCCCTTCTTACACAAAACTGTGGAAGGAACATTGGAAGTGGGAAAGAACAAAAAAGGACTTGAAAATGAGAACTGTTACTATGAAAAAAATGTCAGGAAAGCACAGGTTTCTTCTGTGATTCATTTAGCTTGCATTTCTGTGGTGAATCAGCAGAAAGTTTCTCATTTTCACACAATTCATTTTAAAAACTGTTTCTCTGTTAGGGGAACCATGGAGGCTGTAAGATGACCTTGTGGCTGAAGAGGAGTTTTGAAAGTGTATGACTCCACTCATCTTGTATGCATTTATTAGGAAAAAAAAAAGAGCACAATTTAAAAAAAAAATCTTCCTAAATTTCCTTTTACGTGCTTGAAATCTAGGAGGAAATGCTCAAATTCCTAACAAGCTAGTAGTACAAAATAATTATTTCTTTATAGGTGTTAAACAAGAAGATCTTGCAACTACTAATCCGAATGCTTCTTCTGCAAACCCGGTGCAGTTCCACTGAAGAGAGTCTGAAATTAGCCCAGATTTGTACCAGAGGAATTTGGACAACAGATGAGATGACTGAGCTGTAAACATTTTCCCACGGTTCCTATTCCTAGTTTTCAGTAGAAAACATCATTTTTCCTTGTCAAGTAAAGCCAGCTGTTTATACAGAGTAAAGCAATGTTTGTGCTCCTTCTGCAAGTATAGTGCTTAGGCTAAGGACTATCAACCCAAACTCCAACATAAATGCAAATCTCTGAAATGCACAGAGGAGTAAGAGATTCCAAGAAAATAATGTTTTAATAGCAAAGCAAAACAAATCCATCCAAAGCCAAGAAACTATCTCTGCACAGGGTGAGGAGTTCTACATATTTGGTAGTTTCAGTAAGTAATGCCATAATGTGGTCCATTGCCTTCACTCTGCAGCAAAAGCTTCTCTCAGGACTCCCGAGGGCAGGAGGAGCCCCTTGCCTCTCACTCCAGCAGGGCAAGTGATCCTTGCAGCTGCTGCACAGAGCAGAGGCACAGCAGGGCAGGTCCCTTGTGCCTTGCCAATGCTTCTCTGCACCCATCAACCCAACAGGAACAAACTGCAGTTACTGGCTGTAACTGCTTTGTTGGTATTTGCTGGCCTCTGAACACCTCCTCCAAAAAGAAGGCAAACACAGAGGAGGGAAGCACCAAACAGTGAAAAGGTCCAATCCCATTCTGCATCCTTATGGCTCTCTAATATCTTCACAGAAAGGAAAGAGCCTTACTCTGAATTCATAGCTGTGTGTGAAAAGAGCTTTGCCCCAGCTATGTTTTTCTTTCAGCCATTGGGAATGAATGGCTTTTTAAATCATTCTTTAAATCATACTTACTGCTGTTGGTGCTATTGCTGCTCACTGCAGAAAGAACTGTGCAGAATAACAACCATTATCTTCAGAGCTAACCGTAGGAGATTCATCTTTGAAAGAAAATTACATCCCAGACTAGCAAGTCAGCAGCTCACCGTATTCTGGACTGCATGCCTCGGAGATGATACGGCACAGGAGTCACTTCCTCATCACCAACCAGCACAGGCTGCAGATACACCATGGAACTGACTCATCCCACACCAATTCTCCCAGCTAAGTGGCTGCATGCTTGGTCTGACTGGTTCACAGCCTGCTGGGAAAATCTCATCAACAGGATGACGTAAATCTTAAATATCCAGAAAAGATAAACATGTAATAGTGGCTTGTGCCACTAGCATATGCAAAGATGAATCAATTTGAAGCAAGCTAAAGCCAGGCTTCTTTTATGAAAATAAGCATTCAAAGTGAAGGAAATGTTTATTGTGGTCAAGGAACACACATTAGATGAAGCTAATAGCACTGAACGGTTTTTAAGATTGCCCAATATTTCACTTCCTCCTTTCAGTTTTGTGTGATGTTGACAAACTTTAACGCTTTCAGTTATCTTTAAAAATTTGAATTGCTTATCCCAGAGTGGATATTTCCCAAAGCTCTAAGCACAATACTTTGACAGTGTCTGATAATAAGACTGATTAAATGATATTGTTTCCTTCTAATGAAAAATTTTGCTAGCTGTTTATTTATGATGCTCAGGTGTTTATATGATATGCTTTGTAGCAGGGACTTAAGAGCTGCTGCTTTCCTATTTACATACTTCTACCGTACCAGAGAACTGTACATGCAGCTCAATGACAGCATCCCCCATCCTCAAACAATACTTTTAGTATTGCTGTGGAACCCAAGAAGGAGCATCCTTCCAGGAAAAAAAGTAACCCCAGAGAAAAGAACTGATCCACTTTGGGTCAGTTTGTGTGTGTCATTTGGTGGGCTGCATTGGTGGAGAGCCAGGCCTTTCAGCTCCTGCTCCCCAGAGGATTCTCTGTGCCTGTAGCAGGACCTGTGGGGCTCAGGCTGCAACGTCTCCCCTGGACATTTGGTGTTGAAATAAGCTTGGGACTTAGGAAAGTATGGCACTGGCAAGGGGGCACAAAGGATGTAAGGCTGAACAAGAAGGACAACTGATGGTGAAATGAAAGTCTTGAAATGTCACATTCTGGTCTGGAAGTGTGTCTACTCTACTGGAAGCCACTGAGAGCTAAAATTGCTAATAAAGATTTATATGTCAATAAATTATGCCCTCTAGCTTGCCTTCTAATGGACTATTCTCTGTTCCTTTCACAAATGCTGGATTTGACTACAGTAGACACATGTTATTTTCCTAGAAATATTGAATCTGACTGTTTCTAGTAGTCCATTTGCAAGCCCAACAGGTGCCAGTGCTAATGCACCATGGGCCATTTTCAAGGGGGCAACATTCCAGGGCCATCTTTTCCTTCTGCAGCCATTTCTTGGTGTAGGAAGCAGTGATGCTGTGCACGAACATCAGCAGTATCATGGCACTGCAGAAGCATCAACACAACTAGTACAGAAATTGCCATGCCAGAGGCTGTACCCTTTCATGCTGACCCTCTGCTCAGGAAGACATGCCTGAGCAGCCCATTTTTTTCACCAGAAAAGGTTTTTTTATCTTGTGCTTTATTTAGAGCAGTATTTCAGTTGAATACCAGGTCACTGAAGAAGAGGTAAGAGTGTACTGAAGTCGATTTGAACTTGATTTATGAGTTGTTATTGAGTTCTTACTGACTAGTTAGCTCCTGCCAATATACAAGACACTTAGAGGGAACAGATGGCAACAGGAGGTTCAGCTGTTTAAATGTTCCTCTACCATCTTGTGTACGTTTTTGTTCATGCAGGTGAGGACTGGTGAAGAGAAAGCATCTCTCTTCTCCTGCCTTCCTTTTTCACCCCCTGTAGATCATTTTGTTCTTATCTGCAGTTCTCCCTTCTACTTGCAAATGTTTGTAAGTCATGAAGATCTAATGATGAGCCTTGGCAAATCAGGGAGGAATACCGGTCACGTCCTTGGCGACAGAAGGGACAACAATCTATAAGAAAAGGCTCAGCAGAAAACAACTGGCATTGTAAAACTCCCTTGGCAAAATACAGGAGTGGTTACATTAAGTGTTACACAACCCTCAAGTGCAAGAGGTTTCTGGTTTTGATTAGTCTAATGCTGAGCTTGGACAAATTCCTGCAAACAGAGGTTAATGTTAACATGAATAAACAACTAAAAGGCCTAGTGTAACACTAAAGATAGTCTCATAAACTCTTCAACAAAATAAATGTTTAAGTCTGCTTCTAGGTAATGATGATTGATTAAACTTAAGCTTTTATATATACACAATCCTCATACGTACAGCCATCTGATACTCTTAAGGTCCAGCTAATTTACACTAGTTATGAAAAGGCCACACATATTTTTTTACTCACACCTGCCAAAAGCTTCCTGCCTTTCAGCCTAGCTACCAGGAAGGACCTCATTATTTATTAATGACCATGTTTTTACAGTTTGCTCTTCCCTCCTGTTAATCAGTGTCAGATATATTTTATTTCTTCTTAGACAAGAATAATTCTTTTTAAATAAATGTTCCCATGAATGAATTACAATGTGTTTTCACCATTTTTTTATGGTAGTTGTTGCAGCCAACTTGGCATAAGAACATCTCTGAGAAAATTGGAGAAGACAACTACTTTACAAGAAGGGGATAGGAAGAAAATAAAGGCTTGTACATTTTTTCATCAATTTTTGTACTCTTTGTCAGCTGGGTGATAAACTAAGGTACTGGGAATGTCACAGGATCACTGCACCTAACTTTTGTCAGGATGAAAGCTGTATCAGTCACTGTCTCTGAATTCTTTGGGTCAGCGTTGATGACTTCCAACCACAACCAAACCCAGTCAAGTTGTGTGGACCCTCCATGCAGAGGAAACTGAAAAAACCCACAGATTATGACTGTTTGAATTCAAAGCTAAATGTAGAACAGCTCTGTTTCTGCAGATGCACAATCAGTAGATGCAAACTGAATGTAACCACCACTGATTTTAGTGATAGTATAGCAAACTCACTGCCCCAATTTGACTTTATTGGACCTCATTGAAAAGAGCATTACGTCAATATTTCTGGCTCCTAGTGGAGACAAAATGAAAGGAAAGGAGAGCTTTAGGTGTTATATAGCAGCACTTAGCCAGAACAGGAATAAATGCTATACGGAAAACTTAGAAAGGTCTCTAAAAAGCATGGGAGAGTGTATCCTAAAGAGTCTATAAGTAACATGGCAATGGCATTGGCCTAGATTTCAGTGTACTTTCTTTGCTCAACTTAATGGAAACTGTCTGGTAGCACTACATTTTGTCTAAGAATTTCATAAATGTTGCAGAATAAAGGTTAGATTTTTTCAAACTCACCCATAAATTTGACAAGAAAGTCTTGCCTGAACTGTCCCCTCTCCCCTCCACAATGAATTTTCCTTAGAGAGCCCTTAACTAGAACTGAATAGACCTTTTTCACTTTACAAAAATCAGTCTCAGTTGGCTGGAAATACATCAAGGTGAATTGCAAAATAGAAAAATAACCATCTTAAAAAAAACTTACCTTAATGTTTCCATGTATTTGACTTCGGTAAGTTCAAGTGTCTCATACTCCTAATGTTCATTTAGAAGTAAATGTTCAAAATTGCTGTTACAAAAGTCATCCATTGATCTTGAAGACTCTCTCAAAGGTATTCAAATTATTTTTTTTTAGTTTTATGATATTATGTTTTGCAATACATAAGCTAGCTGACCAACTGTATGCAAATATTCATTCTCCCATTTTTCTGAAAGGGGATTTCCTAAAGATTGACTGTATTTTTGACATTAAAATCTATCCCTGCTTTGTATACTCCTTGTTAATCTTGCATCCTGACACCATTGCAGCTCCCAGACTATGAGGTTATCAATTAACTTTAACATTGGAAGTAGCAAATGAAGATGGATAGACAAAATTAAAATTATGCAGTTACAATGCATTTCCTATATTGTACATATTTGTAGTAGAAACTCCCTGCTGCCATGAGAATATTTGAACAGAAGGTAGATTATTTCCCTTAAAGCTTTATAGTAATGAGTGGCTACAATAAATATTTTAATACTTTCACAGCTACTTTTTTTTTTCAGACTGAAAGAGAAAATAACATAGTGTTGTCAGTATGCAAAGTTTCTCTTTCACCAATCAGCTGTGTCTGATTCACAGATAAACAATACTTGGCAATGTTGTCATGCTCATCTGTGGCTTCAGTAGGAGATGGTGTTTGTCTACAGTGTTAAAAGGCTAATTTTTGGAAGGTGTACTATAATTATTTCTCTGTTGGGGCTTCATGACATTTCATGGTCCATCACAAGGCACAGAGAAGCATTCCTGTATTAGCTGTGGTAAATCTTATAATAACTGCTGCTCTCTTTATTGACCTATGCAAGTTATTTCTCTTTTTCAACTTTGTTGCCCTGATGGTGGACATTGGCATTGCAAACACCATCTGGATGAAGTGGGGTTCTAATTCAATTTTTGGTTAATTAGAAATTCTGCAGCTCAAATTCAGGTCATTGTCATTCTGTCTGTCACTCACTAAAAGTGCACTGATTCAATGTACCCAGGAATGGTGTCCTATACTGTCAGTAATTCACCCATGATAATGTAAGTTGTTCATATATGCTTAGCTTTGAATTACTTGGCCTAAAAGTCGCATGACCTCTGATTGTACCTCACTGCACCACATTATTTTGTGCATAACTTGAGGTCACGATGACTTAAATATATGTGTAAGGACATGGCTGAAGAGTCCTTCTCTCTTTAAAACTCCAGATTATTAAGATTTTGTTTCTCTATTTTTTCCAAAGGCCTCCTTACTTTAACTCAATATGTAAAATAAAGTACATTAGATTTTACTCAAAGTTTCCCCAAAATTGTCACTAGTTTTACTTAAGGTAGCTGCAAGGTTTGGATCATATTTGTTTAAATGGAGTATTTTTGAAGCCTTGCATCAATAAAATCTATTATGAACTTGTTTTTCTTTCTGTGTGGTTAGAAACACTGTGGACAGGTGGGTCTTGTTTGCTTTGGCCAGCATCAAAGTGTAAGGAAGAAATATTGATATATGAAAAGCATGCTTTTCCAGCTTAGAGAGGGATGGGTCTCATTAAGATACCATCTGTAGTAGCTTTTGGGGTGGGGTCATTGATGTGAATTACTTATAAATTAATTTGACTTTTCTACTCTGGCAGATCTGTCCCAGAGTCAGTAAATACTGCTGCTGTTAAAGATAAATGTCATTTGTTGCATCGGGCATTCATTACCTCTCTGCTTCTCTATTCTGAATGTTTCTGTAATTTGCATCATTTGAAATTTCCTTTTATTACAAAACTTCATATTTCATTATCTGAACTTTGTCTAGACACTTGTGACCACCAGTCAGTGAGGTGAAGATCTGGTTGGTTTTTGCAATTCCTTCAGGGGATCCTCTCCCAAAAGTAGGGTTCATTGTTCTTGTGTATTGAAAGGGTGGAGGTATTCTGAGGCTGTTGCAACAGTCCATGCAACTTCATCCTCCGCTTGTCCAAATTCTTGCTTTGTCCTCAGAAATGGGAAAGAGTTGAATAAACTCCTCAGCGGTTCATCATATGGCACCCTTGGAACCCTCTCAGGGAGAGGAAAGTTGTGCAGCACATCTCAAAAACTGCAGGTGAGCCATTCTTCAAATTTGCTTTTAGTGTAATTTTCAAGGAGTCCTGGACTTCTGTATTCTGCTAATGGATGAGATACAAGAATCCTTCCCTGATATCCTGTATCAGGAATAGCAATATTTATTGTATCCTAACTGTGTCAAGCTCTGACAACCCAAGACAGTCAGCTCTGCATCTACCTGGGAAGTACCCAAAACTTCAGAAATGCCAGCAAGCAATATGTGAGAGATTTTTGTGTTCACTTGTGAGGTGCTGAACAAGGAATCAGCAAGCACAACTTAGAATCCCTGTCTGTTTGGAGTAACTGCTGCCAAGTGGTACAGTTCCCCCACTGAGTGAAAGTTCAAGTGTTTTATTTCCAGCATGAAAACACTCCCAGAGAGAGCCCCTAAGGTTGCATGCTAGGAAGCTGCAGCACAGGGAAAAACAGAAATCCTGTGATTTCAACAACTTCTGGATAACATACGTAGGTGTGTGTGGGGTGGGAAGTCACAGAGTGTTTCTTACATGCCACATTTAGCACAGCTCAGTACTAACCTTGGTGCCGGCTCTAAGAATGGCAGTAGATGCAAAGTGCTAGGGATAAGTGTGGAGACAGGGACCAGTCCAAGGAACATTGGATGCAAACAAAGCTCATTTGCTCCATAACATGATAGGCAGAAATGAGGCCCAGGGCTGCCAAGTTTGATACATCATTGCTAGAAATCCAAAATAAGGCCTATTTCACACACTACAGGATGAAATGTGTTTCAGGTGCTAAAAGATCACCTATTTCATCTATCTTAACAGTTTTGAAGAAATTATCCATATACCCAGGAGAAGGTGTTGGAGTACTGTGTTGCATATGGTAAGTTGGACGCGAAGTGCCCTGGACCCAACACCCATCTGCTATGCACAAAGAGGTGAAAGATCAGAGGGACTGCAGAATTGGATGTGCTTTATCTTATCTTAGCCAGACCCAACACCTGGGTGGGTTGTGGAGGACCGCTTTCTCTAAGATTGCACCCAAGATAATTTCAAATCTGGTTTTCTCTTTATTGTACAGTGCCTTGGTCAGAATGGGGCCAAGGCTCATTGATTATTAAGTAGGCCCTGTTGATTGGGCTGTAAGGCTGAAAAAAGCAGAAACTTAATGATTCTACAAAGTGAAAAACAGGAAGGACCAAAAGGAACAGAAAGGCTTTCTTGGCGAAAATTTATTCTCCAATAAAATGACGAACCACATCTCATAGATTTTGTTATCAGTCTTCTTTCTATTGTAATCCTATCAATCTATATGAAATCTTGGGGGAAACAAAATTTATGATTAAAAGGTTCATGTGACAGATCAGGCATACTGAAAAATAATTGCACTGGCTCAAGCCCTGTTAAAAAGGCACGCACAGCAGGGTGGCCACATCACTTTCTCCCAAATAAGCCCAACTGCCACAGGTGCCGAGGAGAAGTGCAGTATTGCAGAACAGGAATCATACAAGGTAACTGCTATGGCTCAGGAGGAAATTCCCTTCCTGTCTCTGGTGAGTGTGTAACTCCTAAGGAGACGCTTTACAGGGAAATTCGCAGAGGATGTGGCTGGTCCTTCTCATAAAGCCTTCCAAAAAGTGTCACTGTTACAAGCGGTTTCGACGCGCCACGCTTGCTTTTCAAACGGCCGTCACGTAGCACCTAGTGGAAAAGGGAAAGAATGGCACTAATAGTCAACTAACAGAGTGGCAATACTGCATTGTACAGAAAGAATAGGTCTTAGATGCTGAATATTTTGATGCAACACTTTTAAAAACAGTCATGGTAGTGAAAAAAAAACACAGAGTTCTCTCTAGGTCTGCCACAGCCTCCCCATTATAGCCTTCCCACATTTCCTTGGACCCAGAAATCCTTAAACCTTCCTCTGTCTTTGGAAATAAAGACCATTTTCTCCACCTCGTAAGAAGGTGAGAGTGAGAATAACTAATTTGTTACATTCTCTCTACTCATACAAGGTAACAAAAGTTATATGCACGTCTAGGATATATTTGAAATATTTTTTTGATTTGTGGGCCCCAGAACAATTTCCAGATGGAAAAAGATAATTTCAAGCTACTGGCCATATTTAGCTTTTCTTAGTTCCTTTTTATGTATCAATTTGAAATCATTGTTCAGCAACTGTGAACACCCATAACAACTTTTTTCTGCCCCGGTGACAAAAGGTAAGCATGTATTTGTTAAGAAAATACAGCCTACCATTTTAAAATTAGACCACCATCATATTTTTAGCATACCAATAAATTCTGTGATGTGCCTACTTTTACAGAAGTCTCATTCCAAAGCAAGTATGAAGGGTGAATGATGCTTTTCAACTTCCTACTTGGTAAAAAAAATCACTCTTGTTTCCCCTAAAATATTTCAGGTCTTTCTTGCTGTCTTCATTGTCTCTTGTAAGCTGTTAAATACTTCTTTGAAATCAATTAGGATTTCATCTAGCCTATTGCATAAAACTAATCTAAGGTTTATGAATGAAAACATCTTTTGGAAGAAATAAAATATGAACCACCAAATAAAAAAAAATAAACACCACAAATCCCTCAAAAAGCACTTTTAACATTCTTTACTGCATAGAATCTCTGCTCTTACACATGATACTCCTAAGTAATTTTTCTTGTTTGGACAATTTCTCAGAGTATTTTATTTCTTTTTCTCATAAATGACCATTATGAGAAATCTGTAGAAAATAGCTCACTGAAAGCTGTGGTTTCTTCATTTACAATCTGAAGTGGGAAAGCAGATTTGCTGGATTGATTCAATCCCCCTGTTTAAATCTGTCCCCTTGGGTTACGGTCAGCAGAACCAAAGAAAGCAGTTCTTGGACGGGACTTTGCTGCCAGATCAATTTTCAACCCCACAGTGTGAGAAACCTTGAAACAAACAGCTCCAGGGTGTCCCATTACCTCAAACTCCCCAGGGGCCAGCTGCACCCCGCTGTACAGCACTTCTGGGAAGACGTAGCTAGTGCCAAACGTGCCGCTGAGGGAGAACATCTCAAACTTTGTCTGAGCCGTCTCCACAGGCTGCCCACATGTGCTCAGGTTTGTGCTGGGGCACTTGAGCAGAGTGCAGATCTGTGAGGAGGAGGAGGCAGAAAGGCAAAACACCACTGAGCTTTCAGCAACCACAAGCTGGATTTGGTAGCAAGCGAAGTTCCCAGGATACAGTAACGGACAAATGCTTTTAGGTGGTTGTCATGTGGCCACACTCACCTCTAAACATGCAATTACCTGCCAATGGTATTTTATGAGAGAACCGTGAAGCCCATCAAATGCACCCAGGACATAAACTTCATCTCTGCTCTTGTTTGACATCTGGTAGACCAGATGACAGCAAAGGTCTCCTTGGCAAACAGTGTAATTTCCATCCTTGCGCCTGAGTTCTCTGAAAGTGAATATATCCTTCCGGACAGCTCCTGAGAAAGTGTCATTTTCTCCAGGAAACTTCTTGATGGTCGCGGCATACAAACTCCAGTTGATGGCAGGGGGGTAGGTGGGGGAAAGACGGGGGTGTGCACTCAACTCTGCTAGCAGGAGACGTCCCTCCTCGGTGCCACTGTCGTAGTGGTAGGCAGCAGGTCCCTCTGGTGTGAACAGCCCACTGCCTGCCAAGGACACCACCAGCCCCCCGTTAGCCAGCAGCACCACACAGCACGGCTTGGCTGGGGTGCCAGTCACTCCCCACACCACACTGGCATTGCTTTGTAGTGATACTCTGTTCATTCAATACAGTACTAAGAGGTTTTGGGATAATTTTAAAGCACCGAAAAGCTGAACCACCCACCCTAGCGTTAAAACTTAGGTTCATCTAAAAATAAATCATAGATCTCAGTGAGGCATATTGGACAAAGGAGGCAGTGATGGGGAGAGTTATGCTTCACTGAAGGACACACAGGGCTATGGCCTAAACTCAGTCTATTTAGGGCAGGCCAAAATGCTCCTTTTTAGTTTTCACTTTGATTCAGGGAAGAGTAACAGATGCAGCTAAATCCTTTTCTCCGTAAAGAAAAAAAAAGACAGTATGTTATCATCTTATTGCAAAAGTCCCATACCTTCTTAGTGATTTCTCATGTGCAGCTCCTCACAGCACTAACTCCTTCTTCTTCACAGCACAACCAACAAACTCCAACTCCCTTCTCACCCAGCTAACCCACTCTTTTGTAGCACTCTTCTTATTGGACACAGCTGTGGCCTGTTAAGGGCAGGCCTGTTCCTAATCTTTGGTGATTAGTACAGCTGCAACTCCTCAGGGGTGAGATTACCTTCTGCACTTCTCTTACATTCTATCCCCCCGCAGAACTAATTATCTTTTCAGAGCAAAGCAAAACATAATATCTCTAAGTCTTCAGCAGCCACAAGAAAAAAGAGAATGTTTTATTCAGTATACGAGTGGAATTCTCCTTTTGGTTTTACACTACTAGGTTCTGATTAAAACATTTTTTTCTCCATTTAACTGATGATTGAATTTTATACAGAAAATGCTGCCTCTAGATGAGAGACTGAAAATTTAAGTGAAACTTTGTGCTATTTTCTGAAATAAAATTTCACTTTTAAGTTATCAAAACTTAATGCCTATTTTTCTATTTTTAGAAATGTCTAATGTCTTAATGTTTATTTTTTCCTATTTTTACCTTTTTCAGAACATTCAACATTCTTTTACCTGAAGTTGTTTGTTGCATTCAGTACCAAATCTCAAAGATCTTTAGTCCAATTAAAACACTGTTTTTTAGAGACTTCACTATGTTTAAAACTGCCTGCTTCTGAATCTGGGAACAATTTCCCTCTTCCTGAATGCAACTCACCTGTCATTGCCTTGGTGGTGTTGTGAGTATTTGCAGAAAGTAAGTTAACACCCATGCCCATAGCCCAAGCAGAGTGAAATTCAATTGCAGTCAGAAAGGGCAGGACATTCATCCAAGCTGTTGGGAAGAGCACGGTGTCCACCTGCATCTTGCTCACCAGGACCACGGCAGGCTCATAGAAAAGGATGTCAAAGCAAGTGAAAACGCCGAACTTCCCAAAAGGAGTCTCAAAGGTGACAGGTTCTGGCTCTTTTGGATAATCAAACTGAGTTTCACTTCTAAACAGATTGTACTGCAGATGATGAAAATGGCATATTAGAAACTGAAAATAAGGCAAGATTATGAACAGCTTTTGCATCTGAGACAAGCTTTAATACAGAACTGGGAGTGGAGGTACCGAGCTGGCTAGCACAGCTGGTTTGTATCCATCCAGCTGACCCTCCCCCCCACAAAAAATGGGGTGGCTGTGCCCGATCTACCTCCTGACAGCAAGGCCCATCCAGTATTAGCTGCTTAACTCTAAGATCAAGGGCCAAGATGTCCCCTGCGAAAGCACTGTCTAGGTTGGCTACAAATGTATCAAGGAAAAGCTAATGTTTATTGAGTATGGAAAATTCTGTCACTGTTTTCTTAACATTTACTGTCATAAATGTAGCCCTTAAGTGTTTGGCAGCTGGCATGCACTCTGCAGCTGCAGTGCTCCTGAGAATAATTTGCCTGACTGGTCAAGCAATTACTTAGAGTTTTTCTTCTGGCCATAAGATCATCAAATCATCCCGGACTGGTTGTCACTTTATAGTAATGTAAAATTACTGTATAAACTATCTGAAACTGGTGTCAGAGAGCTGAAAAATTAATTGATAATAAATTAGAGGTTGATGCTGAAGCATTTCCTTACCTTATGGTACCGAGCCACCAGTTTGCCCTGTGTGTCAAAGACAACATCCGTATTGTACTGGTACCGACTGTCCCTGGGGCAGCTGAGGTCACTGGAGTTACATGGCTTCTTGTCCCCAATATTTGCAACCACATAGATGGAGTTATTTCTGGCCATGCAGCTGAGTCGTTCCTGTACTGGTGCTGGACCAAATCTATTGCATTTTTAGTGAAGGAAAAAAAAGTCTTATAGAATTTTAAGTGCCCCACGTAAAAGTAATGCATTCAGAATTACTACTCCATTTACTGCCCATCCCCAGATGCTGAAAAAGCAATAGATCAAATCATAGGTTTTGTTCATTTTCTTCTCTGTTCATAGCATCATTTTAAATTGCCAGTCTCTTTTATCTTTAAAAAATGGCCTCCCTGTGCTCTTCTTTCCTGTATCCTTTACAATGTTATTTTCTGTGTGGATAGAATTTCCAGCTAACATGCATACAAAGATGTGAAGAGCTTCACAAAGCAAAGACAAGAATAAATCAGTACAGAGACATAAATCTTAAATAGCTTAAAAAGCAAATTATCAAGCAGCTGTAAGCCCTGATTCAGAAGAAAATTTTAGCCTTTTTAAATAATTGTTGTCTGTATGCCTTTAGTAAAAAGTGGGCACAGCATTTACAGAGCTGAGGACTCCTGAAATCTAGCTCCATAAAGCCTCAAAAGAGAAAATAAAAGGTTAGCTTAGACATGAACTTGGTCTTTTCAGTGTCCCAAGCCGCACACGTTGAGACCACCTCTATGCCTAACACAGCAGGTGTGCAAGTGGCTGGATTTCCAAAAGATATTTCTTTCAGATCTAGATTAATATTTTGTGCAATTTGGTTTAGAAATCACTCGGCCACCTGAACTGAGGACTGAATCAGCTCGTCTGATCCATGCAGCTACATGATAATAAAATAGCTTCCACTTACAGAAGGTTTTCACAAGTGATCTGAATCAATAAATTTGTGCATGTTTTTAAAATAATCATTTTGCCTAAAACATTCTCATTTTTGTCCTTTTGCAAGTAAAACTGTCTCAATGCTTTTACCTGACATATTCCCATTACTATTTAATTAAGAACTCTTTTTGATTCATCTCATTTCTACAGTACTTGTGAATTTTTATAGATTAAAGAATTAGCAGATCTTAGTCATTTAATGTGAGCTGCTCAAGACTCCATGAGATAACAGGCTGAAATCACCAAAACCACTGCAGAAGGAATCACCTTGAGGGGTCAGTGCAAGGTATCCAATTCACCGCTGGATCAGGGATATCCTCCAGGTAGGGGTAGATGGATTCTCTTGTGAATTGCCAGCCATAGATGCCATCTTCAGGAGTCACAATGATGTGGGCACCCTGTCACAACAGGCTCCGTTTAAAGGGCACCCATCAACAGACAAACAGGAGGGTCAGCAGGAGCAGAAAACACTGATGGACAGCCCTCATGGCAGCCCTCGTACCTGCTGGGCAGCTTCCTTGATGGCCCCTTCCAAGACATCCATGTTTCTGTTCATCAGGGCCAAAGCATCGCTGGCAGGAACGGGCTCCTGGGTGGGATGTGGCAGGATGACGGCGTGCTCGTAGACGGCTGCCAGGAAGGTGTCAGAGGCAAGGGCCCGAAGGGCTGCGAGTGCAAACACCACAGCGGGCAGGAGAGCCTGGGAAGGGAGCATGGCTGCAGCCTCCCAGCTCCTGGGTCAGCATGGGGAATATAAACTGGAGAGAAAGAGGAGGAGTAACGACTAATAGGTTTGCTTTGGCAATAATCTTCTGTTGAGTAATCTGAGAGATTTCTGGCAAAAAGTCAAAGAAGCTTTTCTCGGAATTTGATCTTGTTTCCAATATGAAAGGTTTTAAATAAAAAGTAGAACAAAAGGCTAAGAGAGCTTGTCAGAAGCCATGTTAATCTACAAGGGGTTCATTGGAAGGAGCACTTGCACATTTCACTTGCACATCCCTCTCCATGCTTTTGAACCCATCTCAGGGAAAGCCCAGACTCCCCTGGTTAGGACACACTACTCCCTATCACCTTACTGCACATGGCTGCCATCAGTGGAAACTTCAGCCACGACTGAAGACAGCCCACCTGTGTGGAGTGCAGCCCTCTTGCTCCAGGGTGCAGACAATTCAGTGATGTTTATGAGACATGGTCCTGCCATACCTCCTGCTTTTGTCCAATGGCTTATTACAGTTCAAGTGGGTGCCTTGTGAGTGTCCTCCCCACTGGGATCACACTGCAGTATAAACTACCCCCTGAATTGTGCTGACCTCTCTGCCTAGAGCTAACAGACTTGCTTGTTTTGTGAGAAAGAATTTGACAACACATTTTGTTCTTTACGATGAAAAGAAAATGAAGTTTTTGTACAATAAGCAACTTGAAATTACTCATGGAAAGCACCATTTTTTCTCATGGAAATAAATTTTTAGCATAGTATTTTGTAAATAGAATATTGCTACTATAGTTTTAGATGATCCCTAGAAAAACCTTAATTAGGACCTGTGGTACTTTAGTGAGGGTAAAGGAATGTAACCTGACTTGTCATTTACCACATAGAAGAAATTTTATAAAAACCCCTTCTTCCTCCTTGCAAAATCTTCCTATTCCCTATGTAGTGTCACCCAAAAGAATGATCTTTCTCCATCAGCACCAAGGCCTCCTCAGGAGAAGCCAACACTTCATCAAGTCTATGATTCTAAAATGTCATTGTGCTCACAGATGGCTGCAACATCTGTGTTCGGGGCACAGGGCTCCAGAGCAGATAGCACCAAAAGCACAGCAGAGGCACAAGTGCTAGGAAGCCCCATGTCTGGAGCCTGGAAGTCACCCAAGGGGATGTGGCAGGCAGGTAAAGGCAGTGGGCTTTAAAAAGAGGAAGTCTTGCACAAAAGCTGGGAATTCCCCAGGGTAGCTAAAAGATGACACCCATGTAATCACCCTGTCCGGAAAGACTCAGCATCAAAGGCAAGAGAGCGGCCAGCATTGAGCAATTCTGCCTCACAGCAACACAGGGAAGTCACTCAGAAGCCACCACTGTGATGCAGCTGAAAAAACACGTTACTTACCAGATATACCAAAAAATCAGGCATAGTATTGCTTTAGTAACACAGTTTAAGCAACCCTGAGTCCCAGAAGGAAAACAACTTTGGGAAATCTCAGCAGAGACCAGGGTGAACACACTCCTGCTCAAACTCAAGGGCATGAGGTGCTGGGAGACGTAGGTACCCCAGCATGGGTAATACCTGTGCCACCCCAGCTCAGCACAGCACAGGCCGGAGTAGCAGGGACTTTGGGGGCTGCTGCATATCCTAGGGAGGAGCTGCAAGGAAGGCTGGTTGTCTGAGCAGAACCATCAGCACACCCACCGCTCAATAACAAAGCCCCAAAGATCTCTGGTCCCAAAAAATCTCTGTAGGAAGACCGTCATGAATAGGACACACTATTTCTAGATTTTGCTTATTGCAATGTGCTTTCTTATATCTACAGGTCACTCCAGCAGAAATCTTGAAGCTAAAGCTGCATGTGCACAAAAATCACTTGTATCTGGCACCCAAGTTTCTTACCTTCTGTGGTTCTGACTCAGCAGTCAGGTAACGAAAGGGTTTTTTCTGCACTACCCTCGAAGAAGTGTTTATTGTTATCGGTGGTTACACGCAGCCTTGTTTTTATACAGAGGGAGTTGGTATGTGGGTGACGGGTGGACTTGCACAGGATTACTTTCTGTATTCTTGACTCACTTCTCACAATAACACATTTCACAATGATAAGTGTTATGCAATCTCTGCAGCAAAAAGAATTCAGTGTCATTATGGCTTCTGCCAGTCTTCTGTAGGAAAATACTCAACATACCTTAACCAAACCACAATGGCTTGAACAAAATCCTGGATTCAAGATACTCACCACATTCAGGGCTGGGATCCTACATCACCTGCACACACATTCCATTATCCAGAGGACTGGTATCAGCAGTGAACAAACCTGAAGAAGCCACCTCTCAGCTTTGAGACTGGCCACACACTCCGGCTGAATCCTTTCTGCAAGGTGAGACCTTCCCAGGTGCCATAACTTCTCTTAAATCCAGATCCTTTCTTTGGGAGAGAGTTGTGCTATCACCCAGGTTCCCTGGGGACAAGTACAGTGTCTGCAGAGTTTGTACCCATGGGAAGAGGACCACACTGGATAAACCCTTGCTGGACTGAGATCAGTCTGTGGTCACACAGTAACTGACTCAAACAGTGAACAATGTTTTAAGACAGTGTGGCTTTAGCAGCAATAATGTTGAGCTTCCATGAATCAGAGCACATTGTCTGGGGCTTTTGATAAACATGTCATTATGTGAGACGTGTCACTGTTACATCACATGTGACTATTTACATTTGGAAACAAAATGGTCATATGGCACACAGCAGCGGTAATCAGTGCTGGAGTTTGGAGAATATTTGAACTCCCATTGTCTCACCAGCTCCAGAATATGGGATTGAGGACCTTGAAAGGATCATGGTAAAAATCTTGGATGGGTAAAAAAATGGCTAGATGACACTGAGTTGGGTGTAAGTGCTGATCTGTGTAAGGATAGGAAGGGTCTACAGTGAGAGCTGGACAGACTTGACCAATGGACTAAGGACAATTGCAGGAGGTTCAAGAAAGGGAGGTGCCAGATCCTACCCTTGGGTCACAGCAACCCCAGGCAGTGCTACAGGCTGGGAGAGGAGCGGCTAAAGAGCTGTTTGGCAGAAATGGACATGGGAGCGCTGGCTGACAGCTGGCTCAGTATGAGCCACCAGTGTGCCCAGGTGGGCAAGAAGATCAATGGCATCTGGGCCTGTATCAACAACAGTGCGGCCAGCAGGACAAGGGAAGTGATCACCCACTGTACTTAGCACTGGTGAGGCTGCACTTTGGTGCTGTGTTTCATTCTGGAACTCTAACAAGGGCATTGAAGTGATGGAGCCTGTCCAGAGAAGGGCAACAAGGCTCCTGAAAGGTCTAGAAAACATGCATTATGAGGAACAGCTGAGGAAGCTGGATTTGTTTAGCCTAGAGAAGAGGAAGCTCACGGGAGACTTCATCACTATAACTCCCTGAAAGGAGTTTGCAGTGAGGTGAGGGCCAGTCTCTCCTGCTGTGCCTGCAATGAGAGGACTAGAGGTAATGGCCTTAAACTGGGACAGAGGAGATTCAGGTTAGACATTAGAAAAGAATTTTTTCACTGTACAGTTGGTCAGGCATTGGAATAAGTTGTGCAGGGAAGTGGTTGAGCCCCAGACATGTTTAAGAGGGGTCTGGATATGGCACTTCATGATGGTTTAATGGTTTAGGAGTTACAGTGGCGGTGCCAAGTTTACAGCTGGACTGGATGATCTCAAAGGTCTCTTCCAACCCTGAAAATTCTATTATTCTATCATGAGACCAGCAATGGTAGCAATGTGGGGAAAAGGAAGGAGAAATTACACAAACAGAGATCTCTGACCACTCTTAAAGGACACAGCCCCAGAACATGCACATCTTTATACACTGATGTGCTGGAAGAAGGCCACTAAGGTCCAGCAGCATCAACAAAACACAGGTCACTGGGGAGAAGAGAAAACAAAAATGTGAACAGTGCCATCTCACCGGGACTAGATGGTCTGAAACAAAACTATAAATCCCCAAATTCCTACAGAAAATTCACCTGCAGGGCAGCACCACCCATCATTAGCAAGGAGAAAAAGGGAAAAGCTTATTTCACATCCATTGGTGTTACATGACCAGAAGGAAGCAGAGAAGATGGGAGGGAGGAGCTGCTATGAGATACCAGGTCACTCAGTGAGTTCTTTACTGGTTGCAGTAAAAATTCTGTCACTGAATAGCATCCAGTGCAGTCAGGAGGCGTCATCAAGCTGTTTTTCAGAACTGACAACCAGAATAATTTGAGGTTTCAATTCCAAGTTTTATTTCAACAGAGGTTTCATACAAATAATGATTCAAATCATGTTCTGACCAAAAAGTGGTGGCACATTTTGTTTCAGGAGGAGCTCTTTGACTGCAGTCCTCATTCAGCTTCCATGATGCACTCTGTTGCCATTTCCTACATGACAGGCACCAATGGCATAAAGGATATAAAACCAAAGCAACACAAATAGGGGGAAAAAAGGTCTAATTGTGGTAAAAGAGTAGACTGGCATAAGTCAGCACAAGCCATATTCCAGAGACAAAGAAATATTGAGCATATGTATAGACCTGCCACAAATCACATCTTTCACTGCTTTATTTACTGGTCCCATAATAATCTGCAATGAAAAAATATGCAATTGCTGTTTTAATAAGAATGTTTAGTCATGTAGTCTGGACTACAATTCAGGCTTTCTGATGATTAGAAAAATAAAAATCCAACAAACAGAGAAAAACAACTGCTGTTTTGAACAATAAAATATTAGCAATCTTGACATAGAAATAGATTCTTCTCAAAAAATGGTAGTAATAACACAATATTTCCACATTATTGTTAAACAAAACACATTGATGAGTTTTTGCAACTGGAAATGAGAAACATAATCAGGATGGTTGTTGTAGATGATGCTGTATCCCATTTGGACATAACAGTGTAGAGCTTCAATTACAGAAATATCACGGGGAGGCATGTTGGTTGTGAGTCTTGTTTCAGATGATCCCTTTCACACAACCGTCTAAATAGCATTACAGTAATGACTGATTAAGTTGGGGTTGTTTTTTTACTTATCAAGCATCCATCATTCAGGACATGACTGATAAATGTGAAACAAGGAGTTTATTAGAAGAGTACCCATATGAACACACCAAGAGCTCAGAAAAATGTGACAAAACAGGAAGAAGATACATCACACCATATCTCTCACTGAAACTAATGATTAAATTAAAATGTGTTTAATAGGTCTGATTAATCACTATGAGCAAATTCACTGTGACTGCTTTGAGACAGTTTATTCCATTGCTGTCCTGCAGAGGGCTTAGCAGGACACAGCTACAGGCTGTCTTAAAAATTTCTTCATTCTAGTATCTTCATATTTCTCAATTCCTGTGCTATGTCTCAGTATGTGCAGCTTGCTTCTGAGTTTCTCTAGACCACAGAAATTGCATTAACATCTCACTGTACGCAAGATGTCATGCACCCAGTAGGCCAGCAGCAGAACTGTCCCTTGAGTTTATCCCAGTGTCTCTCCCAGTCACTTCTGTTTAGCTGGGCATCACTTTCCAACAGCCTTCCACCAGAAAATACTAATCTGGATAGAATTTTTCATCGGCATGTAAGTAACTCATTGCCTGTCTCTCGCTAGCCTGAAGCAAAAGAGCAGGCTAGTTCACCAGGTGCAGTAGCATGCCTGCTGCTCTGCACATCTTTCTGTACACAGGAAGCTGCTGTGTATTGAGAGGCCTTCATTTTAATCTTCAACTCACTTCAAAACTATTTGTTCCAATGACATTTTCCATTTTTTGACTTTTTAGTATCTGCAGTATTCTCATTTGAAAAAGGCTATCTGAGCACTGGGAATCAGAACAGGCTGGCTGCTTTCAGCTACAGCAGACTGTCACTGTAGGGCTGGTTCAGAAAATACAGACACGCTGATGAATGCAGATACCACAGAGTTCTCTCACAGAGTAGTGCTGACTGAGGCTTTCAATCATTAGGAACTTTGATTTTTATCTGGTGATTTTCATTCCTAAGTATTTCTCTACACCCATTCCTAGATCCAGCATGCTCATTCAGGAGCCTGAAATACAACCTTTTAAAGGCTGCAGGAGAGATCTCAGTGATACTTGAACTAATGCAGCTTGGAAGCCTCCCTCCCTCTCTGCCTCACTTTTTTACCAAATGGAATATAGGCTGAGGCACATTAAGCACAATCAGACATCAGTGTGAAGAAGGAAGCAGCAAGTGCTCCCTTGTTTAGCACGAGTGAGAACATCAGCCAGAAAGGTGACTGCCCTGCCAGGGCTGAGCAGAAATATTTACAAGCGCAGTGCCAGGGGAATGCCCCGCAGAATTCCAGTCCCACTGCCGGCACAAGTGCAGTGGAGTTATCCCTGTTTGCCTCGGTACCAGCAGGCACCGCTCCCCATTTCCTGCGGAGCTGGGAGCTCGCCCAGGAGCAAGGAACTGACACCAGGCAAACAAACAAATCCACCGAATAAACTGAAGAAAAGTGCAGCGATCGGGGCTCTCCGTGCCTGCGGACACTGTAAGGGGAAACTTAGCTAGAGGATCCGCCTACTTTCCACAGCCAATGCACCCTTCCCACCCCTGTACAGCACCCGTTCCCATCGCTGCCACCGCCTGATGGTGGGGGCTACCTGAGGATTGACTTTGCGAAGCAGGATGCAATGTGCTGCTAAATCAGCTTAGCTGTAGAGGGAGTCTGCCGTCAGACTGTGCTCCGGCTTCTTTTCTTGAGCTTAGCGAGAGGAGAGCGTGAGGAAGACAAGTGCGCACTCCAAGGGTTTAGCCTGCCTGGAGGAGGCTGTGTGAAAGGGCACTCGGCAGCCACGCAATCCCTGCCGAGCGCTGAGCACACGTGAGCAGGAGTCGGGAAGTCAGAAGGCGCTCACTTCTGCCAGCAGCACGTAGTTTTGTTACTTGTGCCCTAACAGGACAGCTGCTCCCAGGGCGCGGGTACAAAATTAAAGATACAGTGCTGTGCCTCCCCGAACAATAGAATGTTTCCCATAACTTCCACTACATGGATTGTAGAGGCATCCAGTTGGATACTTTTACAGAATACAATCTAAGACATTCCCTTGTCAGAAAAAACAACAAACAAACAAACAAACAAACAATACCCAAACTCCTGCAAGTCTATTTTTAATGCTGTTAGATTAAATGTAATGCTTGTACTTCAAAGCAAACCTGCACAACAAGCAACAGAATTGGGCACAGATAGAAATCTTAGCTGGCAGTCACAAAGTAATCCAGTCCACCTGCCTAAGAAACACAGTCTGCAGGGCCCACATCCTCACACGTGCCAGCCTGTCCCAGCTGCACCAGCTGTTCATTCCCCTTACCCAACACCTGCTGGCGCAGTCCCGGCTCTCCCTAGCACCGGCAGGAGCAACCATTCCATGGGAACACAGACATGCTCCTGAGAAATTGCTTGTTTTGAGCATTTGTGACACAAACTGTTGTCTACAATTCTGTGCTAGGGAGATTTTCCACATCCTAAAAATGTGGCCAGAAAGATTAAAAGTAGACTTATCCAACTGTGAGTTAGGCCATGGTATGATAACACACTGCAGTGTGCTGAGCTGAATAACTGTTCCTTGAAGGAACATATTTTTGAGACTATTTTTCCTTTTCCAAGGAAATTAAAATTTTCAAAGGTTCTGGTAATCTCTTGTTTACAAAAGTGGCTGTTCAGAAATGGGGTGGGAACAGTGCTGTGGAAATGGCTTTGAATATTCCAACAAAAATTTCGAATAATTAAAAATTCTTTTTCATTGGGGCACAACCCACTGAATCGTACACCAGTAAAGTCAGAAGAATTTATTTTCTGTTGTTCCCAGTGTTTCTATTGTTCACAGGCCAAGCCTATGCCAACCAAATCTACCATATAAAAATTCATCCACAACATTCCAGCAATGTATTGATTTTTGCTTAAAAATCAAGTCAATAAATCAAAGTGCAGTAACTATGCCATTAGATAAGGCAACTAGAAAAATAGAATGTCATTTTAATTATGAATATTACTATTAATTACCATTATTTGTGACTAATTAGCATTACAGAAACAAGCAGATGAAAGCTTGAAGGATCTGCAGTGAAATCATGCTGAAGCTTGATCCGTGGATGGAGGGTCCTTTTCATACCACCTCCCAAAGAGTGTTACACTCAAAACTGGCTTTGATGTAGTATTCAGATTTATCAGACGTCCATCAGCCAGCACCTGGTTATGAAAAAGCAAAATAAGCAGGAGCATCATCAAAGCAGTACTATTGTATGGCAAACACAAAATCATACATTCAGTAATGTTGATCTAGTTGAGAGAGCTCCAATCTCAACTGGAGCTAGCAGGAAGGCTGAGAAAAACTACATTTCTGTTTTGAGGGAGATCTTGTTCTAGAGGATTTGGGGAACAAGGCAGAAGAGAATTGTCTGTTACTGTTTGAATACAACCAGGAAAATCAGGCAGAAATAATGCTGCCTTGAACTGAAGGCAGAGGACAGAGGACTGGTAACAACTAGGTTGCTCTTGCAGTGGCTTTTTGACCACTGATGTCTGACAAATCACAAGGGTATCCCGTTACCTTGAACTCCCCAGGGGCCAGCTGCACCCCGCTGTACAGGACTTCTGGGAAGATGTAGCTGGTGCCAAACGTGCCACTGAGGGAGAACATCTCAAACTTGGTCTGAGCCATCTCCACGGGCTGCCCACATGTGCTCAGGTTTGTGCTGGGACACTTGAGCAGAGTGCAGATCTGTGGGGAGGAGGAGACAACAATGTAAGCAGGATGGTAATACTGGTGCCTTGTGTCATCAAAGCTAATGTGCATCAGAGCAGGTGATAGTCACAGGATCTTCTTCATAATTCTTGGGTGACTCCTTTTCAGTTGTAGCTTATTTTTTTACCCCTTGATCTGATTGGGTGTATTCCAGACCTTAGTCTTATAATTTTACAAATAAACTGTCTTAGTCTTATAATTTTATAAATAAATTGGTTTTGACATAAGTGCAGCCAAAGCACCTTATTTCATCTCTGAAGCCCGATTCTGTCCCTTTCATTAACTCTTTCAATCGACAATTGTCTTATTTGAAGGTTTCTTTCCCACATGTCTTAGTAAGATGAGTTTGTGAATGGAAATTTTAGGCAAACAAAAAAAAGTCTTCCACATAGGTACATTGTACAAGTGCACATCCAGGTCCCCTTACTGCTAATTGTGTATGTTGCTAATGACACTTTATTAGATGGCCTGGTAGTCCTTGGGAGGTCTGAATTTGATGTTCCCCGTCCAAATCCTAGTTAATATAGGCCAAGGAGATGAAGTTAGCATCTTTTGTTACAGTTTTGTTTTAGTAGTTGAAGCACAGTAAAGTAGGAATAACGTTTCCCTTTTGTCTTGAGAGTTAATTATCCAGCTGATAAGTGTTTATTGTCTTCATGCGGAAATATGAAATAGGGCTAGCACTCATCTGATTCAGGAATGATTTGAAGGATGTTGTCTGGTTTTGCTGATAGGTGATGGAGTTTTTCTACATGTCTGGTATTGGGGATAGAAGCACATTTGCAAAAAATCAGAAGTATTATTCATCAGCAAATATGGTTTTGTGTTGAAATGCAAATAAGAGAAATAAGGAAAATATTCCGAGGAAATGAAAAAAAATATTGAGGGGGAAAATGAAGAGTAGAAATTCCTGTATTCTGCGGAACTTTCATTTCTGGCAGAGAGTATCTGGCAACTTCCACAACCACTGAAATAAATTTTACAACCAAGCTCACCAAGAACTGAATTTATTCAAGTTACCTTCCTGGTATTAGATGAGCTGTTTGCTGGATAACACCTCCCCTCATATCCCAGAGTCTGTACCAGCTGGTACAAAATAGTGATGCTGACAGACAGAAGTAACTAAAAAAAAGTATAATCTGCTGGCACAATAACTTAATTATGAAGGCAAAGGATGTTTTCAAATATGGCTTTAAGCAAATTCAACCAGGATGTAGCTCACTGTCTTTCCAAATATTTGATTAAAAGAGAGGAAGAGAGGATATTTCCACTAAAAGTCGTAAGCCATTTAAGTAAGCTTCATTGCTATGATTTGGATAGTGACCAAAAAATTAACATCTCTGTGATCCTAACTTATCAGAGCATCTCATAAAGATAGCTATGATCAACTGATTTTTAACAGCAACTCTTTGATGAAAATACAGTGAGACCACATCTGGAGTACTCGGCCCAGGCTCCTCTTTCTTTCCAGCACAAGAAAGAAAAGGAGCTACTGGAGAGTGTCCAGCTGAGGCCACAAAGATGATTAGGAATGAGGAGCTTCTCTCTTATGAGCAAAGACTGTGAGAGCTGGGCCTGTTAAGTCTAGAGAGGAGTGAGAGATGTCTCATAAACACATACAAATATCTCAAAGGTGTGTGCCAAGAAGATGGTGCCAGGCTTTTCTCAGTGGTGCCCAGCAACAGGAAGAGGAGCAATAGCCATAAAAACACAAGAAGTTTCACCTCAACATGAGGAAGAAGAACTTTTTTACATTTAGGGTGGCAGAGCATCAGGACAGGCTGCCGAGGGAGTAAGGGGGGAGAGAATGTAAGAAAATAGTGCAGAAGGTAATCTCACCCCTGAGGAGTTGCAGCTGTACTAATCACCAAAGATTAGAAACAGGCCTGCCTGTAATAGGCCACAGCTGTGTCCAATAAGAACACGAGTACTACAAAAGAGTGGGTTAGCTGGGTGAGAAGGGAGTTGGAGTTTGTTGGTTGTGCTGTGAGGAGATGTCCATGAGAAATCACCAAGAAGGTATGGGACTTTTGCAATAAGATGATAACAAGGGAGGTCTTGGATACTCCCTCTCTGGACACTCAAAAGCCACCCTGATGTGTTTCTGTGTAATCTGCTCTAGGTGACCTTGCCTGGGCAGAGGGATTGGACTATGTGATCTTCAGATGTCCCTTTCAATCCCAAGTATTCTGTGATACAGAGGAGATTCAGAATGCTTACTGCAGATATGCACAGAAGAGAACCTAAATTTAGCTAATATTACATACCCCAAAAATAATGAGTGCACTCTGGGCATTTAGAAGGGGTTTAGAGACCTCTCTACTGCATTTGTTGGATTTGAAGGCAAATAGGCTTGGAAGTTTTAGCAACTTCTTTCCATTACTAACAAAAGGTGCACTAGGACTCCAGCATAGAAGAGAGTCATTGTCTTCTCTTTTTCCACCACAGAGCTTAAGGTTTCTCCCTGTAAATAAGCTTCCTAAATAACCCCTCCAAAGAATTACCTGCAGATAGTACTGTCCTTCAAAAACATGAAGGCCATCAAAAGCACCCAGCACATAAACTTCATCATCTCTTTTCTCTGCCATCTTGTAGCTCAAGTGACAGCAGAGGTCTTTTTGGCAGACAGTGAGATTCCCCCCAGGCTTAGTGAGGTCTGTGAAAGTGAAGGGATCTTCAAAGATGATTCCTGTGAATTCATGGTCATTCTGTGAGAATCTTTCAACACTCAAAGCATATGAGTTCCAGCTGACAGCAGGTGGGGAGGCAGGAGAAAGACGAGGGTGTGCATTTAATTCAGCAATGAGGAGGTGACCATCTTCAGTTTTCATGTTGTAGGAGTATGTTTTGGCTCCAGCTGGTGCATAAATGCCACTCCCTGAGGAGAGCACAATAGTCAGTCCAAGAAGAATTTAAAAAACCATGTTGTCCTTCTAATTGTCTCTACTGATAGCTTATCCACTATTCTACACAGATTACAGTAATTTTAGTCTCAACAAAGGTGACCATTAGCAACTCAGTACATGGAGCTCATAGAATATTGGCAAAGAATAGCATTTATTCCCCTAGATAATGTCTGCTCAGTGTAGCCAAAGGCAGAGGATGTCTGGTTTTTTATGTTATTTTAGGATTATATTTATGGCCTAGTCAGTTCTCTTTTCCCCTGTGTGCAATAGAGCTGATAATTCCTTTTTTCTCAGCTGATTGATGTGAAAGGACCAGCTACTGACTGAGACAATCCAAAACACAACACAGGCAAGTATCACAGGCCTGCCCATGAACAGGAGATATAGCAACTGTCCAGCCCCCTTTACACTGACTGAGACCTCCTCCTGTCATGGGGGATTCACATCTGACCAGCACCAAGCAACAGAGGGAAATCAAAGGTCTGTCATACCCATCACTGCAGAAGCCTGACAGGCATTTCAAATGAAAAGCCCCAAAACAATACTCTGGTTGCACAGCTCAGTGAAGATACTAGTCTAATTGAAATATACTATTCCATAAATTGAGGTCTAAAAAAAAAACCAATGCTACATTTTAAAATGAAGATGTGGGCTTCTTAGCAGTGTTACTACAACTGGCCTGAACATGTGTTTTTAATGGTTTTCTGAAGCAGTGTTAAATACAGCTATAAAAATAAATATCTCATTTGGCAGAATAAATGTAGCCACATTTCTGGTTTACCAGTATATTTACAGTTTGGCATTCAATCATAGACTTATAAGTGGAGAGGAAAAGAGCCTTAAAAAACACCAAAATTTCTGTTCAGGTATAAGGGCAGTGACCTACTACTTATTTAGAGCCGTTAAAAGAAAAGATAATCCTAAGAAGCTAGAGAAAATAAAACACTACAAGTTTTGTTGAGTCTTTATAAAACCAACAGGAACAGGATTTATCAGCCTTAAAATTTGGTGACTAGATGCTTCAACTTCCAGAGAAATAAATTATAGTCCTTGGCAAAATCACTTTGTAGAAAGGGGAATAAGAGATTTGTGGTTATAAAGATTCTTCCACAGAGTGAAAATGAAGTTACCTGTCATTTCCATGCTGGTGTTGTGAGTATTGGCAGCTAAGACGTTGACACCCATGCCCATAGCCCAGGCAGAGTGAAACTCAATTGCAGTCAGAAAGGGCAGGACATTCATCCAAGCTGTTGGGAAGAGCACGGTGTCCACCTGCATCTTGCTCACCAGGACCACGGCAGGCTCATAGAAAAGGATGTCAAAGCAAGTGAAAATGCCGAACTTCCCAAAAGGAGTCTCAAAGGTGACAGCTTCTGGCTCTTTTGGATAATCAAACTGAGTTTCTCCTAGAAAGAGATTATACTGTAGGGGAAGGAAAATATAGAAACCAGTTAGAGGCACTTACTAACCATGTGTCTTGGAGTCATTCCCTAAAGCTGTTCAGAATGACTAGAGAAAATTTTTGACCTGTGTTGGAAGCCCTCACAGGTAGGAAATCAGGCTAAAATTATATGATCATCATACCCAAAATATGGAACACATATTACATACTGCCCTGGGATCTAGCTAGGAAAGCAGCCAGCTGCCTTCAGGTCTATTGGAGTCATCTGCATAACAATAATCTATCCACTCCCCCCACCTAGTTTATATTTCTGGCAACCCAAATGCAACCAGAAGAGAAATAGTAATGTAAGGGAAGCATGGGGGATCTGGTGCCAAGAGACAAAACCGGTGACTTTTGTGTGGAAATACCCAGAAACACTGGAAGTACAGAGCACCAGCATGAAGCACAGGACAGTATTTGGGACACTGCAGAGTAGAAGACAAAGGCTGTACTGATGGGGGAAAGGCAGATGATCTCAGCCAACAGAAAAATGGAAGTTTGTGACATCCTCAGCTTTCCAACATTTTCCTTCTTCCTTCACATACATATTTATCAAGAGTCCTTTATAAATGTCCAGGTGGTCTGAAAGTAAATATGGACACCATGCCAGAAAAGAAGTTCAAGTTTACTTAACTTGTAATTCAGCACCTGGGCCATAGCAGGCTGGGGAACAGACTTGCTTTTATCAGTGTTTCATTCACCCAGTTTGCTCACAAATAGATATCTTGGCATCTTTTCTCTAAACAACTAGATGAAATACTGGGCCCAAAGTGTATGAAATAAACTCACTTCACTCTACCCACACTGGCATGCTATCTGGCACATGATTCATAAACAGCTTTGATGGAACTGGCAGGTATGCATATAATACTGAAAGAGGAACTTCCATTTGGTGCAAATGACCCAATACCCTCATCTCTTTTTATACCCATCTGGCATTTTCACTTGCTTTACTATGTCCAAACAATTCCCATTGTGCAAAAACTGTGCCAAAACAGCATCAGAAAAAAAGGTCCTGCCTCTCTGAAGTCAGACTGCTCATCTACGATGAAATGGACATGAACATTGAAATCCTGGAACATGAAGTGGTAGTCTGGTGAAAAGCTGGCACTGAAAACTGAAGCTTCTCAAGCAGCAGAATTTACAGGAGTAGCAAGCTAATGAACTGAGGAAGTCTACCAAAACCATATGCCACTAAATTGCAGCAGAACAATCATTTTTCATTCCAGTCTGTTTTGAGAAACATGACAGCAAATGCAAATTTGGCATCGACGCTTCATACCAAGAGAGATATTCTTTTAAATTATAAAGAAAAACAAAACTCTGACAGTTGACAATGACTGGCATCTAATTCTCTTCCCAAACCTAGACATTTTGGAAGTAGGGGAAAATTAATTTCGGTCTCTCCAAGGCCAGTTTACCTTATGGTAGCGAGCCACCAGTTTCCCCTGTGCATCAAAGACAACATCGGTATTGTAGTGGTAGCGACCGTCCCTGGGGCACTTGGGATCACTGGAGTCACATGGCTTCTTGTCCCCAATATTTGCAACCACATAGATGGAGTTATTTCTGGCCATGCAGCTGAGTCGTTCCTGCACTGGTGCTGGACCAAATCTAATGTATTTTAGGGAAGGAGAAAAACAAAATTAACAAATCCTGTGCTGTCAGTGGTGTCTATTTCCACAGTACTTGAGGTCACACCAGCAGCATCTCCAACCCTGCAGCCATGGCAGAGTAGGCAGATACACTGAGTTGCTGCAGTGCTTCCTCAGATTGCTTCCTGCACCTTGGGGTAGGCCCTGGAGACCTCTCTTTGGCCTCTGCAGAGTCATGCCTGCCAGTCTCTTTCAGCACCTGGAACATGCTCTGCAGTAAACAGATAATCCTCTGAAAGGCTAGGACAACGATCTTTGGGCAGAGGAAGACACTAGCTTGGTGTCATACAAGCAAATATTTTAGCATCAGGCATACTGACACCTGAGGGCTGCAGCTATGGGCCCTTAGCACGCTAAGCAGGGTTGAGCTGTGGGATAATGCAGGTGATATGGTCAAGGCAATTCAGCGTTCATTTCCTCCCATAGACAGGCGCACACAAACCTGTAACCATGGCATGAAGAGCAGTGGGCTATTAATTTTGAGATATGACAGTGTCCATGTGCCAGAAACTAGCAGCACCTCTGAAGCATCCATGCCAGGCCATAAAGAGAGCAGCCATTCATTCCCCTTTGCAGTGTGGCAATGCCTATGGCTTTGCAAGGTGTGCGTGGGCCACACAAGGAGGACCTCCATGCAAGATACACACACAGCACCAGGAATGTGGCATGCCAGACATTGATGGCAAATGTTATATTCCCAAAAGCTGCTAGGGAAACCCCTGATTTGGAACAGTGAGGAGGCACTCGGATCACCTCTGCTAAACCTGTGTGATGCACTAGAATAAAGACCTGCTTAGACACGCTGCCACCCCACACCCCACCTTCAATGAAAGACTGCATGCTTTAGCTACTTATATCTCAGCAAAAAGTTGCACACCCTGTGCAACTGTGACTCTTCTTCTTGGAAGCACTGAATTATTATTTCCTCACAGGTACAATAACCTGCTCCTCATCAAGGAGGTGCAGAAAGCCATGGTGAAAAGGGCAGACCATGGCTGTAATTCCGTTGCTGAACACGTATTGCATGCTGTAGGAGTCTAAATTCCCGTCCTCAGCTATAACTTAGTTTGTCACTGCTGAAACATGCTGCTTGAATGACAGATCATGTTCTACAGCACAGAGACTCTAGCAATTCAGACTTTATCTTACTTTAACTGTGGAAAACCAAGATTAAAAGTTCCTGGGTTTTTATGATTTAGAAGTTTGGACTTTAATTACTGACATCGTCATGTCTTATTATCTGCTCAGAGACTACTTCCTGGCTGTCCACAAAAATGATTTGTGTGCTTTTGTTTCAACATGTCATTTGTAAAAGACAAACAAACCAAAAAGTCAAAGAAATACTACTGTTAATAATTTACAGTTGGTTCTATTCAAAATAGTATGGAAAAATTGAAAGCAGAACAAGAAGCAGGATATCTTCTGGCATCAAAAGAAGAGATTTCCTCAACTTTTAGTAACCCAAATTCTGTATGTTGTTTGAATTTCTATTTAAAGTGTTTAATTAAAAAAAAAACAAACCTAATGTTTCCCTCATCAATTAGTCATGGACATGGTATATATTTAACCATTTAACTACCTTCATAATTAATTAATTTTAATTAAAACTTATGTCAGAGATGTTAGCAGTTAGCAGTAATTTAATGTGAGCTGCTCAAGACTCCATGAGATAACAGGCTGAAATCACCAAAACCACTGCAGAAGGAATCACCTTGAGGGGTCAGTGCAAGGTATCCAATTCACCGCTGGATCAGGGATATCCTCCAGGTAGGGGTAGATGGATTCTCTTGTGAATTGCCAGCCATAGATGCCATCTTCAGGAGTCACAATGATGTGGGCACCCTGTCACAACAGGCTCCGTTTAAAGGGCACCCATCAACAGACAACCAGGAGGGTCAGCAGGAGCAGAAAACACTGATGGACAGCCCTCATGGCAGCCCTCGTACCTGCTGGGCAGCTTCCTTGATGGCCCCTTCCAAGACATCCATGTTTCTGTTCATCAGGGCCGAAGCATCGCTGGCAGGAACGGGCTCCTGGGTGGGATGTGGCAGGATGACGGCGTGCTCGTAGACGGCTGCCAGGAAGGTGTCGGAGGCAAGGGCCCGAATGGCTGTGAGTGCAAACACCACAGCGGGCAGGAGAGCCTGGGAAGGGAGCATGGCTGCAGCCTCCCAGCTCTTGGAGTACTCTGGACAAACAGTGCAAAGGCAACATGCACAGAAAAGAGAAGGAGGACAAAGTTTACTTTGAAAGAGGGAGGAACGAACAGCAGGTCTGTTAAAGCGTTACCTTGGAACCTTGGAAGTGTGAGATGTAAGAAATATTGCAGTACACAGTAAGGATGTCACAACTGAACAAACTAAAAATGCTGGGCAATGCCAAGACTAATGGGGCCAGTAAAAAAATAGTCATTAAAAGCATATCTAGAAAGAACAGGCCATTTTTTGTTGTTGTACTCTTCTCTATCACTGATTACAGCAAGACTTTTTCTGTGCGGGCTCAGCTGATACCCAGGTGGATATTGACACCAGTAGATCTAGTCTTCTGTGAATTTTGAGTGGCAAAACTCACACTAAAAAAAACTTCTTCATTCTAGTATCTTCATATTCCTCAATTCCTATGCTCTGTGTCAGTATGTGCAGCTTGCTTCTGAGTTTCTCTGGACCACAGAAATTGCATTAACATCTCACTGTCATGCACCCAACAGGCCAGCAGCATAAGTGTCCCTTGAGTTTGTCCCAGTGTCTCTCCCACTTCTGTTTAGCTGGGCATCACTTTCCAACAGCCTTCCACCAGAAAATACTAATCTGGATAGAATTTTTCATCTGAAATAAGACGTGTAAGTAACTCATTGCCTGTCTCTCGCTAGCCTGAAGCAAAAGAGCAGGCTAGTTCACCAGGTGCAGTAGCATGCCTGCTGCTCTGCACACCCTTCTGTACACAGGAAGCTGCAGTGTATTGAGAAGCCTTCATTTTAGTCTTCAATTCATTTCAAATACATTTGTTCCAATGACATTTTCCATTTTTTGACTTTTTAGTATCTGCAGTATTCTCATTTGAAAAAGGCTATCTGAGCACTGGGAATCAGAGCAGGCTGGCTGCTTTCAGCTACAGCAGACTGTCACTGTAGGGCTGGTTCAGAAAATACAGACACGCTGATGAATGCAGATACCACAGAGTTCTCTCACAGAGTAGTGCTGACTGAGGCTTTCAATCATTAGGAACTTTGATTTTTATCTGGTGATTTTCATCCCTAAGTATTTCTCTACACACATTCCTAGATCCAGCATGCTCATTCAGGAGCCTGAAATACAACCTTTTAAAGGCTGCAGGAGAGATCTCGGTTACATTACTAGAACTAATGTAGCTTGAAAGCCTCCCTCCCTCTCTGCCTCACTTTTTTACCAAATGGAATATAGGCTGAGGCACATTAAGCACAATCAGACATCAGTGTGAAGAAGGAAGCAGCAAGTGCTCCCTTGTTTAGCACGAGTGAGAACATCAGCCAGAAAGGTGACTGCCCTGCCAGGGCTGAGCAGAAATATTTACAAGCGCAGTGCCAGGGGAATGCCCCGCAGAATTCCAGTCCCACTGCCGGCACAAGTGCAGTGGAGTTATCCCTGTTTGCCTCGGTACCAGCAGGCACCGCTCCCCATTTCCTGCGGAGCTGGGAGCTCGCCCAGGAGCAAGGAACTGACACCAGGCAAACAAACAAATCCACCGAATAAACTGAAGAAAAGTGCAGCGATCCGGGCTCTCCGTGCCTGTGGACACTGTAAAGGGAAACTTAGCTAGAGGATCCGCCTACTTTCCACAGCCAATGCACCCTTCCCACCCCTGTACTGCACCCGTCCCCATCGCTGCCACCGCCTGATGGTGGGGGCTACCTGAGGATTGACTTTGTGAAGCAGGATGCAATGTGCTGCTAAATCAGCTTAGCTGTAGAGGGAGTCTGCCGTCAGACTGTGCTCCGGCTTCTTTTCTTGAGCTTAGCGAGAGGAGAGCGTGAGGAAGACAAGTGCGCATTCCAAGGGTTAAGCCTGCCTGGAGGAGGCTGTGTGAAAGGGCACTCGGCAGCCACGCAATCCCTGCCGAGCGCTGAGCACACGTGAGCAGGAGTCGGGAAGTCAGAAGGCGCTCACTTCTGCCAGCAGCACGTAGTTTTGTTACTTGTGCCCTAACAGGACAGCTGCTCCCAGGGCGCGGGTACAAAATTAAAGATACAGTGCTGTGCCTCCCCGAACAATAGAATGTTTCCCATAACTTCCACTACATGGATTGTAGAGGCATCCAGTTGGATACTTTTACAGAATACAATCTAAGACATTCCCTTGTCAGAAAAAACAACAAACAAACAAACAAACAAACAATACCCAAACTCCTGCAAGTCTATTTTTAATGCTGTTAGATTAAATGTAATGCTTGTACTTCAAAGCAAACCTGCACAACAAGCAACAGAATTGGGCACAGATAGAAATCTTAGCTGGCAGTCACAAAGTAATCCAGTCCACCTGCCTAAGAAACACAGTCTGCAGGGCCCACATCCTCACACGTGCCAGCCTGTCCCAGCTGCACCAGCTGTTCATTCCCCTTACCCAACACCTGCTGGCGCAGTCCCGGCTCTCCCTAGCACCGGCAGGAGCAACCATTCCATGGGAACACAGACATGCTCCTGAGAAATTGCTTGTTTTGAACATTTGTGACACAAACTGTTGTCTAAAATTCTGTGCTAGGGAGATTTTCCACATCCTAAAAATGTGGCCAGAAAGATTAAAGTAGACTTATCCAACTGTGAGTTAGGCCATGGTATGATAACACACTGCAGTGTGCTGAGCTGAATAACTGTTCCTTGAAGGAACATATTTTTGAGACTATTTTTCCTTTTCCAAGGAAATTAAAATTTTCAAAGGTTCTGGTAATCTCTTGTTTACAAAAGTGGCTGTTCAGAAATGGGGTGGGAACAGTGCTGTGGAAATGGCTTTGAATATTCCGACAAAAATTTCAAATAATTAAAAACTGTTTTTTATTGGGGCACAACCCACTGAATCGTACACTAGTAAATTCAGAGGAATTAATTTTCTATTGTTCCCAGTGTTTCTATTGTTCACAGGCCAAGCCTATGCCAACCAAATCTACCATATAAAAATTCATCCACAACATTCCAGCAATGTATTGATTTTTGCTCAATAAAGTCAATAAATCAAAGTGCAGTAACTATGCCATTAGATAAGGCAACTAGAAAAATAGAATGTCATTTTAATTATGAATATTACTATTAATTACCATTATTTGTGACTAATTAGCATTACAGAAACAAGCAGATGAAAGCTTGAAGGATCTGCAGTGAAATCATGCTGAAGCTTGATCCGTGGATGGAGGGTCCTTTTCATACCACCTCCCAAAGAGTGTTACACTCAAAACTGGCTTTGATGTAGTATTCAGATTTATCAGACGTCCATCAGCCAGCACCTGGTTATGAAAAAGCAAAATAAGCAGGAGCATCATCAAAGCAGTACTATTGTATGGCAAACAAAAAATCATACATTCAGTAATGTTGATCTAGTCAAAAGAGCTCCAATTGAGACTGGAGCAGGAAGGCTGAGAAAAACTACATTTCTGTTTTGAGGGTGATCTGGTTCTAGAAGATTTAGGGGAACAGGGCAAAAGAGAATTGGCAAGGTGGACTTACTGTTTGAATACAACCAGGAAAATCAGGCAGAAATAAAGCTGCCTTGAACTCAAGGCAGAGTACAGAGGACTCTGGTAACAACTAAGTTGCTTTTGTAGTGGCTTTTTGACTGCTAATGTCTGACAAATCACAAGAATGTCCCCTTACGTCGAACTCTCAATTCTGCAAACACATGCACACACAATGGTGCTTGACTTCTAGCATCTGCTCAGCAAAAATATACAGTGAAAACAAAGCCTACAAAGAAAATGTGACACAAAGTCTCCAGCCCAGAACTACTATTTTCAGAACTCACAAGAACATTTCTCAGAGTTAGGGTTCCATCTAGTGGAGAAAATGAAGTTTGGGTCTTTACATGGCCAAAATACCAATAAAACACCAGGGTCAGAAGATGAAAATAACACTCATAAACTTCCAGGACTTATTATTTAACAAAGACTACAGGTGCTGTAGTCAAATTAAGAATTTCCAAGTTCTTGCATAGCACATTTTTATTTCCTTTATATCAAGAACTTCACAAGTTCTCATGTCTTTGGCCTGTTGACATATGTATGCATGCTTAAAGCTGATGGGAATTTCTGCTCAGGTCAGCTGCACTACACAGATACAAATGTTGCCCATGAGAACGAGGATCAATCAGAGCACTGTCACATCACCTGTCATATCTAAAGTGGAGTTGTGTGTTTTTGCTGAAAGGAAGTTGACCTCCATTCCCAAGGCCCACGCTGAGTGAAACTGATGGCTGACAACAGTGGAAGGGTGTTCACCCAAGCAGTTAGGAACAGAATGGTGTCAATCTGAAATCTGCTTGCCAAGACCACAGCTAGGTCATGGTAGAGTATGTTTGCACAAGTGAAAATACCAAAGTAGCCAAAGGATGTATTGAAAGTCACAAATCCTGGATCCTTGAGGTAATTAAATGGTTTCTCTGTCACAAAAAGGTTGCACTGCTCATGGAAAAGAAAAAAAAAAGATTAAGAAAATAATATATTAGACAATATCTTGCATCCAACTCTAGTCCTCTTAGCTCCTTCTCACTTGGCTTATCATCAGCACTAGCATGGTCAGCATTTCCTAGTAAGCTGAGGTGTACATTCCTGATTTCAGTATAGTCTAATTTCTGATACAAAATGGAAAGGAAGCTATTAACAAGATGTTCCATGGGGAAGTCTGCCCTTTGGTACCCTGAAGTTTTACAGCTCATTTGGCTACCACAGCAGTTTTCTTTCTAGGCCAAAAGAGCTGTGGCAGAGAAAGAAGTATTTCTTATGTAAAATCCAGGAACTATTCACAGAAGAAACCGACTGGAGGTTGCTAGGACAGACCACTTTTCTTATTTATGGTAAAAGAGCCACGACAGAGAAGCCCTTCTAGAAGCCAGTTATGGGCTCCATGATAAATTAAAAGACTTTTGCCACAACCAAGGTCAAGAAGTCTAGTGTGAGTTTGTCAGGAGTGTCCTTGTCTCAGTTCCCCTTGAATATCTTTAGCTGAGCATCTGGAAGAGGTGAGGAAATGTTGGGTTTTCTTCTCCAGAGCAGCCCTAGAGTCCTTAGAGATTTGCTGTTGCAGAAGCAGTAAGTACAAACATTCTAGCTAGCATTTATTAGTAAAATAAATCTCACAATCACCAAGCTGAGTCTTCACATATAATACAAACATGCATTTATCTTTTGTGTATGTATATAAATGTATATACCAGATGCCAAGTCTTCCCTCTTCAAGGACTGAAGATCAGTTTTTATTGTGTAGATACGGCAAATTTTCATTATTTTTGCATCTCATTTTCAGGCACTCACAAGATAACACAAGTGCTGGTAGACAAGAAGTATCTTAGACTCTTGTTGTCTAAGAAAATGTACAAAACTTAGGGAAAAAGTTGCTTTATTGAAAACAATATTGTGCTTGGTCCTTTATAATTTCAAATTCTGTTTTTACAAGATATTGAATTTGCTTTAAAAAAAGTACAGAAAATCATGGTAGCAAAACAGTAGCTTTACCCAAGAATAATGCACAGCACACACAAGCGTGGAAACCAGACATTTGAGAACACATCTTTTCATATACAGTGGTGCACTGTACATGGAACACAATTAAATAGGCTGACAGCTGAGTGTTACTCATCATTTAGGAGAACTTCCAAAAGAAAGGCAGTCAGTGTTTAGTGTTTCAAAACAGTAATGCCTCTACAATTAAACCACAACTGGTTGTTCACTAAGGGATCATGTCCCAGCTCCAGAATAATGAAGCACTGTTAAGGCCAGTCACCTCAATACTAGGTTAAGCCACAACAGCAAACAGAGAATTGAAAGTATGCCTGGCTATGTTTCATTGCCCATTAGATGAGTCCTTTCTTCATTATCACCAGGAGGATTTTGCAGGCCGGAACTGGAACTGTTCGCATAAGGAAAAGAACAGAAGAGATAACACAGCTTTTATATTCTCTAGATACTTCTACATGATATCAACATAATATGCAAAGAAGCACATTACATGCAAAGAACTACATGGATCACTGGGTTCCTTACTACTGCACAGAACCATGCACTGTTCATTCCCGTGATCATACAGTGGATCAGACTGAAAGGGACCTTTAAAGGTCAGATACCCTGCCATGAGTAGAAACATCTTAAACTAGACCAGGTTGCTCAGAGCCATGCCCACCCTGGGCCTGAATGTTTCCATGGATGAGACATCCACTACCTCTCTGGGCAACCTGGTCCAGTGTTTCATTACCCTCATTGTAAAAATTTTTTCCTCATATCTCGTCTGAATCTACCTTCTTTTAGTTGTTGGTGAGGATACTAAACAGTACTGGTCCCAAGGCAGACCCCTGAGGGACACGACTCGTCACTAGTCTGTGTCTGGACATTGAGCCATTGACCACTGCTCTCTGCATGTGACCATCCAAACATTTCCAGCTCACAGACACCTTTCTGATGGAGGAACCATCAGAAGGCTTTGCTCATTAATGCCACGGTCTTGCTGCTTGTATAGAATAGACATAGCCTGGTTTAGGTGTCAGTTTAGGTCAGTAGGGATTTAGGAAACCATACAGACAAATTATTTAAGCAATGTTTTTATTGCTCATCTTATCATTCATTATTAGGTTGGTAGTGAGGAAAAAATGCAAGCACAGATTTCAAAGGTTTGCTTTATATGATTGCAAGCAGAATAAAGAATAAATATCTCAGCATACCTTTTCCTTGTTGCCTCAATGATATAAAATATTCCAGTTGCAAGACCCTTTGAAGAAACAGCCAGTTACAATTGTAGTAATTATAACAAACTTATACAATAGCTCATAACTGCAAAAGATATTAAAAAATGTGTAATTACTTACACTTAACAGTGGCCATCCTCCTTGGATGGCTGCAGCCCATTCAAAACCTAGTTCTTCATTTAGAAATCCTCCCAGAATTGGACCTACAAATGCCCTGCAACAAATCAAAATCAGGTATTGGCATCCCAAACATAAAGGGTAACATACCATATTCTCAGAGAACTGTTTTATTGGGTTTTGTGGCCTTTCTTCAAAGACTCTTACCTTTGACAACAAAGAGATTTTCTTCCACAGACCTAACTTTCCTAAAATGCACAATAAGTATGTATTTGTTGTTTGCCAAGGCCCCAGTAAATCTAGTTACCTCCTCATCTGGAAATAGGATCCACACCCAGAAAGCTGAATGCAGTCTTTTTCAGTAGAGAGACCCAATTAAGGAACATGCTCTAAGAAAACATCTATGCTGATCAATTCTATCATAAGAGAAATTCAACGTCGCATCCCTCAAAACAAAAAGTTTCTAAACTTCAAGACAAAGGTGTGATAAATATAAGCAGGTGGGGAGGCACAATGTGACAGACATGGTCACTGCAAGGTTCAGCTGTGTTTAACTGCCCTGCACCTTTATGCCTGTCTAAAAATGCAGGTTATAAAGGTTATGCAGCTGCTGTCTCTTTAGAAAGGTCTTACATTATATGGTCTCTCATGACAGAAAAGGAAAAAACTATGTAAAACTAGAGAGACTTCCTGGAAGCAAGTTACATTATAAAACCAGGCTTGATAGCAGCATAAACCTGTGTCTGTACTAAACCCTATACCAAATAAACAGGACTGCTAGACAGCTAGATCTTGGAAAAAATGGTGCAAATTTGTGCCACTGAAACACACCTGCAGACACAGAGGATTACAAGGACAGATAAAAATATCCTGTAAATGACTACCAATAGGGGCATTCTGTCACTTCCCACTGAGTGACAGCTCTGAAGAGCCACTCAGCCAGTAGCACCTTTCACTTATTTCTGGGATGATGACCCTGACTATATAGAGTTACAGACACACTCTGCTAAGCTATACAAGCATAGATCTTAAAGAATTTTTGTGGCTTAAAAAGAAGATTCTACCTTAAGCTGTCCCAGGAAAATGGAAAAAGGAAAACAGAATTAGTCAGGAGCAGACATCTAACTCACTCCACCTGGGTGGACTTAGTTTTGTAAAAAATTAAAGTCCACATCTCTCTGTATTGAGCATTAGATATTTTAGTGAAAGGAAAAATGACCACACAAAAGTGCAAGCAAACATCCACTTTAATCACTGCAGTTTTTTGATATGCAGAGCAATACGTTTCAAGAAAGACAAGTTCAGAGCATTGTCAAAACAAAAGTTTTACCTTTTTTGGGGGTAAAAAGCTTTAACAGGCCTACCAGACACCTGTCAAGCAAGAAACTTTTGAACCAAGATCAACACAGCGACAGCCAGGTTTCCATGTGGCAGTATGTAGGGGGATAGAATGTAAGAAAATAAAGATAGTGTAGAAAGTAATCTTACCCCTATGGAGTTGCAGCTGGGCCAATTAGCAAAGATTAGGAACAGGCCTGACTTTAACAGGCCACAGCTGTAACCAATGAGAAGAAGAGTGCTATAAAAGAGTGGGGTGGCTGGTTGAGAAGGGAACTGGAGTCAGTTGGCTATTTTGGGAAGAAGAAAGAGGCAGTGCTCAGAGGAGTTGCCCATGAGAAACACCAAGAAGGTATGAAACTTTTGTGATAAAGAGACAACAGTATGGAACCTCTGCAATAAGATGACAACAGCAGTAGTGTGGAACAGCTTATAAAAAGGGGTACACTTACCCAAGGGACCACATGGCATTGAAGAGCCCAGACACCAGTCCCAGAAGACTCAGACCTTCTTCAAATCCATTCTCACTGCAGAAAGACAGACCAGTTGGAGTAGTACAATACATACTATGTCTCAGTTTGTAGACTGAGACACAAGTAGACTCCCTATAGACTTTTCCCCCCTCCTTTTAATTTGCACACCACATAAATAGTCAACAAGCAGAAGTGTACAGTAGAATTCCTGTTTACCCAGTACTTTCTTCTTTACTGCCCCTCTGATGGATTGCAGTGCCATTCTTCATCTGTTTTCTCCCAAGTTAAGATCACACCATCACACCAATTCCCCATGTTTCATATGGCAAGTGTAAAACTGTGACAGGTGGCTTTTTAGAAGCAAAGACTTGTTCCAAAAGGAACATACTAATAAAAGTAAATCAAGGCCCTTCTAGGTCATTACTGAAGTATGCATTCACAAAGTTATATTGGGAGGATAATGACTGGGGTGCTCAGTCAGAAAAAACTAAGACAATAGAGTAGTGGAAACATTTAAGTGTTACTATCTGCCTTTGCCTCAAAAAGGGGGAAAAAAGCCACACTTCATATTCACCCCTGAAAGACAGTTGCAGATTCCTAGTGTCAGTAACATGAAAGAAGTGTTGGACTCAGTTACTTACTATGCACATTGCAGGATCTCTGGAAACACTGGGATAGCACTCATGCCAAGGGAAAAGCCAATCAAAACCAGCACTAGCACAAACATCCACAGCTGACTGAAAGAGAGGCATTTACAAGAAGTTAGCTCCTGAAGACTCTTTTCAGTAAGGACTCCATTTCACTGAAGGCTGTTGTATCAGCTCTCCCTGACTGATCAGCAAACTATGTGTCTTGAAGCCAATACTAATACTTGAAAAATCCAGTTCTATACTTTAGAAAAAAGACTTTGTAAAAGAATATGAAAAGCTTGTGCTCAAATTATATATTTTCTTATCAAATGCAGTTCATTTTATGACATGCATATAGGGAAGAGTTATACAGATGAGGTTAACTGAGCCTGTGTGCAAGCACCAGACTTGGTTTGTTGCAGAAGTGAAGGATTTTGAAAATTTTTGATATTTAAAAATTAGCAACCTAGGAGGAGTTCTATGCATTAACAAGTCTATTACTTTAACACAGCATCTAACCTAGGACAAAAGGATTGTGTAGTTGTTTTGTTAATGTAGCAGTGTTTTGCTGTGAATTAACTTGAGAAATATGACATTACAGCATTCAAGTACAACAAACATTGTCTTTGCTAGTGAAAACAAAGCTATAACCTGTCACTTTTCTCAGCAGGCTATATACAGAGAGAAGTAAAATCAGTACTGCTGCACAGCCATGCAAATAAACCCTACAGTTTAAAAACATTGATGAAACAGAAAAATTTGGAAAATAAGAGAAAACGAGAACTTTGTTTTGCTGAACAGGAAATGCCACAAAACTGTGAGGGAAGGAAAATAAAAAGCAACATTCTTCCTACCATATACATTATCATGAACAAAGTAACACTAAAAAGCAAAAGAAAAGGATCTATTTTATGAAGCTAAAATCTCAGTTGTCAGATGATTTCACAGCTTCAGTCTCATGCTACAATATCGAAAAACAACCACATTTCATGGTCCAAAGTGGAAGTTAAAAACCAAATCTGTTTCATGGTCAGAGCTGCTAATTACAGACTTATGGACATACACGACTATAGTTGAAAACATCACATAATGGGACAGGTTCGGGTAGAGGCAGTACCTTTCAATGTGCAGTACAGGAGCAGGTCCTAGCATGAAAAGGCACACTGCTGTCATTAAGTCTCCAAATATCAGCAGCCACTTCCTGATGTACTGTGTAAGAAAAGGAAAAGCTATGCAATTTCAAATTGGGAATTTGTCATGTACATCAAAAAACAACAAATTCTTGTTCCCTCACTCCAGATGCAATCCACTGGCAGCAGTGGCTTAGTACAGAGATTTCAGGATACTGAGCAATGATTCTTCTCGATTAGTGAAGTATTTTAGGTCTTAGTCTTCTTTAATATAAGAAACACCCAGTATCATTTTATGATGATCTTTAAGTTCCTTCCAACCCAGGCCATTCTATGATTCTGTGTAATTCTCAGAATTTTCCTGACACAAACTAGTTTGTGTCAGGAAAAAAGCATCAGAATATTGTCACTGTCCTTCAGGCATAGTATTCAAAGTGTAGGTTTCCTTGATCAATTAGCACTGGCTGTCAAAAAGGCAGTTTTAGGTGTACCACTGTCAAAGTCTCTTTCTATGGTGCTGTTAAGAGCTACAGGACGAGGCTAAAGGATAGGCAGCCCACTGTGCTGATCTAATTTGAATATTACACTTTTTATGAAATAAAGTCAATACAGCTAACCAGAACATCATTACTCCATTTCTCAAAAGCTAATAGAATTAGATGTGGTTAAAAGCATGGATAACTGGGACATATTTTCCTACTCTCTATTCCATATTGCTTTGAAAAAGATTGTGCTTAGTCCACTAGAAAAGCTCAGCACACTTCAGCTCCTTGTCCAATTTCCTTTACTGACTTGGACATTCTTAAATTACCCTAGATCTTGCAAAAGAGACCTTTACAAGACCAGGCCTAGATCCTTTGTTTCATCCACTGTTCGCCACCTCTAAGCAAATGCATGGAGTGCTTTAGTCACGCTGCACACACGGCAGGGTAGGACTCACCGGCAGTTTGTCGCTTACAAGTCCCAGGAGGGGAGAAGACAGGGAGTACGAGAGTGCCAAACCAAGGAACACCAAGCCCACATAACCTGCTGGCAGCGTGAACTATGGAAAGGAAGATCAATAAAACAAAAACTAAGACAAACCATATATGCTACATTCATTAAGGACAATCTAAGAATTATATATTAAGTCAAAATACTGAAATGTGCAACTTAAGTATTTTACTGATACCCTACAGAGGTTTTTCATGTATTTGAAATCATCCACAGAGCTTCAGTTTCATTGCTTTCACCAATACTTTTTAAGCATGGTGGAGTGGTAGAGACACCTGACACAACTGTACTCATATAAAGGCTAAATAATGTCAGGAGGAAACATTATGCTATGTCCCCTACACAAGCACACTGGATTCCAACATTACAATCACTTGAAAGAAGACACTTCATATACTGCAATTTCAATGGATTCAGTCTCTACCTCTCAAATCTTTAGTTTTATTTGCATAAGAAAAAATAAGTACTGTATTCATCCATTGTTAATCAGCACATCTTAAAAGTAAGCAGTGCCATAAAACTCAACTCCAACTTTCCAACCAAAGGATGATTTTTATGGGAAGGAATAAGAGGTTTTTGCTGACACCCTGAGGCCCACATTTTCCTAATCCAGACACATATTTCTGCATTGAAACAAAATATGTAATGAATCAAAAGCACCTTAGTTTCTCAAATAAGTGCCTTAACTAAGAGTTAGAAGGTATTCCAAGATGTTTCATATGGTATAGACTATATAAATATTCACAATTTCCTTGTCATATGCAAATACATGATAATAACTCTAATTTAGCAGTTAGAATACCTGCCAAGAGGGCCACAGCCCTTTCACAGCAAGTATCTGTGAGCACAGAGCAGAGGGAAAGCAGAAGAGCCATAGAAACACACAGAATCTACAGTGAGATAATTTCAAATCCCTCCTGGGAGATGGAAGATGTACATTCACATCTCCACTGATCAAAGAACTTAGCATCAAGTCCCCACCACCCTGAACAAGTACTCCAAGTACAGATTAGGCCGACAGAAAGTAGCACAGCCATCTGTGAAACATTACCCCTTGGAAAAACAATTTATAAATAAAGCACTCAAAGACCATTGCTTAATTTTATCTAGGAACAGAATCTTAAAGGGGTTCACATCAAGAGAGGTAACATTGCCAGTGGCTGCAGCAGCTTTCAAGAATTTGATTTCAGGAAGGAAGAAAAAATGCCTTTTTTACGAAAGCAGTTTCTATGCCCTATTCAGAGAGAGTACTTTGCAGCTGAAAGACATTTAAGTGGAGAAAGCCCATTTTGAAAGACCTTACAGTTCTCATTCTCAAAGTTACCAAGACCCAGCAGGAAGAGATGGTGCAATAGGTATTGACTGTGTAAATCAGTACTGTGTAAATCAAGTTATTTGGAATTCATACAACTAACAGTTAACTAAAGCAGTGTTAATTGGATGAAGCTCAATTTTGTTTAGGATATTTACATTTAGAGCCAGTTACTCAATATTTATTAAGTCAAGACTTCACTGCACGTTTAGCAGGACTTACCTTCTTTAAGATAAATAGAGATATTGTGGGATCAAAAAAACCCAAGCATGCACTTAGAGAAAATATAGTGAGACAGAGTATTAGGACTTTTGGCAGAAGAATGAGCTTCCAAAATGATTCCTTCCTAGGAGTTGAATCTGTTTCAATAGAAGAGGGGGGGAAACTGCATTATTTTCAGCAGCATAAGCTCATGATTGATCTTCTTGCTTTAGAAAAGAAAAAGTATTTGCCATTTTTAGTCTTCTTACTCCTGTTGCACAACAGATGAAAGTCAATAGTTGATTATTACATGCTATACTATTTTTATAGTAAAAACTAAAATTCAATAGATGAAGAAGAAAAGCATACAATTTAGATTCCAACACTGAAAATCCCCTACTTGAAAAGAACTAAAGCATGTATTACTCCAATTATGCGAAGAAAGTATTTGCTTCTCTGCTAGCGGTTATACAATGAAATCTTCAAGGTTATGTCTCAGCTTGATACTTGAACACATATATGAACAATTCATATCTAATAAAAGAAACATGCTTTGAGAGTAAGATTGCTATTTATCAATTGAGATCTATCCAAGTTTTTAAACAACTAATTGAACTCCAACATGTTCAATTTGTACTCCAAGAAACTTTTTTCAGATGTCATGGTTATGTGGGAATTTTAAGTCAGGCCCTCTTCCTGATGGTGTTTCTCCTATAATACCTGAATGTGGTCTCAAAGTATACAAAGAACTGAAAGTTCAAGCATTAGCATGCATCAGCTCAGAACTAACATTTATGTAACATACTTCCAAACTGGCAGCAATATCATGACAATTTCAGAGCTTGGGGAGGTCAGGGGGGAAAGTCAGCAGTAGCAACACATGGTTAATCATTTTAAGTTTTTTCTAAAAGCCAATATACTTGAAGTTATTCTCCATGGTTTTCATATTAAAGGATAAAAAAAAATTAAAGAAGCATTTCAAAGTTACTAGCTTCTTCTTCTGTAGAAAAGAATAACAGAACTGTAACCTTACAATTATAGTCTTGCATGAGGACTTATCTTTAAGCTAGTTTTCTGTCCAAGCAGGATCATCTAAAATTTAATAAATTTATATGACCTCCAACACTTCATTAAACCCCTCCTTTATTAACTTTAACATTCTTTCATGTTTATCAGATCCTGCACTGTTCAGTACAAATAAACACTTTTTTTTCTCCCTATAATTAGTTTTCCTCTCCACAGTTAACTCCTGAAACGTGCTGAGTTCTCCTGTTTTAGGCAAAATCTGTCTCCAGCTTTTTTTCAACTAGCTGCAATGACAAACCTATAGGAAGCAGACACAGCTGATCCTTTACAAGCCCTAAATCTAAGACAAAAGAAAACAAAAATATATCAGTTCACTTCCACACAAAGTTCCTACTGTTTGCAGACATTGGCATGAGAATTTGTGTTAACTCCGGGCCATCTCATGAATTTAGGTTAGCATTAAACATGAGCCTTATCAAGATGATAAGCTAATTCAAGTGGAGTTTTGCCCTCTGACTTGGATCAGACTCCAGAAGCCAACACTTTTTTAAAGACACTTAAGTACATGAGAAGTTAAGGTGAGTGAAGGAAGCAGGCAGAAGGATGCTTACCATATCTTGGCAATATGCACATATTCACAGGCACCAAGGCCAGCACTATGCATCCCAGTGTGATGAAAGGGACCTCATAACCAAATGATTGATACAAAAAGCCACCCAAAGGTGGGCCCAGCACCAGTCCAAGTCCTGAAAAAATCTCAAGGCTGCCCTAAAGCATGAAAAAGCAAGCAGAAATGAAGTCAGTATGTTGAGAAAATACAATGCAACAATACAAAGCAAGCCATGTGCCTGAGGAGCAGTACAACATATCCAGGGTAGTGAAAAATAAGACAATGTATTGCCAAGACAAGAGCTAGTAGTGACCTTCACAGGGTGGGACAGCAAAAGGAATTCCACAGTTATGTGTGTGACAGCCACGACCTCTTTTGCTTCTCTACAGCGAACCACCTGTACTGGTTCCTGTACAGCATTCACAACTCTGCTGTCACCTAACAGATATCAGTCTTGATATAAGGCAAATGCTCCAGTAGCAGAAAGCATCCACAGGACACCTCAGGCTGAAGGGATCGCCTCTCCCACCTGCCATTACACACCAGCCTGAGGGAAAGGATCTAAACACACCTACTCAGATGGGTCATTATCTCATGGGATGAAGTATATGTGCCAAGTTAAAGCTTTCTCTCCATAAAACAACTGTTTGGACTCACTCCCTAGGGATAGGAAAAAATAATGAAACTGCAATGGGGACAACTCAGATTGTTTTGGATATAATTTATTAATCTGGTATGTTTTATAAAATGCTAATTTGTAAAAGGACAGTAATACAGATACATCTTGTGCTACAATGTCATAGTCACCACTGTCAACATTTGCCTCAACACTTGGTTAATGAATGCTTAGACCACCAGGAAGAGCTGGTGGTAATAACTGCTTACAGATAAAAGTTTTGATAAATTCCAGAACCCAGAAAGATAACTCCAGGGAATAATCCTCATCTTTAGTTTTACTGATACAAATCAGAGTAGTCAAATGTCCTGAAAACAGTCAGCAAAAGCCAAGTTCATTATCCCAGGTCAGTCTAGGGTTGCAACCTTTTTCCTTCCTAACAAAGAAAATAACTAGGCATGACCATTAATATCACTGCATCCAGATGATGCTTTCACTTTTGTTGCTCACCACCCATAAAAAACATTTGATTTGTGAGACTTTGGTTCAAATAATTTACATTATTTGGGGCTGTACATCATTTAGCCCTTCTAAGTTAATGAAATGGGGAGGGCATGGGGGGGGAAGCTGAGACATTGCAGTAGTACAGATCAGAGGATAAGATAAACCTGATACTGTAAGAGAAGTGAGATTGCTTATGTTCTGAAGTCCACAGAGGGATCACGTTGACAAATGCTCAACTTCCCACTCCAACAAGGCTAATGTGCCTATATTTAATAACTTCCCCATATACCCTCTAGGGTACCCAACAAGTAAAAGGAAGGCTGAAAACTTGTACCAAAATGGCAAGGAGATGAAAGGTGCTTTTCAGCATCTAGCACTGTCAAGGAGGACAATAGAGAGCAAGGCTAAAAAAGCCTCATCCATTCCTTCAGGCCTCAATTTTACCCTAGGATGCACCTTGCTCAAACAAACAGCTCTTTCTTCTGCTTCCTGCCTCAGAGCTCACAGTAACAAGAACTCTCCATCATGCCCATTTAAGGATACTAAATCTACATGAATAAACATGAAGAGGTTTTATTCTCACGCAGAGCAAGACACTAGAGTACACAATATGGTAAAAAGACAAACATTTAGAAGTCATCTGTCTTTTTATAGCACCCTTTCTAGATTTTAAACAAAGGTAGGTACCAAGCCACAGCTGTGTAGCATTTCTGATTCTGGTCTTGAGATTACCTTCGCCACTACGTATCATTTTCAGCCATGCATTATAGTTACTGTGCTGTCATAACAGAATTTCTTTTCTTTTTAATTCTGATTATAAAAAGGGTAATTAAGTCCCTTTAAGTCAACATTACTTCACTCACCTATTTAAATTATGTTTTAAAATTTGCAAACAGGAAACCTTAAACTTATTGACTGAATAAATCCAAAACATGATTACAATATATAAATTGCTCCAATGAAAAGGTCAGCTAATCACTGCTGATACAACTTAGTAGGTTTCTTTTGAGTTATAGACATATTCTTACAGATATATATTTATAGACGTAACTAAACAGCTTAACAAAAATATTAATAAAAGCAGAAATTTTTCTAATTTTATTTAATGTTCTTAAATAAGTTCTCAACATTTGCTCACTAATATTTAACTCAGTTATTTCTGACAGAATATATTTGAACTAAAAACCAGAATGTATTGAAGAATAGACAGAGAAAACAGTATTTATTAAACACAAAACTTTTCTTTAACACTTTAAAACTCCAACTGAAAAAGGGTAATATCTCTGTTTGAAATGAATTGTTCATGATCAGAAATACTGCTCTCCAGATTTCAAGAAATTCTAGCTCTTATCTTTTCATACATAACTTTTATCAACAGATTAGAAAAATTAAACCAAAATTGTTTCCGTTTTGCATCTTTCAGTCATTTAAATCAACACCATTTGAATTAATTTACCATTTTTTAATCAATTCATATAGGATCCTTACTATCCAGGCAGAAGTAGTCACTAAAAGCTGTACTAGTATTTTATTAGTATTTTGTCTTGATTTTCACTGAAGAGATAACTACTGCCACTAATGGTCAGCTGTCTTCAAAGCACAAGCAACTAATATATACTGCTTAATTTATATCTAACCAGAGTTATGCTAAGGTCTGAACTTGTAACAGGATTGTGATTCTAGATTACAAACAAAACATTACATGATGATTTCAAATAAGCCTGCATACGAGACAACAAATTTTCTCCTGATTTTAGGCTGCCCACTGGCAATTTGTCTTACTGCTGGAACTCAGCTGTAACGCTGCTTTCTGAACTTACCAGGACAGTAGCTATATTAGTGGGAAATGCCTTTGCAAGGATTGAGAATGACGCTGTAATTGCTGCTGCAAAGCTTATTGCATCCATTGCTCTTACTAAAAAGCAAAAACCGATGAACATTGGTCCACTTGGCACCTTGTCGAGCATTCTGGAAAAGAAAAATCCCAACAGTAAATTAGATCTCTCTCAGGATGGAAGAAGCAATCTACTAAAGGCCCTAGAGCATAATTTCTTGCTCATTAAAAGACACAGTTACAAGACACTCAATGCTTTCTATTACCACTTATCTTTGAACCACATCAGTGAAATTATTCAAACTCTACCAAACTATTTCTGGCAGCTTTCTCCTTTTCCCCTTTACTTGGCAGTGAATAGAGCATGAAAACCGTAACCTGTGAAAAACTCAAATGCCACCTTTGCTGCATTCCATAGCTTTTCCAAGCACCTGTGCAAGAAGTCTGATGCAATGTGTTAGAATTAACTAATAAGAGATTCCTTCATTGATAATAAAACATTTATTTTGCTAAAATTAGTGACTTAGCATCTCCACCTGACAGCAAAGCTTCCCATTTAAGCCAAATATTTTTAAGGAAAGAATAATTAAAACATTATGCAGAAATAGTTTTCTTATTGCTGCACCTTTGTCAGGCTTCTCACTGTCTGTGAACTACTACTTAAATAGACAGAACCCACCTCCTCTAATTTCAAAGTAGTAAACAGACTGAAACCTACTGAAAGGGAGAAGTGTTCATTCTGCTTTACAAGAGGTAACAAAAATTAAGGATGCAAGAAGTTAGACGACCTAAGATGCCCAAGAGTTTCTAATTTTGTGTCCATCTTTTCATATGGATGAAAATGATCAGAAGATAAATGCAACAAAACCAAGCAACAGAAATTACTTACCCAAACAGAATGGTCACACATCCTGAAACAAACATCCCTGACACAAACATGAATTTTGCTCCAATTTGTGAAAGCTGTAAATTAAATACCATTTTTACATGTTAGTATTTCAAGGAAAGATTAAAAATTTCCAATATAAGTTACTGTTGAGAAATCAAAAAATTATGGGAACTTTATAGCACCTGTAACTAAAAGATTGGGAAACATTGCTTCTGCTGGTGTGCCTTCATTCAATAACGAACCTAAAAATACTCTGAAGGTTAAGTGACTTAAACCAATTTTAGAAATGTAAGACAATGCTGCAGTTAACTATTTCACAGCAGCATGCTGGAGCTTCTGCAGAGCAGCAGGTTACAGCAGCGTTCCTCATTATAAACAAGCCGAAAGTTTGTTTCCAAACCTCCCCTGCAGCACTATCACTGACTGAGGCAAGGCCAGCAATACCCATCACGTATCTGGCTACTGAGAGTCAATGCAAGCTGATTTTTAAGCAAATTTATGACAATCCTTAACAGCACAAAGCTTCGGCATGGGAAGTATGGTACTTTCAGGCCTCCCCATTCACCACCAGAGAAGGACCCCATCTTTCTTCATTTCAGACTCTCTCACCAGAGTGAAGGATGACAGGAGGCATACCATAAAGCAAACTCGATCCTGCAACAAAGTACAGCCGAGCTTCTAATTCCAGACTGCAACTTCCCCTAAGGACAGTAGTGTTTCAGGCCCTTTTTTTGTTCAGGCCTGAACAAAGTCCCTGCCTTTCAGCCATTATTATTAAAGCCCATATTTTGCTGAGTCTCACTGAAACCCTCGGGATCTCTGATTGCTGCACTGTCCAGGTCTATTGATGTGCACTTCAGCTGTCTGCAGTGAGGATGGCACATTCACTCTCTCCCCTGTAAAGTACTTGGTGAGGCTTGTGCCATAGCTGAATACCACCACAGGCACCAAGACTTGGACTTAGTAATGGCACTTATGTGACACTTTATGAGCCACCTCAGCACCAGAGAAAAGCACTCAGCACAGGGTCAACAAAGAGGCTGCCTGGTCAAAGACAGAGAGGATTTTGAACTGCTGCTCTGCAGCAGCCCCAGCTTAGGGAATGATCCTGAGCAGCCCTAGCAAACACTGCATAGACAGCAGTGCTGCAGCACATAAACAAACATTTATATACCTTATTTGTGATTTCTTCAACACGAGAAAAATCCTGAATCTGTGGGAAAGCTCAAGTTACAAGAACTTGAGACATTTATCTCATATTAATATAGAATGAAATTTAAACTGAGTTAAGCAGCAGAAAATCGTAACAGGAGCAAATGTTAAAAAAAAAAAGACAACATACCAGAAAAGAAGAAGAGGTGCAGCTAACTAAAGAAAGAAACAAAACAAAAACAAAACACCTTAATGTCGCCAAAGGCAAACAGAATATATAAGTGCCACAAAGAAGAAGGGGGGGTAGGAGAAAGGAGGTCATAGGAAGCAGAATTGATCCAATTACTCTAAAACAAAGTTAACTAGAGAAACAAAACAGTTACATGTCTGTTGCCCTATGCTACTCTCAGGAACAACAGAAAAGTACTGACAAGACTTAGATCACACTCAGACTGACTGGTCAGACTCCAGTTACTGCAGACAGAAAATTGCAGTAGTGCTACTGAAAAGACGTCTCTTTTCTCAGCCTTGCAGAACTGCCTTCATGTACCAACCTGTGTCACCACAGAAAAAAGTTACAGCTCCAATTATACTTACATAATTTCCCAATATTAAAGAAGTCAAGAAATTGACCAAAGCAAAACATCCAAAAATCAGGCCAACAATTGTGTTACTGGCACCTTTTTTTTCTGCCTGCAAAAAAGATCACAATCATGTAAAGACTCAGTCAAATTCTTGAGGTGAACAACATTCATGCCTTGTATATTTAAATCTATTTAATTGTGTATTAATGCAGTTAGAAAGCAATTTCTTTTCTCAAAGGCAGTAAGGGCTCATTAGGTAAAAACACAATTAAAAGACATGCACTTCTAATATGTCATCAAGGGAAAAGCAATGTTAATTTGTCAGTGAATGAAAGTGTGTTATTTGCTGAACGGGCATCTGGACTATATAAAGGTAGCTTCAACTGGTGTGCAAGGGCACTAGCTACAAAACTTTGATCCCTTGCACAGTGAGAGGGTAATAAATGGAGAGATCTGTTATCTTCACTGTGACAGGCCACCCCATAACAAGCACTAGACAATTTTTTACTTATTTAGCTGGCCAAATACACTCACTTGGGCACCAGCAGTACACAAGCATATTTAGAGAAAAAGAATATTTCTTTATAAATACTTGAGACAAAAAGAATATTTCTTTTTGTAAATACTTGGTAACAATTTAGTCATTAGAGAAATGGACTTCTGCCGCAAAGGCACCATGACCATCTTTTTCTTTGTTGTATTCATTCAACATAAGCAGAGATTTTCTTTTTTTCCCCCTTCCTAGGTCAGGAAGTTAGCACAGTTAATGATGGCCCAGAATGAGTTAACAGAGGAATCTATAAATAAAAAGTCATTGAGAAGCTAGGGTACAGAAATGCAAGTCAGGACATTGGCAGAGTTTAATCTCAGCTCTACAAAACTACTATGCAACACTGAGCAAAAAATTATTTCACTTCTCCAAGAATCCACTTTGACTTCTATCTCATCTCATTAGTTTGCTGTCTCCTCTGCAGTTATAGGGAAGATTAATCCATGGACAAGATCCAGGTCACCATTTTATGCACTGCAGCTATACCAGCATCATGCCATCACTGAATTCCCACAACTGAAAAGTCTTAACTCAGAGCTCAAAGCCAGCCATAAATGTCCCATGGAGGTCAAGATATTTCTAAAAGTTTCAACATGCAAAAAAGTAATGTAGAGAGTAGCTAAACTGTGTGTTTACCTCTGAAGGGAAAAAGGGTCCCAGGATTGAGTAGCACATCATTGAACTGAAATTTATAGAAGCTGCTGCAACTATTGTATAAAGCTGTTCTCTGGTAAGCCGTCTTGATTCCTCACCAACTGCTTCTGACACGCCATCATCTAAAAATACCAAATATAAATTATAACAAATTATTATAAGCTGACAGAGGGGAACAATTTACAAACCAGGTTGGAAAATTAAAACCCACACTAAACTTGTACCCTCCCGGCTCTCAGACCGGAGTCGAGCCGTGCTGCCTTTTACCCCGTGCAGAGCACAGACCTGGCCGCGCTGCAGGCGCCGGCAGCCGCCCCTCAGCCCGCCCCGGAGGCGCTGGGCTGCGGCCGGAGCTCCCGCCGCGCTCCCGGCGCGGCCCCGCCGAGAGACCCGTCCCGCTCCCTGCTCCCGGCCCGGCCCGGCCCGGCCCGGCCGCAGCCCGCGGGGGAGCCGCTTCCCCGGCCCGGGCCGTGCTGGAGGAGGAACGCGGGGAGCCCCCGCCTCGCACCTGGGGGCTGCTCGCCGCCCGCCGCCCGGCTGCCCATGGGGCCGCAGCGGCGCCTCCGCCGCACGTGTGGCAGCGCCCGCGGGCTCCGCGAGCACCGGGGCCAGCGCCAGCCCGGCCGCCGGCACTGAGCATGCCCGGCCCGAGGAGCGGCCGCGCCCGGAGCCGCCGCCGGGACTGCCCGCACGGGCCGGGAGAGCACCGGGCTCGCCGCGGTCCCATGGCAACCTGCCGGCGCCGGCGTACGACGGGCACCTGGCCCAGGGCATGCACACCGGGCCCAGGGCTTGCACACCTGGCCCAGGGCACCCACGATACATTGCTAAGATTGGTAGACCGAGCAAATCGCCGATTATTACACAACCTCCGGCAAGCTACACGATTCATGACACAAGGGCTTAACGACAGCGTTGGTGCAAGAATTTATAGTTGTAAACTGGCCAGGAGTACATTCAAGCTGGAGATGAGGAAGAGGTGGTATAACCACTGCGTTTGGCACAAGGTCCTATCCATAGGGGGAGAAAGTGAGGAAGGAGATGAGGTGTGAGCTGAGGATAGCTTCCAAACATAGTAAGAGACAGTTGTTCACCTGTTACTTGGAGAGGAAAACCAGTAATCACATCTTAAAAGAACTATTTTAACTAAGCTATCTGTATTCCATCTAGTCACCAGTTACCATATTAACATGCTTAGAAAGGACATTTCAGAACAAACGTTGCCATGTACCTAACTTTAGAATCTCACACTCCACATGACAGGAAAAAGCAGAACTACTTTCTTACCACAAGATTAGAAAACTTAAAAGCTATTTAGCAGCCACAAAGAAAACCAGCGACATGTTCCTTTGCTGGAGCCTAGTTTGAGAATATATTTTGTGTGGCATGTATTATGGCTGTTGAAAAGTCCCTAAGAATACCTTGAACTTTCCCTGTCTGCTTCCAGAAAAAGACATAACCATAAATCCTTTCCATAGATATTGCCTCTTCAGCAGCTTTACCCCCTCCACAAAAAAGAAAAAAAAAAAAAAAAACAAAAAAAAAAAAAAAAAGGAAGAGCACTTGCAAGTCATCATGAGTTCACAAAAGCATAATAATAAAAACATGATATATTCAAAGTATGACACACAAGTAGAGTGAATAGGAGAAACTTACAGAGAAAGAATAAAATTGTGGCAAGAGAATAAAGCATTCATTTTTGTGGCTGGAGATGCAGCAAATTTTCTTCAGGAGATGAAACAATTCTTACTCCAACTACTTGCTCTTTCGAGTCTAGACTCTTAACTCCACAGCTTCCAACTATTTTCAAACCCCAATTGCCCTTTCATTACTAATTACACATGAGTAACCCAACTATAGAGTCAGATTTCCACAAAGTCAGTGTGCACAGAAGGCTGAAGTGTGAGTAGCAGTGATACATGACTCCAATAGTGAAACATGCCTATGAAGGTCCTTGCTTATGCACTGCTCATTATTGCCAAAAGAAATTTGTTAATAGAACATGTTGGTTAATTCTTCACATATTCTCAGTAAGCTTTCATTGTGGTTTAACACCAGCCAGCAACTCAGCCCCACACAAACTCTCATTCACTCCCTCCCAGTGGGATAGGGCAAAGGATCAGAAGAGCAAAACTAAGAAATCCTATGCATTGAGATGAAGACAGTTTAACTGGTGAAGGAAGAGCCATGCATGCAAGCAAAGCAAAACAAGGAATTTCTTCACCAATTCCCATGGGCAGGCAGGGAATTGGTGTTCAGCAATCTCAGGGAAAGCAGGGCTCCATCACATGTAAGCATTACTTGGGAAGACAAATGCCATCACATCCACATCATTTCTTCTTCTTTTCCCAGTTCTGCATATGGTGAGCATGACATCATACAGTATGGGATATCCCTGTGGTCAATTGGGGTCAGCTGTCCTGGATGAATCCCCTCCCAGCTCCTTGTGCATTCCCAGCTTCCTCACTGTTGTAGTGGGCTGAGAAGCAGAAAAGGCCTTGGCTCTGTGCAAGAACTACTCAGCAGAAACTAAAACATCCCAGTGTTATCAATACTGTTTAGAGCACAAATCCAAAACACAGCCCCATACTAGCTACTGCGATGACAAATAACACTACCCCAGCCAAAACCAGTAGAGCTACAAATACTTGCTAACCTTTGAACCAGGACCTGTTACCAGCCTATTACAACAGTTTATCAAGTCTAATAAAAATATATATATATTCAAAGCATACAAGCCTTTCTTGGTTATGTCACATCTGCAACAACTTTATTGACATGTATTTTTTTTCTTTCAGATCCCAAATTGGATGTAGAATTCAAGGTTTAGAGCACTAGTTCTCTATAAATACTAGACATAGAGTCAAATTCATGGCTTAAGTCCACAAGGTAAAAACATATGAAGGACAATTGCATTAAGAGTAGCTTCCTTCATAGATATCCAGGACATTATAAAATGCTCAGCACATGTGGAAATACATATTCCTTATTATTGCTCTGTATAGTTGTAGAGATCTTAGAAAGACTTGCATTGCAATCAAGAAAATCCTTAGTGCATATTTATATCATATTATTTTTTTTGTCAGCAGCTGCACAATGCTATTGAGAAGTAGTTTAAAATTACTCTAATGTGACCACATGATAACCACATCCTTTTAGTGTCTCATGCAAAATCTGTAGAAGGCAACAGAAACCAGCAAACTGTTTTGTGCAGTTATGATGAATCAAGGCCTTAGTTAATTTCAAATTGGTATTGAAATACCATAGCTTGTCCTCTCTCTGAAACTCCAGAACGACCTTTCCATCATTTCTTCAAGCACTTGAAACTTGATACAGAGATCTCTTGCACGTGGGTGGCTGTTCTTTTCTACATCTGGAGAAATACACCTCTCCCTCAGGGCTGGTGAGCAGAACTTCTGTGGATATAGAACAAGAAGGCTTCCAGCTTGACTTTCCACAGGACTGAGAAATAATTTCTGTTTTGCAAGGAAAATGAGATATCCTATGACATTTATTTATTACACATGCCTGTGTTTTGTGTTTCTAGAGACAGATGTGAGATGAAAGTAAGTTTTTGCAAGGATTGTTCAGAACTGAAATTCAGAACTTATTGTGCAGAATTTAGCAGTGCCATGGACCTCTTGGGAGTTTGCAATACCTGATACTTTCATCTGCCTATGTGGCTGCCTCACCACACTGTGCCACTGTCTAAATTGCTCATTATTCAGTTCCTGAGTCTCCAGTTTACAATATGGCACTTAAACCATCCCTGTAGTCTGACATTTTGAAGAAGACATGGGGTGTGGCTGCCAGGGTGAATACAAGGGGAAGATAAATGTTACCAGAGCAAGAGACAAGGAGAGATAATGGGGAAAAGGAGCAGGAAGAGGATGGCTGAGACAAGAGTGAACCATTATAGTCTCACTGCAGTACTGCTCGTCTGAAAAAGTCCCCAAGTTCAATTCCCATTTTGATCAGAGTGGAAAAAGAAAGGAAGGCTGCCAGCCTGGAAAGGGAGACAGTCAGGGAGAGTCAAGGAACTGAATGGCAAGCACAAAGAGTAGTAGCTATAACCAAAGGGTTTTTAAATATATTCATCAAGATGGTGAGTCCAAATGGCTCACTCAGAACAGCAGGCTGGAGAGAAAAAAAATTCTTGAATGCCATGGGACAGCAGCTCATCTTCCTCTCCCCAAATCCAAGTTTATAGGCAGCATGTTATGCTGTTTGTAAGATAACCAAATTTTGAGAGGACCGAGTTCCTCTGCTGGGGCTGGCTGCTCAGGGAAGCTGCAGGTCAGCATCTGCACTGACACCACCTCAGCCCTTTAGAACCCTGCGTCTGGCAGCTCCTCATTTTATAGCACTCATATTACACCACTCACCCAGCCTCAAGTGCAGTGGAAGTACTTTTAGCACAGGACTGCAATCCTTGGTTTAAACAGGTCATTCCCCATGGCTGTGTGCCAGCATTTGAACTGCAGGGTGCTCCAAGGGAAAATGCAGAGCTTAAGAAATTAGCTACTGCTACTAGGAATATGGACAGAAAGGTGGAGCAGGTAGAGTAGTACCAACAGCATGCAGAACACCCACATGAATGCTGAGCTCACACTGCAATGAAGCAGACCTTCCAACAGGATCACACGCTTTCATCAGTTATTAGACAAAAATAACAGACTCCTACTAGGCTATACCAACATTTCCACACAGAGTTCAGTGCCAATGAAAACCTCCTCTCTACAAATACATAACTTTTATCTCAGCACAGCTTTGTTTTCTTGCAACTGTTCTAGGAAAACTGCTTTTTAGTGTTTGGCTGCTAGAATATTGGACTACACTTTGGCTGTTATTATCATTTTTGCTGTAATACAAAGCTTTCAGATGTGCATACTTCCATCTCCTGGGCTGAATGTATATAGCACTTCCTGGAGATATTGATGTGTTGAAGGCTGCATAAAGACTTCTTATCCTTTCAAGACCTTTAGGGGAGATAATGGTATATTGTTCCACTCAGTACAAAAACTACTCTGTAGATTAGGTGCCTTTGAGGCTTTTCAAAGGTATAGGATGACTAAGTGATGGGTGGATATAGGGAAAAATATTCTCCCCTGAAGAGATGGGAAAAAAGCAAGCAGTATTATTTGTGTGTGCTGTGCTTGCATGCTTTCTGAGCAGGGCAAAGGAAATTACATGTTCCTACTTCTTGTGGAGGAAGGAGGGAAGAAGTCAGGACCACATGTCTCACAAGAGCTGCTAAATTAGAATATCTATGTTGGGACTGCAGTGGTTGCAACACACTGGGGTATGGCAACAGGAGTTGCAGTTCAGAGTTTCAAGCAATACATGGCAGCACTGGAGGTGCCAAATGTATCTCAGAGGCTGCTGTGTTAGCAGTGGGCAGTGTCATTTCTACCCACTTTGTCCTTGGTAGCTCAGCTTGTGGGAGAGGACAGCCCCCATACTGTGCTTCTCTCTCCATGACTTGCTCAGATGTTGCCTTCTGCCCTTTCTAGATCTCTGTAGTGTAAATGTAGGTGACTGCCTCAGAGTTGACATGAGCTGTATCACACAGTGATACAGCTTGGAAGTGCTTCAGCCTCCAGCCAGGCCTTTCCCCAGGCAGGCTCTGAGAAGCTGTGCAGGCTGAGCTGGGGGCATGTGGGGCAGCTCCAAGATAGCTGAGCAGGTTCCACTTTTCCCCTCTGTCCCCCTCTGCCCTGACCAGCTCCAGTGAATTGCTTTGTGCACAGTGTCTCTTCCCTAGCTGTATTTAGCCTACATCCTGTTGTTTGGCAACACCAGGAAGACCAAGGAAGAACATATTGTGGAACAGGTGGCTGATAGCGCTGGTGACAAATGTGTTTGATTGCACTAGTCACAAACCATGGCTATCAATATTTGTTACCTACTTCTCTTACATTTTATCACTATGTACTTTTCACAAAGATGGTGATATGTAGAGTACCCAACAGTCAAGTCATCCATCTGAGGCAGTTGGGATGGACAAAGCCCTGTGTCAGACTGACAGCACCCGAGCAAGGAACACATTGCAGTGCAGTGGCCGTGCTGCACTCGCCATCAGCTGAACCACCTGTGCATGTGTGACAGGAACAGGGCTGAGCAGTCGCACTTATGAGGCTTCCAATCTACAGCTCAGTGTTGTGACCTGCTGGCAGAGAGGGAAATTAGGGTGTTTTCTCCATGTTCCCTATTTCTTGGCTGCCAGCGACAGAGGGACGCTGTCAGTGAGGCCAGACGGCTTTGGCAGCACCGGGTGCCCGTCCTGCCGAGGGAAGCAGCCCAGGTGAGCCCTGGCCGGTGACCCACCCCGAGGTGACCCCTGCCCGGCTGGGGCTCCCCCCAGAGGCTGCTCCTCCAAATCAAATGGATACTTTAGGCACTTAAAAGTTGTTTTTTCATTAAAAGAACAAAGTTCCTTTTTATGGAATCTCTTGGGTGATAGTTTTCCTTCGGAGACTTAATTTGCACCGTTCCTTCCCTACAAGAAAAGAGCAAGTCGAGTTTCTTGTGAGGCTTTATTTAATCCTCATTGAGGAAGGGCCTCTGCTGTGACTGCTGGGGTCAGCCATTGGTAACAGCAGAGGTATCTCCCATAGATTATTTGTTTGACAAAGCCACCTTGCAGTTATTGCTTACAGCTACTCAGTTTCATCCTTTAATTTCTGTTTCAAACCACTTCCCAGCTCTTGGTTTCAAACCTGCACAAATCTCCCTCTGCCGCGGACACGAGGCGGGCAAGCCGAAAATCAGGCACCGCGGCGGGCAGCCCCGGCCCGCGCACGCGCGCACCTAGGCCGGGGTCCTGTGGTGCTATAAGAGCGCGAGGCGGCGACCGCCCCCCCTCTCTGTGCAGCGGCGCGCGGCGGTGCCGGGTGAGTGTCAGCGATGGCGCCGGGGCCCGGCCGGGCGGGATCCCCCCGGCCCTCGGGGCATCGCGGCGGGAACGGGCCGGGCGGGGGCCCCGGGGCGGCCGGCGCCGCTCACCGGGGCGGCCTGTGTCTGTATTTGCAGTAGGAACCCAGGCGGGGACCGCACCCACCGAGAGCGCCATGGCCGAGGAAGGGTGAGCAGGGCCGGGGCCGTCGGGGGCGGCGGGTGGAGGGGCCGGGTCGCTCCGTGGCGCGTCCGGCTCGGGAGCTCTGGCTGTGCCGTGTGTGGAGGCCCCGGCGCGGTGCTGCTGCGTGCTTCCTGCAGGCCGGGAGATGGGCGCGGGGTCCGCCTGGCAGGGCCGCTGTGCGCATGGCGTCCTCTCCTCCCCAAAGGAGCATGGAGGCAGCATGGCCCGGTGGCTCGCCAGGAGGATTTAATGCCTTAGCTTCTCTCAAGTTCGTCCTTCGTCTGGTTTTCCTGTGGCATAGTGCTTTAACTTGCTTTTTTCTGTACTTTTTTAACGGCCGGATGCTTGCAGTTGAACGGGAAGCTTTTGCTTTTAGTTGAAAGTTGTAGGCCCGCTCAGAACATTGTGTGTCTTCTCTTTAGCATTACTGCTGGAGGTGTAATGGATGTTAACACCGCTCTGCAAGAAGTGCTGAAGACCGCGCTTATCCACGATGGCCTTGCTCGCGGTATCCGTGAAGCAGCCAAAGCCTTGGACAAGTAAGTGTGGTGTCACCAGTTTCTCTGCTGTGAATAGTAAAACTGGGTGAGACCTTGTGATGAGGTGTGTTGAACACCTGCAGTGGCCATTTTGTTCAGGCGTTCAGTTTGAAACTTTTGCAAGATTATAGCTTTCTGCTAGTAATTTTTGTCTTTTGTAACTTCTGGTTTGGGGCCTTAAAAGTGGATTCTTAAAATATAAAAGCTAAACTCGATTATTTAAGAACAGCCGCATCTGGTGTATTAGTTTCTGTCATTTTGTGGCCTCAGTGCCACTGGGTGTTCCTGTGGGTGTATGGGTTTTGTGAAGCAAATTTAATGGTGCTTGCTGTATATGGCTATGAAAATCTAGGTTTCAAGAGCCTTATATTTTAAGAAGTAATTATTCTCAAAACTTAATATGGTTTTAATCGGGTTAATATGTATTTCAGACTTTTCCTGGAAGAGTTCATTTCGTTTTTAGGAAAAAGCCTTAAATTCATGGCTTTCTTGTACTTTTTTTGCTGACTTTTTTTTGTATGTTGCAACAGTAAGTAAATTGTCAAGGTGCAATGTCAAGACAATGTTGAACTTATGTGCCAGTCACTGGGTAATCAGTTATGGTCTTTTCTAGGGCAAAGTATATCTGTATATACAGGTATACATACACACCTGTGTGTGTGTGTGTGTGTGTTTATATGCTAATCTGTACTTGCCTTGCAAGAAAAATGTGTGTAAATGTAAAGCTGCAGTGTTTGGGTGATGACTTCTCAGTTAGTCGGATACCCCTTCACTCGTCCTGTGAGTGATAACTGCTGTCTGACAAACCTGTATGCAGAAACCTCGGGGACAAGGCACTAAACAGGGGCAGAGGAATGCAGCTTAGGTGACTCACAAACTGGTTTGTGTGGGTTCTTCTGAGTTCAGCTCCTGCTTATAAGCTGTGTTTTAAGATAATGTGTGTGTGAGGCTTCTACACATTTGTGTGCAATGGTTCTTGCATGGGAAGGTTTCTGGTGACACTCCTGATAAAGAAGCTCTTTTTAGGGAAAACTGACCTTGTTTGCAGAGGTCACATTTCATTAGGTTAAGCATAGAAGACCTACTCAGCTCTCTCTGTTGTCAGGTATCCCTTTGGTATCTTAACATTGTACCACAGTATACAAAGATCCTAATTAGAATTGGGGCCCTGTCATTACAGCTTCTCTGAACGTAAGTAGTAAAGATTGTTCTGAAGAACTTAAAAACACCTTTGTGTGAAAATTCAAGCTTTTAGTAATTAAAATTTTATTGTTACATTACTATAATCTGTGGTAAATAAGAAAAAGTGACTTGTAACTTGGTTGCTTTGTAATAGTGACAGTTCTATGGGGGACCTGGTGTTTATGCACTCATCAGAATTTTTCAATGGCTGAGAATTTATTTAGTGGGATTTTTAGAAGCTTTCAAAACAGGAATAGAATCTGAGGATAAAGCCAACAATATATGAATAGCCTGTAACGTATATATATGTAACATTAAAAGTGACAAATCACTTCAAGAGTATATTTAGTATTTTAAAAGCTTATGATGTCTCATAACCAAAAGTTAAAGCATAGGAAGTGGTTCTCTAGAAATGCATGTGCTGAATGCAATTATTTTTGGTTTTGATTGTCAAGAAATTTTAATTAGTGCTTATAGTTACATCTGTCAGTTCTCATTTTTTTTCAGACGCCAAGCCCATCTCTGTGTTCTGGCTTCAAACTGTGATGAACCCACATATGTAAAATTAGTTGAAGCACTGTGTGCAGAACATCAGATCAACTTAATAAAGGTGAGTGAACTTGAGACAAAAGTTTGGAACAGTTATGCTGCTTGTTTCAGCATGTAGAGAGCTGAACCTTCAGAACACTACTGTAATTCTGTGTGTGGCTTGCCTAGGCAGAACTTAGCAGCAGATTGTTCTAGTTCTATGTGATTGTCATTTTTCCACAGTAGAAAACCTGTGGATGTAAATGGTAAGGGATGTGGATTGGTTATTTTGCACAGATAAAATGAATTCTGATGTCCTGTATAATAAGTAAAATTACTGCTGGGAGTGGAGGGTGGGAGGAGCATTCCTGTGGCTCCAGGGAGGCTCGCGCTGTACGATGATGATACTTTGGCTCCCTCTGCTGATGCCTGTGAGGAAAGCAGCCATCCGTTACCCAATGCTTCTGACAGTACAGCAGCTTCTGGGCTGAGCCAGCTGTGCCAGAAATGGGAAGTTCTAATGTGGTGTGGTGCTCTGCGCAGGTTGATGACAACAAGAAGCTGGGCGAATGGGTGGGTCTCTGCAAGATCGACAGAGAAGGAAAACCTCGCAAAGTGGTGGGCTGCAGTTGTGTGGTTGTCAAAGTAAGATTGCTAATTATGTTTTATTTCTTGACTTCTGAAAATAAGTAGTAAACCAGAAGTTGCTTTAGATAAGGAATTGTTGAATACAGCTCCCAATTTTTTTTGTTGATAGTGAACAGAAGCTGCTTTCCAGTACCATAGTCCCTGTCATGTTTATTTACTAATGTACATTTTGCAAGTTAATTGTTGTGTCCTCAAAGTATCTATGCCTACCTGCCAGTAATCATTAAAAGGAGAGCCTACCTAGAAGACAGGAAGCTTTGCTTTAGACAGAAAAGCCAGTTCAGTGTGTCCGCTCAACTTGAAAATGTTTTGCGGAGCTTAATTCACAATTACACTGGCAAAGTAAAGCCACAGTACGAGCCTTGAAGACTTTGTGGTCTCTGAGGTCCCAAGAGATGGCTACATCTTCACAATGAAGACTAGTGCCTTCTGCATGCATTTTCATAGTTATGTATTTTTTCACATGCTTTACTTAGTTTCCTTAAGCAGAAAAGATGTTTGCATTCCTGTCAATGGACGTCAATGTTAAATTTCATTCATTCATTTGCATGAAATAGAGCTGTACTTTATTAGAATAGTCTTATTAAAGAGCAGGGGGAAAACTGGCAGGTTACTTGAGCTTACTTGTGTGGAATTTTGGAAATTTCTTTTAAAAAAGTGTCAGAATCCCATTTGTCCTTACAAAAAACAGTTTGTGAAATTTAGGATGGGTCTGTCTTTACATTAACAGTGGGTTGTTTTGTGTTACAGGACTATGGCAAGGAATCTCAGGCCAAAGATGTCATCGAAGAGTACTTCAAGTGCAAGAAATGAATGGCAAATAAATTTTGAACCAGTCTAGTGTATGTGTGATTAATGATTTGGTGTCTGTGGAACAGTTCTTTTGAGTTGCAAAGGGTAGCGTCAGAAGATGCAAAAAACTTTGCATTTGTTGGTGTGATTTATTAGTATTTTAACTAAGTCAGTTTGCTAAAAAGATCATGGGGATCCCTGCCACTATTCCTGTTTTAGGATAATTTTGTTTTCTCTTTCTACTCCAGAAGTTACCAGCTAGAACATGGCACAGATTCAAGTTGCAATAATGCAGATAGTTTAATACTGTCTTTGCCTGGTGGTGCTTTGGTCTGTATTTTTAGGATTTTGAGTAACTTATCTAAAGTATTGCTGCCTCTGTGACAAAAATTTGGGTCCTCCTACCAAGACAAATGAGAAGAACAGCCTTAAATGTTTCCCAATTCTTCTAAGATGTTGCAGGATTTCTATAAATGCTTTCTTAATTCCTCCAAGGAAGTTAATGGACACAATGTGTTTTACTTGTTCCTCTGCCTCAAATTGTGGATGATAGCATCTTCTAACTAGTATGTCATGCACTTGTAGATCTGATTCTGTAGTTCTCAATAGGTAGGGTAGCCAAGTAATTAATTTCTCATTTGCTCAAATTAGGCAGTGTTAACCTCCTAACTTGCCCAGTGTTTTGGTTTCTGTAGTTCAGAACTTGTGTTTTTTGGAAGGAAGGGATTCGGACTGGTGTGTTTTGTTACCCTCCTGCAAGTTGTTTCATGTGTCATAAATTTTCTGCCGAATAGCTCATAAGTGGAGTGAGTCATAAGGAATTGCTGATTATGCTGATTTGTAAGATATGAATGTGAGTATCTGGGACTGAGCACCTGTGGCTGAGGAGATGGGAATGTTTATCTGTTTTCAGGCTCTTAAGCTTAGATTTTTTACTATAGTGTATAACCCCTCTTGATACCCTTAGTCATAAGTGTGAGAGTGAAGGCAGGCATCTTCTCCAGCTGGGCTCAGATGCACTTTTCTTACAGCTCTTCTGTAGGCTCTTGAAGGGTCTCTTTAGATTTGGCTCTGTCTACTACTTTGTAGTAGCTAGTTCTGGGTGACTTGGGTTGTTGAGAAAGTTTCTATAGTAACATTTTCAGGTGTACTCAATAAGGTCACCTGATCAAATATGTGAGGTCTGTATCCTGCTAAACTAATGCATGTTCTCAAGATACTTTAGTTTGTTCAAAGGAGGATGGCAAATCTTGTGAAGGGTCTGGGGCCAGTTAGGAAGCAGGTTATTTAGCCTGGAGGAGGCTTGGGAGACCCCATGCCACTCTACAGCCATCTGAAAGGTTGTAATGAGGTGGGAGTCTTGTCTCTGAAGTAGCAAGTTACAGGTTAAGAGACAATGGCCTGGTGAGGTATTAGGAAATACAGTCAGGCATTGGAAAATGCCAGGGAAATGGAATCAGTAGTCTTTAAGGCAGTTATAACCCCTGTAGATGTGACACGTGAGAACATGGTTTGATCATTTCCAACATAATTTGTTCCATTATTTAAATCATATGTGTTAAGCCTGCAACCAAGTTGAGAAGAGTCCAGCGAACACAAAAACTATTTGGGTTTGCAAAATACTCATTTAACATGTTTTAACTTGGTGTGAAAAAAGTAACATCAAAATGTTGTTTTGTGCTTGATTTATACCAGTGTAATGGTAACATTAGTGCTAGCTGATTATTGCATTTCCTCTTAATTGCTGTGAAGGGATTCAGGTAAGGGGAGCTGCAGTTTACAAGCAAGTTTGTTAGGCAGTGTTTCTTTTCTTGCAGTGGAATGACACCTCAGCAAACATTCAGGAATGTTATATATTTTAGTGTTTCCATACCATTTTACATAGCAATGAATGTTAATACTAGGGAATGGCCTAGTATTCATTCGTTTCACGCCAATTTTTTTTCATTGGAATAGAATCAACACTTCCTAATTTTTTTTAAAGAAGGATTTAGGTTGAAATCTAAATTTTCTTATCAAAATGCTTAGGTTTCAAATTAGGACTTTTTCAGGAAATTAAGTGTTACAAGTGACCCTGGAACTTATGCACAGTAAGCATTGGAGAACTGATTAAGTTTGCTTCATGCTTTTTACTTAAAATTATCCCTAGGGTTTGGTTTATTTTCAGAAATTTCCTGAGGTTGGAATTCCACCCAAGGGTTTTGGTTCATCTTGATATTTAATAAATGTTTTATTTTTCTAAACTGGCTGAGGCAAAGAAGTGATTGCAAGTCCTTCACTTATTAAATGCTTCTCTGAGGCCTCTGCTTTGTAGACTAAAGAGAGCCAATATCTTCATGCCTTCTTGATAAAGAGTATTTTTTGTTTAACTGTAGAAGATGTACTGATTTTTATATGTGCTGCAGGATTTCAGGTAAGATTTTGGAGGAGTAGGCTTTGGGATTCTACTTGAGGTTGCACCCCCCTGCCCAAAGGGGTACATTGATGATCTCCAGAATAGATGTGGTTGGACAGCACTAAACATAGTAATGGAAGATAAAGACTTCAGAGTTAGGGTTCCAGGTCTGATCCTGACTTTTCCTCTGTTCATCATATTTAATGTCACTCCCAATGTTTTCCTTTTGAAACTGGAATAACACAGAACGGTTTGCTCAATGATGTATGCTTTGTGGCTTTTGGTTGGCAAAAGCATCAGAATTATCTTTTGTTTTCTGAACTGAAATAGCAGGCTTGGGTGGTTTTGTATGGAAGGGTAGGTGTTTACAGGCCTAAAATATGTTTCACCATGAAGTAGAAAGCCAATTAAGTCCTTTGAAGAAATTCTGGTAAGTCATTGTGAAGGTGTCAACAGACTCCCAGAGAGCATTTGAGAACATCCTTTATGATCATAAAAGTCTTGAAACCATTTAAGCTCATTTTCTTTTAGAACCACCTGTGTCATCCGGACCACTAGTATTTTCTGTCTGTGTGTTTTGCTGTAGATCACAAAAGCTCGAGTATCTGTACAGCAGCAGTGGCTCCACATTTGCACAGTTCCTGCTTTGATGGAGTCAGGGGCCTGACTGCAGCTCCCGTAGGGAGAATAGGTTATACTTGACCTCCCCTGTTTCCATGACAGTGTATATGTCGCTGTTGCAGTCCCTTGGAGTCTGGGATAATGGCACTGCTGCTCTGCTGCTTCTGGTTAAAAGGATGTGTGTGCTTCTGATGTGTGAGCCTGAGAGCTCACTTGAAGGTAATCTTGTTTTAGGACAGCTTGTTCACAATGTGCTGGTGTGCTTTGCAGTAGCACAAGTGGTGGGTCATCAGGGCTTGTCAGCTGCAAATCTGCTGCTGCACAAGCACTTTTGTGAGCTTCAGCCATTAATCTGGAGAGCATTGTTTGCTTTGCTAAGTGATGTTCCTGTCTTATTTAATGCATTAAGTACTTTATGAAGGGTGAGAATTAATCCCACATATATATTTAATAATAAGCCACAAAATATCCTTTAAAAATTAGGCATAGGCCCCAATATTTTCTGTTTAATAACATTTCTGGTTAAGAATTGCCTCTACCTGTCTGATTTTGTTCCTTGTTCATTTTGAAAAAGCTGCAAGCCAGTGTTCCTGAGGTGTCTGTGTTCCTGAATCTGATGCAAGCATTGTCCCTGAAGCCTGCTCCCTTTCCTGAAGACTTTACAAAGGTCTCTCATCCAAGGATGTGAAGGAATTCTAAACATATATCTATTTGTCAGCCTTGAAGATCTCTTGGACATTATATGTTTGGGATGTGAAGCCTTAGTAAGATTTGTAATTTGTGTTAGACTGTTGCCTGGAAAATAGCACAAATCTTCCCTAACACCTTTAGAGTGATAACATAAAAGCAAACCTTTACTTAAAAGCTTTCAAGTACATGATATGGCAAAAACTGAACATGGCACAGTAATTCTATTATTTTTATAAGGTTAATTGATTAGTGTACCTATCACATATTGTCCAGTTAAAGGGTTGGTTGGTTCGCTAATAATTCCTAGGGTACTGCCCCACTGGATGCAGCCCACTGCTTCTTTGCCCCAGTTCTGTTATCTCTAGTCCAGATTCTGGTTGTATAACAGAACATCCTTGTAGTTGATTCTCTTATTGGAATAAGACTAAACAATATTTTAGGAATGTGTTTAGGAGGTTAGCTTATTGCTCCTAAATGTAGGGAAAGAGAACAGGAAAATTACTAGGAGCTACAGCCATGCATTAGCAATCTACAAAGCTACAAATATATGAAAAATACAAACAGCTAAAAGTCTTAGGCATCAAGACCATTGAACCAGATAGCAGATGTTAGGTGAAATCAGATGTGGTTTGTATTTTTCAGCCTTAAGGAAAGCAGAAGTAATGGCAAATTATTTTTTCAATGGTTTTAGGCATTTAAGTAAATACACAGAAATGTTTTCAGCCATTGGTCAGCAAACAAATGTTTGTTTTGAGATTCTCTTTAAAAAATTTAGCAGATGGAATGTGTTGTATGTAATGATCCCACATTATGCATTCATAATTTCTTGGTGCACTGGCATTATTTTTGTATGAAAGTCCCCCACAAAAACCATGGACATCAACTGCTTCATGTACATGATCTACTCTAAATTATGATACAATCTTTTACAGAAGTAAATCACTATACAAATATCTAAACTTTCAGCCATTTGTTACCATGCTTCCTCCTTTCCATTCTGAAAGTGTCAGAGTCATATTCTATGAACTAATGCAAACTAATCTGAAAATCACTTTGTTGTAAGGAGCTTTTCCCCTCCTCTCCAACTCAAAAACAGTTAGGAGGGATTTTTTTATAGTTTGTAAGTAGAAGTATTTAAAATATTTTCACTGAGACCTCTGAGCAACACAATATTACATGAAATGGGGATACTTAAAGTAACAAGTATGCTTTTGAAAAACTTAAAATAAATTTACAATACAGACACAATTTGGATTGTATTGGTAAGCTGCAACAGGACTGTACTTGATGGGTTTGTTTAAAAATTCTTTTATTGATATCTAGTATTTCCTATTGCTGAAAGATTAAGAGGCACAAAACAGTTATATAAAAATATATCTACAAGGGAGTAAATGTTTAGGTACAAATTAACCTAGCTTGTCCTATAGCTCAGTCAGTGTCAGGAATCATTGCTGTAGTCTGACTAAGGTCTGAGGTAAGGTGAGTTTTACACTTTGAAGCAGAACAATAGAGTTAGTATGTTGGTGTTCTAAAATACACTAATGTGTAAGCAGACAGATACTATTTTCCAAAAGTGATGAAAAAGGTATTTATGTCAGTTCCTGGCATTCCAGGTTCCTGCTCTTTAAAATTTATGATAAAGTTTTGAAACTTAAAAAAATGTGTTTTATGTGGATGTGCAGAAAAATGTTTATTAAATTACCTCTTTTCATATTAAAAAAAAATCATACTTCCAGTATGCTTTATTTTTCCTTCTCACCTGAGTGGTTCTAAGACATTTTCTGCAGTGAAAGCAGTCAAATCCCTGTTAAAATAAGCTTTGTATTTTGAGGGCAGAAAAAAATCCATGACCCCTACGTAACCTTTTGTATTGATTGTATTGTTAGCAGCCAGTGTGTTGGATAACATAATACAGATGCTTAGGACAGGTTTAGGAAGGCAAATGGAGGAAAAAAACCAAAAGATTTCTAGTTTTAAGACTATGTGTTTAAGGAATTGAGGTCATGTTTTGTAGAACCCCTCCACAAAAAAAATGAAACACCCTTAGATATCCATATATATAAAAGTGTTCATATGTCAATAGAGCTATGGTATGTATTCCTTTTCATCCATGTATTTGAATGGACAAAATTCAAGTAAGACCTTTCAGCTTTGCTGTTTTCAGAGCAGCAAAAAAGAATGTTTGTCAGCACATGTACAAGTACCTTTACAAGCACGGAATTTAGCAAGCTACTGTACTTGAAAAAACCATGTAAATTCAAATCCTGTTTCTGCAGAGGCTGACTTCCACTCCTCCAAATAAAAATCTCAGCTGGTTCTGACTCTTCCCTCATGGTAATCTACCCTTTGTTTTTCAGCATGACAGTTTATACAATTTCTTTTAAAACCAGTATATCTTGATCCTTTCTTGTTCATTGTGAACAGCATCATCATTCTATCTGACCCTCAAGACCACATTCATGTCCTTTTCAGACGAAAGTTATTGGAAGTATATGTGCCTCTTCTACTTGTAATTGTGTGAAAACACCCCTAAAGCTACTGTTTGATCATGTATTTTGAGTGATTTTTCTTATATTAAGAAGAGGCAGACTGGTCAACATGGTTGGTAGCAGGTGGAGGCAGAGCAACAATTGCAAGAGGCTAAGTCAATGAGACAGAGACAATCTGTCTGTGAGCCTCGAGGTAACCCTCTCTCTCTCACCCTTGATTTCTTGCCAATAAAAATCTGTAAAATGAGTGGCAAGGCATAGAGAGAACAACTGTCAAGAAGAGTGGAAGAGCAAAGATGTGCGCATGCAGACACATGGGTGTGCCATTTTAAAGGTAGATTACGAGGCTCAAGATAGTATTAGGTGGGAAAGAAAGGCTGTGTGTGCCATCCTATTAAAGTCTCTTGGCGTGTGTGTTATTTAAACATGCAGTTATATGCTGTTTTTTCTACAGTTGCATCAGGAAATTTGAAGGCAAACCAGCAGACCCTAAGAACAACCCACGGTTCTGTTGGGATGAAATCTGCAGTGTATAAAAATAAACCAAACAACAAAATTAGAAATACCACCAAACAACCACCCCCCTGCTCAAAACCAGCCCCAACAAACCCAAATAAAGACTGTGTTTTTTATGGTTAAAAAAGGTGATGAATATTTGTGCCACCAAGCTCCTGTGTGGGGGTTGGTAAGCCATTTGGAAATGTTCATTGACCATGTGTTTTCATTCCTTGGATGCACCAACTTTGCCTTTTTTGCTTTGTTCTTTAGGAATGAATAATGCTCACACATATGGACATCTACTATTTTTCACTTCTTTCTATGTTTTAAGCATAGAAAGCTACCAAGAGTGCTTTATTCCTGAAAAACAGAGTTTAGAAGAGTCTCAGACCGGGAGGTCTGCGTGGACGGGTGCTTGTAGCTTATGAGTTGTAATTTCCCAAAGTGTAGAATGGAGAAGCAGTCCCGTTTGGGAGGCCGGGGAGCCCAGACCCCGTTCCGCTTGTCCCGGGTGCCCGTGCTGGGGCTGGCTGGCGTCGGGCACATCGGCGGGGCCCGGCGGCGCTTCCCGGGCCGGGCAGGAGGTGGCAGCCGAGCCCCGGCCGGGAGGGAGCCCGGGCCGGCGGGAGCAGGTGCCGGCCGCGCTCATCCCGGCGGGCTCGCCGCGCAGGAAGCCCATGTGGAATGTGACTCTTTAATGCCTTTGAATGCTGCCGGCTTCTATGCCTACTTTCCAGCGTTGCAGCCTTGTAAAACCCCAGCACGTCAGGTGTTGGGGCTTTTAGGGTGTGTGGAAATGTGTTTGCTAAACCCGAGGACTTTGTTGTACAGCTGCGACACCTTTAATCCGTTTTTGTGGGAGCTATACCACACAGGGCAAGCACTCTCGTCTGCTTTCCTTCACAGAGATGCTTGATGAACAAGCTAGCAGGTTTGGGGGATGTGGATCCAGTTTGGAAGTTCACTTTGTGTGTTGTAAGCAGCGCCATCCATCAGACCAAGAACCCCATTGTCAAACACATATAGGAGCAGCACAGACTTGAGATAAGAGCCAAGATTGGTGAAGGCTTTTTCTTTTTTTTTCTTTTCCCTCCCTGACTCAAGTGTCTGATGTATTACAGTGTTCAAAGCGTTTCAGTATGCTTATATTGTATTCACACATATGCAATGTATTTGAAACATTCCTACCAAGGAGATTGTGGTAAAAACTGTAATGTGCAGCTTGCTGGGTTTCATTGTAAAGTAATATAATATCCACATGTGCGAAGGCCAATGCAATATTTTATTTTTTGCTTACCCCAGGGAATATGATATTAAATTTATCAGCTGAAGTATTTGAACGAGAACTCATAAATATTTTCTGAGGTGCATCAGTGGCATACATAGGGAGGGAGAAGACATGCAGCACAGGGTGAGGAGGAAGTTGTTCATACTTTCCATCCTCCACTATCACATAACAGCTATGCCTTGCCCTTCAGATGGGATACTGGTAAGGTTTCTTGGTGGCTGAAAACAAGTCTTAAATTGTGGAGAATTTGCTAGTCTGTAATTTTTTTCTTGTAATTATTAGCGCTGTTGTACATGGAGTGCAGATGTTGTTCACATTGGATACAGAGCTTGGGAGGAGAGAGGAGAAGGCTCCCAAAAAGAGAGGTACTGTTCTGAAGACATTTCAAATGCACAGGAGGGCTGTTGACCTGCCTGCTCTACCTGATGTGCTGTGATTGTAGGCATCCTAGATGGACAAGCTGCTACCAAATCTAGGAGGAGTTTGCAACTGCCTTTGTGCAGCTGTAAATCTTCCAGGGCTTAAGCAAGCGCCTCTGCATGGCATTACCCTGTCTGGCTGTGTGATCTAGCCTCTTGTTTGGAGTTAATTTAAACATCTCCAAAACAATTCTGTGGTGGTTTAGAACAGTCCAAGCCATGCTGAGTTAGCAGTTCTCTGTCAGCATTGTCTCAATGTGTACCTGCAGCTAAAATTGCCCATATCAGGAATGGTGCTGAGAGCAAGACCAAAGAGTATGTTTTGCCAATGTAGAAAATCTTTGTGCCTTCACACCTTGAGTATCACCTACAATTGGTCTCTGCATCTCAAGAAGGGCATATTTTTTCTCAAAAAAAACCAAAAAATAAAAGAAAGGGCATCTAAATTTGCTGCAAAAAAAGTAATAGGCTTATGGTTTCACTTCAGTTTGGAGAGAAAGCTGAAGAGGGATGAAGCTGATTTACATCATCAAGAAGGCAGTACAGAAGATGAGTGCTAAACTTGTTTACCAAATCCTACAGTACTGGATCAGGGAACATGTATTGAAACTGATCGGATGTAATTTAAAACAGGTTTTTAAAAGTGCCTTTCTTCAAAGCCTGTAATAAACTCCTAAAACTGGCTGCTGCAAGAAAGTGTGAAGTCAGAACATATCAAGAGTTTCAAAACAGATTAGACAAATTAATGGATAAAAGGTGCAAACCAGATCCTATTGGGAAGGCAGTGATATTCCCTCTAACACCTGAAATCTAACAGCAGGATGCAGAAGGAGCATGAGGGTTAGATTTCAGATAGTGGCTTTTTTCATGTGCTCTCCCTAAGCCACCTCTGCAACAGCCACTGTGGGAGACAGAAGCCTGGGTGATGGACATTGGTCTCACCACATGGAGCATTTCTGATAGAAAAAGATCAGATGGGCATGCCCTTGGAGTGCTAAAAGAGCTCAAATTGCTGCCTAAAGCCTCTGGTTTCAAGGCCACAGACTTAAAAAGGTACAAAAGAAACCAGTACTTGCAGAGAAAGCAAGTCAAGAGGAGGTAGCTGTTACAATCCTTTGGAAGTCAGGGAGCAAGACTTTTTAGGAATCTGTTTGATTAGCAAACAGCTCAAAGGTGCAGTCTAGCAGACTGAGGGTGGCTCAGAAGTAAAAGAAGTAAAAAACCTTTTTTTGTTAACATTTGAATTAAAAATATGAGAACCATGAATATATCTATGCAATTATCTTTCTATCTTTATTTGTGGGAAATTGTGTTAAAATGTCCTTGAGCTTCTTACTTTCTGAGCTTGCTCTGGTTTTGTAGTGGATGCACCTTCTGTGACAATGTTATCCTGGGAATTACATCGTTTTTGGATCTACTTTTCTTCTACCGGCTGAAGTTGATCCAGGGCTGAAGTTGGCATGTGCTCTCTATTGCCCTGCAAATATGTCACTTTCATGCACCAGGATGGGCTATTTCCAAAAGGAGTTGAAAGTTGTATTTGTCCAGCCCATAATGTCTTTAGTCACCCAGCTCTGCCCTTATTAGATACATTCTCTCTCCATAGTATTTAATCCATTAGAAAAGATGAACTGGTACTTCTGTTTGGTATAATAGCAAGGAAGCTCTTGGCACTTCAGAAGGCATTTCTCCCTTTGATCTAAAATAGCCTGTGTGTACTGACTTCTCTGGCACACTGCAATGTTCACCAGTTCTCTTAAGTTTTCCTGAGAGGAACAGGATTGTGAAGGTGGTGAAAGGGTGAACGGGGCAAGAATTTATTTGGTTTTTTCTTTTAGCTGTTGTTGGCCTGACATCTGAGGAATTAAGCTAAATTTGTAAGGACCATATTTTAAAATATTTGCCAGTTGTTCCAGATAATAAAATAGGGATTTTTGTCCAGAGGAGAAGAAATGAAAATAAATAAACATGGATCTTTTTCACATAATTTATGACCTGCAAAGAGGGTTGCTCCTCAACCTGCATGATTAAATCTCTCCAGTCAAAAGGGACCATTTTGATTACATCTTCTATCAATAAAAAGTCATGAAAACTTTTTTTTCTAATAAGAGAAAAGAAATCCAACAATATCGGGTGGCTGTGGTTTAGATTGTTTTGCCATTTCTACCAGGAATTTGACCGTGTTATAGGCAATATATAAATTATAGTTCCTCACCTTTAACATCGCTGTCAAATTTAGTTTAATGGATATTGCCTTTACTCATACCAATTTTACACATGGTAGAGATGGAAAGTTTTTTTGTATAGGTGTGATATTACTTGTTCTTATGGATGCTGGTTATGGCACAGCTTTGGTTTTTGACCTTGTACATGTGTCAAGAGGGATTAGAAAGTTTTGTTTAAAATGTTGCATTTGATTAACATTTTTGAAGCCCAGCCTTCTTTTAGAAATACTTTGTGGCATAAGTGCTTTTGGAGGACAGTTGATTCCCAAAGGAAAAGGTGCAGCAGTTCTGTGTTAAGATCACTGTTCAAACTGATTATCCCAGCCTCAGAAATGTGTTTTCACTAACCTAAGAGTGTGATAAACTGAAGGAGAAGGTGCACAGCTTAGGCATTTGGCAGTGCTTCCACTGGAGCTGCTGTGCAGGGGTAGTGATGGAGGATCATGAAGTGAGGTGTTCTTTCAAGTCTTATCATGTCTCAGCTACTTTACAGTCTCCGGAGAGTTGCAGGCAGAGTTCTACAAGCTGTGCCTTAGCGTTCACCAAATTGTACATGTGCAGCAGATGTCTCGGGCTATCACCTGAAGTTTGTGATAACTACAACACATGCTGTTTGGATGATCTCAATAGGGCATCTAGTATCTTATTTCTGAGGCATTTTTGCTGCTAGAAGCAATAAATTCAATTCTGTCATCATTAGGCAGGTGTTTATAAGTACTGCAAGGCTTTAATCTCTCTCCAGGGAGAAAAATACATCAGGGGCCCATTCTACAACTTGGCATTTGCTTTGCATCTCTGGCATGTTCCTGTTTCTTTCCATGTCAGGAGAGCAAGCTGGTTTTATGGCTAGGACACAGGTCTTGAATCGTTTCCCAGCTTTGCCAGTGACTGCTATGAAGTGTAGAGAAAATCAGTCCCTCAAATCACCAGCTCCAAAGGGTAGTGAGGGCATTGTGGCTTTTTATTTCTCTGGTGGGTTTCTTCTACATACCTTTAGGACACAGACTATGTTGTGTTAGATTTATGTATCATGGATCAAAAATTTGTACACAAAGTCACCATCTACTGCTAATAATAGAGCAGAAGTTTCATTTAATTTAATCAGAATATTTGATAAATTGACCTCCAAACAACTTTGCCATCATCCTGTACTTTGATAGTCATATGATGTGCCAACAAGAGGTTCATGGTTTTGATGATTCATGGTTGTGACTGCTGCAGTGTCTGGGTTTAGGAGAGTGTCAGTGTGTGCTAACTCTGGTTTCCTTGAGCAGGTTTATGTAGATGGTGAGCTCATTTATAACTGGATTATGAATTAATTTTCTTCAGACCTACAAAAATTTATCCAAGCAATGTCTCCCTGGTCCCTGTAGGAAGCCCTGTGTTCTCTCACAGCCTCCATCTCCAAGGAGACAGTTTTTTCTGGCTGCAATGGTTCCTGGATCTGAAGGCAGTTTGCGCCATCTGAAAGGTCTGGAAAACCTAAAGTCCACTCACTGATAGTTATTGAGCAGTTACTAGTGAAATTGTGCTGAAACTTTTTGAAAATTATTTGGGTAGCTAAGAGAAAACTCATAAAACAAAGAACACAGGGAAAGAAAATGCCTTGAAGAAGCTGTGACTAGATTGCATAGAAGGCCAGTAGCTTTCATTGCTCTCATTTCTAACCTCAGGGAAGAAAAGAACATAATTTTTAAAGTTTTGGGCCCTGGGAGAAAAGTCACAAAGAAATTCAACAGGTTCTCTCAAGAAAATTCTGATGTGCCACACTGACCTTGGAACAGCCCACCCATAAAGGCAATGTTAAAACAATTATCTCAAGAAATTGTGGTGAACTGAAAAAAAGAAATAAACATTTCCAAGTAAACTTCCCATATTTAGAACGATGTGGTAGAATAACATTAAGGCAATCAGGAGGGCTATGAGAAACACAAACAGATCCTTAAAGCTTTAAATACGAGCTAATTTTTAAATATGAGCTATGCATAAAGTCATGCCAACTGCTGCCATTTGCATCAAGCAGGTAATATTTGCTTTTAGCTGTAGTTTAATTTTTTTCCAATTAATTAAGATAATATTCTTTGTTTTACTCATGAAAACATTTACAAATTCATCGTATTATAAACTATAGCCTATAGTTAGCCTTTAGAAATCTGTGCCGATGCAAAGAAGAAATTTCTCCGTTGTTATTTTACAGCTTTTAATTTTTTTTTTTTAGGAAAAATACACCATAATCTAATTTTTTTTTTCTGGTGAGTCTAGAAAAATTAAATTGTTTCCTTTCCTAACTCCCCCACTCCCCCCCATCTGCACTTATATATGTTTTGCACACATATAAGTGCAGATGTGCATACACCTTTCCCTCTTACAAGAAGGTAATGTACTTGCAAACATTCATATTATCTCTACCGACCTCTTTCTTGACTTTAATAATAATGATGTCAGAGTTTCACACTCCCTTGTGCTTAAAAATATGAAATCTTTAAGTACTTTAAGATGTGTAGTACAGTATCTTAATTTGGTATATTTTTATTCCAGCAAATAAATATCCATTCTATTATTTTTCCTGTGTTAGAAAGTTTCTGTAATAGTGATTTTAACTGCTTTATCTTCTGAACTAATCCAGCCTTTTCTATCCATCTGTGTAGGCTGCGTCTCCCCAGTCCTGCTGAAGCTGGACCTGTGCAGTGTAAACGTTGAAATCTTGAAGCAAGAAGGAGGGGTGGCCTGGAGATCTGTAGTTTAATGTGTACAATCCTGGACTGGGAATAGGGAGAAAAGTTTGGTCCTTTATGTCCCAGTAATTTCTTGAGACTTTGTTTGCATTTGTTTTTAAATAACTCTCTAAAGTAAAATGCAGAAGCAGTCCATGGGACAGAATACCAGGAAGGCTATTGAGATTCCTCTGGTAAGGTCCCTCATCTCTCCCTTGGTGTCTCTGTTTATGACTTCAAGACTGGTTTACCAAACCTCTACAAGGTACAGTAAGCACCCCTGACTCTCCTTGTGGCCGATGGAAAACACAAATGGGGTCACTTTATCTCATCTTAAAGCAGATATTTAAATGATGAGTGAAATGAAGCATCCACTCCTCCAGATCTGCAAGGGGAGCTCTTGAAGACTGGTCCAGGTGCCTGCATGCCTCTTGTGCATGGACCCTCATGGTACTGTGAACAAAGACACCTCAGGCCAGTGCTAAGTCAGAGTACCTCAGTTAAGTAGGCCTGGCTTAATATTTTACAGGAAAAGCCTGAGTTGAACAACCTTTTGTTTCCTTCCTCCGTGGTTTTGTCTGCTGGAATCTGACTAGCAGCCACTAGTATTTATCTGTTCTCCAAATTTGGTAAGAATAGAGAGAATCTCCCTTCCAAAAAAACTCCAAAAAAACCCCCTAGCAGACCAGCAACAAAACCTCAGGAATCACCACACAGAAAGAAGTGGATTGTGCTTGGTTAGTGGGCTGTATGTGGGGGTAGGCATTGGAAGGAAATCAAAGGCAAGGTCAGTGCTTAAAAATAGTGTGTACACAGTACCAAATGGCTGCTTTACCCTGAGCACAGCCATCTAAAAACTGTCCAAAGCTGCAGTTCTGCTCTCAGTGTGCAACCTGAATATATCTCAAAGCTCAGATTGCAGTCCATGAGACTGCAAAATCCATGTGTCCAGTTGGCAATGCTGAAAGTCAGCTTAATAACTGTGAGTAAATGTGAACACACTGTGGCTGCCTCTATTTTTAAAGGAAGAATTAGTAAATACACACTTGGGCCCTTTGTTCTTATGGGTTTCAGTGGAAGGTGATGTGGAAACTGTTAAATCAGGTCTGGAGATTATGAAGTCCTAGAAATAATTTTATTTGGAGTAGAAACATCTAACACAAGAGAAGATCCTTGCCATCTTCTCCACAGCATGTCTATTTAGAATAGTACATTTTAAAAAGTCATTGTTAAGGTGTTTCCTTCCCTCTAAATGACTCTGAAAGACATAGAGACATGTATTTCTTCCCTCCTTCATAATAAGGAATCAGAATCACATCCCTATCCCTTGTACAAACCAGCTGCTGGGACTTGGCATTGTATCTAGCCATAGCAATATATAATATGGGCAAAACCACAAATGTGTCTAACCCAAAAAAAGACACAAAATTTTGCTTTTGCAAAATGTTGGAAACAAAGTGACTCTACAAAATGTGAAACAGATAAGCTTTAAACTCTTTCCCCTCCAGATCAGTGCCAAGATCAGCACCGTATGGGGAAGATGCAGCTCTGATCATGAAGGACAGAAGGAGGAAGGAGCTGAAGGGGGTTTGCTGAATGGCTGTACCCCTTCCACGGGACACCACCTTCTAGTTGTTCTTGGCAGCTCCAGCTGCAAATGGCCTAAAAATCCTGATAGATATACTATGCCTGCCCTAGAACCTGAGTTACTCAGTCTTAGCTTTCTGCTCCCTGATTAATTTTTTCTGGATTATTTAATTTGTGACTCCTGAAGCAAATAAATGATTAGTAGCTGCATTACCCATAGTGTTGCGACCAATGATGTCTGGCACATTCCTTGTTCAGCTATTGTAAAAATGCTTAGGGTTCCTCATCCTAGGATGAAACTAAGCTTCAAAAACAAATACCACAAATCTTCTCTATGGCTTTTTCTCCAAGCCCAGTGAAATTAATTGCAGGGCCATGTTTCCCCTTAGAGCAGGAAATCACTCAGCTGAAAGTATTATAAACCGTTAAATAGTTATCAAGTGTTTTTCCAGGAATTTTTCAGTACTCATCAGAAAACAGTATCATAACTTGCATACACTAATTTTGACTCTTTTACATGGGTATGTAGTGTAACTTCCATTAATGTGTGTCGTGGTTTAACTCCAGCTGCCCCCCAGATGCTCCCTGACTTGGAGTGAGCACTGCACAGCAACAACTCGAACATCAGAGTGTCACCAACATTGTTCTCATCCTGAATCCAAGACACAGCACCCTTCCAGCTACTGAGGAGAAAATTAACTCCATCCTATCCTAACCTATGGCAAAGTGCCTTTACATTGACAAAAGGAGTACTGTAAAAATGACCTTGTGGTCTCCCAAAGTTTTCTTTCAATGGTTTCAGATCAAATTTGCCTACCTTAAATATTATTTTTTAAAACTGATGGTGTCATTCACTGATCCCACCTTAAATAATTTTGGTTTTTCTCTGTTGCATTTATAATGAGGATGACTTCATTATTTCACTGACAGTGTTATTAATGATGTGCAAGAGGGCATGAAGACTGGCCCTTCAAGCCTTCCTCCCTTTCTATCTTGCCCTCACAGGAATTGCTGTAATTTTAGACTGTTAACAGAGGAAAAATCTGTATTGTTTGGCCAAATGTGGAGATATATCTGGATGAGAAAGACACAGCCTGGTGGGAAGGAACCATATACTAATCTTTTCTGATCATTGTTGTATTTTAAGACTAATGAGAATTTAGTACACATGTTGAGTGAAAAGATTTAGGCATCTTAAATCACTGCAAAACTAGATTCATTGGTGATTGCCTTCTGTTTCCTTCTGTTTCCTTCCACCCTATCTCCAGAGAATTTCTGTAGGAGCAACCTTCAACCCTAAATCCCACCCCAGAGATTTGTGTGTTGCTGTTGGGTGTTGCCCAGGATCCAGGAGAAGGCTGCTTCACCACATGTCACAGCTCTAGTGCTTCAGCCCCCTCCACTCTCCCATCAATACTGGAACTGTTTGCTGGCCGTTGTGTGGCTTCCCCAGAAGAAGTAGGTTTGTCTGCATTCAAACATTTTGCATATACAGCCTTGTCATCTAAGAGCATCAGAAGAGAAGAAAGGAAACATGCATTAATTAAACCATCAGTTCTGGTCTATGTTCTTATAGAAGCAAAATGCTCTGTTGAGAGGTTTACCTTCTGTCGTGTGGGTAGCTGGTTTAAACACTGCTAGCAAACATCTCTTGCCAGTACGCACCACATCTTCACAGAGTTCGTTGTGGAAGCTATGTGTGCAAAGATTTTGAACTATGGAGAAGGTTCTAGCCACAGGGTGGAAGTGCCATTATGTTGAAAGTGAAACTTCAGTTTTCCTAGTCTGTAGTGGAGTCTGAAACTGCATGAAATGGGGATAAACAGGCAAATGTACCCCAGCATCTCCTAACACTTTAAATGGAAGCTTAGCCTTTAGAGCAGATGCTCTGTAAATACTTCCTGTGCCTGGTAGATCCTCATCACCTGCAGAGCCTCCAGACAATGACTTAGTGTGCAGGCTTCAGCAGAATTATTCAGAACAATTTCCACTGACTCTTTGGGCAGTTTTATCCCCTAGTTTCTTTCCCCAATTTTGCTGACTGGAGATGGTGTGTGTGTGTATCCACTCTCTTGCAGCGTTCAAGAGTTCCTGTGTGTGAACAGAGTGGATGTCTGGGAGCAGCAGCAAGGCACCTGAGGCTGATGTGTGGGTGCTGAGTGAGCAGCAACTCAGTAAAGCCAGCAGTAGGAAGGGGAGGAATTATAGAATGGTTTGTGTTGGAAGGGACTTTTAAAGTTCATCCAGTCCAATGAATGCAGCTGCTTTCTGTCCCATGTGCCCTGTGCCTGTGGGTTACTGTGACCCAGTAGATCCCTGAGATTTTCCTGCTGGTGGTGCTTGGTGCAAAAAGTGAAATCTGAAAATCTAGTGCAGGGGGTATTGCAGATAATAACCTTTCCACAGGGAACAATGGACAGAAGCAGAAGGACATCAGATGTGACAGTGCCTCCAGTCATCTATCAGGCAGTGTTGGCCATTCCAGTGGTTTGTGTAAGTGGAAGAGTTCATATCAGAAATATTTCCCTTTCATCCAGCCTAGAGCATCTGGGCTTTGCTGAAGTCATTAAGTGCAGTTATTTCATTGTGAACTAAATACCAGTTAGCAGAGCGAAGCCATGCTAGAAATGGGCTGCATGACTGAAATTTTTAAAACCCATGGTGATCCAGACAAACTGGGAGTAAAGTGCAGAAGAATGAAAGCTCCTTTTCACACAGGTTTTAATGCATTTACTTGAGGACAAGAGGGAAGTGAGTCTTAACATAAGCTTCATTTTCAGGGGAATGCATACATGGATTGGCTGATCTATTAATTACAATAGAATTGAAGGAAAATGCTACTTTTCACAGGGTTTTTAAACCACCCTTAGCACTGCCACTGCTATCACTGCTAGTGACTGGGAATTACAGGAAAAAATGTAAACCTGCAGTTTTCCCTATTTGTATCTGTATGACTTGGTTTAGACTATGAAATTACTAGACTTGTCTGGTTCACTTTTCTTCATGGGCAATGCAATGTTCTGGCTTTCATATCCTATAAAAGTAGTGATGCCACAAAATTGCAAGGGAAATGCTTTGGTCCCACAGCATAGATATAATTAAATCCAACTAAAGTATTTTCATTGCCTGAAATGAGGAATCTTAAAAAAAAACTAGACTAGCAACTCAGGTAATAACATAAATATAATTTTTAATACCATATTATCAGACCATTCATGAGAATTTTCAATTTAATTTTTAAATACTTTCTTTAATGAAACATGCAATTATTATCATATGGTATAATGCCTATAACCAGCTATACCTAACAGGATTGTAATCCTGTTGAGCTGCTGTAATGGCATGAACCACAAAAGAAAAACCCAAGCGGTTTATCAATGTCAACAAACTCCCAGATGGAATTACAGTCTTATACGCACCATTTAGCTGTATGCTATTCATTACAACATATGACAAAAATTATGCTTCTATTAAAAATGCACAGATGAGAATATGTGTTGTTGAAGAGGGACTGTTTAAAGAGCAGAAGGCATCTTTTGCTGCAATGCAGTCTCATTTTCCGTGCAATGCCTTTTCAGGCGTATTTGCAGAAAGATGGGGAATTAAGTTCAAGTCCTGAAAAAAGTGCTGTGACTTAGGCTCAGTAGAATATTTCTGGTTTTGTCTTTTCATATGAACTTTCCTTGTGCTGTCCATGTGTGGTGAAATCTGGCCACCCTCAGAGAAAGCATGAGCTGGAGCATGGCAGTGAGAATCTTTGAGAAATAAACCACGAGGAGCTGGCCTTGGAAGTCCTCTGGAACCCACTGGGACTTTGTAACAGAGTGGAGACAGCCCTTGGATGTTGTAAGGATCATTATTTTGTAAAATTTCAAAACTAGTCAAACAGTATGGATTCCAAAGTTCAATGTGCGGTTTGTGCAGTCGTGTTTGTAATTTTTGTAGAAAAGTCCCAGAGTAAAAAAAATAAATTTCCCAGCTTAAAATGAAACTGCAGTGGAAAGCAGAGACATGAGACCAACATGAAGCTAAATTGTACCAAGTAGAAGTGTTTTCTGGCTTGGAGTTATCTTGGGAACCCCCAAAGCGTTTGAAGAGATCCTCAGTGCTTCAAGCAGCACTCACCTATTATTGAAGTAGATGGACTCTCCAATATTTACCACTATGATGGCTGCATGAGCAAAGAGAGGAGGTGAAAGCAGAAAAGGTTGAATGGGGGAAGTGGTTTGCTATGCCCTAGGACCCTCCAGAGAGATGTCAGTTCTGTGGATGACCAGTCCACCAAGAGGGATGGCACCTCTGTGGCCGACTGGGGCAGTTCAGCAGGTCACTCTAGGGAGGCAGTAAGACAGGCTCTGTGAGAACACTGTGCTCCTGTAGGTTTAATTCCCTGCTGCAATGTCAGAAATAGGGTGATAGCACTGTAGGATAGTGCTTTCAGTAGCTCTGAGTTATTAAATTCCCCCATCCTGGGGAACGGAGGCATGCCTGCCCAGAGATGGCTTCTGCAGGTGTGCTTTATGCAGGAACAATGGTGGGAACAAACAGGATACATGTGCAGGATGAAGAAGGAAAACACTCCTTTAAAATCTATGCCTCAGCTAGCAGATACTTGGTGTAGATTTCTGCATGTCTGGGGACATAAATCCTGTCCCCATGGCCCATGTGACGTATGCATGCTCTGGTTTAAATCCAGATTGACAACTAGACATCACTCAGCTGCTCACTCAGTCCCTCACCAGCAGAATGGGGGAGAGTAACAGTGAGAAAACTTGTGGGTTGAGATAAAGACAGTTTAATAACAGAAAAAAGGACGAAAATAATAAAAATAATAAAAAAATATACAAAGCAAGTGATGCGCAGTGCAGTTTCTTACTGCTCGCCAATAGATGCCCAGCCAGACCCTGAGCAGCAGCCCCTACCCAGCTTTCCTCTCCAGCATTTTAACTGGCAGAGCATAGGAAGCTGGAAAGTCCTTGACTTAGTAGAAACAGTACTTAGAAACAAATAAAGATATAAGTGTATTATCAACATTATTCTCATGCTAAATCCATAACACATCACTGTACCTGCTACAAAAAATTAAATCTAAAAAAAATTAATTTTTAATTGTAAAGGCTAACTCTTTCCCAGCCAAAACCAGGATAATGCACATCCCCAACTGGCCACAAATGTATGTCCACAAATGCAGGGTGCTGCCATCATTGGCTGGGCAACTTATCTGAACTGTTGACAGAGCATCAGTCTCATAATTTACTTTTCTTCTGAGCTGGGCATACATGGAGATTTCTTTCAAACACATTGAACCTAGCTTAGCAGAGAGAAAGCAGGAAATGCCTTGGGTTGTCACTGATGGGTGACAGTAGCTGGGCAGCATCAACTGCATGAAGGACAAACTCCAGTTGCCTATAAATGGACAGGGTGGAAATTAAGTTAATTTGCAAGACAGCGAGAGATTTTAAGGGCAAAGACTAGGAAATTAGATTGAGCTGGGCAGACATATTTTCTCTAGGTTAATCTTGGGACTTCTTTGTTTTAGTAAAGCAGATTTCATCCCAGTGTCTTCTCAGGCCTAGATCCCTCTATCTTTCATGCTTTCCTCATGTACCAATCTAAATTCAAAGCTTTGTTTTCAGAAAAAAAATTAGAAATGAAAAATTTTTCCTGTAAGTTTTATGTTTTGTATTTTTCACTGTTGTTTGCATTCTGTAATTCCATGAGATGTCAGTATTAATGCGTTTCAAGATAATAGAAATGCCACCATAACATGTTGGAATATTTCACACTCTGTTTTTATAATAGAAAGACCCTGCTTTTTACAGGAACAAGCATGAAAATATAAAACCACAAATGAAATTTAAAATGTCTCAATTTTCTGAACAACATTACCTCTTTTTCAAGACAAAAGCCAGAAAAGCAGAGCATTTTTACAAAATCATGGTTATTAAATTCAGAAACCAATTGGTTGAAAAAGGAGAACCTTAAAATCTTTGTGCAAACTTCATTTTGCTGTCCTCAACAACTTTCACAAGGAGACTAAAAGCAAGAAAGACCAGGCATGACATTACCCCCTGGCCCCTTCCCATATCTCTCGGTGCTATTCCTCTCTGTCTGAAATTGGTTGATGGGGATTCCTGAGTGAGTTAGAAGTAGCAGGTGAGGGGGTTAAATAAGCTCCTTAAACTATTTCCATCCTGCCAATGCTCTGTCTTAAAATCCCCGAATTACTCACCAGCACAACTGTTTGTTTCATTATTAAAATTAGGCTAGAGGGCTCTCCCTTCTCCCACCCACGCATGATGTTCACGGAAGGAGAGCTGCTCCCACACAATTACAAGGTCTACTATTAAGTGTGAACTTCATATTTAATTGTAATTGCTAGAAAAATATAATTTAACAGCAAAGTATGCTGAATTTGTAACAAAGTACCCCTTTTATTTGAGCAGGAATATGGATGCTGCCCAAATGTGTCCGCATGGTTCCAATTAAGTTGAGGAATGTTTAATGTAAAACTCAACTTGATGAAAATAACTAAAGTTTCTGACAAACCAATAAATTTGAGCCTAGAAAGCTCTGCATATACAGTACAGTCAGGGAGAGGCAACGCTCACTGGGTCATCAATTTTGGTGCAGTCTTCCTGTTCGTTTATGCTAAAATAATACTATGTAGTTAATTCAATTTCTTCCCAACTGTAAACATAGAGAGGAATGCTGGATGCAGATCTAGCTGAGGATGGAGGGGGGTCTGGGCCAATTCATTAGCCTCTGTGCAATTTCCAGGCTGAAATGCTAAGAAATTTAAACCCAGCATTGCTTTCCTTCTTTACCTTCTTTTCCTTCTTTTCCTTTCCCCCCCCTTCTTCTTCTTCTTCTTCTTCTTCTTCTTCTTCTTCTTCTTCTTCTTCTTCTTCTTCTTCTTTTTTCTTCTTCTTTTTCCTTCTTCTTCTTCTTCTTCTTCTTCTTCTTCTTCTTCTTCTTCTTCTTCTTCTTCTTCTTCTTCTTCTTCTTCTTCTTCTTTTCCTTCTTCTTCTTTTCCTTCTTCTTCTTCTTTTTCTTCTTCTTCTTCTTCTTCTTCTTCTTCTTCTTCTTCTTCTTCTTCTTCTTCTTCTTCTTCTTCTTCTTCTTCTTTTCCTTCTTCTTCTTTCTTCTTCTTCTTCTTCTTCTTCTTCTTCTTCTTCTTCTTCTTCTTCTTCTTCTTCTTCTTCTTCTTCTTCTTCTTCTTTTCCTTCTTTTTCTTCTTCTTTTTCCTTCTTCTTCTTCTTCTTCTTCTTCTTCTTCTTCTTCTTCTTCTTCTTCTTCTTCTTCTTCTTCTTTTCCTTCTTCTTCTTTTCCTTCTTCTTCTTCTTCTTCTTCTTCTTCTTCTTCTTCTTCTTCTTCTTCTTCTTCTTCTTCTTCTTCTTCTTCTTCTTCTTCTTCTTCTTCTTCTTCTTCTTCTTCTTCTTCTTCTTTTCCTTCTTCTTCTTTTCCTTCTTCTTCTTCTTTTCCTTCTTCTTCTTTTCCTTCTTCTTCTTTTTTCTTCTTCTTCTTCTTCTTCTTCTTCTTCTTCTTCTTCTTCTTCTTCTTTCTTCTTCTTCTTCTTCTTTTCCTTCTTCTTCTTTTCCTTCTTCTTCTTCTTCTTCTTCTTCTTCTTCTTCTTCTTCTTCTTCTTCTTCTTCTTCTTCTTCTTCTTTTCTTCTCTTCTTTTCTTCTTCTTCTTCTTTTTTCTTCTTCTTCTTCTTCTTCTTCTTCTTCTTCTTCTTCTTCTTCTTCTTCTTCTTCTTCTTCTTCTTCTTCTTTTCTTCTTCTTCTTCTTCTTTTCTTCTTCTTCTTCTTCTTCTTCTTCTTCTTCTTCTTTTCCTTCTTCTTCTTTTCCTTCTTTTCCTTCTTCTTCTTCTTCTTCTTCTTCTTCTTCTTCTTCTTCTTCTTCTTCTTCTTCTTCTTTTCCTTCTTCTTCTTCTTCTTCTTCTTCTTCTTCTTTTCCTTCTTCTTCTTTTCCTTCTTTTCCTTCTTCTTCTTCTTCTTCTTCTTCTTCTTCTTCTTCTTCTTCTTCTTCTTCTTCTTCTTCTTCTTCTTCTTCTTCTTTCTTCTTCTTCTCCTTCTCCCTTCTTTCTTCTTCTTCTTTCTTCCTTCTTCCTTCTTCCTTCTTCCTTCTTCCTTTCTTCCTTCTTCTTCTCCTTGTTCCTCTTTCTTCTCCTCTTCCTCCTCTTCTTTTTTTTTTGGTGGCTAGCATACCAAGAGTTCAGAAAATTGGAGTATTTGTTGATGGAGACCTGAACACATGGTTGTCTGTAGGAGCTACCAAGGATGCTGTTGATGCTGCAGGGAGATTTTCAGCAGATCTCTCAGTGAGTTCTACTCTTCTCAGCCCTCTTTCTACTGGCAGGTCCCACCTTAAGGTTTTCTTGAAGCTCGTGGTTATATTGGGGTCACAGTTTGACCTTGGACACACCTATGTAAAAACAGCTGAGTTCAAAGTGTGACCTTCTACTTAGTATAGGTTTTGGGCTGGGTTGGTGTTTTGTTTTTTTTTCAGTAGAATTTCTGAATTATAAAAATAAAGCTGTTGTGGTTAATGAGCTTGCTTACACGCAGGAGGAAACTGATGGTGGACTGTTTTATCAATGTTGATGTTGTGAATAAAACAGGCAGTTCTTGGGAGTCCTGCCTTCTGAAAGGGGAGAGCTCCAGAGCTGTAAAAGCAGCAAAAATCACCAGAGAACTGGAGTCAAGGGATGCTGGTTATAACCCTGCAATGAGACCTGCTGTTTGTGGAAAACAAAATAATCATCAGTTTTTTAGCTAGCACATATAAATCTTCCTCAAGAACCAGGGAAGATCATTTAGCTGGGATGAGTTCAAAAAGAAGGCAATAGGTAAGAAATGTTTAGCTTTTCACTCCTGCTGTTACCAGACTGTACCTCACTTTTCTCCACAGGTGCATCTGCAGACAGCCCAAGCTCAGGTTTTCAGAGGTGGCTGCATGCCCAAGGGGTTTCACCAGGGACTAGAACAGGGTCTGTAGAAGGGACCAACTCTGGGCTACCCTGAGTGACCCCACTGTGCCCAAACAGTGCAAGAGGACAATGTGCTGGGAAACCACCTGTGTTGGTGGGGGATTCCTCATCATCCTCTGAACCACCAATCTCTGTTCTACCTAGTACTCTATTTCTCATTGCAAAATTCATCTTGTATACTCATTTCCCTCCTCACATGCTGAAACTCTGACCTCCTCAGCAGTGGTTTCCATGCCTCCCAGGATAATGCCTCTTCCATGTTTTAGGCCAGGCCATGACATGCTCCTCTGAAATGCATTAAAAATTATCTCAGTTAACATGAATTGCTCTCTAATTCTGCTCAGTGTTTGTGCACAGACTACATCTCTGAATTCATCTGGAATCTTTTCTTATTCAGGTATATTCCTAAAGGATCTTATGCAAGGGGAGTTTTGTTTCTCCAGACCTTTCCTCCTCCCTGCCAACACTATAAGACAAAAGAAAAGCTGGCTAATTAATTTTCACTTTCCTCTCTACCTACTGAGAGATCTATTTACACTTTAAATGGGATGGGCGAAGTTGCTCTTGCCCTCCCAAGGCCAAAATAAGAACAGACTTTAAAAGAAGACTTTCTAAGTAGCTGTGTTTGCTAGAATTATTTAGCTTCTGAGTCTTGTGACCAAAGCAAATTGTTCATTTGAGCAGAATACAATGGACTTTTATTTCCCATTATGGGAAATACAATCTCTGAGATCCTGAGAGCATCATTTGGTAGCTGAGGCTTGAGGGTCAGTTCAAAGTTATTGCTTGCTGTCTCCTGCTCCTGCTTTCCCTTTTCTGCCTGGTCTCCTGATGAGAGACTGCTTCAGTCAGTATTTAAGTAACCTTCTAAAGGCTAAGAAAGTTATTTTTGCCAATTTTTCTTCTAACTTCACAAATTCAGAATGCTCCCTCTTAGGCAATTTTGAAATACAGTGACAGAAATATGGCCTAAATAATCAGAAGAGACTCAGAGGATATAATATGTATTTAAAACTATCAAGATATATTGTTCTATTTTCCCAGAAGTGTAATAATGAATAACCATAAACCTGGTGTGCTTATATTAATCTCTATAGGATATTGCAGTTTGCACTCAAGACCTGAAGTATTTTTTCTGTGACAGCATGAGTTGGTTTGCATCTTTTCCATTTTTTCTATGCTAGACAGGTCTATGCATAAGCCATGTGCTATTTTCTTATTGTACAAAGACAATAACTAGATGATAATGCAGAGGGAGAAAAAAACCACATTTTTATTTTCTGCTTTTCAAATACTATCAACAAATTTGATTTGCATATGATATTTCTACACTTTGGAAGAAAATTTTGTTGATGTGGCAGAACTTAAAATTGGTACTTAAGGAATAGCTTGATATTTTTGTCTGTCTTTTTCTCAGAATATAAACTTGCTCGTGACACTGGGCAAAGAGGAGTTTGATAACCAGGATCAACTTCACACTTCAACATCTGTGCTTAGACACACCTATAAAGATACTGAAGGGGAATGGGTGTGTTTGGGACTTGTGGGTCTTTAACTTGTGGGACAGGGACTTTAACTCCCTGAGGGTGTCCTTCATTGTGGGTACCTGATCCAGGTTATGACATTATCACTTATGTGTCTGTGACAAGCAGGCTGTGTTTTGTTCTCTTCAGAGTTTCCAAATGTCTGGAATACTGGAGAAGGAGAAACCATATCTTTCTAGAGCTTATTTTTATGGAATGTATTATGAAAAGGGATACTTAGGAAATGGCAAGTCACCAGTATGCTTATTTAAATGACCTTAAGGTCAGATTCTGCCACTGTTAATCAGAAGAGTTGTACCTTACTCCTTGAGGTTTCCTATTGGATTCTGTGGGATTACTTAAGGAATTCAGGTAGTACCTGATGGGACCAAAGTGGCCAGGAGTCTGGCTCCTAACAAGCAAGCAGCTGTAGTGCAGCATGTCTTCATTTTTACCTTCTATTTCAGCTAGGTAAAAATATTTCAAATGCAAGTTATTTTCTTTTGAAAATCCCTACTTCAAGGAGATGGAATTTTATGTAGCAATTATTTATATATTTTTGATCAATATTTTAATAGATTTATTTTTGTAATGTGGAGTCATCTTTGTTGAAAATGTACTTCTAGATTAGAAGCTCTCCAGTTTTTTATTTTCAAAAAATCTGCAATAGAAAGAAAATAATTTTCTTGTGATGTCTCCTTGAAATCTTGCAAGTTTCACAAAGATATTTTCCAGGCTTTGTTTGCGTTTCTTTTTTATTTTAATTTCATCAGGCCAAATAGTTTGATTTTAGAAGAACTGAGCAGTACTTCATGGTCTTTCTCAACTGCCAATGAGTGAACAGTGACCTGATTCAATATTGTAATATTGTAATAGCTGCATGAAACAGAATGGAGCCAGAATGTTTTGGTTTGAGAATGGTGCTCCCAGTTTAGTGCTCCCACTGATTGTCCCCAAACCATGTGCTCCCTCCTTCCCCTGCAGCAGGATGGAGAGAAGAATTGGAGGTACAAAACTTGAAGATCACTGTCTGAGATAAGAACAATTTACTGGAAACAGCAATGAGATAAGAAAACGACCAGTAACAGCAGCAATACTAATGACAGAGGGTACAAGAAAGAGAATAATGATTCACACAGGAAACCCCCAACAATACCTGGCTGCTCCCTCCACCATGCTATGCCAGCTTGGAAGAGAGCCCTTCCCCCACCCCCAAAAAATGGCACGAAGTAGTAAAAAATAACTTCTGAGTCCCAGCCATGTCCCTTCCTGCCTACAGCATAAAATTACCCCTGTTCTGGCATGAATGCAGACAGGTTTCTATACAATTCTGAACATAAATGGGAAACTCGCCTATGAAGAATTATTTGTACTTCTGCAAAATAAAGAGATGAGAACTTATTCACACACGTTTATACACTAGGAAAAAGGAATGCCAGAATTAATTCTTTCTTGTCCTTGCTGCAGAAGAAAACAAATCTGGCTAAGGTTTCACTCTAATAAATAGGTTCTTTTCAGCCAGACACAAACCTCTTCTTTGGGCATTTGCAAGAACATTCTTTGCTTTGAGTGTTAGTTCAGGTTGTTGGACTTGAACTCAAGGACTTGAGCACTACAAGAAGGTATTTTACTAGTAAAAGCTTTCATTTTTTCAAAGTAATAAAGGGTTGTTGTTTGTGGGGCTTTAGGGGGGTTTTGTTGTGGTTTTTTGTTATTCTTTTTAATAAGCCAGCAAATTTAAAAATGCTCAGATACAAGGAAATTCTGAGATACACAGTTTGCAGTGCAGATGTGTAGCCCTTTCAGAGTGTTTCAGAGCCTGGAAAGGATTTATACTCTGTGCCAGTCCTGTGCTCACAGGCAAGCTTAACGCTATCTAGTCTAATGGGGAAATTTTTCACACGAAACAACAAATCTAGATTTTAAAAAGAGCTTAATAATGACTTAGCTGCTTTGAGATGTGCACTATCCAAATGTAATTCAGAGGAATCAAAAGGTCAGTATTCAAGACAGAAAACACATGATTCAATGTATTTTCCTGTGCCCTGCTTTCTGTGATCTGTTGTGACTGCAGTTATTGAGATGTCTCCTTTTAACTTCTCTGTGATGAAAGCAATCCTGATTATAGAAAATAGAATTTAAAATAAACGTATGTCTGAACGATGTCCTAAGAAAAGACAGGCCTTTTGCTCCTTTCCTTGGGCCAAACTGTGCCTTAAGAGTATGAATGTAAATGTTAGTGATTTTTGCAAGTTTCCTGGATATAATGATAAAAGATCTGGTGGACTGTTTAGGTAAGCAAGAATAATTATTTCTTATAAAAGAATAAATATTATTTGGTTTTTTTTTTAACTAAATGCAAAATATTTCCCTCAAATAGAAGTAGAGACAAAGAAATTTCTTTTTTCATAATCAATGTGAGCGATTAACATGGCAACTTAAATGCTGAAAATATATCTGGACTCTTTAGACAATATTTCTGAATAATTAATACATTCAAAGGAGGGTGAGGTTCATATCATGTTATATGTAAAACAAAAAGATGTAGCTGTTTACATTTAAGAAATCCTGAGGAGGAAAATTCAGCATAATCTATTTTTTTTTGACAGTACAAAATTGTTTGTTACTGTGTATGTAGAAATAATTTTGTCCAATGAAAACTGAACATAGTACTGAAGGCAATTTTATTTCCATAGAAAATATTTTTTACAGTAATTTCTCAGCCTCTTGAGGTGTATTTTTTCTCCAATTTTGACTCTTGGTGTTTCACTTTCTGATCCACCAGTATAATGCTGTGTATCTTTTATGTAATTTCTTTCTTTTGCAGGCATGGCAGATCTTTTAAATTCTTATAATTTGTTTTCTTTTCCTCTGAAATAACCAGCATTTGAGTTATACTGATTTTGTTCTTTATGTTCCTTGGCTAAGCATGGTGATAACCATGTTACACCTGCAGAGTTTACTTTCCAATCTTAAGACAGCATCTGGGGACTGTGGTCACAGTCCAGGTCAAAGTTGTGCTCCTGAGGCACCGGTGCGATGCCAGCATAAACCAAGGTCTGTGCAGACTTTGCAGACAGAGCACAAAATGGTGAGACAGGTGCTAATGGAGGGAATATCACAAGAGCAGGAGAAATACTGGTCATCTCTCAGGGTTTATAAACTGAGGGCTGAGGAAAGACCCTCCTGGGTCAAGTGTTGAGGAGCAGTTTTCTGGGTTGTCTGAGGGGGTGCTTTCCTTCACTTGGTCATCTCTGATGGGCTTCTGAACAAAGGTCCAAAGAATGATTGATTTGAACCGATAGCAAAAAGCTTTTCCTGGTGTAAGGGGTTAAGCCTCAAGATACTCCCCAAAATGGAGAAATCCCTTACCTTCCATTTTGTCTAAGTGTTTATAATCTCTTTTTCTGCAGGCAGACTGTCCCTGAGTTTCTCTTTTCATAGTTTGTGTTGGCTGGAAGCAGGAGGAGTCTGTTATATTTAAATTCATTTGCGTCATACTCGTGACTATTATATTTCTTAATTTTTAAAATGTCATAAACATTTCCAGTGCTGGGGGCACATGAGCACATAAGCCCACACTAGCCTATTGTCCTAGTGAGACATGGTCACAGTTTGGCACTGTCTTCTGCTCTCTATTCCCTTGTAGCTCTTGCCTTGGTGGCTCACTAACACTCTCATTTGCTTTTTCATATGCCATCATAGTGCTTCACCCCCATATTCACCCCTTTTGCTATAAAATCAGCCTGAGCCTTCATGCTGTGTCTCCAAGGGCCTCTCAGAGTTGTGTTCAGACTTACAACTGCATTGGAAAGAATAGCATATTTTTAAATTACAGAAGAAAATTATTTATTTTGCTTTTTTAGCACTTTTTTTTCATATTCTAGGCTCTGTCATCTCATTCTACATTATGTTTGCTTTTGTGCTTATTATGATTCTTGTGGGGGTTTTTTGTTTTTGTTTTTGTTTTTGTTTTATTGCTAGCCAAATCAGGTGAACATTTTTGACTCTATCACTTTTCTGCACTTCATAGTGTATAATGCTTCTTGTATCTCTGTCTTGGACTTATTACTTGTGACTCTGTTTCTGTGTTTTTCCTCTTCACTATGGAGTCAAAAATGCATTTGCAGCCTTGTTGTTGTCATCCTTGGTTGTACAATAGAGTCTTGGGCCTTTTTCTTATAATATAATAAATTATTTATAAGAAGCACTTCCAGGTTTTATGGTCTAATCTTTTCCTCACGATTTTTCTTACAGCATTCCTTACTTGTGAAAACTATTTTCTTATCATTGATCAACCCTATTTGTGAAATGTAAACTTATTTTAAGACAACTTCTGGGTTTTAGTTTGGTAACCCATTTATTCACCAGAACACAACTTAAACTTGAGGTTTACACTATTGCTGAACTTTAAGGCTTTATGGCTGAACTTTAAATAACCCTACTGCTTCACAGAAAAAATTTCTTACATGGGAAAGAAAGAAAAATTTTGCACTTTGGGATTCCAGAACAATTTAGATAGATACTGATTTTCCTTTTCAGGTCTGTTAGCTGATGCAATGGTTCTTTCTCCTCACCAACCAAGAAACTGATGCTTCTGGAGAGGAATTCAAACCCCTAATTCACTGACATTTAGCAGGCTTTGGTGTGGGTTTGGATGAGCCCATATTTCAAGGAATGTGTATGAAGTTTGATGAGCACATCATCTGTCACTGAAATGCATTGTTTTGCTCACATTTCTTCTACCCATTGCTGAAAGAACGAAGACAAGGGTGATGTTATACTCATGTCAAATCCCAATTGCAGATATCATGCCCTTGGCTTCTACTCTCCTAACATTTGATACCAATCAAATATGGGTTTTTTAGGATATGATTAGCTGTACAGTATTAAACAGTATGGCACTGTGATGATTTTAACTTTAATAAACTAGGAACAGAAGAGGTTATGAATTTGTCTTTCTGTCTGGTAACTGGATGCTTAAGCTCAAATTCAGGAAAGAATTTATACAGAAAAGCAAGCTTACAGCATGCTTAATGTCAGTCACAGGTCTGCACCACATTAAGGCACATTTCAAAGAAAAAAATTACACATGGCCATAGGTGTTTTTAAAAATGGGGACTTCAAACATAAATATGAGAGAGGATTTTTGCAAGAAATCGGGAAAAAAAATCTGTGTGCTGGTGTAGGAGTGTACCCAGGATATGTCCTTGGTGAAGGGCAGTTCCCTTGTTTTCCTAGGATTTTCACTGTGCAGTCCCATAGATACGAGTCAGGCAGCACCATCATGAGAAAGTCAAGTAAGTAGGAATGTGGCAAGCAAAAGGGAAGAAACATAAAGCAAAAATTTTTCTTACTAGTCAGCTTTTCAAGGGATACACTTGACAGAAAGTACCACATTCTAACTGGGCAGTCAAGTTAGAGATGCAGTCTGTGATACTTTGTTTTCTAACAAGTGTTTTCACTTTCTTTTTTTAATTTGAGTTGCCATTGAGAACGTTTTGATTAGTTTGTCATCAAACTTATTTACAGTATTCTATGTCTGTAGTTAATTTATGAGTAGTTCTTGGCACACTTCATATAGATGTAATGGCTTTGCAATGCATATAGTGTATTTCTGTTTCCTGACTGAATGAGAGGAATGAGATTTCCACTGCAAATATTTTTTGTAGGGCTTCAAAATCTGCTTTTCCTGAGTATCTAAAAATATTTTTAATACTGTTTCCATGAGCATTCCTGTTTCTGTGAACACAAAGTCAACATGGTTGAAATGAAGAGTTTAAAATTTTAAAGGAAAAATAAAGCGCTTCTTTTTTAGTGCAATCATCCAGCTTGACCTGAAAGTCACTTTAATCCTAGTTCTAAGGTTTCATAGGGAAGTACAGAGCCACAGGCACGTTCACACATTACTTGTGTTCATGGAAGCATTAAGTGAATTTCCAAAGTCCTGTCTCAGCACATGCTACATGCAGTGGGAAAAATTCTTTAAAAGTTTCTCTCACTGTTGGATCCCTGGTCCTTGTGGCTTCATGTCAAGGCTCATGCAGGAAAAGGGAGTCCCTAAATTTCAGGTGGATAAGCAGCAGCACTGACACTGTGGTGCAAGAACAATTTCATCAGACTAGAGGAAACAAAGCAGTGTTGGGGCTTTCTACAAAATTGCAGTTTTTCAAGTTGTGGGAAGAAGAACTATGTAGCAGTTGTCAAATTTCTTAAAGGGGAAACACCTTTCCTGAGCCATAAATAACACTACCAGCAAGTGATAGCCCCTGAACATTTCTGAATGACATGAAAACAGAACCAACAACTTCACCTTTGTCTTCAGGAATCACTTAAAAATATGTAGGAAAACACCACCCTACAGCTCTTTCATGAAAGATAGTTTTTCTCTGACACAGATATCCCCACCCAGGTAAACCCCAACTGCGCCTGCAGCAGAGCAGGGTGGATATGCTGGATGGACAGCAGATTCGATCAACTCTCTGTCATGCTCCTGTCAGTCACTCTGTGTCCTGAAACCAAAAGAAACCTGCAGCAGGTGAGTCCAGCACTTCAATGAACTAAACCAGCATCTCCCTTGGCTGCTTGCTAGCAGTGGTCAAGATTGATTTCTCTTGGGCCAGTTTATTTGGGTCTTGGCCCAAGATCCAAATAAACTGTGTGGCTCTGTAAGTGATGAACTAGACCAAAAGGATCTAAAGTGCAGGCCCAGCTTGGCTAGATTTCTAGGGATTTTACAACTGAATTTTTTTGTTTTACTTGTGCAACATTTCCAAGAAATACTTTACTGTGTGTATATATATATATATATATATATATATATATATATTTAGCATAGCTGTCTGTCAATTTTCATGGCAAAAAAGTATTTGGAAACTGGAGAATAATAATAGTAGAGTTGTTTTTAAAGGAATCACCCTACACCATTCTAGGCCAAACCCCTTTATTAAAGTTTTATGAAAATCCTCCCTGTTTTTTACATTCCAGTTGAGTCTATTAGCTTTTCGGGTTTTGATGATCTAGCAGGTATAAGCACTTCTCACATTAAATGCAGTGTTGACAAAGGATATTCACTAGCAAAGGTTTCATTAACTGGGGATTATACTGAAACCTTTTCCCAGAATTGCCAATAAATGGAGCCCTAATCAAAAATTTGGCTTTAAATTCAAGTGCAACTAATATAATTTTGTGTTTGGTTTAAAACTACCTGTGGTTATTTTCTCAGTTTTGCAATATTCAGCATTATGCCATCTGAACTCTCAAATAGCATTGTTCCTATGGAGAAAAAGCAAACTTAGATCTCATGTACGAATGAAGCTTGAGTTTAACTTCTGCTTCCAATGAGTACTGTGGAAAAAGAGCCCATTCCTGCAAAGATGGAGAATTAACAAGTTCCCTCAAATGACGCTGTAGGTATTGAACACACTTCTCAGCCAGGGCTTGTTCCTGGAGTGAAGGTCCTCAGTTGGCACATCTACAGCACAGCTCAGGGGTGAGGAGGTGGCTTCCCTGTGCTGGTCAGAGTTTATGGGGTCACAGCCCCCATAAGAAGGTGCCTTTGGTGCCTGGGGCTTTGCAGCTGCCCACAGCACTCAGGTATGCTGGCCCGGAACAATCCAGCACCATGGCAGACAACAGCAAATTTGCCATTGATGTAAGCAGTTTGGCAGTCCTGTTGACCTCAGTATAAAATAATGTAATGCCCTCCCCTGGATCTGTCTTCCAGAATTGAAAGCATCTGGCAAAATCTCCTGTTTTTCACTCTCCAGGTATGTGAAGAGACTACAGCATCTGCTGGCTTCATCAGTCCAGAAAATCTGGACATTTACAGACCCTGTAGGTAGGTGCTAGAGTCTTTCTAAGTTTGCTTGTGCACTACAGTGACCTATTCCACTCTCCTTCTAGGAAGAAAAAGTTCTAGTAACCAATTAGGGGATTGAAGGGAGGCGTTTGAGGCCCTGTCACAGTGCTGCAGACCCTGATGCCTGCCCAAGGAGGAGAACCATGCTCTGGAAACCCAATAAGAGCATGATCTAACTCTCCTAAACTCAGTGGGAATCTCTCCAAGGATCTAATAGGTTTAGAGTTTACAACATGGTCTTTTAAGATGAAGTTTTTGAAACTACCGGAGGGAGCTGAGTATAGCTTTCTACTCAAATTAATAGAAACTGGATATTTAAATTCCTTAGATGTCTTTGAAAGCCTTACCTCTAAGTAGCATATAAAGATCTACTGTAACTTCCATTGCACCTAATTTACAATTTATAGTTAAGATAATGTAAACTCTAGAGTTTGTTTCAAAATGCAGTTCATTTATTTACTGCTCCCTAAGCTAAGCCACTGTTTAGTGTTCTATGAGAAGAAACCAAATATTTTGTAGTAGTCACGATTGGTGTTTAATCTGAGTTAAGAAGAATATCATATCTCATGAGGAGAACTGAGACAGAGTCATAAATCTAAAGTTGTTTCGGTTTTGTTTTTGAAGAAGAGTTTGAACTCATATCACCCCAACCTCCTTAATGGTTTTACATAAACAATGAAGTGCCTCAAGAAAATCACCAGTGGCCCTTCTGTCAACAGAGAGCTTCATTTTCTCTCCCAGATTAGGGTGGTCTGAAGCTATCAACAGCTGATCTGACAGAGTAAATCTGAAACAAATTGCTGTTGCTATAATCTTTCCTTGACATGAGGTGCTGCAGAGGAGAGAAACCAAGTATTGTTGCATGGCTAAACTGGCTTGGCTGGTGATCCATTATAGTGTATTGAAAAGTGTTAGGATCTCTGCAATTCCTATCTTATCTTATCTATCTATGTATCTATCTATCTAAAAATTTGGTTGGAGTATATTTCTTCACCCCCAGAATAATGTAGGAGAAACCATCTCAGTGCCTTCTGATTTTAAAAATGTGTAAAAGGTGTAAAATAAAATCATCTGAAGAATATGTTTTTGTTTAGGTTTGAGAAATGTGACAAACTTTGTGAGGTTTCTTGGTTGGTTGGATTTTATTCCTTTAGGGCTACTACTTTGATAGAGCTTAAAATAGTGTTGGAAAATGTTGTTAGTCATACTGCAGCTTAGTAGCACAGTAAAGGTGATACTTAAATGCTTGAAGTCCTGCAGAAGGTGACTGGCAGAGAATTGCTAATTTCCTTGGTGCTGGTGGAGATTCCCAGTTTGGTGAGCAGGCAGCAGCTCTACGTTACTCCTAGACTTCACTGGAGAGTTATGGTTCAGATGCCGTGGCTGTTTATTGCCATATCTGGGACTGGATGCTGAAGATTGATTGGTTCCAGCTCAGGAAATCCCCAAACACTACTGGGTTTCATTTTTCTTTTCTTAAGGAAAGAGAGTTGTTTCTCTCAGTTTGAAGAAAACTTCACTTTGTCCTACATTTAAGTTGCTGAGGGAAGGGCCACCAAGGCTGGTCACAGCATCCCAAGGCAGCACCATGCTCTGGCTAGGGGCAGAAGAAGGAGTGGTGGATTTCTGGTATCATCCTTGAGGGTGCTTTTCTCCTCCTCTTCATGCCTGTCCTCTTCTCTTTGTGTGCACATTTACCTCTGTGCCCAACAAGCTAGTTGAATTGGTCTGGATTTTTTCATTCTGTTGGAGGAAATGCCACCAGTGGGAGAGAGGGTTGCCCTCTTGCATCTTGTGTGAGATCAAAAGAAGCTGCGTGAATTTGATTGATGTTTTCCTACTAGCAAAAGAAAAGAGTTGAAATATTTTAAAGTCTAATTGCATCAAAGGATAAAAAATTAAAATATCCTTACAGGAATTCAGGTTGCTGAAAAAGTCAGGTCCAGTTCAGATGCAAGTAAGTTTTATATAAAAACTTGAGCAACCAGCCAGTATAATATTTCCTGAAGTTTCACCCATCATGCTACTTGTTTCTGCAGAGAGAGAAACATAACTTTCCCTTGCTATGTCTCAGGAAAAGTAAATAGTATTGTTAAGAAACTTGTTATATCACAAGTTCCTAATTAGAGAGGCTTGGGAAGCTGGCAAGTTTGCAGACTTCATTAAACATGTTGCAATGCCCCAAGGAAGAAAAATCTTAAGGGAAATCTGCAAATTACATAGATGCAGGCTGTCCTGCATCCTTGGACCACTGGAGTGTAGAATGGTATCTCAAGGTGGGCAGAGAAGGTAGCACACAGTTGCATGGACCAAGACCCAGAGCTGTCAGGAGTGTGGCTGAAGGAGCTGCAGCATGGTGCTCTTGGTTCACTCTCCTGCTTGCAGAAGGTTGTGAAAAGCAGAATTGTTTATCAGTAGATGAACCTGCTGGATCTGGCAAAATAAAGTGACGGTGAGAGCAGCCTCACTGCACAATGTGTGGGGCTGCGTCTCCTCCAGGAGAGGATGAGTGCAGCGTGGTCTTTCTGAAGAGACTTCTCTCAAGGGCTTTTGCCCCCTCTGCTGTGTGTAGATCATATATCTGCCTCTGCTCTTACCTTGAGGGTATCAGCTGGTCACTGGGACTTAAGAACAGCAAAGGCAAGGAGAATCCCCTCCATTCTAGCCGTCACTTGGAAGAGGAACACATGTAAACATGAATTTCCCTTCAAATTCTCCAAATTCTAAACCTCAATGGCATTTGGATTGGGATCTCTTTTAATTGCTCCCATTGAAGCTGTTGTGTTTGTAATGAAATAATTTAACCACTAATGTTGGTGGTCATCAGTCAGATCAAGTCACTAGAGGTCTCCCCTTTCATAACTGTTTGTCCCAACATCTGACCATGAAGCTAGGGCTCTGATGGTCCCTTTGTGCAATGAAAATGTCAACTGCAGCTTGAGGAGGGCAGACAGGGAGAACCATAACCCTGGATAATGTAGACCCTGGTAGAAACAGAGCTAAAACAACTTTCTCATGCCACACACTTTTTAACCAGAAGTGATGAGAGGGGAGGCAGCAGCTGCACCAGGTTATGTGTGCTGTGCAGGGACTGACTTAAGATGTGCTCTGAGACCTTCTAGTTGGTCAGACGCTGCAGAGTGGTCCAACCAGGGATTAGTCATGTTCATGAGTGAAACTATCCAGATTTAGATTAGGGGTTGAATGTAATTTTGAATATAACAGGAGAATACAGAAGTCTGGCTATTAGTTAGACAAACTATTGCTTTATATTAATTTTATTTTGTTAAAGTACTAGAAAGAACTACATTTTCAGTTGAAAAACATGACCTGAAACTGAGCTAATCCAGTTAACACCTATTTCACAGAAATGCCACCCACCAAGAGTTTTACTGAACAAGATCAAGAATCAATTTTTCAGCGCACACATTAACTGTAATGGCAGGTTCTTAGCAATTTTATTCTCTTTCAGCGATTGCTTAACTTTGATCGCATACCAAACGCCCTGAAAATCTCAGATGTGGCTTAACCATCTGGCATTATATTATACATTTTAAAAGGTGTATTTAAGACCTTTTGTGGCTGGAATAACACTTCTGTGGAGCTATTGCTCTCATCTGTGTTCCAAATCCATCACATTATTTTCTTATGAGGCCAGAGCTACCATCACTAATTAGGCCTTTTATTTTGTTTTACTAGATTATCTGGTTTTTAACTTTAAGATCTCCTTGGCTAAAAAACAACTTGGATGAAGTTATCTGAGTAAATCCATGCCAGCTCTCAGACAAAACTAGCAGAGTTGATTTAATATTACCACCTTTCCAAAATGTCACAAGCAAAGTTTTTCTTCTTTCCCAAGAGCCATGAACACCAGTTTAAATGCTGAAAACCAGACCTCATCATAGCGGTGTTTTGCTCTTTCACCAGTTTTTTTTGTGTTACTGTAAAAGGAAACTGTTACATTACGAATATTTGATTACACAAAATTTCCAGACTCTGACATTGTGTTAGGATGATGTGATCTTGCAGGAAGCACAAGGAGAACAAGATGTTCAGTTTCCTCCTTTTGTATATGAGTGGAAAGGTAGGTATTAGTCTGAATCAATGCTTTTGCATTCTCATATCCTTACATTTTAGAGAAATATGTCTGTTTCTTGGTGTACTCTGTGAAGGAGGCAAATGAAAATACAAATGTAAATGTGAAAATAATTTATTATAGTAACACATATACTGGAGGAAGATAATAGGGTAAAAACAAATACAAAATGAGTTACAAGACTTTTTTTTTTCTATCCTGGGTGTTATTAACAGCAGCAGGTGAAATTCAACAAGTTTGGGAATTGTATTTGGCTCAGCTGGTTCTCACTTCCCCGCAATCTCCTTTAAACAATGAAGAGAATCTTTATGTTGGGTTGCTTGTAAAATTTCTTCATCACTGTCTCCTTAGGTCTGAATTGACAGTCACCCCATGCTTCCTTCTGGGTTTAGAATCTGTCCACCAGAATTTCATTTCATTCTTTCACACCAGAGGGTATGAAAGTTTCTTTGAAGAGATAGCTCAAATACTAGAATACAAACATTAGAATTTTTGTGTCACAGCTACACATTTTCTGGTATTCTCACCACTGGTGCTGCCTGCTGGAGGTTGCTTCCACACTTCTAGTGGAATACACTGTACCTGTGGTGGGGAAGATCAGACATCCATTGAGCTTGCCTGTTGCTCTGTCTTGGATCCTTTTTGCTTTGAAACTTTTCTGGAGGCAGCAGAAGGTACAGATCTAGTTCTTCTCTCTGAGTGTCCTGGTTTTGAGAACCCTTTTTTTTGCCAGTGGTTATCTTGGACTGATATTTCCCACTGATGCTGAGTGCTGACTGGAACCTAAAGGTGCCTGAAATCATAGTTTCTAAAATATTTTAAAATTCTAGGGATGGATTAGCACTGTTAACATTTTTCTTTTGTGATTTTGAACAAAAGAAACAGTTCTTGCTATGCTTTGTAGAGTGCTTCTTGCTGTTCAAGTGCATAAGCTTTGCCCAAGGCCACCCACCAAATAGCTGGGATAAGCCTGAGTTGAGATCCCAACTCAGACGCAAGCAGGGATGTTGCTTGCATAGAAGCCAAGCTTTCTATGTTGTCCACTGAAAAGGGCTTTTGTGTATACCTTGGACTTTGATTGCAGCCACCAGAAACTGTGCTCCAAAATGAGCTACATTTTAGGAGGATTGGTACCATCTGTCTTAGAGGGCTGTTGAAGCCTGTTAAACCATTCCCTCGGATTTTGCAAGGATTAAAATTTTTGGTCCTGATTCGCACGCTGTAGGAAGCAGTCTGAATCCTTTTCACACTTTCCTCAAACTCTAGGTTGTGAATTTACAAACTTGTGCATAGCAGAGAAATAAAAATAAATTATTTGAAAGTTTTTTTCCATGTGCAGTGTAGCTGAACTGTATCATGAACCATAGCTCAACCACCACATCTCCAAAACAATCGTATTGCTCATTTTCTTTTACAGCAATGGTTTGGCCTTCAAATTTTGGATGACCTCTGGGATATTATTGAAATTTCCCATTTTTTACTACTGGACCAAACAGGAGAGAAGGCAGGTCTGTGAACACCACTAGCTCTGTGCTAAGAGAAAAATACTGCTCTTGACAATATGTTACCTGTATTTTTTTCTTCATCAGATGCATGTTTTGTTTTGCTTGAACTGCATGGGGTCTTATGCTGCATTTTTATAGAACGCAAATTCTCTTTTTTTTACAGAATAGGGTACCTCCTAGTAAATAATGCATTTGCCATTCTGGCTCAGCATTTGATAATTATCCTCTTAAATGAAAACATGACTGCGACTGAACTTGTAAATATCCTTAAAAAAGAAAAAAAAGTTGCATTTCTGAATCATATTTGCTTCAGCATCCAAAAGTACCCTAGAGAGAGATCATTGATCTTAAAACAGTAAAAAGAAAGAAAGCTGACCTCTGCCAAATACTTCTCTATCATGCACAAAGCCTCCAAAAAGAAAGAAAGAGAGAGGTCAGGATGTTGCACTTGCCCAGTAAGAAAGCTGAAAAACCAAACAAACCTGCAATTATGGCAGTTTTCAGCAACAAAGATTCCTTGTATGAAGTACGGACAAGATTTCTTTTCCACATAAACCTGTCCAGGTCTAAAGCAGCTCTACTGATTTCAGTAGTTTCCACAGACCTGTATCAGTTCTTTGTCCCATGGGATCTACAGGTATTGGATATATTAATAGTATGTCAATGCAAAAGGTTAGAAAAGGACTACATTGTAATGGCTAAATGGACTCCCATTAAAGTGAAACTGGTGACTGCAAGAAGATTCATGCTGTGAGAAAGGTCTGCTTTCACATGGCCATGGAAGGCCTAGCTTTTTAACATATACAATAATTTGCATATCTTGGTTCTTGATTTTAAGGTCTTTGGAGCCCAACAGACTGGGCCTGAAGAGCTCTTAGAAGAAGTGTGCCAGAAAGGGCCCCTCTCACACCGGGACTCTGAGCTCCTTTCTAGGCGTGGAGGATGGGCTACCCTGGGAGCTGAGGCCCCAGGGGAGCTGAGGCCCCAATGGTCTTGCTTCTTCATTTAGGGCACGTCAGGCAGAAACTGTTAGCAGGTAGGGGTGATGGTGCCATAAGATTCCAGTTGCCTCTGAAGCTGATGGGCACTTTGGATGCAAATCTCAAGGAAAATCCATTTAGAACTATACAGAGGGATTTATGTTTTTGTGTCATAGGTAAGTTATGCATTTTCTTTAACATTTGTGCAAGAAGTTTGTAATTTGTTAAACTAAAAATCTGACAAACATTTTAAACAAGTCTTTAAAACTTCCCTAGGTTTTTTTTTTTTTAACATTCTATCAGAGATCAAAAAATAAGCAGAACACTTTAAAAATTAAACAGAACCCATACCCAGACCTTAAGTACTACAAAACGCAGAATTAAAACTGTGTAGCAAATTACAAACACAAAGCTGTGTCAAATGCAAAGTAAAAACCTCTTTAAAAATGCCTATGTCACAGAATACTTCAGTGTTTTAAACACGGTTGCTTTCCTGTCAATTTTTGCAATTGTAATATTCTTAAGGGTTTATGTTAAGGTTCATTTGGTTCTATTTCTTTAATTAGCCAAAGCATGTACCAAAGATACACATGCAAAAAATTTCAGTTGGGAAATTTAAATCACCATATCTTGTTGCTTAGACTTCTTTGTCATTTTAATATGCAGTTAAGAAAACATAGCAGGTCTTTGTTTCTATAGAATATAATATTGCATTGCAGCAGGCATAATTTCCCCTATTTTGGGAGTAAAATGGCCGTGAATATATTTGTTCTTCAAAGCAAAATCTATGAAATATGTTTTGCTTATTCTTTTAAGCATGTCTGCCTGTACATATGTTCTCCTACTGACTGTTTTGGGGGAACTTCCACAGTTGCTTTGAGTTGCCATAGTTCCCTGACATATTTTTGTTAATATTTTCCCTGAAAATATTAATCACAACAAAATATTTACATTTTAATGTAAATGTGGCACAAAGAGAGCATGCCAGCCAGCTACTCCTCTAACTAGTCATATTAAGCAGCTAGGAAAAATGAAGCAGGAGTTGTATGAGGACTGAGCTAGTGGTGGCACTGATTACTGAATCTGATGCACTGAATACAAGAACTTTTTTGTGTCATGTTGTCCCAACGCTTGATAATATTGGAGCTGATGGAAATTTTTCTCACTGATTTTTAGATTAGAGGGTACAAGTGTACTTACAAAAGTAACTCATGGATGACATTTGAAGCACTGTGGTCAGGCTTATTATCCTGACTTGTGTTAGGGTCTTAACTTCCTACTTTTACATTTGTAACACAGATTTCAATAATAAAGGGAGGGGATATATTTAATGTGGTTTGGGAGAACCATTATATGTGGAATTATGGGAATGGCATCCACTGACTGCAGAAAGTTTGGAAAGCAGAAGATGGAGACATCCTGCTTCAGTAAAACGTCACCGAGGAAAGACCTCCTAGGTAAGACAAGGCCACCAGGCCTAAATTGGAAAATATCATGAAGCTAATGACTTGCATTTATAAGCTTCTATCTGGAAATCTTGGAGGCTTGTTTTCATGTTTTTGTCTCTATTATGGTTTTGGATTTTTTGTTTTTCTTTTTTTTTTTCATGCATGGAACATTCTGAAAAGTGGAGAAAGAGGCAAGTGCAGCATTATGGAAACAGTCTCATGGAAGAAGGTTATCACAGATTGACATGCAGTGATCTTTGTCTTCTGCCCTTTTTTCCCCACTTCCTTTTCTTTCCTCAGATGAGGAATTTTAATTGAGCTATTGCCTGACCAGCATAGAAAGGGGTAGATTTGAAATTAATGAATAAAACCCTTCATCCTTAAATAGGGTTATTATGCACTAACTCTGAGATTTTGTCACTCAATAATCAGACTTCAGTCCTCACCAACACACACCATTTCATGCTCATGGCAAAGCAATCTAAGAGCCTTGCTTCAGCAAAGAGAGAGAGAACTCAACTCATGCAGCTAAAAATACTGTGCTGCCGCGTGACATTTTTTGGCAGGGAGCTGGAAAATATTATTTTGCAAGCAAGCTGGTGGCATTGTATTTGCATGGCTCAAAACCACTTTGCAGAGACCACCCTTTCTTTCTCTCCACAGACTCCCTCTCTATACCAGCCTTTGCCAAGGAATCTGGATTTCTTCCCCAGAGAGTCTTTGAGCAGAGATTTCTTCTAGTGGCACCACTGGCCCTTCCCATAAGGATAAGTTGGCTGAAATTTTCCTCAAGGGGTGGCTTCCAATGGAGGAAGCCTTTCCAAGAACAGTAAACACATCAAGTTCTTGCCCATGGCATGAAGAATCCCGTTTCAGAAAACACTGGGATAGTAAGGCTGGTTTCAGTGTGTCACATGTGATTGTACAACATAACACAGAGTGAAATTGTGAGACAACTAGACAACAAAATGCTGGCTCTGAATCAAACATGTAATGCACCTATTTTCAGCTCCACCATCTGCTATCGGTTTGTGGAGTGTCTTTCCCAGCTGAAAACACAAGGCTGTTTGGCACAAAAGGAGAATTCCTCTGGCTGGTCACACACTAAAAGATACTTTTTTTTCCCTCTTGTGACTAGCCCATGTCTCTCCTTTTTTTTTTCCCCCATAATGAAATAGGCTAGTTCATTCAAGTAACTAATGATAAGCTAAAAACCAATCCTCTAGGAAAAAATATTCTCTAGCATCCTAGCAGGCAAAATAATGGTATTGCACACTCTCCTGCAAAATAAGCAGTCAAAAATTAGCAACTGAATTACATAGATTAGCTGAAACTTTTCTGCTGAAAATTTTTCAGTTGTGACTTTTTTCAACTGCTGGATAATCTCTGAGATCATTAACTCTACTTTCATAAACTGATAAATATCAGAATAAGTAAGACATTATTTTTAGCTGGCAAATAATACCTGGCAAATAATAGCAAACAGTAAAAAAATAGTCACTTTGGGGTATTTAATGTGGAAAACAGCAAAGGAAAGCAAAACAAAACAAATAACCTCTAAGTTTTTTTTCCTGTGGAGGCAATGTGCCCCTCAGCCATATGCTATTTGAGATTCATATCACTCTTTAGAATAAACTGATTATTCTTTTAGAGCCCTGATTTGGAGAGAGGGAACTGGTCTGAAATTCTTTCCTTTTTAATAAAGATCAAAACCACTTGGACATTTATTTGCTGCTTTCTTCCCTGAATAAGATGTTTTTGAGTTAAAACCTGTGTCTCTTGACTTCACTAGGGCCATGATTTCACCCCAGCAATTATTCTAAAGGCATTACTCATTTAATAAGCATACCACACTAACTCTCTGCTGTTTCCATATGAGCATCTCCCAATGCCAATGTAAACCCGCTGCACAAAGCTACATTAAAGCAATATTTATGGTTGAGATCTTAACACAAAAGTCAGGAAACTCAGAGTTATGGTTCCCCCAGCCAACCATAACCAGAGGTAGCTTTAGTGTTTTGCATTGCTATGTCTATACCCCACAATGTGTGTCCAAATACCGTGACTGAGTTATAGCTGCTGTGGGAACTATAGCTTTGGATTTCAGTATATTCCTTGCATTTAAATTCTTAACCCAGGTTATGAACAATTGTGAAAATTATGGCTGCAGCATAGGTTAGTGTCTCCAGTTTGCTGCTCTTGGTTACTGCTGAGGCTGCCATGGGAGAATGGTAAGCTGTCCCTGTGGTGTGGATGATGGGAAGCCTGAAGGTCTCCTTTACTTTGACAAACAAAATACTTTGGCTGCACTCATAAGGTATATAGGGATTAGCTTTTCTGCAAGCTTTGTATCATTCAGCAGATACTCTGGAAGAGAGCAAGGAAGCTAAGAGGATTTGACAGAGATTACTTAATATGATTCTAATGCTAATATCCAATTAACTTGGTCAGAGACAGGGAATAATAAGCTGCTTTTCTGTACATTTTATACCGTGTTAGGAAAATGCTGTATCATCACTTCAAGGGAAATGGGACTCTTTCCACCAAGTGTCCTCAGCAACAAACATCCTGAGATGTGAAAAAGAGAAAGTTTGTACAGCAGGCAGCCCTAACCAAAATTACTCACAGTGGTGTGAGATACTCTGTCCTATGTAACAAAACCTCTCTAGCTCACATCTGCTGCTGTTCTTGGGCAACTTTCCCTGCAACCTACTGCACAGTTAGTGTGCAGTATATTTAAATAATTCCTTTGGACATAAATATTCTGCAGTAAGCACTAAAAATAGATTTAATAGGTTGACAGTAATTGGAATTTGATGGAGAGATTTGCAGTAAATTGCAGATAGTTTTTATAATGTTTCTCAAAGATCATGCTATTGAACTCTGAGTTTAGAAAGCTAGCTGACTCAGTAGTGGGTCATGGCTTGAATGCCAAAGAGGAGCAGAGGAGGACAGAAGCCCCTCAGACTGTGCCAGTGATGGGCTGGAGCTCACTAGTCCATACACACGGAGAACCAAATAGCTGAAGGCTGCTGGCATTTGTCTATCATAAACCCTGGAGGAAAAGAAATTACTTAGGCATGTGTTTTGTCAGGCGAGAAGTCCACAAACAGAACCATGCTAGGCTGTATTTCTTGGGGTGTTGTAGCCTCATCTACATTTGGACTCTGACCACAATTTGTAATTCTTAGTGAACACAACCACTTTTCTAAGGCAAGTTATAATCTTGTCTGCTGGGAAACATCCAACCAAAGCAGAGCATGATAAGTGGAAAGAGAACTGCATGCCTACTAGCAGCCACTCCAAATCATCACCTTTGTTTGCTTTCAGATGTTATCAGCGTCCAACTGCAAGGATGAATGAAGTGATATATCTGGCTCACTGACCAAAACATGAGGAGTGTTTTCCCGTGCTCTGAACAGATGCCAGCAGCAGCACACAGCTGAACTGGCCCTTCCATAACCTAATCGCTTTTGAACATGGCTGCTGATATGTTCATACCTCATGGTTATATGTCTTGGCTTTTCATTTTATGCATTGAATTGTTTGGATAAGGTCAATATATACAGCAGTAACATTCCCTCTGACTGCACAAGCCCAGCTGCTTCTGCCCCATATTTCAACCAGCTTCCCACTCCATCTAAATATAGCAATGATATAATTGGATTGCACAGGAGCAAAACGGATCATTTTGAGGTCAGAGAATAGACATAATTTGCTTTGTGAATGTATATTTCTTCAGTGTATTTTGCAGCAATTCTAAACAGGTTTCAGGCCAAGTCTCTTCACAGAGGGCTTTTGCTCAACCAGAAGAGCAGTACATTACTGCAGACGAGTTTACCACTGTTTTTCCCCTATACACCTCCGTGCAGTGTGTGTGCAGAGCAATGTCTCAATGGGCATGCATGGGGACAAATATTTTGTTTGCATGTAGTCAATAGCTTGGAAAAAACCAGTAAAGCTTATTAAAAACCTGGAGAAAAGAAAAAAACCCAAAGCAAGCCATTTTTAGCTCTGTATAAGCAACATTTCAATTGTTCTAAAAATACTTATTGGAAAGAGCTTGAAATATAAACATATGAACACTATAGTATTTTACAAAAGGTCTGCCTGTGCTCTGCTGAACAGTTGGATAAGCTGGGAAACAATAATTTTATACTTTTAAGAATAATGAAAATGAATTAAAATTGCCTACCAAGCTATAAATTAAGGCAGAGGTACAGCATAGCTCTTGCAAATGGCTTGTTATCTCATTGTCACCAGTTCACAAGTATGCTAGTTAGCAAAGCCAAAATTCTAGTATGTATCACAGAACTTTTAAAGCAAGTTGGAATTACGTGTAAAGAGACTTCTCTGTGTTCTGTTGCTCAAAAGAGATGTTTTTTGTTGCTATGGGAACATGTTCTTGGGCTTTGAAGTGAAATTGAGATATCTAGCACACTGCTTATTTAGTTTTTAAGTAATTTCCTACAGATCCTTTGAATTCTGGGTATCTCCTGATGCTAGTTTATGTGAACTACTGATTTTGGTTTTGGATTTTTCAGAAAAAGGCACTGGTTTTGGTCATATTGATCATGAAATGGGGTTCTGTGATGGGGACTGAAATCAGGACTAAGAAAGGCATGCATGAGCCTTGGAGTACATAATGCTGATCTTGGTGTAGCTAAGAGCAAGATGCAAACCTCTGCCCCGTCGTTTTCCATGATTTTCATGTACATGGATGGAGTGTTTTGCATACTGTGACCTCTCAATTAACGTTATTTATATCTCAGTAAACTACCATGCTACTTTTCCAGATGTCCTAATCCTTTATGTAAATGCACTTATTAAACCCAGCCACCAGGCTCACTGGAACCTGCCAAATCCACTGTGTCTGGACTCGCACACTCCATAGACTAAGCTTTATTTGTGTAAACTTGTTCTGTAAGTGTAATCTTACTTATCATCTGAAGAGTTAAAGTTTCACTAATGTAAATCCCTGACAAATCAAGCACAGATGTAGCTGTTTGCCCTCAGGCTCAGCCTGTCAATTCACTGCCACCCTTGTATCTTTTCCCTGCTCCTTTTTCCAACCCCTCGATCATCCTCCCCATCCTGCAAGTGGTTTTTTTTTTAAGTACTAGTAGTAATTTAGAACTGCTTATGTAGATACATTGCAGGTACTAAACAGGACACTGGATATTAGTCATTTGGGCTTTTCCCTTTAGATGAAACTGTCTCACAAAATAGTGTTGGCCTGTAATTCTGGGTGTCTGTTTTTAACACCTGGAAAAATTTGCTCTGTCAATCCTCAGGTGCCAGACAGATTGTTGCAGTTTACCAGGCAATGTTCCAGATAAGGAGCCGAGCTCAATAAATGCTTAATGTGAGCTGGCAAATTCCACAAAGCATCCAAGGAAAATTGAATCAGACGGCGGCAGGGAGGTGGTGGTAGGGTAACTCCCAAAAAACACCCTATGGAAGTAGACAATGGGGTGAGGAGATGATTCTTCATATTCCTTTGTCTGTGAGAAATGAAAGTTCCCTTCCAGTCATAAAAACAGTAGATTGAACATCAAAATAAAATCTCCCAGGCTTCAAACCTTTAATGAAAATGAGGAAAATGTTATTTTTGAATTCAGACGGTGTTGGCATACACTGGGTTTGTTTCTGATTAAGTTCTAAATATGTTTCCTTTGCTGGTACCCAGTTGCTATTTATTTGGCTTTAGTCTTTGATCTCCCTTATGCTGGCACATCATAAAAAACATATTCCTGTTTGAATTCTATATTATGCAGTTAGTCTTTGCTCGTTATGTTTGCCAGGCTGGTTGTATGTATAGAATAAGACTCTCTTTGTTTTTGATAGACTCCAGGTGTTTATCACTCTAACTTACTAATGGATTTGGCCACAGAATATGCATGCAAGAAGAAAACTCAAGGACTAATGGCAAAATTACTGGTTTGATAAGTCAACGGCCTCCTATACCATAACCACAGGAACCACACACATGCATGCCTGCATGCACACAGGGTGAGTTTTGTAAAAGCAAGGATCCTTTGCTCATTCAGTTTTCTTGAGATGAATTTTTCGTTCTGAAAATTAAGTTTTGTTTCAGATTTATTCGCCACTCTGGGTTTTCTTTGAAAGGTTTTTGAATTTAGACCCTGCTGATTCAATTCTGCATGACAGCGCATTTGAGGAATGCCCCGTATCATCTAGCTGAGGTGATGCAACTCTTACAACTTTCCTACTCCTCCCTTGTAATTCCAAGGAAAGAGAGCATTCCTATCAGCCTGTCAGGCACTGACAGCTCCAGCTAACATGTTTAATCTGCATTGCTATAACTTGAGAACTGCTGATATTAATTTAGTATCTCAGGTGAGGAGCCAAAGCTTTCTATCACTTATTTACCACACTGCTTTACAGGAGCCAAAAATTAGTCTTTCCCCCCCCCTATTTCTGGTTAATCCAAATTTTGTAGTGGGAAATTATAAAAATTCCAATTAAAAAAAGTCCTTTTTCCTGTACATACCACCAAATGATAATTACCTGTTTAAGTGCAAAGGTCTGTGAAGGAACTTGGCTTTTGTCCTTACCTGAGGTCTGTTACAGCTGCTGCAATATACACTGCAATGAAAGCTGATTTGAATTTATCCTTCAGAGAGGTTGCACACAAATTATATCCCTTTAGTGCTGAGAATCTTTCCCTTTGTATGAATGATTTGATTAATTGAAATTTCAAAAGTAAATCTCAGATTAGCGCATTGATTAAGTTTAATCAGTGAGTCCTGTAAGACCTGTAAACTTTATCTTTGCTTCACTTAAATACAGATAGCTCAAAAAAGTGAAGCTGCATAGATATATTCTGTACATGCCTATACACACAGGTGAAATCACATACATATGAACCTTGTTTTACTTAAAATTACAGGTGGATCATATCCATAGCAAATGATTTCACTGTGATCTAAGAGGAAACCCGAGCATTTCTCACCATTGAATTTTCCTATTTTGTTATATTGTTTGTTGACTTCCATACTTTAAAGAGGGATGCCATTTCAGTCCAAATGTGATGCTGTAGTTACCAGTTTCTTAAAAAAAAGAAGTTTTAATTTCAGTATATACCTAAGTACTTTAAATTATGAATTGAGCTTAATGCAGTTTTCTAAGAGCCACAGCAGTGCTGAAGTTTGAAAGCATATAGAGAATAATCTGAGGACAGATTTATCACACCGAGGTTCAGAATTACCCCATTTACACCTGCTAAGCATTAAACACTGATGTTTTGTTAATTTCATCTTTGGCTGCAGGAGAGGTTTCTCTCAGAGGTCAAACATGGTTGCTGTGATGGTTGCTTGTTCCGTGGCCATGCTAATGCAGGGGTTTAGCTGACATCCATGGGTTTTTTCCACTGGGAGAAGGAACTGATGCGGCAATTCAGCATATTAACAAGGAATGCATGCAAGCCCTGCTTTGAGGAGGATAAAAAAATAAATGGCAACAGTTTTCCTGCAAATAGTTTGTGGGACACTTTCCACTGGATCTCAAGTGTTTGACTGTCAAAAATTCTCTTCTGCCTCCCAAAACAGCCATTTTGCTGCAAAATAGACTCCTGGCTCCCAAATTATGATCTGGTTCCAAGTCTGAGCCCAGGTTTGAGTCCAAGTCCCAGGCCCCTCCTGGGGTAGTGCTTTGGTTTTGGACAAGTCCTGGTGATCTTCTCTCAAACAGTGACTGGCATTATTTCCAGCAACTCATATAGAAAATGAGTTTAATTCCCTGGACATGAAAGAAGTCAGATTACCCTCCGGCTCTTCTGCTATCTGTGGATCAGCTACAGCTGAAGGCAGCTATTGTCATTTGCAAAAGAGTGGAAACAGGAGGGATAAGAACCAGGGAAGTGAAGGAAAAGGCAACAAGAAGATACAGCAGCTTGAGGGAACGGAGCAGCGACAACAGCTCTTCGGTTCCATGTGATCCAAAACCAAATAATGCATAGACGAAGGCAGAGCTATGAGGCATAAAAGGAAAATAAAAAGGACTTACCTGTCTGTTTTTACATTGCTTCAAAATACTTTTTTTGTTGCTCTTGGGAACATAAAGTTCTACCCAGAAATGAAAAAGCAACAATAGAAGTTGCTTTTATACAATACACTACAGAGCACTATCAATTCCTGCTTATTTTCCTCCCTACCATGACAGTTTAATTTAAAGGGGAAAATCTAATTTCCTGTGCTGATTATATATCCAGTTAATTCCAAGTTCTCATGTAATGGTTAAAATTCCTGACAATTAATAGGGAGGCACTGCTCTGCTGGTATAACTTAGACACATTCTCATTGAATCTCTGAATAATTTATGTTGGAAGGGACCTCTAGAGATCTTCTAGTCCAGATCCCCATCTCAAAGCAAGGCAAACTTAGATTGTGTTACTCAGAACTTTACCAACTTGGAGATATCAAGCTTTGGTATCTCCAGGATCAAAAATCCCGTACTTTCTATAGGCCTCTGTTTCAGTGTTTAATCACCCTCATGGCAAAACTATTTTCCTAATATCTAATCAGAATTCTTTTCATATTATGACAAGTGATGTTTGTCCTCTGCCTTACTGATGAGCACTGGGAATAGCCTGGCTCTGTCCTCTCTACCCCCTCCCATTAGGAGGCTGCAGCAGTAAATGCCTCATCTCCAGGATTAACAAGCCCAGTTCCTTGATCTTCCTCTCACTCCAGGGGCTCTAGCCTGGACCGTCCCACCAGCTCTGCGCTGGCCTTACTGCAATACATCTGTGTCTTTCTTGTACTTGGGAGAGCCAGACACAGGACTGCACTGTAGGTGATAATGGTGTGAATTTTTCAGTGGAAGGACTATTGCTGATATCTAAATTTCCTCACTCAGAGGTGAGGTGTGAACACTCTGTTGTGTCCATTCAGAGAACATAATGTACATACACTGTCCATCAATTTCCACCAGCTTCCAGGAAGGAAACTCAGGGCTTATAGGTTTTATGGATCTGTGGATCATTTCTGTATGTGTATCATCTGTTGGTGTTTAACCTGGACACTGCTTCCTCTTATCAGAGTGGGCTAGCAAAGAACTCAGTCTCCTTATGGGTATGCATTTTATAAATATCAATGTGGACATTTTTGAAAATGTACTGCTAAGTCTCATTTAAATAGGCATCATCTAGTCTGTTAAAGACTTAATAGGTATTCACCTGAAAAAATTCACATTTTAAGTTCTTTTTCATTTGTTCTGTTCTCTTCCCTATGAGGGTGGTGAGTAATTGGAACAGGCTGCCCAAAGAAGCAGTGGTTCCACATCACTGGAGGTGTTCAAGGCCAGGCTGAAGGGCTTTGAACAACCTGGTCTTTTGGAAGGTGTCCCTGCCCATGGTAGGGAAGTTGGAATTAGATAGATGGTTTTTAGGCCCTTTCCAACCTAAATGATTCTATGATTCTTTAGAGGTAGATCAGAGAAAACATCAGGTCTAAGTATTATTGCAACAGCTATTTAAATTTAAAAAGAAGCCTTCTGCTTAGTTTGAAAGGAAGAAAAAAATGCTGTATATATCCGGTTTTAAATATAACAGGCACAATTTGCAAGGGAGCTAACATTTATTGCTAGCTATCACATACACTTAGTTACTTCTCTAAAGCTGTGAGACCTTGGCTGTATTTACACTGTTAAGTGGTATGTGCCCTGTGTGATCTGATATGGACTGGGTTTTCCAGCAGTGTCAGGTTCTTGTCATTCTTGCTCCTCCTGTCATTTGGAGAGGTGATTATGGAGAACCTGGAGGCAAATTAGAAAACAGCAGATTAACACTTACATCAGTGATGCAATCAAAGTGAATGATTTCTCTGCCCTGAACAAATAGAACCCACACAACTCTATAGGCAGCGCTGATAGAAAAATGTATTTTAGTTATGAAATCTGAGACAAAAAAGTCTTTGGGTTGTCTTTTCAAGAGGAAAGTCTCAGGAGCACAAGAAGTCTCAGGAGCTCAAGACTGTGTCAAAAGCCATATGATCAAGCATACATTGTTGCTTTTTAAATTCCAGTAGTTATGCAGCTTTGCCCCTTGCCTGTCTTCAGAGTCAATGTTTTTAGGCATTGTTGAAATGGCACTTCAGAGAAGGAGGTCCTTACAATAAATTTTTAACTGCAAGACCTCACAGAGTAGAAATCCCAACCTGTGAATAAAAGTATGGCCTTAATAAACTCCATTGGCCTATTTTGGCTAAACGCTGACTTTTGGGTACCCTTTACTTTTAACTTGTGATTCTAGGAATGCAGTTTGGTTTGATGTTTACTGTTTCTGTAACTAGCCTTTACACTTCAAAGCACTTCTAAGACCGATAGTTAAATCGATACATGAGCAACTCAATTCTTGGGCTGAAAATGGCATCTTGGTATGGATGGCAATTGTGATATGCAAACCTGAAATACCTCAAGAAGCATAAAAGCCAAGGGAATAGTTTTGATGATCTTTACTAGTGAACTTACTGCTGTTCCTGCTTGCTGAGCTAGACAAAAGGGTGTGAAGTCCCTATTTCACAGAACTAGACGCTCGTGTGGTCATGGAAAGTAAACAGCAGAAAACCAAGATATTTTTAAGGGGGGCAGGAAGTTCATTAGTTAGTTGTGAGCCTAACCCTGGTGACCTAGACTGCCTATCCACAGCCTGGTGGCTGTCAGTCCTGTCTGTCTCACTCCTTCCCAGCAGAAACTGCTACCAGCTGCAGCATCAAAGCACTCTTGGAATCTCTGTCCTTCCCTGCTGCCCACTGCTCCTGTTACTGCCGGTCAGAAGAGTGCTCAAGAGAGCTCTGGGGTCTCGGGTCCCAGGAGACCCTGACCCCAAGGGTGGCCCTTGGGGCTGGTGGGGGGGGCCCTATCCTGCCAGGTATGCCAGTTTTAAGCACATTTCAGCCTTCTGTAGATTCTCCTCTGAAAAAAAAAAAATACTCTGCTGTGCTGACTGTCAAATATCTGCAAAGTATCCTGGCCTCTTCTGTAGGGTCTTCTGAGCAGCAAGTGGGGGGCAGTGAGAGGATGTTTGTTTTGAAAAGGGAAGGGGAAGCAGTACTTGGCTGTAAGCATATCTGGGGGTGGGCAGACTGGTAAAGCACAAAGGTTGTATTTCTCAGGGTTGAATGGTAACAAGACAGCAGTAGAAACAAAGCATTCTTTAAGGAAATAAAGAGTAAAACTGAAAGGGTCCTAAGTGTAGCATTTTGAGTTTATGAGGCATTTCCTCTTGCTGATGAATATGGATAGTTCAGCTTTTCTGCACATTGTTGTTAAAAATGACTGGAATACAACTACAAATAGATGTCTGTTCTCCTGTCTGCAAATTCTAAACACAAAAATGCAAAATTTAGCATTGGTTTCAGTGTCAGATCCCCTGTGAAGCCAATGGAAATGGTATAGTTTACATGGACATACAATGTTACCCACAGTCTGGATTGCTAAACCACTAGGATAAGCAGTGAGAAAACTTATTTATAGACATTTCAATGACATCTAAAAACCTTTTCCCGTGGCTGCATTTCCAAGCATCTTCATTTGCTTACTGTGCACTTTTTTGCAAATGTAAATTGTAGTTACACAAATCTTTTGGAAGGTTAGTTGTAGAAGAGTTGCAAACAAGTTTCTTTTGCAAAGTAACATATATTTGTCACATAAATAGAAATATTTCATGGAAAAAAAGAATGGCTAAGTCACCTAATCCAAGAACTGGGGCAGCACAGTGGAACTGGAGTGACAAGTTGTTCTCCTGAAATCACAAATTCATGATTACTGAATAAACCTTTGAATGTGTGCCAAGAATAAATCTTATTAAATTTTTTGGCCAAGCTGTTCAATACCAATCACACAAAGAAGCTTGGAAATAGTAACATTTGATCTACACAAAGTCAGGATTAATTTGAGAGGTAATTTGGTTCAGGAGAATTATCACCAAAAAATCATGGAATATTCTAAGTTGGAAGGGAACCATAAGGATCCTGGGGTCTAATTCCTGAGTGAAGGGCTCATACAGGGGCTTGAACAACAACCCTGGCATTATTAGCACCATGCCCTAACCAACTGAGCCCATCTTAGGACTGCCAGGCAAGCCCATCTAAAATCTGTTCTCTCTTCAACTCCCACATCAGTGCATCAGCTTACAAGACTCGCCCTTAATATTCTTTTTGATGACAATAGAATCTGTTCTTTGTGTATCTTATTTTAAAGCATATTTTTAGCCCTTCTGTTGTTTATATGACTCCTTTCCTAAATTACTTAGGAGAGGCAGATAATAGGATGAGGTGCAGGGGCTGCTTCAGTGTTGCCTCAGAAGATGTGGGGCACCAAGCTGTCAGGACAGGCTCTTTCTAACCTCTGTTAGGCTCTAGTGGGTTTAAGCAGATATTGCAGAAGAAAAAGCCCATGAGCATTCCATGCTTGGAGGGCTCCCCAGGCAGACTTGCCTACTTTTTGAACAGGCCCCAGTTTAGGATCAGCCATTCAGATCTTCTTCAGCTCAGGGAAAAATACTTTTTTAAACTTAAAATTGATTTTAAAATATGAACATGTGTTCAGAAAGCCAAGGGAGCGGAGGCAAGACCGGGCTAACACAAGCTGGAAATACAAACAGAGTGTGCATTAGCCTGCATTGTTGGATCACTTGGCTATTTAATCCTGTTATGGGGCAAGAAATCCCTACACAACATGCAGGAGGGTTTGACAGGAAGTGTGACAGGAGAAAATGAATGGTTGTGTCTTGTGATATGCTGTATGCAAAAGTGAGCCAGGGGTGAAAGGGTATGATGACAAAGCTGTTGGCAATTTAAATCTTGGCTCAGGCATAAAATAAATACATTATTCCTGTTGGTGAAATTAGATGGTGCTGTCATGGATTCATTTTGTCTTCCTGGTGTTTTTCTAGCCCCTTCTCTTTCATCTGACCTATGGCATTCATATCTGCATGCTGATGTGTCAAAATATTCTTTGAATGTGTCAGGTTTGAGTGCACTTTAATTGCAACTCAGGCTGCACGCATTTTATCTGAACTACACATCCAGATACCATTAAAATCTATGCACTTTGGAGGGTTGTACCAAGCCTTCTAAAGATGGCATTGACTGGGGCAGGTCTGCTTTGGGGCATGGTACCACTGTTGCCCAGCTTTTACTCTGCCTTTGAATGTGCAGGGCTGACCAGCGCTGCCAGGAGGGTGGTACAGGATTTTCATACAGCCAGGAGCAGGGTCCTTAAACTTCACAAGAGACAGCATGACCTCATAGAGTTAAAACTAAACCAAACCAAGGCGAACCAGAAATATTGTGGCAGTAACTGGGTGTGTTGGGAACATTAACTTTCCATTTGTGTCCCCTGTATTTTTTCACTTTCATGATTTTCTTTTCCATGTGGTTTGCTTTCTCTTCTCTTTCCCTTATGGTTTTTACACCTTCTGAAAATGACACCTTTTGCCATGCTGTAGATATTAGTGCAGGGGGTCTCTGACTGCTGACCTGGCTGCTGCTGCTGCAGTGATGAAGATGAGGATTTCCTCTGGGTGCAGGAGGGATAACCTCTGTTTGCATGTGACTGACTCTGCTTGCTTCTAGCACTCCCTGCTTTTTCCAAGATGTTTCCTTTTCAGTTTACACCAGTGGATGGGGATAGAATAAAAGGAGTAGGTTGATACTTTTGTTTGGATAACTTCCTCCTGCCACCCCCATTTACTTATCTAAAGCTTATCTGAATCTTTATGGGCTGGAAAGTCACAAAATCAGATGTTCTTGGGAGTGCTTTACTGCTTTCGAGGCTTGGTGTGGGTGGACATACCGCAGGCACAGCTTGTCACGCAGTGTTTTGGTAGCTCTAGCTCCTTACAGCTGCCTAGAGCCCGGCTACATATGAAAAATTAAACAAATGAAATATTGGTGGAATTTGGTAAGCACTCTGGAGCACAGCCTGCAGTTCTGTGCTTGGCTTACTGCTGCTTTTCCAGGGGAAGGAGAGCCACCCCTTTCCAGTGACCTGAGCCCTCACAGCTGCTCCCAGGACCTGTTCTCTGAACCCACCATTCTGAAGCCCAAATGTAACACAATTTCAAACCCACGCCTTATTTGTGTTTGAATTCCTTATAGAATATTTGCTGCCAAGATTGTGGTTGTGTCTTAGTTTTCTATGGAACTTAATGGAGAGAAAAAAACTCTTTCAGCCATTTAACTAAAAATATGTGAAATAGGATTAGCCTGTACCTTGTAAAATTTTATTTTAAGCAACTAAGGCCCTGATCCAATCACAATGAGGTCAGTGGGACACTTTCCACTGATTCCGTGGGGCTTGGACATGGTCCTAAGACATTATTTTCAGAAACAAGGACTGTGAGAAATGTATCTAATATTAGAAATTTATTGTTTATATTCTTTCTATAATTAAAATGGCCAGCTGCTGTTAAAAGGTTTGTTCTGAGCTGAATGTCTGCATATTAAATTTGAGTCTGAAGCAAAATGAGAGATGTTGGCTCTTGACAGCAAAGGCTTTCTGCACAGGGATCCAAGTGGGCTGGTGTCTCAGTTATCCTGTTCCACAAGGCACTGCTGCAGGACATTTGTTCAAGTTCTCTGGCCTCCTCCGCAAACATGACAGAAGTCTGCAGTCAGTGAGTAGATTTGGGAAAGCTGTTTACATATGACACCACCACTACAGGAATGCATGTAGCTGGTCGGATCCACACCTCATTTGTGCTGTTCTTGGACAGACACAACTGAGCCTGCCTTGAAAGTAGTTTCTACATCTTTGGAGTCCTTAACGGCTTGAAATCTTGAAAGACTGAGACACTTGCTGTCGGCACTAGGTGTATGGACAGCCCAGACCTCAAGATGGATGGAGACTTGCTGGATGGGGAAGCAGGTCCTTGCCAATATCTTTAGTAAATAAAAGGAACTGCATGGGTAAGCTGGGGACATTTGTGTCCAGGCAATCAGCTGAGGTAATTTTTCCTTTTACAGCTGCTAAATAATGGGGCAAAATTACCATCTGTGTCCCCCATCTGTTTCACCCATGCATGGGATGGATGGTGCCTCTAGGCAGAAATTGCAGCTTTTGGGACTGAAGTACAAGATCCAAACTGGAAGATCTAGAAGAAATGGAAAAATGTGGAAAAAAGGAACTGATGAGTGATGACCTTCCTTTTGGGATGTGAAGATTGTCTGCGAGTGCTCAGGGTCACCCATTCCTCTACAGGGAGCCAAAGCACGTTTAGAGAAGCTGTCAAGAGACAGTCAACATGGTTGAGCATCCAAACACACCCAAATGCTGAGCACTGGTGATAAGAAGTGACAGCTGGGCCACCTCAGAGCTGTTTGGGCAGGGCATGGCCCCATTTTTCATGCAGGATGACAGGTACTGTCCTGAGAAGCTGAGCGAGGTTTCCTTTCCTGGCCATGGCCACCCAACACTGCCTCTGTCTGGGACACCAACAGGGACAAGAAGAGGCTGTGATGATGGCCTCACCAGCCAGCCATGGGAGCACTGCCTCAGGAGGTGCTGATCTCCAATGCAGAGTTCACCCCTTCCAAACTGCTATTTAATTGTATTCCCTGCCTCCCATTTCCATCTTGTGGAATCATGTCTGAATAGACCCCTTTGTTTAAATCTTTTCCTGGTGAGGTTACATGCTCTTGAGTGCTCCTGGAGAGTTATGTACCTTCCTGAGCTCCTGCATGGGAGGCTACAGTGTGTGGCATTTAAGCAATTTGCACAAGAATGCTCGGAAGCTGAATCAGGGATTCTTGCTGTGCAAGAGAGAAGCAACATTTCAAACACCAATCTTTTTTTTAAATTACATTTCTTCCCATCTCAGAGCCGTCTGTCTGATGCTGGGCAGGAATCAGATGGGCTTTATTTCCTTTATTCCTTGTATCCAACTGCAAGCTACAGTCAATACTTCTGTTACCACTTCTGTTAACATACTGGCTGCAGCCAAAATTTGACCTCACTCCAGCTTCACACCTGAATGACTGAAACTGATGCAGTTTTATTGGAAGGTATGTGATCTGTTGGACACACATTGGTATTGGTGAGCAGTCACTCACACGTAACCAGTCCTTCTGGAACTAGTAATGGCTCACAGATTTGAATGGACTTCAACATTTGGCCATTAAACATGGCTTTAATCTCTTCACCTTTTGAACTTACATCAATTATGTAATGCTTTGGATATTCTAGAGAGCTGGCTTCAGTTTTAACAGATTTTCATATAAAATGGGCCATCTCCTAGATTTGCTTGCTTTGGGTAATATTTTATAATAAATACTTGATATTTAAGGGTTTTTTAAAACTGAATTATTATTACTATGGTGGCATCGAATGCTTTCTCAGTTCTCCACCACGACATCAAAAACCACAATTATAGTGAAGTAGACTGCCTGATAACTATGTGTATTTTACTCATATAAAATCAACAAATGCAAAAATTTACACTAAAAAAAGAGAAAATTTAATTTGATATCACCAAATCAGTCTTTCCCAATAGATAGGCTAAGCCCTGTTACATGTAACTGATCCAACAGCACATACACCAATAAATAGGAACCTCTTTCCACTTAAGTTTCCCCTTATTTATCATACGTTAGTGTGTGTGGTTGACACTTGAGATGTAGAAATGGAATATTTAAATGTAATTTTTTATTTTAATAAGAACCTTGTTTATATTGAAGGAAGACTTGCAGAGTGTTTAAACACCACTCAGAACAGTTCTTGAGTGAGACTGATACTGGCCTGCTATCCTTAGATTTAGGCCAAAGTTGTATGGTTGCTTCAGCAAGTGTTGTGTAGGGGGCTGTGAGGAAAATGCCAGCTCCTTCTCTCTGTTCATCTGGCCACATATCCACATCTTTTCCATGTGCTCACATTACTGCTCATCCAACAGAGCTGGAGGGGCAAGGCACAATGGAGGGCTGGGTGTGGGAAAACTGATTCTCAGCTGGATCCATTCCCTGGTCCAGCTCCCTGCAGAACCGAGCAAATTACTCGAAGCTACAAGGGCACAAGTAGGCTTTGGATAGATGAAAAAGGGGGAAGGAACCACCCCACTCACCCCTTTCAACACAGCTCTGACTGGAGTAAAATAATCATGGAACTTCAGCTGCTGTCAAACAAGCAAAATTACCTGCTGAAGCTTGGTTTGTGGGGGAACAGAAACAATAAAAGTTGGAAGGAAGCTATAAGGTTTGATGAGGTTTGTCTATGTTTGGCAAAGACTTTTTTCTTTCTTAGAGGTTCTTGGAAATGTCTTCAAAACATTCCAGGGTTGGTTTTCCTCCTTAAATATTCTTCAGTGTTTTATTTTAACAGCGAAGAGCCAAATTCTTCCCTCAGATATGCATGCAAATACTCCCACATTAATCAGAAGAATTGTCTGCACATAGCCTAAGTGCAGGAGGTTTCTCATCTGGTATGTGCTTTGTTGCTTAAGAAGAAGTCAATTCTGAGCACAGACTTTCTCCTGTTCACAAAAATTCACAAAAATATTGTGTTTTTCAAGCATGGCTTGAGGATGAGTTGCTCTCACCCTACAAGGAACACTAACATATTTCACGAGAAGAGTCAGTGGCTACAGAAAGATTGCCCACCAAGTGCGGGGTGTATCAGGACAGCTAAAATGGGGAATCTGATCCTCTGATTTATGAGAAATGATGAAGAAGTAGGAAGAGCTGCACGTAAGAATGGGATAAGACATTAATTCTTGGAAAATAAATTGGTGCATGATATTTGATTTAAAATGTAAGGACTGAAACAGTAATGTAGGTCTTTATACTCCTTGATAAAACACTAGTGGACTTAAAAATAGGTTTTAAAAACTGAGCTGCTGTTTTGATTTGTAAAACAAGTTAAACCAAACTTGACAATAAGGCATGTGCTTTAGATTTCCCTGGTTTGAGGCACTGTTTACTCTGGCAGATGTATCCTTAAGTGAAGCTTTTTTTCCCCCCTCAAAGCTGTTACATGGTAGACTGATGTTGGCTGACCCTGAAGCAAAAATTTGAAAACAGCACATTTATTTTCCTGCTAATGCTAAACACACATGCCATGCAGCATTTTTTTGGTCTAGATGGAAAATCTTCAAATCTGGACTATTTGTCCCTTTTACCCTGACTTTAGTGTTTTCATGAACACAAAAATAACATAACAAATTTGGGGGGCAGGAGTATGTGTGTTTTGCAGTGGGAGAGCAGCCTGTAATTTGCAGGCTGCAGGCTGGAATGGGCAGATGGGAAGAGCCAAAGGGTCAGCCTGGTCCCATGCTGTGCCAATGACAATTGGCTTTCCCACATGCCTCAGCACCCAGTAAAGCTCACAGAGTGCTGCTGCCCAACTGGGCAAAATGTTAGCAGAGCTATAAATTCCCTTCTCTTACTTTCCTTACAACACAGGCAAAACACCAGGCTGACAGTCATCTTTGCTACTACTTGAACAATTCATTGGGAAAAAAAACAAACAAAAAAATCCTGCAATATTGTTGATATTTGCAGACAGCTCTGAAGAAAGATGACTTTTTGGAATAGTGGTATTGCTGTGATGTGTAGGCCCCATGCTGCAGAGATTTTGTGGAGGCCACATGTGATTGCCTCTGTTTTAACAGCTTTCATCTAGGTATAAATAAAGCCAGCATACCTGTAGTGCCGCAGTCAATCTCCAAGACACTGAATTTTGTCTCACTGGAAACCAACTCAAACGACCCCCTAAGTTGTGCTGGAGTCAGCTGAGTGTGTCAGGGCATGTTACCAAAAAAAAAAGGAGCAACATGAGCTTGCTGACTGAAATTGCTAATGGAGCAGTGGTTTGGGTGAAACACTGAGAGTCTGTTCCATGCAATTCTTGAATGGATTTGACTGGAATGGACTTCAGCTAAATGGATTAAATTGTTAAACCAATTTAAGGAAGTCCATGTTCAGAGATGAAAGAAGTTGCTTAAATTGGTGCCAATCCTCACATCAGTAAAGAGGGGAAAAAAGATTTAAAAAGAAGGACTTATAAGAGATCATTCCTCTTGATGAAATATCTAAATCTTTGCCAATGCTAACTGAAAGGAATGAAAAAAAGTACTCTGGAGAGCTTTCAGCAATTAGTTCCTGTTTGCAAAGAATCGGGGTCTGTGTTGCTCTAGGGCGCTCAGCCCAACAATTTAAAATGTTTTTTTTACAGACTGGACTGCACCTCATTAGAGATGCCCAGCTGTATTTTTCCCCCTTTCACAGTTATACACATCACTTTTCATCCTGTCCTTTTCATCACCTACTGCTTCTTTAGCAAGTAAAGCAAGTGAAAATAAAGCACAAAGAAATCTCATATGCATTTATCAGTTTTCTCCTGCTGTTTAGCACCTGGAAACACAGATTTATAGCAGCACCTTGAGACACAATGCTGTGGCCATCACCCTCGCAGCTATTCTGCAGCCATCAGTGATGTTTGGACCACAGATCCAGGAGCTCTGTTGCAATGTACCCAGGGATCTGGTAGACACAATCTATTAATTTATTGTGGAAGGCCAGGCTGACTTTGCCTTCCTCTGAACTGTAGAATAAGCTACCTCTAGCCTACAAATTTTATGGCTGTCTCATTGCAAGCAGCAATATTAAAGTGAATCACACACTACCATCCTACAGATTCTTGATTAAATTGGTCCTACTGTGTCAGAGCAAGTTCTGCTAATCCTCATTTATGCAGACATATTTCCTGTAGGTTATGGGCACAACCTGGAAGAGCCCTGTAGATTGCTGTGGCTCTGAATGATGTAGACACTAAGAGCTATAGGACTGGCCTCATAACCACTGTATAAGGACTGTAGCTGAGCTTTACTTTTAAAACCACAGGTATCTCAAATTTTTCTCCTATTGGGCTGGTTAATAGAGATGGTAATAGGGTAGAAGTGCACTTCTGGCTCCCCTCAGAAGAGGCAGCAGGAGTTAAAGCTACAGTCCACTGGGTCAACTGTTCCCTAGGAGTGAACCATTGCAGAAATGCTCGAGAGAAATGAAAAGAGTAGGACAAGTGTGGCAGAACCACACTGGTACCAGTCTGTGTAGGAAAAAAAACCTGGCAAAAGACACTTCTGTTTTTCTACTGTTGGATTTTGGAATGATAAAATGAGGTTATAGTCAATATACAATATAGATAGTGGATAAAATTTATCTTCTTTTTTTTAAATAGCAAAATTCTCACTACTTGACAAGAATTTCAAGAGCTTCAGTAAAAGACTTGCTCTCAAATGTAACAACTGAACCAATATGATCTGGAGTCCTTGAATGCAGAGGTGTGGCCTCTAAAAACAAGATATGCATAACTGCACCCTTCTGCTATGTAGCTTAGCAACTTGGGATTTAAATCAATACTCTTCAAAAGAAGATTTCCCATTTTAATTAGGAAGAAGGGAGATCCATATTAGAAAGTCGATTTTATATTCAAAGCTGATCAAAATGTAGATGCAAATATATTTGTATTAAAGTGCATTTGTTAAGGTTCAGTAAGAATTTTCCTCAATTTTTATGTATTTCTGCAGTCATATCTATCTATCTATCTATCTATCTATCTATCTATCTATCTATCTATCCATGTATATGTGTGTGTATATATGTATATATATATCCTTTGGATGTGTGTTGTGCGTATATGTTTATACATATAAAAGATATATTGCTAAAACTCCTTTTATATTTTACTGTATTATGGGAAGTATTTCTAAACCAATTTTAACTCCTGTCCAAATAAAATAAGTTGATTAATTTTAGTATTGAGTTTATTTTTTTTTTGCTCACTACATTTGCAAATCAAATGTGGCATACTGAAGATATTAACATCCACATAATCAAAAAGGAGCCACCATTTCATTTGAGGCCAATATAAAATGAGCTATCTTTACTGTCTAGCTGATTGACCTCTACACAGCACAAGCAACAGTTCTACTGGCTGGTGCTCTGAAAAAGTCTTCCAGTGAGAGCTAATCAAAAAACAAATTTAAGTCTCTTTCCTGCTGTATTATCACCATGATGCCTGGAAACAAGAACTGAAATAAAATCTCGTGCTCAATGCTGGCTTTTAAAAATACTTTTCTTGTGTCACACTAACAGTGTGAGAGGGGCAGAGGAGATGGAAAAGAGGGGAAGCCTGGAGAGCATAGGCTGGTCAGACAAAGCACAGAGGGGAATGCAGGTGCACCAACCTACTGCCAGGTGAGACACACTGTGCTTGCCTCTGCAGCTGCCTCCAAAAATGATTCCTTGGGTCTTCTGGGATGCACTAAATGTACTGGAGTTAGTATCATTTGTAACAGATATGTAACAAATGCAGCTCAGATGATGGTTTGTACTTGGTGGTGCCCACCTGAAGAGATTGTCTCACAACACCTGTGGAGATGATGCCATCTTTGTCAGGGTCTCCTTTTGTTAGCAATAAACCAGAAAAGGGTGTTTCAGTCACTCTTCAGCTATTAATCTGAGCTTGCTAAACAGCTTTATTCAAACAGTTTCTTTGGTACCCAACTTCATGGTACCAATGTTTGGAAAGGTGGTGATTTTTAGAGCAGTTCCCCTTGGTTATGGAGAGTTCTACCACACTGTGCCTATACATATCAGGGAAATCCTGATGTTCCCATTCCTTCGATGAAGGGCAGGAATTGAGTCTGAGATGCTCGCAGTGAGCACCCCCCTTTTTTTCCCTTGGGAGCCAATCTCACCTATAGATTTTCCTAATATACTTCAGTGTGCATGCTGCTCCCTTAATTTCTATGGAACTAAGAAAAAAAAAGGCATGTTTATGCATGGTGCAAAAGCATTGCCTTTTATTTCAAATGCCCCGTTCAAAAGACCTAAACAGTAATGGAAATATTTTCAGTTTTTCAGTTTAGCAGGAATCTCCTAAAAATCTATTTCATTTGGAGCAAAATATTGTCCTTTCTCACTCTCCTCCCCATTTCAGCAGTGCTTCATTTAGGAGCTCAGACAAACAAAAATTCAGTTATTTACTCAGGTCTGTTGAATAGCAAGAGACCTCTTTACCAAGCAGCACAACTCTCTGTCAGTCCTTTGGCTGGTTATCTAAGGTAAGTGTCACTGCATTACCAGTACTTCATATTTAGTGCTGGCATTGCTTATTTTATTCCAAAGGATTTTCTTTTCCAAAGTAAATGACCAAATTTAGCTATACTAAAAATTTTATATTAAAAATTTTTAGTTATCCTAAAAATCAGTGCTCAGGCTGGCTCTGAAGTGGAGCCTGGTGTGCACATGTGCCCATGTGTGTGTGATGCACTAACACGAGTTTTTCCCTACATATCTGGGATTGTGTTTGACAGTGATGATTCCACCTTAGCCACTCCAATTTTTCAGGCAGCTTATGGATTTGGGAGGACTTTAGTCACATCTTTCCTGCCTCTGTTATTAACAGTGGAACAAAGTAAAATAGCTGCTTTCATGCTCCCTTTCTACATAGGGAGGAGCGATCCAGCCTTGCACTCCTTAGTAAGGAGTGCATTTGCAGGGGCCTGGGCCATTTCTTTCCCTGCTTAAGAGTTGTTCACTTATTTATTGTGTTTTTTATAATGTGTTCCTGGCTTCTACCTTCCTCCTTCTCTAAGAATGCCTTCAAAACACTGTGCTAAAACCTTGCACATCATACATCTTAGCAAGCCACAATCACATCTGGTTTAGAGCCATGGCTGGCGTCAGCTATTCTTCTTACTGACTTTAGAAGCCAAATATTTAGCAGGGATTAAGACACTGTGAAGGGGGAACCAGTAGCTCCCTAGAACCTGGAAATTTCTAGGCACCCTCCTGACACAGGTGCATTAAGGTTTGAGACACAGTAGTATCTTGGCTGCTTTACATGGCAAAGCTCTAACAGCAGTCATTGCATCTTCCTGAAGTGTAAGGTAGGGGACATCTGAGGGCACAACTTTATGATGACTGATTTCATCTTCTCTTGGTAATAAGAAGTACAAGCTAGAATTAGAGAACAATATTCTTATTTTTTCAGGAGAGTAATGTCTCATCCAATGGTATTAGAATGTATACGTCCATTGTAAAGTAAAACAATGTTGTGGATGATATTCCCTGACTTGTTTATAGGAGTAAGCCTTTCATCAATGTGTAGTTATAAAACATTACTTTTGATTGTTAAAATGTATTTTGCTGGAATGGATAAGAAAAAAATGAGGATCTTTCACAATTACTTAGCAGGGAAGGAGTCTGAGCGCCACAATCTTCGTCCATATCCAAGTTTTCCAAGCAGGTCTACTTCAGTGACTGAGTCAGTCAAGGGGACAGACAGAAGTTCAGGCTTCAGTTTCCGTAACCATCAAGAGAAGGAGAAATAAATCAGGTTTTGAATTCAGCTCACTTCTAATATTAATCTGCAGAAGGCAAATGTTAACGAAGTGGAAATTTTGCATGCAGCTTCTCTGGCAGTGAAGCTAAGTTTGAAGATTATCATTTGGAGGCTATCAGAGGTAATGACGGACAGCAGATCAATCTTGCCATGGCCTGCTAATAAAACTTTTGTTTTATTTAGTTTATATTAGTGGAGCCATACTGGAATTTAGATTGTCTCTCTGATCTAGGTTAATACTATGAAAAAAACCCAAGGGAGAGAGTTACTTTCTGTTATTCTTGTCCCAAGTTTTTATGTGGCTGGTCAAGTCACTTTTGCGCAGTAAGAGCTCACAGAGAACCACTTGCCATTTCCAGCTTTGTTTTGTGCTATAACAAAAAAACTGCCCTGGATTATATGCCCTCTCAGTATCTTCAGTCACAGCAGGTTAAGGTCCTATCAGAAGTCTGTTTTCAGTAGACAAATCTTTTGTCTTCTTCATGCAAAATAAAATCCATCTAGGAGCATAACTAACTGTATTCTCTAAGGATAAATTAACAGGACAATATTTCTCTTTTGTTTATCTGCAGTTTCTATTAGACTCTTCTGAAAACAAGACAGCAGTTTGATACTTCCTGTCCGAGAACTTCAGTGCTAGAGATTGCCTTTGTCTACTCCACAGGTTGTGTCAGATAAAAATCTAGTGAAAATTGTCATACTGACAGTGAGACCAACAGAGGTAATTCTGGCAGTGCCTTTAGTTACACTTGACTTTCTCTAAGCCTGCTATGAATTGTGACAGCTGGAGAAGGGTAATAAAATAAAAATAAAACAAGAAACAACAACAAATAAGTACCTCAGAGAATTAAAGCTTCTCAGTTCTGATTTCATTGGGAAAGCAGACCTGCTAGCAATGTCTTATTTTTATCAGCATGTTAATTTACCTTTTGCTTTTTCTACTGAATAAAGAAGAAAAAATGCTGTTTATATATTCTTGGTGTGAACTTTTGATGATTGGTATTGATTTTACCTTGCTTTATATAAAATATTTTACCTAAGATACATAAGATCATAATAATAAATCTCTTCCCTGTGGTACTGGCTACTGTGACAGCAATCTTAGACACACACTTTATCCACAGTCTACATTGACTTCATATCCACAATCAATTTATGACTGAAAATAACTGAGTGCAGTGGACTTAAATAAAAACTCCTAATGAGTACACAATTTGCAGCATTGGATATGGTGGAAAAGATTTTCAAAAGTACTTCTGAAAGTCTGACTTTTCCCATGCTGAACCCATTATCCTTCTGCCCATCAAGCCCTCCCAAATCCTCCCTTTCTGTGTTGTCTCTATTGCTTTGGTCATGATCCCAAGGCTGCTGTAGGAGGAGCAGAGACAGAATAAGCACGTAACAATAATCCCACACTAGCGTGCTGCACGAGAGATGCAGCGTGGCACGTCGGCTCTGCAGCAGTGTGCCCTGGGCAAAGCCTGCCAGCTATTTCTCCTGCAAACCAGCCTGCCTGGTTGTGGCTGTGCCCCTGAGAGCCGAAGGTCCCTGTGGAATGAATGTGAGAGGCGTGTGGTTGCGCTTTGTTGGATGTTCTGACAAATCCCAGCTGCACAGCCGGCCGGGGGCTTGCCGAAGGTGGAGGCTTCCCTCGCCTCTGGCTTTGCACGGCTGCTGGGGAGGGCTGCAGTAACATAATAACTCTACTTTGCTCCATATTTTTCCCATATTTAAAAGAAAATAAACCATATGAAAAAGTGCCCTTCCCGTATGCATAAGGCCTTCTGTACTCCTCCTGTGCTCTGGATAATTGTTCTCAACTTGCATTTAATTTTAAAGCTTGCTGCTTCTATTTCAGACCAAAGAGGGACTTGTCAGCAATTTCCAATTACAGTAGTTTGCCTAAGGAAAGGCATATTTGGACTTACAAACCTCCTACTGCCTGTGTGTCTCTAACCATCCAAGTACACCTAGGGCTGAGAACAAGCAGACAATTACATTGTAGGGTTATAAAAAATAACATTAGGAGAGCCTCCTGTGAGAGGATAAGAGGCAATGGTTTTAAAGTAATTGTTTTAAAGTAAGAGAAGGTAGGAACAAGAGGGGATTTTTAAGGAATGTGGGGATTGACCACTGAAAGAGGCTATTAAGGGAAGGAAGAGTTTGCTGTCTTGCCAACTTCAGATTAAGCATAGATTTTTATTTTCTGGAAGAAGTATAATTGTCATATTCATTTTACTGAGTTCAAGTCAGATTAGCCAGTCAAATTTTCAGGTCTTCTATAGTCAAGAAGTCAAGCAGACATCTAATCATCCCTTTTAGTCCTAAATTCAAGAGATCAGTGAGGAAACATCAAAGTGCTTGGGATGAAACTGCAAAAGTTTCACTGTGTGAGAGAACTAAAACAAGTTAAGAAGGAGACCCCGATCCTACACCAGTTTGTGAACATGAGCATCCATCTCCAGAATAGATGTTGATCTCTGCAGTGGACTTACAATCTCTGCTTAACTCAGGGAGTCATAAAGAGAAATGATCAGAGGATCAGCTGTTTTGCTGTAAAAAACCAATTTTAATAAAGCCCTGCTCTTTTTCATGGGGTCTTTGAAAAAGTGACAATATGTCTCCATGCATAAGACTCTTTAATTCTTATAATCTTTCTGGCCACTACTGGGACATTTTTTTTTCCTTCAGTGATCTTCAGTTTTGCATCTGCCACAAACTCATGGTTCCAAGATGTGAGGGACTATCAGTGGGGAAGGTTGAAGTAGTTTTCATTTGTAAAACAAAGCTCCTGGGTAGTCACTTTGTGCCTGAGACAATTCTTTGTCCACTTGTTCAGCCCTGAGAGAGACAGAATGATACAGCCACTTTCTCCTCATCCTGGGCTTCTTCAGAGGTCCTGTCATAGCTGAAAAAACCAAGACACCTGGGTAGGCTGTGAATGGCCTCCAACACCATGCCCAGCCACCACCCTTTGGTGCTGGCATTCCTGTGCTGCACCAGCTGGGTGGTGGGAGCTGGCTGGGCGCGCTGCAGAGCTCAGTGGCACAGCATGGTGACACGGATGGGCATGTCACCCTTCAACTGTATTGCATCACAAACAAGGCTAGATTTGCCTTTAGAAAACCATGACTAAATACTGCCAAGTAGTTGATAATTCTCCAGATCTGCCCCTGGGTTATCTGGATTGAAAGTGCTGCTTTTTGGACTGCTGTAGTGGCCGGCAGGGGAGACCTGCCCTACAATGCAAACATTTGTTTAAGTAGTGCTTTTAACAGTAGATTACATCTCAGCAGAGCCATGAGTACTGATTCTGGCTGCATGAAGGCCTCCCTTGTAGCAATATATCTATTCTGAGTGTAGACAAGTCTCAGTAACATTAATAAATTGGCACTGAGGGGTTTCTATAATATCTCAGTTTCCCACAGCTAGTTCAGCTTCAGAGAGGACTGTGTGAGTTTTTAAAGGGGCAGACTGGAAAATAATCAAAAGGAGGCAGAAGAAGAGCAGGGCTCAATGTAGACATGACAGGGACAAAATAGGAACAGGAAGGGTATCTTTTTGCTGGCTTGGCCCCATTTGTCACTTTTTAGATAAACATGTGACTCATTCTGAGTGCCCAGGTACCATCACCCTCCCTCTCTCTAGCTATGTGTGTAAGAGGTGGGAAGGGGAAGGATGTGCAGGTGCTGCTCATGGCCCTGCTTGTATCCCCCCAGTTTCATCTAATCTAGAGCTGTCCCTGCCCATAGCACATCTCTGACTCTCACACTAGGTAACTCTCTGCTTCTGCTCCTCATCTCTATTGCATGCAGCTTCCTTCACTCCCTGAGTTTGTTCTGGTTCCTCTTTTAAGGGCTCACATGCTCTTTCTGAGTTCCCAAGAGTTCCCTTTGTTTACCCAGTAACAGAAAACCTCTCCTTTTCCCACAGTGTGGATGTGATCTTAAATTGTCTCTCCTTTGTTTTTTTTTTTCTTTCACCTTGCAACTCTTGATCTTCCCTGTAAATGCTGAAGATTCTAAACTCCTGCAATTCGTTCTTCTCTCTGCACAATATGGTAATCCCTCCCAGTTTCTGTTGTAGGGGTATGAAAAGCCTGTCTGTGTCCATGCAGTAACAAGACAGCATTGTGCTTTTCGACTAATATGAAATGGCATTTCTGACATTTCTGACAGTCATAACTTCACGCAGGAAAGCTGTGAAAATCAGATGTGTGGTGCACCCTTTCCCAAGTCAGAAAAGATGAGATGCATTTGTTGCTGTCTGTATAAGTGCTTTTGTCCCTCATTGTTTGCAGTTGCATCTTATCCCAAATATAACACTCATTCTGGATAGGAAAAGGTAAAATAAACCCCTGCAATTTCTCATTTGCTCTGGCTACTGATATCATACCTTATACTTCTGCTAGTAGTAATTTTTAAACTTACCTGCTCACAGGACAGTGTTCTGGCAAGTTTTTGTTGCTGCTCTTCATGGTATCATTCAAACACTTTGGCAATAGCCAGCCTAACAAAGCTCTTTCTGAGGCTTAGCCCAGATTAGCAGCCCAGATTAGCACAGAGGCAGACTAAAGCAATAAGGAATAAACCACACCAAGATCTATATTTGGAGTGGAAAAACAGGCTAATAAGCTGAAAGAGTCAAGCAGGGGACTCCTGGGAACTAAGTGCACTTCTCCACTCAGTTGAAAAAGAACCTTCTTGTGTAAATAACATCAAAACCCCTCATTTCTTACAGAAAGGATGGAGATACAGCAGATGGACAACCCTTTCTCAAGAGAACATTACACTGAAGGTGAGAGGGATCTTGACATCTGGAGGCTGGATTTGAATTCAGGTTCTTCCAGTGTCAGGAGAGCAGTCCAGCCACTGGCTTTGACTCTCGTGGTGTTGGGTATAGGTCCTTGCAGTTTGGTTAAGCCACTGTATTAGCCAACTGGGCTGCAGAGAACATCAAGATAACACTGGGCACCAGGGATGAAGGACAGAACATTTGTCTGCCAGTAGCAGTGCAGGCACCGAACGGTTTAAAATTTGAGACTCATCCTTCCAGCATGAGAAGGCAGCTAAATGTGACTTCGAGGCACTCCACCATGAATTTAGTTATTTTAAAATTCATGGAGATTTTGAAACATAACAGAAATAGTTTAGAAGGATTAAAAAAAATAAAGATTTCTAGAGTTAATGGGAACATTCAGTTCAAATAGAAAATACTAATGAAGGAACTTTGGAAGCTTTATAAATGCTTTGAAGTTTCATCTATGCAGCCAACTCCTGGAACTGTAGGAAATTTCTCCATTTGGTGGGTCACATCACAGATGCCCACCCAAGTTGGTACTGGTCAGTATCATGGGAAAGACAGGAGACAGGACTTGTAACAATTTGAATAACACCAAAAAGGTAATATATTTTCTGCCAATCCATTTCCTCTATCCAAAGCAGAAACCAACTAGGAAAATATGTTTGACATCAGACATACTTTTTTCCCTTCATAAGAAGAAATCCAGAAGATGAGTGTCTCATTATAAAAATATTTCATACTTAAGAGATACTGTTGCTATGCCCTTGGTTGGGTAGCAGAGTAAACAGTTGCATGAAAGTGAAAGGATTTAAGATGTGTTAAAAGGGAGTTCATTTTAGCTGCACTGTAACTACAATAACATACCTATTTTTTTTCATAGCCATGCCAATCTTGTACGAACACTCTCCCTTCCTGTTACTCTTTCACCTTGCCTGGATAGGAAATCAAATGCAATGGAGATGGGTGAGACCAGGAAAGTCTCAGATTTTATTGAACTTTGAGGGGTTTTGGAGCTCGTGGCTTGCAGAGGTAGCACTCTGTGGAGGGTTTCATCTCTAGCTCGGTGATTGCCAGTTGAAGGATGAACTGTGTGAACAGACATGAATGAAAAAGAACAACTACATTTGACCCCAGTTTTGTCTGTTGCAATGCAGGAATAATTTGCAGCTTGAACCATATTTGTTTGATTTGTGAGTAGAGAACACGGCATTTTTTGAAAGAAACTCAGTTTTGCTGACTCCTGTGTTTGGAAATTACCTTTTCAGTTACTCAAACAGGAAAGGATAAACGCTGGAAACGTTATTAATAAAACATTAAGCCCCCTCCCTCTCTCCCTCCCCAAAACCCCAGCTCCTAATTCAGCAGAGGTCAAACAATAAAGTTTACAATCATGCACTCCACGCTGCTCAGCACTCTGAGCCAGCACACCAGTGACTGGCCAGATTAACTAATCTTCCTCAGCTTCGTCTTGGGCCCTATAACTACTGCGGCAGGTCATTAACCAGCTGGTGAAGCCCCGGCACATCGTACATTTATTCCCAAACCTTAGCAGCCGTTGTTGAGTCCAGGAGCCTTAAAGAGGTACTTCTGATGTTAGCTGACAGAATGTTAATTTATGCTCGCTGTAATTCAAAGGGATTCCAAGGCAACTGTAAACTAATGAAACCTGAATAACTTTCCTGGAGAAGGTTCCTTATTTAATCAGTTGAACTAAAATGGAAATATGTAAAATGAGCAGTCATTCTTTCTTTTAAAATATAAGGCCTTTTTGTGAAAAGTGAGATAAATGAGAACATGGTGTGTTAGAGGAATGAGATGTAGAAAAATGTTTGATTAATGCAAAATATTTATTCTCCCCAAGTTCCTTGATTTTTTTTTAAACTCTGCTGTTCATCACTGCCAAAAGTAAAAACGTAAAGAACGCAATGTCTACTAAGTTTGGTAACCTAGTAAAGGTATTGCTTTCAGCCAGGATTTGTTTTTTCTTTCCTTTTTCTTTTTTTTTCTCTCTTTCTTCTTTTTTTTTTTTTTTTTTTTTTTTTTTTTTTTAATCACAAATGAAAGGCTCTCTTTAATCAGATAATTGACCGGCTGGTAATTTTAGCCGTTTGTGACACACCAGTTGGCAGGTACAGTGGTACATAACCATGAGCCTTTTCCTATAGCCCTCCCTCCCTCTGGGACACTTACAGACGTGTCTCTGTCTTATCAGTCCCAGGGGACAATTCCCAAACATTTTGCAATGAAAATGCAAAGAAGGGGCCTTTTCCCTCCCGAAAAGGAGGGCCAGCTGTCAGAGGTAATGACCGCCAGTGGATGCACAGATGGCACTTGAGGTGTTCCCTTAGCCCACAGAGCACCTGGAGAAAGGGGGTGACCATTGTACAGCTGTTCCTGTAGGGGCCACGCTCTGCCCTGCTCCTGGGGCTCAGGGCCCTTGCCAGGTTGGTGGGGGGCCCAGTGGCAGCAGACACAGATGTCCCCAGAGCATGCCACACTGGCAAGGAAGGCACAGTCTGAGGGATCCTCCTTTTGATTCACTGTGGGCTTCTTGCTCTTATCCCTTCTCTGCTCTTCACTTTCAGTGGTGGCTGGGAATGAAATGTAACTTGCTGCATGACTGACAGACCTTCAAGCTCCTCGGCAAACCTTGGACCTTATTTTGAAAGGCCCCTGAAAGAAAAAGGATTGTGTGCTCTCTGAATGCAGGGCTGCTGAACCGCTGCCAACCCCAGGCTGCTCCATTCAAAGGGCTGAGTGAATAAATGAGAATAACATCCTTGGGGACCTCGGGGATCGGTTTACTCTGAAAATCCTCAGCCTTACAAAGGGTCAGAGTCACAAGGTAAATGAAAATGGCTGGGAGGGGACTTTGATGGCCAAAATACTGTAACTGTAGAGGACTTGAAAGAAAACTCTATTTTTTAAAAAGTGAGAGAAGAGAGGAAGCAAACAGGGGGGAATGTGGCTAGCAGGGGGACTTCAGCCTGCAGCCTCACCAGAAAGGAGAGGGGGGAATGAGAATTGGAGAACAGAAAGAAATGTCTCCTCTCTCTTAATCAACATTGATCTTTGAAATACTGCTATGGGCAGTGGCTGTAGCAAGGGAGAGCCTCTCTCCTGCCCGATGCCTCAGTGCAACAAAGGTATTTCCTTTGGGTAATGATAAGCACAGTAGAACAGAGCAGCGTTTCATTCACTTGAAAAGTAACCAACAGATCTCAAGACATGGAGGGCTGGGCAAATGGCATTAGGGATATGACTGCACCATGTCCTCAAAGAAGCTGAAGAAAATTGCACCTAAGTGCAATTCAGATATTTTTGGTGCTTCAGTTAAAAATTAACATATAAGCTAATGCAGAGACATTTTAAAAGGGTTATTTTGGAAATAGCTTTTCAGTGGTATGGAAGACAAGGAAGTGAATGTGTTCACCTACTTTGAGTCTGCTTAAAATTGTTAAAATCAGTAAGTTGTATAAGGTCAGATGCACATTAAATCTTGAGACCATTGGGAATTAGACACCTAAACACTTCAGTCTCTAAATCTCTGGCTCTTGTTGGTCTCTTTATCTTTAGTTCTCTGAGCAACTCCATTAATACTGACAGTAGTTAAGTTAAACACAGTCCTAAATATTTGCAGGATCAGGATATGTGTGAGTTAAAGCAGTCGCAGTTTCTTATTAGGTGTTTGTACAGTGCCTGGCATCTGGGCCTCATCTCAGTTTGAGTCAATGCAATTCAAGTCATGGTAATTTAAAAAATAGGTTAAATGCTGAATTATAAATATCTTCTGACAGATTATCTACTGCGGATGAAATATTTTTTCAAGTTCTTAAGGTCAAGATACTCAGCTGACAAGTGCAAAGCTTTGGTCACAGTGCTTCTTTCTCAATGGTCATTGCACCTTAACTAAGGGAGAATTTTTATGTGCAGCTGAACTCATTTGTGCCCTCACATGTCAAACATTATACCTGTAGGCTACTAAGAGACAGTTACAGGCATGTCACCCTCCTCAGCTGTCAGTAAAGACTCTGCTATCTACACATAGTTTCCTTTTGCAAAGTTATTTATTTTTGTAACACAGGAAGGAAAAAAGAATATCCTACTGAAAACAGAGAAATTCAAGCTTGTTTTATTTAGACATTCAGATCAAGGTCCATACTCCATGAAAGAGAGTCTTACTTTAGCTTCCACCAGGCTTCATGTTGTCATATAGGCTCCATGACTTGTAACTGCTGTTTATAACATTTGTTGATTGGCATGTTAGTACCCCATACTAGTCCACAAAATAACAGCGGGCAGAGAAAATGCAGGATCCTGTTTTGTGTTTCCCACCAACTGGGATATTGCTCCTCTGATCAAAGTTCCTCTGCCTTGGGATTCAGATGGGGAAGAACCTGTCAGCCTCAGACAGTACCATAGACTGTAGTGTTTTTAGGGTTAAAACAAGAAGGTTTAGTTCACCAGTAGTGTACACCGGTGAGTAGCTAGACCCTTCATTTGAAAGTATAGATAAAACGTACCTCAAACTGTTTTGTTTTGTGCAGTGAATTGCTATCAGAATTGATGGGACTGGAGAGGAAGTAAAATTGCATCCACATGGGCAAACACTAATAGGAGACTTTTTTCAATCCAGAAATATTTGAGGCTTTTCTAAAGGTTTACTTTTTCTGCATAATTTTTTTAAGCATACAGGCTTAAATCCTTGTACTTGACAGAAAAGACTAGCTTGTGATCCAGTTTCTGTGTCAAAAATCACTAGCTTGTGATCCAGTTTCTGTGTCAAATATTAGAAACATAAGGGAACACATATATAACTTCTCTGCACCTTAGTTTCATCTACATAGTGCAGACACAGAAATACTAGTTTAATCCTACAGGCTGTGCAAAATAGGTACAAATAAACTGTAGAAATCTTATTTTGGCAGATAAATTAATGGAGAAAAAAAGGGCTTTGTTGTAGAGCACACCAGAAGAAAGTTCATAGCTCATTTTCAACAAGAGCAGGTAGTTCACAAAACTCAGGATGGGTTTTCTAATAGACTGGGTGCTTAACCCAGGATTTGGGCTTTCTTTGTGGATGCTCTGAAGTCCAATATGGAGCAAAGTCATGCCTCAGCATACTCAGTATGAGGGTGTTAATAGATTTTCCTTTTAGCCTGCCACCTGTTTTCCTACAACAGTGGGAGCTTTGCTACCTCTGAGATCTCTATCACCTTTGTCAAATTTAGCTGATGTAGGCCAAAGGGCCCAGAAGTTATTGAAGTATCTCATGTTGATATAAGACTCATTTCCTTAGGAAATCAGGCTGAGAAAGCAGTTGGGTTCAGAGTACACTCGAGGCTGTAACATGCCATAATTCACTGTAGCTGTGAGCATCACTGCATAAATGAACACAAATGCACATGTGTTTCCTAATGCCTACTGGAAGCAATAAGCAGAACCAATAATGTATATGTAATTGTATTTATTTTTCACAAATGTCTTTTAAGAAAGGATTCTCTTAAACCAACAATTTGAGAAATGGCCCAAACTGGGATTTATCTCAATTATGTTGTGTACGATTATGATGATAGACATTTTTTCTAAGAGAAAAAACTCAAGTTGCACATGGAGTTCATTAAAACAGGACTAATGGTTTCAATCATGTTTCTAATCGTGTGGAATAGCTGGTCAGCAATGTGGGCTGCGGATAAGCCTGTGTGATATCTGCTGAAACATGTGTGCTTTTGTTTCCCCTCCTCATGACGAGCAAACTGTTGCTGAAATGTTTTATTTTTTCAGATGTGAATAAGGAGAAACATGAATGAAGAAAGCTTTGAATGAATATGAAGAGTAAACACGGTAAGCATGCACAAAGCCCTGCTATAGATGTGTTCAGGTAGGTAGGAACCAAGAGGCCTGTACCTGCTGTGGAGTGGACAGTTGATATTCCTCTGCAATGCACTCATAGGGAAGGACAGTGTCAGGGCAGTACGAGTCAGATTTTCTTATAAAGTGCCAACTTGTTCTTAGCCTCAAGCTGACAAGAAGCAGAATGGTGCAACTTAACTTACTAATTAAGTGCCAACATTTTCTTTAAAGTAATCCTTGTTTTCACAATGTCTACAATCAATTTTTTAAAAGTGTATATCAGGCAAACAGGTTTTGATATTTCACTTTTCTTTGGAGTTGCAGGGGGGTTTTTTTATGTGGGGACAGGGAGCAGCTGCCCCACATACAGGGCCCCTCAGGCTATCTTTTTTTACCTTGAAAACTTTTGCAAATTACACTCTCCTAGTTTTGTTTTTCCAGTGTTCCCCAGCAGCAAAACTTTGGAGTTTCATTCCAAGTAATGTGCTCGGGGCCAGACCAATTCTTTTCCTCCAGGGCTGTGGATTTAGCTTCGGCCTTCAGAGGGCAGCCCAGGGCAGCAGACAGCACGCTGAAACCTCCTCTTGGGTGAGCTTTGGACCCTCTTGCCATATTTTATTCTCAGCTCTTTCCTGGATGGTAGTATTGATTAATGTCATTATTCCCCACATGGTGTGCCTGGGCAAGGCAATACCTGAGCGTGGCTCTCCCTCTGTGGACATAACAGCACAACCAAAATGCAGGGGGATGGCTGTGGTTCTGCTGGACAGGCTATTGTGGGAGATCTGTAGAAGAGAAAAAAGAAGCCCCTTTGCTATGCTGTGTCTCTGTGCAACAGAAACTTATTAATAGATGTGGGTACAACACTTCCGTTTTCAGAAGGGAAAACTGCACATCATTTTTCCAAGAATTAATATGAGACTATCTCTCATGTTTAAATTTTAATTATGATTAATCCTGCTGATATGATGGAGACAATGAGTTTAGTGTGCCTTCCCCAAAACAAAACAAGCCTTGTTTAATTTAATTCAAAAATCCAATAAAAATGGTTTAGATAAATTTTGAAAGACCCATTGGCTTCCACCAGGCATATACCACATAAACAGTTGGCATCCTATCTACTATCCTCATCTTGTCTTTGAGTCTCTCTTTTCCCTTACTTTCTATTATCAACTTTCACATAACTCTGCATTGCCCCAGGCCTACATGTTCTTTAGATCTAGTCACTTCTAATACGAAAAAATAGTTGGTTCATAAAAACATTTACTTGATGGGCACTGGAGGAGGGGGGTGGAGGTGGGTGGAAATCCTACAGAATTTTCTTAGAATAGCATAGAATCATAGAATCTTTAAGGCTGGAAAAGACCTCCAAGATCACTGAACACAACCTTTGACTAAGAACCACCATCTCAACTAAACCACATCACATCCAGTCTTTCTTGAACGCTTCCAGAGATGGTGACTCCACCGTCTCTCAGGGCAGTCTATTCCGATGCTTAATTACCCTTTCAGTGAAGCAGTTGTTTGTTCCTGAAGTCCAACCTGAACGTCTCCTCATGAAGCTTGAGGCCATTTCTTCTCATCCCATCACTTGTTACCTGGGAGAAGAGGCTAACCCCCCACCTGGCTACACCCTCCTTTCAGGCAGCAGTAGTGAGTGATAAGAACGTCCCTGAGCCTCCTTTCCTCCAGGCCAACCAACCCCAGCTCACTCAGACTCTCCTTATAAGACTTACTCTCCAGACCCTTCTGCAGCTCTGTTGTCCTCTAACACACTCCAGCACCTTGATTTCTTCCTTGTTTTGAGGGGCCCAAAACTGGACACAGCACTTGAGGCGTAGCCCCAACAGTGTGGAGTACAGAGGGACAATGACTGCCCTGCTCCTGCTGGCCACACTGTTGCTGATACAGGCCAGGATGCCATTGACCTTCTTGGTCCCCCAGGCACACTGCTGGCTCATGTTCAGCTACTGTCAACCAGCACCCCAAGGATTTTTCTACCACTCCAGTGTATAGGTCTGCCTGGGATTGTTGGGACCCAAGTGCAGGACCCTTTGCCACCTTATTCTTGATGAACCATTTCATTTCCTTGTTACTATGCCTAAAAGACAACCTTCACCAAAATTCCTGAAGGAAATGCCCCTCTTACCTAACTGAGGGATTTTACCTCTAGTTGAAATGTTGGCTTCTTTCTTCTCAGTCCTTCTCTGCAATTAAGAGTGGTCTTGGAGCTTGCTTCTGGTGGAAAAACTCAGAATTCTGGCTTTTTTTTGCTGGCTGGCCGTGGCATGCAGGGCAAAGAAAATGCTGGAATGAAAAGATGCTTTTAAATCACTGTTTTCCTTATGTATTGTGAAACCATGGCAGAGCCAGGAGGGAAAAGGAAGGTTTTACAATTGTGAGCGCAGTTCAGGCAAGAAAAACAAGTGTCCTTGAAAATATCTCCTGGGTTTCATTACATGTGTTCATGGACACCCGCAACTGGGAATGGAACAGCACCAGGGAAACAGGATAGATTTCAAAATATAAAAATTCACAAGTTCTGTAATACAGTGCTAGGGAAGAATGATAAAAATGCCTGACTGCACACCTAGCTGTAGCAGAAAAGAATGTAGACAATTCTCTGAGGAACAGGGAAACTGCTTTCCTCTAACAGCCTTGTGCTACTCTCCATGCTGAAATCTGGCTCCCGGACTGACCTCCTCCAGATGCTCCACAAGCAGGAAAAAAAAGACCCTCCAAAAAAACAAAAGCCTCAAGGAAGACACTAAGGGAATAGTTTGCCAGTAAAGAAGAATTATTCATAATTGCCTTCAGTTAGTTACTGTCTTACACTCAAAGCAGGAAAGCTGAGTTCATTTCTAATCCACTTTTAATAGGGAAGACGCACAAGAATGCATGGATTTTTAATTGTTCAGTGCATGTACATAAAGAGCACATATTGCCCTTAAAAGCCCACATATGCAGAAACAAGTTACATACTCTAAAAGCTGCTGCAGCTCTGTGTATTAGATGGAAAAAAGCAAAAATTAGTATGTATTTTTTGCCCTCATATTTTACTCTGATTCCCATTCCCATCCCCATCTTGCTGCATTACGTTCCCCTTGACATCCTTTACCGCTTTTTAAACTGAAGAAATGTGCCTGCAGAGTCAGGTATCCATGTCAAACTGCCCCAGCAGTAGGCCAATTATTGTTAGACTAAGATTACAGTGTTAAACTACTCTGTATGACAGTCCAACACTCGACCTTGGCATGCAAGGCTGATCTCTCTCTGCTTGCCCACCCCAGGAGCCTGTAGCCAATCTGCTGGGATGCTCCAGGACCCAGCCCACACATGCTCAGCAACCATCAACAAAATAAAAGTGGCAAACTGTTTTGCTATCTACATGTCTGCAATACCGTTTGTCTACTTTGCTGGCAGGAAGGCCAAATGATATCTTTCCTTTTAGGACAGAAAAAGGAATCATACTTTCTGTCTTAAGAGTAACGTTTTTGTGTCTCTGGATATGTGATCTTTATTCTCTCTGCTATAGACATGACCCAAATGCTTTCCTGCCATTCAGATATATGCAGGATATTCTTAATTTCTCTTTTCTTTTCTTTACCTCCTTTCCTCTCTCCTCCTTCTTCCTTTCTTCCTTCCTTTTTCTTTCTTCCTCTAACTCTTTTTCTTTCAGGGGATGTGTGTATGCAGTCATTCCCAAGCAAAAGGAGTTTGCTCCTTTTTGTAGAAGAGTGGAGAAATTGTTGCATGAGCAGAAAGTTCCACAGTTAATTTCAAAACTTTCCATTTTAGAGTATGGAGTGGGGATTGTTTCCATGCCAATGTCTCAAAATTTTGTCTAAGTGCCATTGTCCTCTGAAGAGAATGCATCGTGCTTTGGGAGCTGCAGATAGGACTAGATGAAAGAGATCTGGCTTGTAGGGATCCATAGGCACCTTCTGCCTGGGAAGCTACTACAAACTACACGACATTATTTGACTGATCTGGAGCTCACTCCTGCTTAAGTCTGGGGTAAAGCAAGAGCACCCTTGGTTGGCTTCGTCACAAAAGTAAGACTTTGTCACCAACGTAAGAATGTGGTATCGAGTTCTAAGGACCACAGGATAAAGGCACTGCAGAGGGAGTACAAGTGGTAGCAGGTCTGTCAGACAGTTGAGTAGAGGTCTCAGACCATCAGAAGTCTCACTGGTTTCTGCCATAAGCACAAGGGCAAAGGAGTTTTAAGAAAAGGTCTGAAAACTAACTGACATTGTGGATGTTTAGAGCAAACTCTTCCCAATGTCAGGAGTCACACAGATGTGGTTGCTTACAAATGAAAAAGTTCAAAACAGAGGGATTAGGGGAGAGTTGAGCTCTGCGCACTGACTCAAGACAAGTGGCTGTGAGATGAATCCTGCTAGCTTGTTTGATGAGGCAGAGAGGCAAAGAGAGACAACTGAAACATGATCAGAACAGTGAGGCTGAGAAATGATCTTTGGAGCAGCATTGCCGCTCACTGTGAGCAGGGAAAACTGTGTTTGTCAACAGAAGCAGAGAGGGTGTGACTTCTGTGTTCCACTGTGCTTTGTTCGGACCAGGACTGAACAAGACTTAATCTATGAGGTACTTGGTTTACTAGACAGAATTATCCACTGCATATGTTGGAGAAAGGTTCTTGAGCCAATATTTGTTCTATATCCTTACCTTTTCATACTTTTTTTACTGGGCCCACAAATGCCCATTGAAATCAGGCTCTCACAGACCTAGTGGATATACAAATATTTCTGCCATCTTCTTTCAGCTGCAGAGGATGAGAAAAAACAGCAGACTCCTCATTCAGTTGAGTTCTCATCAGCTCGTTTCTGTTGCTGCTGAGCACCAAGGACACCCTAGCAGTGAAAGGTGTCCCCATGAATGGTTCCTTTGGCTACCTGTGCTGGTGCTCCTTTCATGCTGTCCTCAGAGACTGGGTGGTCTTTGGGTGAGCCAGGGTAGGCTGCTGGTCTGCCTAAACCCTTTGTAAGCAGCCATTCATGCTGTGGTTGCATCAGCAGAAGGGATGAGGTGGGGAGAGATGATGGGAAGGTGGATTTATCCCTTTAGCCAGGTCTGTGTTGGGTGGCCTTTCTTCACCCTGCTTTAAACACTTCAGATAGCTTTAAATAATAATGCTGGGATCCCAGAAAAGTTTTTAGGATGAATTACAGTGACATTCAAAATAAATTAAAATACCAAAAAATGAACAATTTCCTAAGTTGAACCTTACCTGAGACTTTGTGTGGATGTGATTTTTGTAACTATATGAATTATGGGTGCTTGGTCTGTTTTGGAATTTTACACCATGTTACACCATAAGCTGTTCCCTAATTTTCTCTCCACCAGCATTGCATAAGCATCATTTTTTTCAAGGCTGCTTTCTCCTGTTGTTAAATAGCCATGTCTACTCACACTCCTATTTTTGCAGATGAGCTAGAAATCTTTACAGAAATGCATTTTTCTACAATAGCAATATGTCTAAGAATAAATTAATATACCATTCAGCCATTCAACCTAGGAAAGATAGTAATGCTCTTGTTGGAAGACAAACAGGTAAAAAGGCATGTCCAGAGATCAACACTGTGCCTGATCTATGTAAAATTAATGCTATGAAATGAGTTACACAGAAGAAGAACTAATAGTACTGATTAACTCTTAGGTGAAAGACATAGCATGAAGGACTTAGGCAGGTTACAAAGAAACACTGGACTGGGAAATAATAATTTAATATGTAAGACAGAAGAAAGGGAGTCTGGTTATCATAGAGGAGAGGATATCGATTTAGGATCATCATCACTTTGACTGATTACCTCAGTCGTTCTAAAGAAAAGCCAGTGTGTTTATAGAGTAGTTAATTAATTTTTGTCATAGAGAGCAAGTGTTATAGTTTCCTTCTGAAAGCAAGTGTTATAATTTCCTTCTGTGGTTTTCTGACTGGTTGGAAGCTGGATTTGAGTGCTCAGGTTGAGTTTTGCTCGATCTTCTCAAGTCTGGAAGAGCCTGTCTGTGCTGCATGTGACTCAAAGCCAAATTGAGATTAAAGTTAAACAAATATGCAAGACAAAGGAACAAAAGGAATGTGTTCATTCTGTGGCATTATCTGCATTTTTGAGAAATAATTCCTCATTTGTTATATTTTAAATGAGAAAGAGAAATATGTGCCTATGCTAAATTTTATGTGCCTTGAGACAGAGCTGGTAAACACACATGTTGTAGAGTGTTTCTGCTGTCTGGAGCTCATGGGCCCCTTATTGCACTCATTTGTTCTGCATGGCAAGGGCTGAGTTCCACAGTTTGCTCTTGGCAGCTGAGAGCTATTATTGGGCTGCAACATCTGTTTCAACAACAGTGGGTCCCTGGTCAGCAAAAGTAATTAAAAAAGAAGCGCAAAGTCAAATACCGTGACCTATCTGCTGTGTCTACATGTAAACATGGAAACTACTGGAATAATGAAAACTTAGGATAATTTACAAAAATCTGACAAGTGATGAAATGCCTCAGAACTGTTTTTCATATCAGACACTTATAAACAGCACAGGCAAAGATTAGGATTCGTGCAAGCGCTTAAGCACGTAGGGAACTTTTTATGCACATGGGTATTGGCAGTAAACTCACTGAGACCACTCAGCTGTGCAGCCCTTCCCATGTGGATGAATATTTACAGAATTGGATTGCAAGCTTCCTCTGTACTCTGCCAGGATTTTCTTAATTGGTAATTGTAGATATGAAGGTGCCCGGGTACATATTTAATGACTCTAAACATGCACAAGATTCCTCCATTTCGCTCTGCTGACAAAATTTTTGTTGTCAAGAATCAAGTAATTAGTGCTGGTAAGTTCCAGCACATTAAATACTTCCCTCTGACCTAAGAAGGAGGAGAGGAGTCGTGTTTATATTGGACTGATGAAATGAGATGACTTCCTTGAAGAAAATGTGGTGGAGAAAGTATTTAGGACAGAAGGCGTAGGAAGTTGTCAGAGCAGGCACTGCTTCATTGTCAAAGTGATGACTGAGTTAGCTCCAAAGCATCCTAATTTTGCTTTTTCCCAGGTTGCTGATTAATTCCAGACTTTAAAAAGCTGAACAGAAACTGAAAAGTGACCAAAACCTCCCTACAGCATATACTCAGATGAAAAAAAGAACGATCCATTTTTAAAACATGGGTAGATTACATGCTAAAATTGGGCTTAAAGGGAGTCTCTTCATACTCCCATATGGGATGTGGATGCTGATGAGTGAGTGGAGACAGGAGTACAGTAGATAATGCATTGTGAATCTGCTGCTTTTGCTTTTACACAGCAAATGGGCAGAAGGTGACAGACGATCCTTCCCCATCCCATTTTCAAAATATGGACCATAAGCAAGTAACTGTGAGATTCTTTTTTTCCAGCAAATGAAAAACACACAGAAAGAACTGTAACTCGCGAGGTGACAATTTTTCATTCATGCAGTTCCTAATGCTGTACAACATTCTCCTCTCTGGGTCTGAGGGGCAGCTTCAGTCCAGGCTGCCATGAAGATATCAGTGATCAACAGTGCCTCAGAGTGTGGTTGTTTATTCACAGTTCTTTTCTCTTTCAAATGTAGTCTGAACATTTTCAGCCAAGAGGAAAACTTCTAATGTATTCTTGCATCTGGTTTTAAAATACAAAATTTTGGTTTTATTTAGTGCTTCCCTGACCAAACCTACGCTTGTCCATGACTTGCCTTATTTGGGAAGAACAGAATTCATTCTTTTCAGGGGCAACAGTGAGATTGAAATAGTGTGCTGAAGATGGTCCACCTGTGCAACCAGTTGCTCTCTGTAATCTGTTTTTTCTTTAGAAATGGTGGGAAGTCAATGTTTCTCTAGGGACTTTTATTGTCAGTCTGTTTATCTGCTAGAACCTCTTCAATATCCATCTTAGATGGCTGAGAATTATCTTTACAGGGTGTCAAGACGAATGGTTTGTCAGACCTTCTGTCTGATGATTTTTACATCCCTTTCTAATCTCTCCATTGAATACTAAATTAGCAAAAAAGTAAAATATATGCAATATAGTGTTCTGGACTGTCAAACTTGCTACAAAACCAAATTCAGTCATGATACTATATCCTTATAAGTAGTTGAAAACTGCTTGCAATTATTAATGCCACCCATGTGCCATTAATATTAATCTCATAAGTATCCAAAATATCATCTAGATTATACCACTGTATTCAGATTATTTGTCAAGAAGTATATTTTCCTCAGGAGCTAACACTGTTTTTGGTGAGAAAAAAATATTATATTGCTGGTTTTCTTAGCATCAGTGACAAAATTTGGATTATCCACTGGTAATTTTGTTTATTTAAACTACAAATCCTTGTCTTACCTTTCTAACTAATTTAACTTGCTGTCATGCCATGTAGCGGGTTAGAGGACAAGGTGATCCACACTTCATAATTTCTTTGAGCTTTTCTAGATTTCTTCATTGGCCCACACACTCATCTTGATGTTTCTTAGTTGTGCTTCAGATATAGCATCATTATCTGAAAAATAAGTAACTGTATTATTTACCTTTCTAACATTTTGCCAGAAAAGGCATCTACCAAATGCATTTGTGTGGATTCTTAAGAAAACTGAAAGACCTCAGAAAGGAGACAAAGGAATAGAGAAACCATCAGCATTTGTTTTCCTAGAAAAAAGTAGCAAAATTGAGGCCTTGCATGCAATACCACGAGCCTGCTTCACCATTTTGCCTCAGCTATAAAGAGAGCCCAGAACACCCAACATGGGACGAAGGTGCCTCTATGATGTTAATGTTTTCCCAGCGTGCTCATCAGCTGGTGCTGGTCTATAGGGAGTGGGTGTGATGTCTTGGAGGGGCTGCCTGGGCCTACACAAGCTCCCCTGGGACCTATCTGCCTGGGCCCGGCACAGGGTGAGGATGTGGCTGCAGGTACCCCTGGACATGAGGACTGTGCAGTTGCTTTGGAAGCAGCCATGCTCCTTCCCTTTTATTCCCTTAGTTGCTGCAAAGCCAGCAGGAAGAACAGCTCCCCCCATCTTTCCACCTTAAACATGCCTTTCTTCTCCTACTGTCTCCACTGGCAGAAAGAGCCTGTTCCTAGACCCTCATCCACAGGAGAGTGGCATCCAGTTTCTGATATGCTGCTGAAAAACTGGAGCCAGCCGTGACCATGTTGATCTACTTAGTTTTACTGGATGAAAACAGTAATTATAACAGCACTGATGCAGGGCAGAGCAAGACTTTCAGCTGTTGCAATCATCACAGCTCTGCCAACTCTGAAGGAAATAGTCTGTTAATGCCAGCTCAGAACCTGGCCTTCTTCTAAAGAAATCAAGTAACACTGAATTATCAACATGCCTCTTGAACAGTATTGTATGCACATAATTACCTTTGCTTGCAAGAATAGCTTTAGTCTCTTTGCCCAAATTTTAATGAAATTCTAACTGAAAATATTTTTGACAGTTTTCTTTGCAATCAGTTGTATAAAGGGGCGTAATTGTCTTTCCACTGTTTTATTCCCATGACCTGGGTTATGCTAGTCGGAGTTCTGAGTAGCAGCCGAGTTCAAATTCTTTCACACTCTGATTGCAGAGCTAATCAGCCAGGTGAAATGGGACTGGAATACTGTTATTTGCTCTGATTTCCAGGAATTTAAATAGTGACTGCAGCTTTAGGTCTTGAGCTGAACTATTCTCAGGATGCCTGCTTACATTCACCTGAGAGCCAGTGGGCATCTGGCTGCAAGGCTTCATGGACTTGCTGCTAAAAATTGGAAACAAATCAGAGAGGAAAAAAACAAGGCAGACCTACAGGATCTCTCCTAAATTACAGCTTTCACCATGGGAGGCTGAGCAGCTCAGGGGAATTGGTAATGGGAAATTGGAGCCATGCACCTCAAGGCTGCCAATCTGTATCTGATCCAGGCCAGTATTGGCTGGAAGCCTTTAGCATCCAACAGTTCTTTAGCTCTTTTCTTGTCTTTGTGAAACTGTTAGCGACCTCACACCAATTCCTGTTGGAAATATATCCATAGCCCAGGGCTACCTTCACAGCTGGCCTAAAGCTGCACCATCTCACATTTGTAGCAAAGAGGTGAGAACAGGTTGGAGACAAAGCTCTTCCCTGTCCTTTGAAGGGTCCCCATGGTCAGGGAGCAGGTGTGTAGGCAAAGAGCCATGGGCAAGACATTGGTGCTGCTCAAGGTACACTCAGGAAAGGAGTTTGGGTCAAATAGACCCTGGGCTAGAGGGATGCATGGGGAGACATGGCACAGGGTTGATCAGGAATCACTGGCTGGGACACGAAAGGAATAAAAGGTGCAAAAATGTTGCCCAAGCAAGGAGCCATCAGCATACAGTGCATGCCAATGTCAGTCATCCTCTGTCTCTATGCAGCATTTCTCATGTGTGAACTGAATGTGTGTTTCTGACCCATAACTGCTGAATTTCCATGAAAGCAGAGGGAAGACGGGATGTGCAGTTTGTGTACCTTTAAAAACCCTCACATCCACCTGAAAAGTGTACACCCAGCTGCTTGTGCCCAGGATTTCTCGGAATGAAAAATTGCTCAGCCCTAAAAACGTACACTGCTCTTTCCCAGCTCTTCAAATAAATGGAGGAGCAAAAAATGCAATGTCAGAATTAACAGCAGCTCCAGGGTCATCACAACACAGACTATGTTCTCGGGCTAAAAGTTCCAAAAAGGCTGAGCTGCAAAAGGGACATTGCGCAGCATGCATGAGGAAAAATAAGTGGTTGCAGCAGAGCCAAATTTCCCAGAACAAACTGATGCATTCAATTAAACCTTCTCTTGCTACCTGGGGACGAGCTTAACCTGCACCTTGGGGCTGGCCATCCACACGCAGGCAGGTAATCAGGTAATATGAGCAACTTGATACTTACCTGAAAAAAAAAAAAAGCGTGGGCTGGGTGTGCAGTACCTAAACTAATTACTCCAAAATGATTGCCTGGATTTGGGCCAAGCATTATCTCACTTGTCCTCAGCACTACTGCAATGGCATGAGGGGAACAGAAAATGCAGTAACCTGAGAGGGAGATAAGAATGAGAGAGAGGGAGAATTGAGAATGGTCTTTAGCTGTGAAGGAGCTGTTCTGTCTCTGTACCACTCTTTTGTCCAACCTCAACAGCAGTGAAGCAGCCTTTGTGTCTTGTCTCCTCCTTTTAAAATGGATTGGCAGGCAGGAACATTATCCACACATGCATAGTCTAAACACTGTGAATTAACCTGTTTTTTTACCTTGATCTCTATGCAGCTAGACTCATCATACTGAAGAATAAAATATCAAGTTTTGAGGGTATTTTTTATGTAGAAAACCACAAATCCCTGATTATAAAATCCTGTCATCTTAATTTTTTATGTAGGTAATTGGTTATACAGTGAATATAATTTTAAATCACGCTGAGTAAAATGGCAAAGTTTTGATCCAGTCTAATCCAGGATTATTCGGTTTATTGAAAAGAATTCCTTTTTCTTTGGTGGGTTTAAAGCAGAGAATGGTTGTTTTATTGTCAGTGGAGAAAGTCAGTAATATAATTTCTGATCTAGTAAGCTAATATACAGGACCTGCCTAGGAATTTAGTATAAAAAATTAAGGTGAATGTCAAACTTGGAGAGCAGAGAAAAATACAGCAGCACAACATGCTTTGTCTTTCAAATCTGTCACCTGGAGAAAATAATATTTTTCATGTCAGAGTTGGGAAATCCTGCACTGTGTTTGCTGCAATGTGTCTGAAGAGTGTGGGCTTGGGAAGTACCACAGGTGTATTTGTGGGGAAGGAAGGTATCTTAGACTTATCTTGCTAAGAGCTGTGCTTCACGATGTTCAACTGATGCAGAAGTTACTGCGTGAAACCATGACAGACATCAAGTAGAAGGTGAAACACTATTGAAATGCTATAGCTTTTCCTTCTGATTGCTGTTTTCTTTACAGGGTCATTTACTGCATATATAAACATATAATAAATGAGTGGTTTTGAAGGAAACATCATAACAGAATAGACAAAAATGTGAAATCGATAAGTTTACTAGCCTTTACAATGAAGGACAGGTCAGACTCTCACTATTGGATCTAACAATCCATCCCTAATTCACTTAGTCAATGCTTAGAAAATCAGTAAATGCTCACTTTCAGTGCTTGCTCCACAGGGACATACTCATTCAGTGCAATGTAGATTTGTTTAAACTTGCTGATAAGTACGGACCTGAGACATGTGCTTCTTGCTGCATCAGAACCTGCAAGCCACATGTATCCAAAGAACAGATAAACCATGGCCATTTATGAGTAGCTGCCCAGCCTCCTGCTTTGTGTTGGGTGTGAGCTGGGCACGTCAGTGTTCACTGAGGTCTTCCCCAGGGAAAACAGGGGAAGTTCAGCTTTGACCAGAAAAGCACCAGAAGAGCTAGGGGTTAGAGGACAGGGCAGTTCCTCTCTTTGAAATTCAGTTTGGCACTCTAGGAGCTACAGCTGCCATTCGTGCTAACACAGAAGTTCATGTAGTTCCTTGATCAATTTCATTGCTTTTTTTCCTTTTCCTTTTCCTTTTCCTTTTCCTTTTCCTTTTCCTTTTCCTTTTCCTTTTCCTTTTCCTTTTCCTTTTCCTTTTCCTTTTCCTTTTCCTTTTTTCCTTTTTCCTTTTTCATTTTTTCCATTTTCTGTTCTCTTCCTTCTTTCTCCTGTTTTTATATTTCTTTTTTCTATTTAGTTTCCTCTTCTTCTTATAATTTTTCTTCTTAATTTTTATTCTTATTTCCCTCTCCTCTCCTCTCCTCTCCTCTCCTCTCCTCTCCTCTCCTCTCTCTCCTCTCCTCTCCTCTCCTCTCCTCTCCTCTCCTCTCCTCTCCTCTCCTCTCCTCTCCTCTCCTCTCCTCTCCTCTCCTCTCCTCTCCTCTCCTCTCCTCTCCTCTCCTCTCCTCTCCTCTCCTCTCCTCTCCTCTCCTCAGATGTACATACTTCCTTCTTTCAAGAGAACCTGCAACTAAAATTGCCTGTGACCTTTCCCATGAGCATAGGCAGAAACCTCTCCTTGGCTGAGATAAAGAAATTAGAACTTCACTCTTCCATGGTTTACCCCTAGGAATGCATTTTGGCAAGATGCTAAGAATAAACCCGTTATTGAAAGGGGGATCTGGGAAGTTGACAAGCATGGCTAAGCTCGGCAGAGAAATTTGACAAGGAAATAAGATGCTTTGTAGATCAGGGTGTCTTGATTAGTCTTTTGAATGCTGGGATTATTATATAAGCAAAAAAGGAGGGGGGCACTTATTGTATATCTGACAGCTACCACTTACCCAGGTATTCTTCAAACTAATGAGGAACATAATGGTGTATTTGTTTATAAATCTTGAGCAAGACTCCTGCAGTTTATGAAAGTCAATTAAATGTGATGGAAAAGTAAAGACAACTTTTTTTTTCTACTCTCAGAAATTAGAATCCCTACAGAAAGAATAGGTTAAAAAAAATCCAGAGCCATATCACTGACATGCTGCCTTCAGTCTTGGAGTCTATGTTCATCTTCAAAAAAATCTTGTATTGTGTATTTAAAACACCATGTTTTGAACACTGTACACATACACTGAGGATAACCAAATATCCAGAAATCAGTGCCCACTGCTATGACAGATATTACTTCTCATCATGCTGTACAAAAGCAGACAGGTTAGAAAGGTGAGTAGTAGGAAAATCAATAAAATAATCTTCTGAAACCATAAAAAAGAAATTAAAAAATCTAAAATGTGTTATTAAAAATAGTGAAATACATAATTAACAGTTATCTTCATATTTTTCTTTTTCGTAAGTAATAAATTCATGTTTTCAAAACCACAGTCTCCATATTATTAAAATATTGAGCAATCACCCAGACATATTATTTCCCCCCCTCTTGTGTCTTCCTCTCCCATAATCATATACACACACACAACAGTGAAGTTTACCCTGAATTATGTGCATAGATTCCACTAAAAAGGATTATGAGTCTGCCTGTGCATGTGTAAAAAGAGGAAAATATGAGACAACAGATTCAACTTCCGATAAAACTTTGGAATGTTTTACAGAAGTTTGTCTTCCCACATGACACATAACACAGGGCATTATTCACACAGAATATGCTCAGGGAAACAGAGCAATTTACAAACTTATTTGAACAACTTGGAGGTTTGATTCAAAATACCCTATTTGCATCATTATTTGATTATTCTGGACATCACTACACATTTTTCTTTTGTCTTCTTCAAAGCTAGGTACCAAGCTGGCTGAGACCCCCTGGACCTAGCTAGAGTTCAGAGTCTTTCCAGTCCTGTCTGCAATGCCCTCTCCTTTACTTACAGACTAATTAGTGTGTAAGCAGAATTTATCATCAGTCTATGCCTCTGCCTCTCACTGGGACATTATCCTTGGAAGTGTTATTCCAAATAGCAATTCCCCAGTTTAAGTGAAAACACTTATGGAGTCAGCTTATTGAAGGGAAGACTGAAGGATATTTATGAATGTTTACACCTAACTTATGCCCATATTTCTACATGCTATGGGATATAACACCACCTGGACTGAGGCCAGATCTCACTGTTTATGTGCACAGAAAGTATGGTCTCATTTTGTTCCACTTTTTCCGAATTACTGGGATAATCTAAGTGTAAATGAGTCCCTGCCTGAGAGGGAGCTTTACTGAATTAGTTCCAGGAGCCAGTACTTAGTTATGATAACATTTTGTAGGCGGAAGTTCCAACCAGAAAAGAAAGGGGACATTTTTCAAAAAATGTTGCCGTTGCATTCATTCACATATTAAGTAAACTGGTTCTGATGAGCCCCATTTTGAAGAGTATTCTCAGTACTTGGTGCCCCCAGTGACCTGCTATTGCTCCTTAAACTGCAGTGGACTGACTACCTCCCTGAGTTTTGGAGTCTCACAAGAATTTTTATCATAGGCCTAGCTTAGTCCTGGTAGCAGCACTTTGAATATTTTTACTTTGTATGATGACAAATTACTCTAGATAAATTTTAGGAGCATGGAGAACATTTTGCTCACCTATGTGGAATCTGCATGGAAGCCCTGTCTTTCAATTTCTTTTGATGATTTCCCTTCACCTCTAGTCTGCTGTAAGCTTATTAGAAACAGTCTTGCATAAATATTCACATGTACTGTGTTTTGGTCAAACAAATACCTGTGCATTATTAGAGGATTGCTGGAAATTTTTAGAGTTCTTGCCACAATCTGTTTCCAAAGGGTGATTTTAGGCAGACATAAATTCGGTCACAAAGGTATTCTACAGATTGCTGTCATCTTGAACATCTTGTCCCTGTTGGCACAGAGTTTTTTGATCCTTTTGATTCTAACTGAGGAGTCATATCTGTGAAGGATATGACTCCTGAGATGACAGCCACAATTTATAGCCAGCAATTTGGCTTTGCGATTCCTGGCGCAGACTGCAAAGTGTGTCTTTGGATTTGGTTCTGTCATAATTTTTATTCTATTGGTTTTCTTTTCTTACACTCACTGCTGGAAAACCTCGAGGTTGTCTAGATCCAAGACTTTTTATAAACATCTTTGCTATGGATCTGTAAAAATCTTTTCCACTTGTCTGTGTTATGCTTAACAGTGAATGCAAAGACCGTCTCTTCAGATAGTGACTCACAGGAATGCAACAGGCAATCCACACAAAGGAAATGTAATACCCTAGCAGCTAATTAAAAAAGCATTACCTTCCACCAGTGCTGACCTCCAGCCATGCAGAGGATAAAGATGGGTGTCTGTCAATCAAGTTTACCTAAGAAACCTTGGCACAGAATAATGAATGGACAAACCTAAAAAAGGGTGATATTTCTCAGAATTCTAAGGTACTTTTAATACCACATTTAAAGAAGCAGAAGGACCTGTCAGTAATTTGAAACCTCAGCCTGCATACTAGGAATATACCAGTGCTAAATTTGCCCAGTACTATGGATACTAGACATGGACTGTATTGAACCATTAAAGACCTCCATGGGATTTTGATACACTTAGCACCAGGGTGTTCAAATCTCAGCAGTACCTACAGACATCCTAAAGTCTGCATGCTTGTATTTCAGTCTTTCATCATTCCAACAGCAGAGCAAACACTGAATTTTAAGTGGGTTCTTTGTCCTAAAATTTTTTTTTTGTATATTTAGGAACTTTGCAACTGATGTTGGCTCAATCCTTGGTTCTAGTTTATCATCAATTAAGGCAAGTTCATCAGCTACATTGTCTGCTAAAATAGCATTTATCCACACTGTTCTTGCAATGTATTTGATTCCTCAGCTCTGCTGTCCATATATTTTTTCATCTAGATTTGTGTCATGCAGTATGTTGCTCCAGAGTTCTGTGATGACCAGGACAGAGCCCTTACAGTGAGAAACAGCTTTTAAAAATGTGCTTTTTGTTTTCCTTGAACTAGGCAAGAGGCGAGAGGATAAGATCCTAGTTATTTATAAAAGTACCATGATTCTTATGTGAATACACATATGAGAGTCTGGGTGCTGAGCAAAGTGACTGGAAAGTTGCCCATCAGAAAACCACATGTAACATGAGGCAGCAATGTGCCTGGGAGGCCAAGAAGGACAATGCCATCCTGGCCTGTATCAGCAATAGTGTGGCCAGCAGGATCGGGCAGTCATTGTCCCTCTGTACTTGGCACTGGTGAGGCCACACCTTGAGTGCTGTGTCCAGTTTTGGGCCCCTCTCTATGAGGAAGGCATTCAGGTGCTGTAGAGTGCCATGAGAAGGACAATGGAGGTGGTGAAGGGTCTGGAGCACAAGTCCTATGAGGAAGTGCCCAGAGAGCTGGGATTGTTTAGCCTGGAGAATAGGAGGCTCAAGGAAGACCTTATCACTCTCTACAGCTATCTGAAAGGTGCTGTAGCCAGGTGAGGGTCAGTCTCTTCTCCCAGGTAGAAAACAATAAGACAAGAAAAAGAGTCTCAAATTGTCCCAAGGGAGGTTTAGATTGGATAACAGGAAAAGATTTTTCGCTCAAAGGGTTTTCAAGCATTGATACAGGCTGTCCAGGGAGGTTGAGTCACTCACTATCCCTGGAGCGATCTAAAAGACCTAGAAGACTTGCAGATGTGGCACTTGGTGACATGGCTTGTTGGTGGACTTGGCAGTGTTAGGTTTGCAGTTGGACTTAATAATTTTAAAGGATTTTTCCCAGCTGAAACATTCTACAGTTCTATGATTCCATCACTATTGATCTACACAGCCACAATCAAATAGTATTAGACCAGTGCCTTAAGAGATGATGAAAGGAGATGCATGACATGATGAACTGAGAAAAAAATATGAGGAAAAATGGAATTGCCATAAATGTAAAGCCTGACAAAAGCTGATTTGCTGTGAGTCTTGGCTCATCATCTGAAGGCGAAGGGAAGGACTTGTCAGGTTAATGTGCTATTCCCATCGAGGTTCTTGGCCTCCAGGAGCTTGAGAGTGCTGAGCCCGTTGTAATCAGAAACCAGAGCAGATGGGGCAGGTGGCATCTGAAACCTCAAAGCAGGTAGACAGGCTACCACCTCTCTTTTTCCACAGCCTTCTGTTTTCTAAACAGAATTGCTCCAGATAAAATTTTCTGTGCAAGAGATAACACCAGGATCAGAGTTCCTAGGAAGTGGCAGTGAAATAAATTCAGTTTTTTCTTCATCTATTCTTTAGGCAAAATATTTATTAATTTTGGATGTTTATATTGTCCCATGCTTTGGAAGAAGAGTTTGAAACATGATAAAATTTTTTGCCTTAGTGTTGATTTTTGGCTTCCTCAGAAAATCCTGCCACAGTGATGCCAACTTTCAAACGTTTGACTCACTTCACTTTGCACATGCTCAGCTGTGAACTCCTGAATTTTCCCTGTTGCATTTCCAGAATATTCCAGTTGCTCTGTGCATGCTCCATGACTCTGCAATTGCAGCTGTGGGTTCCTGTCTAAGGATACAGTTTCATGATCAGCATAATTTGATCTAACTATGGGCTGCTACCCAAAAAGAATGGCCCCATTTTCTCTGGTATCCCCAAATGCATTTTCAAAAATTCCTCTTTGCATCTGATCTAGCAAGTGCACAATTATGGAACGTTTTCTGGGAGTGAGAAAGAAAAAAATCTTCCTATTTTTTTCCCTTTCCTCTGTTTTCCAAGGTCAGTGCCAGTTCCAAGTATATGGGCCATGGGCAATATGCCTGACCCTTGCTCCCTCTCACTGACCACACTGCTTGGGTATGCTCTGCATGGGAGGAAAGAGCAGCTTGCCAGGATGTGGCAATGACACGGGCCAGAGCCTTGCAGTGGGCAGTTGTATTTTATGCATTTATGAAATAACACATGAAAAAACTTGGGCCAAGTAAATGACAGTAAAAAACAATGCCCAGGGTATTGGCTCTGCAGATACTTATTTAGTATATAAGCCATCAGGTACACAATATCACACCTGACTGTATAGAAGCATCCTGTTGCCAGCAATAAAGAGAAGGAAATCAAAGTTGCTACTATTGATTCACCAGCATGTACTGAAAGAACAGCAGATACTTAACAGATATCTGAGAAAAACAAGCATTCCATGATGAGCTTGCTTATTCAGTGTAAGAAGTATGGGCAACAAATCTGCTGTGCTATGTCTGTTAAGAGGAACATTGCTCGTGGTGCTGAAGGACACAATCTTGCCCTGGGGTGGTGTTCTTCGTGTTAGTTGGGATTTTACCTTCAATACTCATCATCCTAGGCAAGACAAATAGAGTCAGATACCTTTCTCTGAAGCTGAAGCAAGTTGTTATCAGTAGTCTGTGCATTTAGAGATGTGTCACGTGTCCTGTGCTGCCCCCTCCTCAGCAGCTCAGAGCAGCATGAGGGCTGGTGGCTGTCTGTGTGTGCTCTCCAGTGGGAAAGAAGAGTTACCACAAAGCTTTGATTTAACACAGAGACATGCTCTGCCTGCTGACTGCTTACTTAGTGCTCTCTGTTGCATCAAAATAAAATGCATATCTCTCCTATAATACACCTAGTATTTTGCACCTAAATTTGTGTATTCATCACAAGCTTTTATAGTAAATGACTCTCAGGGGATGACCTTGCTTTCTAGCAAAGTGACTGGGAGAAGCATAGTTTAATTGTCTTCTGAATATACAAAACACATTCACAGAGAAATGATGCACACACACACACACACACGCAAAACCCAAAGGTACTTCAAGAAATACAGCTTTCAATATATTACCTAATCCAATTCAGCAGAACTCTCTGAGTATGAAAGCTGGCCTGGTGTGATATGATTCAAACATATGGATATAAAAAAATGCTAAAACAAATGGAATTAAGTAGCTTATTTATGTTCTCCTCTACCCAGTGCACAGCATCATTATCATTTTATCAGGATCCCCTGGCACTCCTGATGAAGTGTGAGCAGATTGACTCACCAAAGCCACAGCTCAAATGAGCCTTTACTCTCTGATGTCCATGGACAGCTTGTGAAACTTTCCAGTTGATGCTGAGATGTCCTCTGGGAATACCAGGAGAAGTTCAGGAAACTTTTTTTCTTTCTTTCTTTTCCTCTTTTTTTACCATGGTATTTTATTTTATAGCGGAAGGAATAAATGTCACCGTGGGAAATATAAACTTGTGGTAAATGCAAAGGCTAAAAACAAAAAAAAACTTTCAGAATTTTTCCAAACCTAGCTTGTCATTAATAGCAGTGAATGTGTGTTCATTTAAATTTCATGCTCATTTTTGGGAAGGTGGAGAGACACTTCAAAGGGTTAAATCCTTTGTTACAACAGAGTTTGCCCCTGATCCACACTTCTGCTAGAAATGACCCGCTTCAGTGCTATTTGATGGCTCAACTGCACACTTGCCAGCCATGCCAGAGGATTGCACCCTTTGTAACAGTTCTTAATATCTGCTAATGAAAAGTCATTTATTGAATTTCAGCAGTAGGGAGGAAAAGAAAAAGATGTGTATGTATGGTATTAGTTTACCTTCAAGTGAATTCTGTGTCTCACTATTGCTCCTTTGTGGTCCTTCAAAAAGTACCTCCTACTGAAACCAACTGCAAATATATACCATCAGCACCAAAAATTGTCATATATTTGAATAGATATGATATAGATGTATATGTATTTGACACAAGCTCTAGGCTTGTGTTACCAAAAGTTTGCATTACATCTAGCACATGAATTGAACCTGTTTGGTCAACATACCATGCCCACATATGTTAATGCAGCTGCTCTTACCATGGTGTGAATAAAGCATAAATTCAGTATTTTACTGTAGCAAAAGACCTTCAATTATAGCCTCAAAGCTACAATCAGGTTAGCTCTAGTCCACACTATGGTACAAAGCCGCGTTTAAACAGTTAAAAAAAAGGTTATAACCAGATCACTCAATATTTTTGGCTTTTCTTAAATTTTTTTTTCAGTGCAGATGAGTCATAAAGGTGATGAAGTTAATGCAGGTGATGAAGACTGAACCAAGGTTGGTATACAACAGTAGAGAGAAGCCACACCCTTTCTAAAGACGTGTAAGAAGATCTTAAACTTGTAGTTGAAGGCATTTTTTTTACTCCTAAAGGCCGGGGTGACTTAATTTGTCAGCCACTCATTTTCATCAGTAATTCATGAGCAAAAACAAAGAAAACACTCCTCAGGAGTGCTTTTCTGCCCAAATAATGAGCCATTATTTTAACTCAGAATGCTCTCAGGAAGGACAGGGGAAAATAAGCCCCTACATCTGTAAAATGCTGCAAAACATTTAAATAACGAATGTTGCTTCTCACATCCAAGATGTGCTAGTGATGAAGGATTTTTGTGTGTGTGTGCATTATTTCCCTATGATTGCAACCACAAGAATGGGTTTTAGTCTGCTGAGAATCAAACTCATATTGCTAGATTTCTTCTGTAATTATGGATATTAGTCCTAGCTGGGAAATGTAGACAGTTTTCCTTCCTTTCCTGCTTCTGGTGCAAGTGATTTTTAAAGAAAAACTCACCTAATGAATTCCAGTAGCTTCCCCTCTTTACAAAAAAATTTCCTTGGTTTTAGGTCTTTGTCAAAAAAGCAAGTGACAAAATAGTTGTCAACAATTTGTACATTTTTTTTAAAGTCACAACTCCAGCAACTAGCAGAAACTGAGGAACAGATAAACCATTTATTAAATCAGATATTGAGGAGGGCTACAGTCTGTCCTTACCCAGCCTTGACCCCTTTATTTCAGCCTCTTAAACAGCTGAACTGCGTAGCATTTCCTTGTACCACTACCTAAGCCTGTTCTCCACAGTCTGATTTAGCTCCCTTAGCTCTCAGAGATCAGAGCAATTTCAGCCTCCCTCTGGGATGAAGGTTGGGAACTGGTGGGGAGCAGAGGAGTAATGGTCCTGCAGGCTGGTGCTGCCTCCTTGCCACCCACCTCAGACCAGAGTTGTGACTCCCATAGACCTGGAAAACCTCAGCAGCTCCTGTGCTTTCCCCGTGAGAGACACAATTTGAGCTGGAGCTATTCCTCCACAGCTATTTGAATCAGTCAGGTCACTGCAGAATTTGGGGCACATAAACGACTCCAGAGGTGTAATGGATTTCCAGTCCCAGCTGTAGCATTTTGCCTGGCAATTCAGGGTGGTTCTCAGCCCAGAGGACGCTGGAGCTCATGTGTCAGGAGCTCATGCTTTTCATGTTCCTGGTCCCATGGTGACAGCAAATCAGAGCATTCAGTCGTTCCTTCTGCAGAAGAGGAGGTCCCTGCTGCTCATTCACAAGAATGCCACGAGTCCTGTGAGTGTGAGCAAAGCCACCTTCCTCTGTCATCTGGCAGCCTGGACTGGCAGAGGGTTGATCTCATGCTCGCAAGGAAGGCTGTAAGAGAAGTTCATCTGCTGCACCTGTCAGAGAAAGGTCCTGAAGACAAGCAAAGACATTGGAATGATCCCTCATGTCACAGGCAGTGGCACTTCAGGAATGATTTTGTATGCCAGCCAGACTCCAGCTTCCCTGATTCCTCAGAGTCTTGTCATGGCTTACATACACCATGTGGCACCAAACACGAAAAACTGGAGATCACTGATCAACCTGCTCAAGACAGCAGATTTAAGGCATTGCACATTAATTTGTTTTTACTTTGGTAGTCTTATTGGCTTGCTTATTTGTTTGTTTATTTAGAGCGTGTCCAAGTTATTCCCACATCCTTCTCTGCCGTTCACTATATTTACAGGAAACTTGATGGAGTCTGGGACATACAGAAAACACTAATTAATTTGTGGTTGAAACTGCAGCCTTGATTTAGGTGCCCTGTGAAGGCAAGGGAACTCTGGGGACACTTATTCATCCTCAGCATTGTGAATACATTGTGCTTTCCACAATTCTTCCACAGTTTTTCACTGTTTTTCATAAAGAACTGGCCTTCAATCTAGCCTACATGCATATATTTTGTGACAGTGGAATTCAGCTCTTCCTCTCTCTAACACCTTTTCATGAACTGTGCTGGAGTTACAGCTTTAACTTATGTGTATTGGCATCGAGGACATAATTCCATCTTGGGGTAAATCCCTCTGTCCATATCCGTTTCTCAGAGTGATTGCCATGCCCTTGCACAGATCCTCATGGCTCACTTTCAGGGGGAAGGGCTGTACATTTATAACCACTTACCACTTCAGTGGCTGGAAGTTAAACTATCTGTAAAACAAGCAACTGAGACTCGGAGTAAGGAAACCAAAGGCTTCTCATAATGGGTTATGCTACATTACTGACTGCTTAAAAAGTCATCAGAAAGGGCAGTTTCATAGAATCACGGAATATCCCGAGCAGGAAGGGACCCACAAGGATTATCCAAGTCCAATTCTGCTTTGATCACAAGCTAGCTTCCCCTGCGTCCCCATGGAAAATCAGGGAAAAGCCAGTGTTCACCCCCAGAGACTAATAGGATGCTTCTCTAATTCTGTCTTCAGTTTTGGGCCCCTCACTACATGCAAGACATTGAGGCATTAGAGAAGGGCAATGGAGCTGGTGAAGGGTCTGGAGCACAAGACTTTTGAGGAGCAGCTGAGGGAGCTGTGGGTATTTAACCAGGAGCAAAGGAGGCTTGAGGGGCCCTTATTGCTCTCTACAACTCCCTGGAAAGGAGGTTGTATCCAGGTGGGGCACAGCCTCTCCCAAGTAATGAGTGATATGACAAGAACAAACAGTCTCAAATTGCACCAGGGTAAGTTTAGATTGGATATCAGAAAAAAATTTCTTCACTTAAATGGTGATTAAGCATTGGAACAGGCTGTCCAGGGAAGTGGTGGAATCATTATCCCTGGGAGTGTTCCAGTGATGTGTGGATCTGGAATTTAGGGACATGGTTTGGTGTCGAATACAGTAGTGTTAAGTTAATGGTTGAACTTGATGATCTTGAAGGACCATGAGCTACCAGAAGGAAGAGTCTGAAAGGAGTAGGAGGAAGTCAGTCTGAACACACATCACCAAAATGCCAGCAGCACGCACACCGTATCTTCATCAATAATTCTCCTAGTAAGAAGAGAGTTGCTTTTACATATTAGGAGCTTTCTTGTTTTGTTATCCAGAATTTAGTTACTGAAGTGGGATTATAAAATGTATATACATAGCTTCCTTAACAAACCTTTGTTATTTGACTGGCTACATGTGTGTAATGTGTCACCACAATTTACCAATTCATAAGTACAGCATATCCCTTCCAGGTATCATTTGTGTCATCCACTCACATGACAGCTGCAAAGGAAGGAAGGACATGCAGAAGAGTTTGATACAACTACTCTGATTTCTAAGCATGTTGGCTCCTGTTGATTTGTGAGTAATGCAAATGTTTTGCTGAAGTGGCCTGAGCTCAACAAGAAAATAACTGGGTTTCCTAGTGGACATGGAATATTTTGGCTTTGAATTCTGATGCTGCATCTCTTCTGTAGCACAGAATTTTGTAGTTTAGACAGGAGCATTTCTGGGTCAGAAAGAAAGGAAACTTTATGTGTTTGTAATAGAAACATGCACCCATCTACTGGGCAGAAAGAAGCCATTGTAAACTTGTGATATCCAGTTCTGCTTGTCAAATCAGCTTCTTCCTTGAGTTACCCCTTTATCAATGGCAGGTGACATACTCAACAAGTCTTCCTGAAGGAGAAGGTGGTGAGTGGTTCTGTATATTTTCCCTGTCCCATGGAAGCATGAAGAGATACTAAAACAATTTTGGACAGGAACAGTTTAAAACCCCATCCCAAACAACTACCATTCTTTCCTAGTACTTACCTGTGAGGGTGGACTACAACCTGATGCTCTAGAAATGCTAATGGGCTGGAGTTAACTAAGTTTTGCCTTCTGGATCTGATGATCAAGAACATTGCTGCTTTATCTACTTGTGTGCCGCAGGTGCTGCAGTGTAGTTCAGGCTTCATTATTTAGACTAACTCAGCAATGCAGAGCTTACTTCCTGTTTCCTCATCACTGCTGTCCTTGGAACATGTCCCATGGGCATGGACAAACAGGCTCTGCAGAGCCTCCACAGGATTTAGGAGTGTGGACAATTGAAAATTCCTCCCTGAAATCACTCAGTACAGACCCTCTGGTTTCCTGAGGGAATGAATTCCCTGTGGGCTTCTGTCCACTTTTAAAAGGACACAGAAACATGCAAATGTCCACTTTGACAAAGTAACCATAACAAACTGGGGCTGGGAGATGAGGACTGGGTACAGGAATAGAGGACTGAGTGAGAGAATTGAGAACTGAGGCTGAGGTCTCTAACACAGAAATCCATGTTACTTTTGACTCATTTTCCCCTGTGCTATGCCTCTCTTTCTCACAGTTTTGAAGGATGATGCCAATGATTGTAGAGTACTCTACAGGATACTTTAAATGCTAATCATTAAGGATAACTTAGCAGTCTGAGTGGGGCTAATCACAGTGGGTGCTCCATTCAACAGGTAGTAATTTTGTTGTTTTTAGAGACATTCCTAAAATGACACTATAAATTGTGTAGCTACCAACATGGTCATCAACACTGGTTAAAAATTAATTTCCTGTCATCTTCCAGACTGAGAAAATTAACTGTTTCATGAACAAAGTACTAATGGCATAGATGGATACTGGGTGGGTTTTAATCTCCTTAGAGTCACATCCTAGGAGAACCTTGTTTATTTCTGTTGGAGGCAAAAGAAGACAACAGTGATTTTACTCCTTCTCAGTCTTTTAACCTGAAATTCACTCAAAATTTCTCCTTCACATTTTTCATTCTGTTTTGGAGTAGGCTTGAATGGGCCTCAGAATTGTGCTGTGTGAAAAAAAGCAGAATTCCCTGAGGTGGTGGCATGAGAGGTGTGGAGGACAAGGAGGTATCTGAAGCAAGCCTTCCTCCATTGTTCTGTTCCTCCTCACAGGCTTTCTTGAGAGGTGTCTTTTAATGTCCTGCCCCCAGGTAGCTTTTCAGCACATCAGCTCTTCTGTGCTGGGAGTGCTTCCTAACATCTGTTTCAGATTTGTTGCTCCTTTGTTTCCATTTATGTCCCTTTGCAACCATTATTATTTTTAGACTGAAAATATTAAATTGTATAGAAAATATCCGAATAGGCTATGACCAGAGTATGTGTGAGGTAAATTTTATTTTAATTGTTGTTTTCTGTCATATTAAGTGCAGGAGGTTCAGCTGCTTTGTGGAAAGGAGAGAAAAAAGTTTTGTCTGTCTTCATTTAGCAAAACAAAGTCTACAGAGAGTATTTGTCTTTTTACAGACCAGCTGTTGCAGTCAGAAAAACACCATGAGGTTTTGAGCTCAGAGTCCTCATCACATCGCATTTTTACCATCAAATCAGCACTCCTACAAGAAAATTAACTGATCTAGGAATGTAGCAATTTCTTGTTCTAATGATTCTCTTAATTTTTGCAACCCTCACAGAATGAGAGTACCATGAGAACTGCACCTGAAGGAGTTCCTAGCATGCCTCTTGGGGTTTTTAGATTATTGGGGCTCCCATTATTGCTGGGGTGATCAATGGGTACCTGTATGCTGAATAAAAAAACTGGAATTTTTTGCATATCCTCATGAATACCAGACAATAGAACTGTTCTGCATGATGCTAAAAACTAAGATGGGAATACTACTGTTTATTTGTTAAAGTTTATGGCAGTAATCCAGTCAGTGCAAAGTAAGAGCTTAATCTTGAGCAAGTATGACAAACAATTAAAAAGTAAAGATTTGCATTCTGAATATAACAGCATAAATGTTGTACTAAATAGCCAGTATAATGCACAGCAGGACAACAAAATAAAGGCATGTGTACAACCAAGAGACCTCTTCAATTTCTGTTCACGTTCACACTTTATTGTTGATGACAATTTCTCTTTTTCTTTTCTCATTCTCTAACCTTCATGCATGTATTTCCAGCTCAGTCACCTATACCTGCCAAGATGAGAGGGACACAGCAGAAGTTAGAAGTGGACTGGCTCTCTTGACATTTCCCAGTCTAAAAAAATTTAATATACCCTAAGATGGTGCATGAAAGTTAAGAATGTGGCTTATGCTTTGGGGAGCAGAGGTCATCTGGCAACCCAGAGGAGTAAGCACCTCACTGTTTGCAAGATTGTTCTGTCTTTTTCCAGTGTAGCATGTCTAGTATTTAAGCTTTGCTCTGATTCCATACATGGGTCCAAGCCACATCCTGTTCAATGGAGTTAGCAGAACCTCTGCATAACTCCTCTGTGGGGCCATTTTTAAGTTCCACACTGGTAGGACATCAATAGCTCTGTACCACAAACATGGTTTTGGCTGGGCTGTGAAGGCAGCCTCCAGAGCAACTTGTGGAATTCTTTGGCAGTCAAACTACAGAAGCATATGGCACTGAGTTACTTACTGGATAATATTAAAAATAGTATAAGGCTCTGCATTTTAGCCGAGGAACTATATTGCTGCTCATTAAACACTTCAGAAATGTCCATCTTCATAAATATAAAATATAGAATTACATATGCCAAAGAAAGGCATTATTACACTTCCTTAAAATGAAATCTTCCAGGTTTTAAAATGCTTAGTAATACTGGCTCACTGACATCCTTCTTGTGACCTTAAAACAATTTTTTGTTGTTTCCTTTAAATAATTTAGTGAGTGATTGCTCAGTGATGATGTTTAAATAAAAACACAATGTGATAGTTAATCTGCGAGACAGATGCTATTAATATTGGATGGATGTAGTTTCAGAAGTATTCTGCCTGAATTCGAAGTACTAAGCTGGATATAAATAGTGGTGGATTTCCCTTATGTGGAAAATGTAATAGCCCCATTAAGCATGTCTTCGCTGCAGAGTCAGGCCATATATTGACCCCCAGCTTTGAGTCCCAGCTTTTACTGAGATGAGGTGCAGGGAGCCAGACTGCCAAGCTATTTTGGGCTAATGAATCCTTATTAGCTTGGTGCTCCCTTGGGTATTTCATCCTTCACAGAGCATCTCACCTAGTCCTTTATCTCTGCAGTACGTGGAATTGTCCCAAGTCCAAGTCATTTGGTCTCAGATCTTGAGCACTTTTGAATGGCTGAATTACATAGCCTAAGCATAATAATTTCAATGAAATTATCAGTTAAATAATACTGAAATAATCAATGACATTATCTGGATCTGTAGCAACAAAGAGTGGGTAGTAATGACCATGGCATGGCCTTGGAGAGGGCTCCTCTAGCTTAAGGTCACTTGCCAGCAACCAAGGAACAAATGTGATGCCTTTACAAGGTCTAGCTGTTTCTGAAAAATCTTTGTTCCTGTGAACTAGGTCCTCAGCAGGAAACAGAGAAAATGCGAACACTGAATGAAGGTGAAAAGCTGTCTCTAACTTCTCTTTCCAACTTCATCATCCTTCAGAGACTGACAGCATCAGGGCCTGTGTGTGGGCATGACGAATGGAGTAAAATGCAGAGCTGAAATAAGAGTCAAAAAATAACTCCACTCTGAAGACATGCTGTTGCAGGGGACTGCTTTATGGCTAAGTCACTCTTCCCAAATGCCCACAGTTTCAGGATAAGATGGAAAAGATGTTTCTGTATATGTATGTGCCAACAAAATGCTGGCAGGTATATACTGCCTTCATTCCAGCCCACCCTTCTCTTTTCCTTGGAGAGAAGAAATATTATACCTGCTGCTACTTTACATTGTCGGCTATACTCACAGCTACACATTCAATTATTTTTAAACTGTTCCAGTGACAATTCCTGTAATGGGGTCTATTTTCCCCTTTGTCCTTTGGGTGTTTTTTTAATTTTATTTTATTTTTTCAAACAAAATAAAAGATGGATCAGCTAAAGATCTTTGTTTAAGTATTATTGGCATAGAGTAAATTCAGTAATATGAGAGTTAGTCCTGGAAGGACGTTAATAAGATTACTCATATTACCTATGTGCTTAATAAATTTTTGCTGGCTACTGCTGTATGTTTTGTAGCTTTAGAAACTTATATTTTAAGTTAGGGTAAATCTCAGCTCAGCGCTGAAGGGAAGGCTAATGCAGCCGTTACTTACTGCCTGAAGTTTGGGACCTGCAGCTTCCTTGCTTTACCTGAGTCATCTTTGCACAAATCACATTGGAGTCTCACACAGGATTTAGCACAGGATTTTCTGTGCTGAGATCCAGAGCTGCCACCAAAAGCAGCAATTCAGTCAGCAGAGGCACTACACCAGGACACAAGGCAGGGCATGCAAGTGCTAGGTCTGTTTCAGCTGTCTTCCCCTCCACAAAAGAAGAATATATTTCATTTTTAACACAGGAACATCTCCATTTTGGGATTTGATTAATGGTGGCATGAAATGCCTCCACTGGAACACAGAGAAGGATAATGATGGTGTGGGATGAGAGGAAGGAAGGACTGGTGCTTTTCCATCACTGGGAGATTTTGTGAACCAGGAGCCACTGTGTTCTCTGCCCCACCATCCCTTCTGTAAAAAGCAGCACTAATACTCCTCTTCCCCACAGGTACTTTGAAGATCAACACGTTCCTGCTGCTGAGGCACTCAGGTGCAAGAGATACACACACAGACGCTAGATCAGGCCTCCACTGGGAGCCTGGGGACTGTATCTCAGCTGTGTGCCTCACATTACTTAGATAAGAAACCTTAAAAGTTTTCTTCAGTACACCTCTGTATCACTTCCAGGATAATGCAATCTTTTCTTTCTTCTTCCTTGATGGTTGTTTTAAATATCGGAGGAATTCAGAAAATAAAAATCTTGTGCAAAAGACTTTTCATTGCTTGAACACGCTGTATTTCTCACAATTTTTTGGCCAAAAACAGTCTCATAATTGGACACTAAATTTCTCACTGTACAACAAAACCTCATGTATTTCACTGAATTTACTGTCTGCTGAAAAATATTGCCAGAGACATGCAATTTGGAGGCCAGTCGGAAACATGTCTATTTAAAGACTTCAATCTTTTCTCATTATGAATAGTGATGGTGGTATTTATAATAGGTATTTGCACCACTGAAATACTGAAATATTTACCATGGATAGTTACACATCTGAAAGCTATGACGTGGCAAGAGGATTTGGAAGCCAAACCCAGAGTTAAGGCCTGAAGTTTGTTTCTTGGTGAAAGAAGCTGGGTACAGTATTCGTACAGCAAGAAACTTTGGACATTCCTAAAATGCTACCAGTGCTCTACATCTAGGTTATGGTCAATGAGGGGAGACAATAATACATCACAAATGCTGAAAAAGCGATAGTAAAGAAAGTGGAGATACTGTGATAATGGAAAAGAGAACAAAGAGAAAGAATAATACAAGACTAAGAGGAGCATAATCCAGTTTATCAGGAAAGTATGTTTGAAAGTACTTGGAAAAAAATTTCTACTGTTCTGTGGTGAAACTATCTTGAATTTCTCAGATCAATCTTTATGTTTATCTTTTTCATGATAAACAGCGCTATGATCTGGATATGTTTTCTATATTATTCATACAGTAATAGCAACCTGATTTCTGATATTTGGGTCTTTATTCAAAATCTTCAAATACAGTATTTCTGCGCAGTAAAATTAGTTCATCTGCCATTACATTTACTTTTCATAGGTAATTTTTACAGTCTCACAAATCCTGGTCTGAATATCACTGCTGTTGGGAAACAGGCTAAAATAATCCAAATGTTTCTCTCAAAGAGCAGCAGGTTAAAATGAATGAATCACATTTAGTACTTTGACAAAGAAAAATGAATGACAAATATGTTATACAACTTCATTTTTCCCCAGAGTACACCTCATTTTTATATGTACATATTAGTGATATATACTAATATTGAATATGCACAGGGTACAGCTGGTTGAGTGGTCCTTTGAAAAGAACGCCTACAAATGTAGCTTTTCTTTCCAACAGTAAGTCAGTCTAATTTCTGCAAATACATTTCTTGTCTATAGCATTTACCAAAGAGTTTCCAGCAATTGATTCTACATGGTATTTACAAGGTAGCTGGTATGACTCATTATGTTTTATTATCATTCATTCATTGCTGCTCAAATGGAGGACCTGAAATTTCTAACATGTTGATGTTGGTAAAGTACTTGGTATTTTCCTTCCTGTTGCTGTTTCTGTAGCAAAAGATCATTAATGGGCAACAATGTTCATTTATCAATTTATGCAGTTTCTAAACTGAATACTCTGATAAAGACACACATTTTTTGTATTAAAAATGTAGTTCATCATACTCACCTCTACCTACACACAGTTTTCTATCTCCATTCTGTAGCAGAAGTATTTTTTTCAAAAATTATATGCTTCTTGTAGAGGTTTGTACTTTGTCATTCACACATTAAAATTCAAAGATTCATGGTCAGTTTTTTTTTTTCATAATTTGTTTGCCTAAAATACCAGACTAACATAAGGAACAAGCCAGTCTCTTGAAATATTTTTGGATTTTTTGCACTCTTATGATACATTTCAAAGTCATTAGAAGCTTATCTGACAACATTTTTATGTGACATGGTTGTCAGTAGGGAAAAAAAGAAAGGCATGGGAAAGCAGTTGGAAGAACCTGAAAATAAGAGATTTCAATAGAGTTGGAAACAGCTGCTAGTGAGATATATGTGTGTGTACAGAAAATGCACTGTCCTAAGGATCAGGATTTTAATAGAGGTTGCATAACACTTCAAGGTATGCTGTTCCGTGTCTTTACTGTTGCTGTATTTGCAAGTAGAGTGTCAGAAAACAACAGCTTGGTGAGGCAGATTGCAAATTAGGAAATTCAAGCCCCATTTCAAATGGGTGATTTAGGGTATAAGTAACACCACCCATTCTGAAACAATGGTTAATGTGCAGCAAAAATCAAATTCCAAAGACTTACTCAGAACTCTGAAAAGTCGTCTTGAAGTTCCAGCACCCACTTGGAGCACTTCCTCCATGAAGATGAATGGCTGACATTTTATGATTTGCCAGTGACAAGACCCTAAAAGCCTTTCTTGTTCTGGGCTAATTAATGCATCTACTATCTATTTTCACACCTAATTTTTGCTGAACTCTTCACTTTGCTATAATTATTATGGTTATTACTACACTGAACTGTTAAGCATGAAGGAGGGATTTTCTTAATTTAATTACATGGGGTTTGCATGATTGATAAAAATAGTTTACAAATGCATCACAAATTGTCACACACTTTGGGTAAACTAGCAGTAAGATGTTGGCTGGGTGTGTTACAGTATTAGAGTGGCAGAGGTACTACAGACTTCGGAATCGTTTAGAGACAGTTCTTGGTGTGACCGGAAAAGCACCAAGAATTTGTGTACCAGGGCTCAGTTACTCACCAAACTGAAGGTGTCAAAAGCTTCCTATGAAAGTTGACATTTTTGAATGAAATGGCTAAATTAAGAAGGTTGTGTGTCTTGCTGCTACAAGGTATGTTTTCAAAAGCCACTGATGGAATTTAGTTGCTTCGCTCTCCGACATCGATGACAGCACACACCTCCTTGAAAAATCACTCCCTGTGCTTTGCCTATGTTGGGGTTTTCCAGCTCCATAATCTCCCAGAGCGTACTGTTATTGCATTTTTGACAGCTGGTTCACATACCAAAATCGATGTAACCCAGCTGACCCTATATCATTTGCAGGTCATGCATGATTCTAGTATTCACAGTTTAATAAAGCTAGGAAAAAACACTTGCAGAGAAATACATCCTTCCCTGGGCAAAGGGGGTTGCAGCAGCTCTAAATTGATTTAATGATATAATGGAAACAGCAAAGTATCTGTCTGTGTCAATTTTTTTTTTTTTTTTGCTATGTGGATTTTGTTTCGCTCTCAGAAGAGAATATCTAGGAAGTCAAAATGAAGATGGCAGGTACAAAATGAGTCTTTCTCATTTCAAGACTTGCTCACTTATTTTAACATGATTTTAAGCACAGGATTTTGTCATTTCCTTTGCTTCCCATCTCCCAAAGCACAGTAACATTCCAAGTCTAAAAATTACCAAACAGAATTGGTTTTGCTGCTGTAAAATGACTCCAGAGTGACCAAAAATTCCTTTAGTTAAGATTCCTCCTATTTTTTAAAAAAATCTTGGTGCTTATTTTCTGTTTTCCTGTTAATTTTAATTAGCTCCTTAGAGATCTCTAACAGAGGACTAGGTAAAGTTGTGTGCAAATGCGCTGCTTTTCTTTGCTCCAAATTAAAAAAAAAAAAATTAAGATTGTGTTGGTAGTGATAGTTTCATCTGTGCCTTTGTGCATTACAAAACATCATAGGAGGCTATGCCTGGTCTAGACCAGGTCTTGACCAAATGAGAATCATGGACAATGTGCAAGTCCTTTGTCCCTCTCATATACAAACCTTCCAAGAGGTTTTCCCTTTCTTCTCTCTGTTGTGTTATCATATTTTTATTCATCCAGTTCCATGTCTGTGATGATAAACCTCTCAGTAGCACAGCTGGATTCTCTGAAGCAGCCTTTACCTTGAGCTGCCCCGACCATCAGAGTGGAAAGGAAACTGGAAGGCAAAAGAAGCAGTGACAAAGGAAAACAGAGAGGAACAAGAGACACCAGACAGCGTTTTGACAGCTTGGTGCATTGCACTGACACAAGGCTGACGACTTCATTACTAACTTTATCCTGAGTGCAATTGATATGCCTGCACTCTCAGTGCAGGAAAGTAGTTTAAATGCCAAAATAATTCAGCAGGCATTGCCTGCTTCGGTTTTCCTTAGCTATCTAGTTGTGAAGGTGCAAACATTGTAACCCCAGCAGATTTTAGGGATCATTAGTGGTGTAAAAGTCTGAAGATGTGAGTGACACTTGGCCTAAAGCCTGTGACTGATTGGTAGGGACAAATGTGGTTTTCAGCTACAGAAAGGAGTGAGGTCATCACCATTAGAAAGATGGAAACAAGATGTCCTTGTTCAGACTGAACTCAAAGTTTTGTACCCGTGCCTTCAGCTTGTTTTGCTGAAAAATTTAAATATAAGGTAAAGAAAATCACAATATCCCCAATGAAATATGAATGAAATGAAATGAAAAGAAACCCAAAGACTAGAAAGATTGACAGAACCATGGGTAACACAGTGAAACTTCACTGACTTTCAGTTAATTTGTTCTTATGTTCCTATTAGTGAAGCCAAAAATATGTTATTTCAGCAGTATTAATTTCACTAAACTTATAAAGAAAATATAAATGAGAGCGGCAGAGAGAAATTAACTAGTAGTTGACTTCTAGAAATAATTTCCGGTCACAACACAGTCACTTTATGAACTGTTTCAAAAAATTAACCTCCCACCAAAATCACAGGATATAAAATACTGAAAAAATCCTCACTTTACATTTCATTCTGCAGGATAAGCTGTTTAAGTTCAACTGCAACCTTCAGAGCATGACAAACAGCTGTCCTTTAAAAAAGATAATGAAAAGCACTTCAAAGTAGGAACAAGGAAGAAAGAAATGAATTATTTTATTTGATGGAAAAAGAAAAAAAGGTGGAATGGGGGAGAAAATGAAGTTTTTTGAGGTCATGTAAAGGTTTTCTTTATAAGCTTGCTCAATCTACAACTTCATTCATCCTCTTTTCACATATTTTATTGGTGAAACTTTAGAGGAAATACAAAAAACCCAACTCATTTTTCCTAAAATAGTAAGATGGAGATCCACTACAGACTCTAAAAAAATTAAAAGGATCAGAACAAAGGAGATGAATTTCACAGGTCACTTATCAAGCCCCCCAAAGGCAAGCTGCTGCAGTTTGTCCTGCCCGGCTTAGCTGCTCCAGGTACAGGGAAGGCAGTGGAACCAGCAGTAGATCAGGCAGTGAGGGGATTATTGGGGCACAAGGAGGGGAAAGAATGTTTTCTACACCTAAGATATTAATTTTTTTTAGAGGAAATTATGGAATCTTTTGATGTGCAATTGGAAGCTGGGATAAGGGTCTGTTTGGATGAGAAAGTGGCTTTTACATTTGACTTTTGATATTGTCCAGAACTTCAAAATGAAAGCACAGAATTGTAAATTATTCCAAACCTTACTAATGAAATTCATAACTGCTCTGAATTAGAGAAGGATGTGTCCCCTTTATTTCTTTGTCTTGTAATTTAATTAAATTGGTCTTCTTTGGCAGCACTAATTAGGGCATGACATAAGTAATTTTCTGAGTTCATTCACCATAACACATGAAGACAATAACAGAGCTCCAGAGACACAGGACAATAAAGAAAGTAGTAACACTGGCTGACCTTTTAGATTTCTTTCTTTTCCAGTTTGAATCAATGAACTCATTGAGAATCATAAGCACAAGCCCAAGAGCTTCCTCCTGTTCATCACTACCTGGATGTCGCTGCAGGCTCTCTTGTCTCATTTGCCCTCTGTGTCACACTGGAGTGACACTGGTGACATGACTGATCCCCTGAACTGTACACAGAGTTGTGTCACTTGCAAGAATTCAGAACAATTTAAAAAACCTCTAGTACAGATTAGATTGAAGCCAATGATAGCTAAATTGCTTAATCTTTCTAACTGATGTGTTTTGTGGTTTGTCTGCAAACTCAACCTATAAAAATGAGACACAAAGAGATGTCCACATAGTTCCCACACCTTAGCACAACCCCCCGCCAAAACTTCATGACTCAAGATAGCCAAGGACATTTATCATGGCAAAATGGATTGTCAGAACAGGCTGAACTTTACTTCTTGTTGAGTGTTTGTGCCCTGCTGAAAGAAAACCTCTTAGGAATCATTTGCATCACTGCCTTGGATGACTGTTGGCACAGGGTTTCCCAAAAGCCATTCTCAAGCCTAACACAGAATATGCCATGGTCAGAGACACCTTCCACTAAATCAGGTTGTTCAAAGCCCCATCCAGCCCCACCTTGGACTCCAGGTGTCATGGTAGTAAAATAGCAGGGCTGCATGCTTCATCATCAGCTAACAACTTCATAACCTCTCTGGCCAGTAATGAAAAAAAGGAGTAAAAGTCCTTGGAAGCTGTGATTTTGTCTGATATAGAAGGAAAGTTAATGACAGGCAAAAGAGCAGGAATCAATAGAGTGAGAGCTAAAGGAAAAGGCTGTATAATAAGGGGAAGGCCAAACTGAGACAGCAGAAAGTTACCATTTTTGGGAGCTGTCTCCATCAGAAACCCAAACATACAAATAATAAATGGAGACTGCAGGTGGGAGTGCTGATGCTCTGATATCGTAAAACTTTATCATGTCCAGAGCTGCCATTGTCAGCACATAGAGTGAAGAGATTGATTTACATCCAGTGAATGCACTAGTAACCTAATAACATATGTTTTCCAAATAGGCCACTCTGGAAAACCTGGCTTTATTATAATTATATGTGCCTGTTGGACCTACCAGCATCTTGGATCACAGGCTGTACTCATAAATCATATTATATTGCTGATTTTATATACATATTGTGATTGCAATTTATGTGTCAGTTTATATTTATTCCCCTGCTTGACATTATTCCTCACTATGAGAAAGATTTATATTTTTTTCCAGCATTATTTTGACCTTAATAAAGATTGTCTTACTACAAAGTGAATTATGAGTATATGGACCTCTTGGGCAAGGGTGGTCTTCAGAGAAATCTGACACAAATTTTTTCAGGTGCCCCCATCTTTTGAATTTTTCATTTTCTGAATTCAACACAGAGAGAAAACCACACAGCTCAGACCTCATGACCAAAGCAGTGTCAGAAAAGACAGTTTGGGGAACTTAAGTGTCTGTGGAACTGCAATCCCCAGGGGTTCAGGACACAACCCTTTCTGGATTTGTTCTCTAGACCAAAGCAATGCCCACCCCAGCCTTGCTTCCAGAAACCTGTCTAACTCCCATTTGTTTCTGGTGGTGTTTCCAGCAACAAGGTCTACAGCTCCTTAGAGAAATTCTTCACTCTCTGATATCCTGGGATTTCAGGATTTTTTACTATTACTGGCACTTAAGGGAATTGAGAAACTTGGTCACTGATGGTGATTCTTCTCATTAACTTAATCCATTTAAAATCCTCTCTTTTTATATGAGGGAGTTTGCATCCTGACTGTTGAAGATTACTTAATTCAGGCAACACCCTCAGAGCCTGCATTTTGGAGGTGTTGAGTGCTACAACCTGAAGCCAGTGGAAAATTCCACAAGGTCAATTAACTTAAACATGGTCTATGAAAATTGACTTTAAGTGTGCCACAACAGGCTGAAACTAAAGGAAAAAACAGATCTGAAAAAAAGGGAAAAGTATATTTTGTAAGGGTACTTTTAAATTTAGTTCTAGCAGGGATATAATATGTAGAGAAATAAATTCCACAGGTCTACTTAGCTACTTAAGTTACAAATCTACTATGTTACTTAAGAATTTCTAATCTCTCTCTTCTCTTAGCAAGCAAATACACATTCAACCATGTACAGTAGGAAAAAAACTGCTGTTGTCCTAAAAGGTTAAATAAAAATGACAAAAATTACTGCTTAAAGTATTTTAGTCTATTTTGTGTTTAAAATGAATTTTTGTGGTTTCATTTCAAGTATGTTTACTACATAACTCATAGTAAATAAATCGGTTTTTATATTTATTTATTTATATATATATATATTTGTGTGTGTGTATTTAAGGAAACCTTAGAAAGGCGGAAAATATCTTAAAGTTTTACAGTAGGCTTTCCAATGACATAACATGGTTTAGCTACATTGTGATCTTTTCAGATCTTCTCTGTGTTAACCCTTTCCCAGCTTTTTCTCAACTTGGTCATTCTTTTCTGGATTATTGTCAGCTGCAAATATTCTGTACCACGTCTTGCTGGTAGCCTATTTAATGAGTAAAACAACTTTTTCAATACAGCAAAGAATCTGACAAAATAATTTAAAAATATTATTTACTATTCTCTGTGGATCTTGAAGAACAATATTCTCTGAAAGTTTGGTCATTGGCAATACATTTCTAAATATTATTCTAGAGTCTCTATGTAATATCTGAGTTGGAAGTTTGGACCTATAAGTCTTCTTATGAATTAATCATAAGAGATTGCATATAATATCTCAGACCTTTATTTTATCTTAAAATTGCCTAGATAGATGTTAATTAACATTATTTTTCAGTGGGCCAATTTTTTCCACAGTTGTGCCAATAAAGCAAGTCCATCAATTTCAAAGACTTTAATCCAGATTTATACAATAATTACTGAAATTACTGGAATTTGACCTCATAGGCCTTTGTGTTGAGAGATTTCTGTCCTTACAATGTGAAGGTTTTTTAGCTTTCATTAAGACTCAAGATTTTTCTAAAACTCAAGTTAGTTAACATGGATGCATTTCTTTGTGGAAACACCACACTGCAAATCTTCATTCCATACAGGTTTAATTCCTCATACTATGCATATCCTGTCTCTAATATCTGCTTAGATTTGGGTTTTTTCCTATGACATTCACACCCTTCGATTTGACACAACTGGGTACATGAGATAAAGGCTAAAACCTACTGATCCAGAACAGCAAGCTACCAAATTGTTGAAAGCAGAATATGAGGCTAAGCCTCTTGCAAACAGGAACATAAATTCATGTTGTTCTTGATTTTTGTATTTTTTATATAACACTGGTCTGCAGAGTCATATAGCAGGAGCTTTATGTTGAGGTTCATCTGCACTGCAGAATAGGGTATAAAATACTGTTTCCATTTTGGTAGACTGCAGCTGTAGGCAAGAGAATGGCTGCAGGGTGAGAAATGCAGCACAGATTCACACCAGGAAATATCAACTCCTCAGTACAAGCCTAATGGCTGTTCTGGCTATTTCACATCAGCTTTTTGGTTGTGATCAGACAAGCACAGATTCCCTGTTCAGAGCATTGTCAAGGACGGCTCAGTTTTAGACTGGGATAGTGGCTGTGAATAAATAAACCTAAGTAGTAAATATGAAAGCTTTTCCTGATATAGGGTCTACGCTGTGACCATTTGCATAAATCAACAATATTTACCATATTACGGGTAACTTATTATGCCGATTTTAACTATGTTGATTCATTTATACATTGTGGCATTTGTAACAATCCCAGTACAACTAAAAGGTAAGAGTTTTACTACCTGTAGAAGAAAGTTTTCATAGCTTTCAGAGATAAACACATAAGTTTAAGTATTTCAAAGAGTTAGGCAAATAGCTTCCATGTTTCTGGTCCTAGGTTTTGTATTTGGATCTAGATGTCTGGATGAAGTTGAGGAAAAATATAAGAAAATACATAATTAAAAAGCCTATACTGGAAGTACTTTTGGGAACTGCAATAACTTATTGGAGTAAATTTGGTCTCTAAAGCATCCATACATATTTAGGAAGATGTAGTAATTTCTTTCTGATGGGTATTTCAGGATTATTACTCAATAAGCTTTCTGATGTAAGTACGCTTACAAATGGGAATTAACCAAGTCAGAATTTCCAGACTCTGCAAGTACTAGAAACTGTGTATGAATCTGGAAACTGTTGCATTTTTTATTGGTACATCACCCAGTGAAATCCTTACCTGTAAACACTAAGTACTTAAGCATTTGGACACTACTGCTAATTAGTGTTAATTGTATAAAATTGAAACAGTATTCTTCAGAAAACTAGCATACTTCTAAGCTAATCTTTTCTCCAGCATCTTTCCTACCTTGTGAGCCTATCTTTCCAACTACCTAGACAGCATCAGGAAAGTAAGATTAAAACATAACAAAACAAGCGGGAAAAAAACCCCAAACATTTTGATACAAAATAAAACTGTTTAATTATCCTCCCTACCCCAAAGAAAGAAAAAGTTGCCTGAACCTAGCTGCCACATGAGTAAGACTCGGCAAGGAAGAGGCATCACAGAAGCATAATCTGGTCACTGTGAGCAGCAGCACTGTTTGCTTATCCCTATCTGTCTCTTCGTGGGATTCAATAGAGGATGACTTAAAAAAAAAACCAACAACAACAAAAAAGCTTTAAAAATCCTTATTCTTATTAAAAACAAAAGTTTCATGAAGGAAAGAGGACAGATGAAATTGCCATAGTTTTGTTGCCTGCCCTGCAGCTCAGGGGTTTCCTGTGTGAAACATTGAATTTGCTGCTCCAAACAGCTGTCCACAAAAGTTAATGGTCAGCCTGATTTTGCACTTTTGGAAACAGCTGTGTGTTGTAGCACTACCTTTTGCCATGTCCTGTGGCAAAATATGTCCAGAGGATAGCCCAAATTTGTTTTACTACTTGGTGTTGTCCAAACCTGTCTGGTTTAGGGCATCCTTCCCTGACCCTTAATGCGAACTCTTCTGGCATGAGCTCACCCAAGTTCTGATGGACTCACATTCACAGACCTGGGCCTTGTATGTGAAATTCAGAGTTGGAGGAGACTGGTCCAAAGGATCACCTCTCTGGATTTCTAAAATTCTGTGGTTTCCATGTGAGATTTTACTGTAGACACTTTATCGGATGACATATGCCTGGAAGTGGCATATTAAATTCTACTTATGGTCCAGCCAACAAAGTGTCTTCAGCTGGAGTTACGTCTTATTTTGCGGTCCATTGTTGGTGCTTATCTTAAAATGTTAGACCTGATAGCCATCTCTTGGCTTACCAAGGCTCTTTCTCTGAGCATGCAACCTAATTTCTGTGGATACCAACAGCACAGCTCAAAGAAGGGAAGGTGACTGCTTTCTTCTTTCATCCAGAGTAGTCTGCAATCTTAGAAAAATGTTGTGGATATACAGCTAAACACATGAGAAGAGGCACGCTCAACCATCGAGGAAGTTAAATAAATAGGCAAAAAACTGGATTCTAAGTTTTTGCAGCTGAAAGATATAGAACAGCTATTAGACAACAAAGTTTGCCTTGGCTATATTGGTTATTATGTGCATTTTTCATTGAGGTTTTGCACTAATAGCTCACTGGTTTGAGCAGATACTAGGATGTGCAGGGCTGATAATGATGCAGCAAAGATCTGGGGATATTTTACGTTTCCCAGGGAGAAGTGGGGGGAGAGGATCTGTTCACGCATTGGCTGTAACCAATCAAATTTTGCATGATGCCAAAAAATTAAACACAGTAAAGCCAGACCCTGTTAGCAACGAGTTGATTGCTTTAAATAAGGGAGATTTCCTGAATGTTTAAATTGAAACTTCTACTATGATTAAAGCAAAGAGAAGTACCAGGATGCTTCCTAACCACTTAGTTCCTAAAATTCTTGTGGGGTCTGGAGATGACAAATTCAATTCTGATGTGCTGTGTTTTACACTCTGCAGGCTGTACTAAAAGGTAAAACTAATCAAGCTTGGGTTTCCCATGGGCTGTGCTTTAAGATGTTTTGTTATTTAAAGTCATGGAAGTATGTTAAAACCCATGTAGACTGGGTGAAGTTTATACAACGCAAAATATAATTGACCATGCTTTTTCAGAGTGTGTATATTTCCACTTTTCATTATTTTTTTGTTTGTTTAATCCTTCATCATGCTTAAATCTATATTCCAACCATATTTTCAGATGGAAGATGGGGAAGAATAGCTTATAGTTCTCTCAAGATGTTACTTAAGACTATTTTTGTAGTGAATTGAATTTCTTTATAAGATTTTAAATGTAGTAGGAGAGTGAATAGTGTACTCAACAATGAACTTCTAATTACAGGGGACAAAATATTCATTCTGCTATAGTCTTTTTAGAAAAAAATCCGGAATTTTGTCCCCAACCCTGTATATTAAGGGAAAGTTTAAGTCCACCAACAACAATCCTTCGTCACTATTTCAAGTTCCACAGAATGAATAGTCAGCTGGAATGTAGCTAATTAATCATCATATGTACATACTGAACTCACTCTTTACATAGCTGGAAAATGATTGAAATGGGTCTTTCCAGCAGATCTGGCTACCTCAGAAATTACTTCTGTACTGACTATGAATGTAGTCCTCAAACATATTTTTGAAATTATAATTTTTAAATTTTCTAACTGAAAATTATGTTTCCCATTGTGAATAAATGAAGCATTATTTCTGTGCAACCACATATTTCACCATATGAAATGATCTCATCATGATTTCTGTATCCCACCCGAAGAAATATTCATCTTTAAATCTTCTGTGTCTCAGAAGTTTTAAGGCTGGTTTGAATTGCTATATTGTTTACATCTCCAAAGTTTAGCACTTGTCATTATGCTGATTAATCATGGAGATATTGTTTTCTGTTCATAATTAAAACCTGTCCATGCAAGATCTATGATATAGTTTCCAAATCTAGGTTGGAAAGAAAGAAAGCAGAAATGTATTTTAAAGATTTATTGTACCATAAGTTCTGTAGTGGACATTTACCTAATGAATGACAGATAGATGATGAGTATTATTTAACCACCTATGTCATCATTTTGCATTTTGCTTGAAAGCCTAAAGTATGGTCATAACAAATTGAAAATACAGACATAGAAAATTCATGTTTAGACAGTTTTTCAGACTGTTTCAGTATACGCTGGCTTTGGAAGCCCCACAGGAATCCCTCATGCTATTAATAGATATCATACATGGAAACTAGAAAAGTATTTTAAAGGCAGAAAATGCTAATCTAAATGCAATGTTTTTCTGAAATGCATTTTCTAAATGCAATGGTTTGAACAGAAGTACACATGCAGTTGGGGTCTAGGTTTATATTTCCTCATTCCTGCCGGCTTTCATTGAGTGATGTTGCAATTTTGGAGAAACTGTGCCATTATTATTGCAGCCTACATGTTGATTTTAAATAACATTTTCCATATACAAGGTTGCTTTGATTGGTATACCCTAAAGAACACCTGTTGACAAGTGAGAATTGGAAACCCTTTAAATTACACTCCAGTTAGTCCATATGGTAAGTGACAGTGGGGTGCTGCTGCGAGCTCCTCCCTCATGGGTCTGCCTTACACAACCAAGTGCAGGACCTGGGATCACACAGCTTGATGGTCTTTATGTATGGATGCTTTTGAAATTAGGATGTCAGCCTTAATCCCATGTAATCAGATTGTGCTCCTGTGGAAGCAAATTATGAAAACCTCTTCTGTCCAAAATAAACAGATGTAGCAAATGGGTTTAAGACTCTTTCATGTGAGTTCTGCATGCTCATGAGTAAATTTAATTTTTCATAACCAACTAAAAACAGCCATCGGTATCTATGGGGAAATGTAAACTGGTATCGAAGGAGCAGATGAAAGGCTGAAGTCTACTGTGCTCTGTGGCCTGGACATGATGGTGAGAAGACACCAGTGATGTGGCTGGCTAGAAATCCCCTTGTGCCTCCTGTGCATGGCCAAGTGAGAGCCCAGCAGACCTTTTCACCCAGCAACAGCAGAGATGTTGGTGGAGGTCTGTATGGTGAAGGAGCCTTCCCCACAGCCATGCACACCTAGCATACCTGCATTGCCAGCAGCAGCAAGCTGGGCTTGTCAGTGGCAGCCCCAGCCCCTGAGGCTGGCACTCCCGTGCTGGACTCTCCCAACATCCTGGTGAGCACCAGTGAGCTAAGAAAGCCAGGGTGCCTCCGTGGACCCATTGTGGCTGTACCTCCGGAGCTATCCCAGGCAAGCAGGGAGGCAGGGGCTGCAGCCGCAGCTGCACACAATTACTGCCTCCACCCAGACTAAACAAAGGGCAGCCGAGCAGCCAGATCCCAGAGATAGAGGCTGGAGAGACTTATCCCTTCAGCCTGGACCACTCACTCAGGAGGGTGCTGTGCACGGCCAAGTGGGCGAAGCCAGTGAGTCTCGGATAATTGTGAATGACAGGGAAAGGCAAGGAAAGGGGAAAGAGCAAGTTTAGCTTTGTAAAGGCATAAAAGCATCTCTCCCTTGTGCAGCATTGTTTTATTCCCCATTCACAGGAAGGTCTGACTCTACCCACATGGATTTTAGGCACTCCTTTTGAGGAGAAGAAAGAAGTTTCTGTGCTCCTTGAAGCCTGTGTATGCTGGTCAGACAGGAAGCCAGAGCTTCTGTCAGTCAACAGCACATGCAAAATTTATCAAGTATATTACTTGACAGAGGTTACGCTGTCATTACTAGCTAACAGGGCTCTGCCAGAGAATTTTTTTATGGAAGCATGTGCTGTCAAAGGCAAAGTGTCCATTGATTGATTGCCACAGCTGACCTAAACATACAGGGATCACTGTGTAATAACCCCTTTATCATATATAAACTGCCAAATGCTAAGTTCAATAACTCTAATGGTCTCACTTAAAGCCCCAAAGAAAGGCAAATTCAAAGGAGCAGAGGAAAATGCCATCTTTTCTGCACCCAGTGCAGCAAGGCTGCCACTCAGGATGGAGAGGTGGGACTGTGGAGTAGGAACACCAAACCCTGCTGCATGCAGTGGACTCAAGGGAAAATACCATCCAGTCCATGAGCTCAGCTTTACACATCAAAGAATGTACTTATTAAGTATTGCTCAGATCTATGTTTTCTACTAAACAGCATGCTATGGTTATCACAGAAATACTGTGCAACAGTCAAGTTTGGTACATCCTAGGCCTGAAAACTGCTTAAACTTTCTCAAAGTATGGTAGGCCACTTCTTGAAAGAGTTTCCTGGCTCTTTATTAAAGCTCCTTAGAAAAACCCAAATGAAACAACAAAAAGAAATCACAAAACCAAACTACTATCAATAAAACACAATCCTCCCAACCACCAAAACAATAACAACCAAACAAAACAAGAAGCCACACCAAATCCCCAGAAATAAAGTAGGATTTACCAAAGAGGGAAAAATAAGCTTTCTGAAGCTATAGACTACACTCTAAGTTCTCTATCAGCTGTCTAAATGTATCATTGCAATTGCTTTCAGAGATAGAAACATTGGTAGTGAAAACAAGGCATGAATACCTTGTATTGAGGTTTTCTTTGGGAAGGCAAAAAAGGCCTGAGTGAGGGAAGGGAACTGAAGATGATGTTTGCATTGTGGGCTATTACAACATTAAGAGTTTGGGAAATATAAGGTTTGAGGGGGAGACTGAACTTTTATCTGTTGCTGCTCTCAAAAATAGAAATTGCAGTAATTCTGTAAATGCTACTATGAGTTCTCCCTTCAGTTGTGCCACAGCTGTTAAAATATTCTGCCTAGCTGTAAATGCAGCAGCTATTTAGACAGAGATCATTGGTAATGGTAATTTCAATAACCAGGAGCCAAGCCCTTGTCCCCCTGGGGTCAATGACATAGCTTACTATAATAAACACATGGCATTGGCCTGAGAGTCGTTTCTGATGGGGAGGTGGTCTTGTGGGTTCTTCTGTCACAGTATGTCCTGGAAGACTATGATAGGAGTGCAGCTCAGGATACACAAGGAGATTCTACATGAGGAAGAAGCCCTGTGAACAATTTCAGACAGAAACCACTTCGCACTGGGATTAGGTTTATGCTATTACTTTTTTTTTCTTTTTTCTTTCTGTTTTTTGGTTAAGCAGTCCAACTTTGGTTCTGCTCAAGCAAAGTATTTGTGTAAGCTGAAACAAATAGTCCTCGCCCCTCTCAATGCATGCACAAGGCTAGATCAAACTCACCATGTTGCAAATGGTCTTCTGGAAATCAAATTAAAAGGAAACAACAACAGCTCAATGTTATTAATAAGTATTTTATAATAACCAAAAAACCCAGCAGAAAATATCCAGGACAGATGCCCTCTGGATGCTGCACCTGTTGCTCTCTTGCCTGTTTAAGGGCAGTGCAGAGTAAGCGCTGCTGTGAGCAGAGCCAAGGAGGGCAGCAGTGTGTGCTCTAGGGATACTCTAGCTTGGAGTGAGCTGAAACTGAAATTGGCAGGGCACTTTACCTCAGAGCCACCTTATACCTGAATAATGCAAGCAGAGAGCATCCTAGCTCTGCAGGAGAGCCCTCATGGGAATGCTGTACTACAGTGGGACTTGTAGGCCATGAATGAGGTGTGCTGGAGAGCCAAGGCAATCCTTCCAGCAGGGTCAGGCATGCAGAAATGTCACAGATGTAAATCTGGGTTAACGCCACCTGGGCAAAATGTCCAATGAACTGGAAAGCATTTACTCCTTCTGGTTAAAACCATATACAAATAGATTTCCATGAAAGCGGCTTCCTAGAGTTTCAAGCTGAATATAAAATTTAGTCAATCGATTCAGGTAAGAGTTTTTTTGGCTTCTGAGATTCACTTAAACCTGAAGTGAAATGCAGTAGTCAGTGAAAACTACAGATGCCGTTTTCCCAAACCCATCCTAGTCAGCCAATAACCCATCAACTCCCCAGGCTGTCCTGCTACTCAGCACCAAGAGGAGATATTACCGACTTTACCCTGCCTTGTAGATAATCTCTCTGCCATTTTTGGTAGTCACAAAAGATGGATTCAAATATCTAGGGTTTCTTCTAAAAGTCTAGACCTAGATCTAGATACAGAGATCTGCCAGGTTTTACCTGAGTCTCTTGCCATTAAGAGGCAATCCCAACTCTCTCACATGAAGAGTTCAAAGTATAAACCAGCAAAACACTTTACTAGGGGATACATCGACAAATAATCAATAACTCAAGGATCAGGGGAACATAGTACAAATAATAAGTCTCTCATAGAGCGGGGACTTCAGCTGCAATGAATCACAGCCACTACAATGCAATAACATTAATTTACAGTATTTGTATGAGGAAATGCTTCAGTGGGACCTGGATTAATGTGTCCTGTGAAAATGTTGGAGGGCATTATTCCTTATGACAGTAAGAAAAATACGGTCCTCTTGGTCAGATCTGTGGGGTTTTTTCATGTGCTTTCCATGCCCCATATCCTGTTTTAAGTGTAGCATTTAGGATACTTCATCACACATGCCTGTTTGTTTTTATTCACCAGTTCCTTAAAGGATGGTTTCTCTTACAGCCTTAAAAGAAGAGCTCAAGTTGAAATCAGTTCCCTTCTCAACAAAGTCAGCAATTTCATTCCTGCTGGAAGTGTCTTACAGTACCTGGAAGGCCGGGCAAGAGTGGCCTGTGATAACCAGCTCTCACCTGTCACCTTTCTTAAAAATAGCTATTGAGTCAGCCTTTCTTATGACTTCCCACTGGTGCTCAGTAACATTGTAAATAAACAGTGAGGGATTCTCATGGTGCCCTACAAATTCTGGCAATGTCTACAGAGAATCCCATCTATCTAGTCATAGTGATTGATGTTCTCCATCTCATCTTTTACATTCAAACAACAAATTATTAAAAGGCTGTAGTCCTACAGGCATACATGGTCCCAGTTCCTTCATGGGAGTGTTACCTACAAATAATGTGTATGGGGCACTCCTGACTTGGGTACTTGCCAAATATTCCACAGGGAAGCAGATGAATGTATTATACAGCATGACTGAGATATGATGAAATATGGACCTGTTCTATGTGACTCAGCCTGTCACTTTCTTCCCCTCTCATGCCCCTTTTTGTGAGAGTGCACTTTAAAATTCTTCAGCCTCTTGTGATCATCCTCTTAAATCTGGAAAAGAGACAATGAAGACCTTCCCATGTGGCTTTTGCCATTGGGTCCTTCATTGCATTCAGGAGCATCTCAGCCCCCGTGGTGTCAAATGCTGATGAGAGGAGTCAGAAACCAGGCATAAGCAGCCTTCCAGGTGTGGGGAGAGAGGCCCAGTGGGAAAGGACGCATAACACACACTTGGAGAAGAGTCAACCACTCTGAGTCAGTGAGCAGCCGGGGGAAACAAAATGATGGAGGAGACCTACATTTGGAAGCAGAATGCTGCTCAGGATCCAAAGTGCTGTGCATCAACATCATAAAGCAAAGGCAGAAGGGAGGCCATGGAGAACTAATAAACAGATGAAAAGCTGGCTCACAGAGGTACCTGGCTCTGCTGCAGGTATTATAGTCAATTTGCACATCTCTCTGAAGAGAGTTTTAAAAAACATCTTTTTGAGAGGTGAGCTTGCCAAAAATAACATTTTAGCAGAAGCACAGCTTGTCAAAACCAGCATTTTAGCTTGGGCAAGTACTCAGTGTGCAAATAATGTTTTTGCAGGAGCAAAGCTTCCCATATTGGAAGGTAGAAGCTCTGAGTGCACCACTTTCACTAAATCCATACCTCCCCCCTTTTTTTTGATAAAACTTTATTTTCATCCATCCTGTTCCCCTAAAAAAAACATTATTTCTGGAAAGTTCCTACCCTTCATGCAACACTATTTTCCTCAAGCAAAACTCCTGATAAAACTCCACTTTAAGCAAGCTTTTCTCCTTAAATTGCCATGGTCCTCATGCCTGATAAAAAAGCATTTTCTGTTAGGGCTCCAATTCTGATAAAATGTTACTTTTTCCAAACCTCTGCTCCTGATAAAACATTCATTTTGCCAAGATTGGCTCCTGAGAAAATGTTATGTTTGGCAAGGGCTATTCCTGATAAAACTTTTATTTTTGCCAAACCTCCACTTCTATTAATTTTTTTCCCCTCAAAATTATTATTATTTCCCCTAAAGCCTCCTTAATGCAAGATATTGGATATGACACAGTGGGTGACAGAGTATCAGTTGCCAACAAGTCTTTTATCCACAGCCATGATCATTACCAGTGAACCCCCTGGAATGCTGATGTTGAATGCCTCTTTTACAGCATGGAGCCCTTGGAAGGAACAATGAAAAAGATATTTGCACCCTTGTGCTGAAAACAGGTTTAGTTATCATATTAGCTCCTCATATAAGGCAGACCTGGCCTTATTTGAAAATTAATCAAACCAGACTCACCAACAGGTCAAAGGCAAAACACTTAGGAGGATGTTCAGGATTTTCCAATTCTATAATATGGAATGTTCCAGTGGGGTTAAATGAGGTTGTAGACAGGGGACCAGATCACTGCTTGTTCACAGCAACCTTTAGACAGCCAGCAATTTTGTGGCTATTCCATCTCATTCTGCCCAAATTCACATTTGTATCTGCCCCAATGCACCCCAAATTTCTCAAAAAACGCTTCCTATATGACCACATGCACAAGTCTGTTTCTGCCATTGTGAGCTGCTGTGGAGAGTGGTGACAGTGGCAAATGGCACAGGCATCATGTTAGCAGAAGACAAGAGAACTGGGGTAACATATTCTGAAACACACCAGCCCCTTTGTGTTATCACATGTGCCTCTGTCTGGCAGTGCTCAACCTGCATCCAAAGCATTTTTCTACTTCCATGTCAACTGTCATTCAGGGGCTAGAAACAAACATCTGGTATTTTTTCATTTGTCTGCAGCTGATCACACATGTGATCAGTAAATTGTGGCACAGAATGTGTGAGGAGAGGGTGAGGACCTGAGGCAGTCTAGCCTGGAGAAGGGTCAGGTCTCTAAATGCTGCCTGGAGCTACCCAAAGGGCAGTACGGAGATGGGTCCAGACTGTTCTCAGAAGAGCACCACTGCAAGGTTAAGAGGCAATGGGCACAAGTTGCAGCAAGGGATATTAGATGAAAGCAAGAGTAAATATCACCATGAGGGTGTCCAGGCACTGGGACAGGTGCCCAGAGAGGCTGTGGAGACTGTTTTTGGAAATACTCAGAACAGGGCTGGACACAACCCTGAGCAGGACAGAGTTCTTCTTTTAGAAGGTGGTTAGACCAGATTAGCAGAGGTCCCTTCTGACCTAAATATATGATTTTCAGCATGTAGAAATTTATGTATTCAAGCTGGAACCCAGACAACAGAGAGCATTTTCTTCACAGTGGATAAAAACTTTACCTTATGCTGAGTTGAATGTTAAACAGTAGCCGGTACATTTTGTTTATTCTTACTTGTTAATGTTAATATTCTTCAATGTTTTATCCTCCTGAAGATTAGATGGAAGACAGTAATTCATGGGATGAAGCATTAAAATTAGCAATTTTGATTAAATATCTTATTTATGTATCTTCAAAAACATGATTGAGAATTAGAGATATAAAAACTCAGTGCAGTCTCACATGGCAAAAGCCAAAGAAAGACTTGCATGGGAGCTATGGAAGAATGTGGGCAGAGGCAGTCAAAATATCAGTAACACCCTTTCCAGCAGCAAAACACACTTTGATCATTTTAAGCCAATTGAGAAACTGCATTTTTGGGCTGAAGTTTCAGTAGCAATACTAGTTACTCTTTCTTACCTCTGTACCTGTGCTTCTAAGCCAAAGAACTCTTCTGGATGGGGTTTTTTTCGGCTTGTGATATATAAATTCATTCACCTCAGTGCTTGTACTGTGAGAGCTGATTTGGGGTGAGGCTGGCAAGCCAAAAATACTGCATTCACTTTCCTGTCTGTCCTTGCAGTTCCTGTTCCCAGGTTTAGGGATACCCAAGACCTAGAGCCAGTGATGGGCAATTGTGTGACAATGTCTTTGTTTCAGAGACTAATTTAGGCACTAAAAATGCAAGGCTGCAGATGGGAGTGTCATCTGCAATGCTGAGCCCAGACAGCCCAAAAAGAGCAGAGCACTGGGGAGAATGCTGCATACCAGAGTGCCTCCTTTGAATTGCAACCCTCTGCATCAGGAAAGTCTGGTCTATATTCTGGAAAACAGACCTGAAGAGTAGCATATAAGCAAGCACTCATGGACTGATCTCATCTCAGTTTGCCAACCACTGGGCTCAATACCTGGCTAGTCCCAGTCATAATGAGCATGTGACAGAGAGCTGGCTCAATGTATTTCACTGCCCCCTTGCTCAGCAGGGAGAGAAGGAACCCTTTTCCTTACAATTAGCTTTACATTTGTAAATAAAAAATTAAAATCAAAGGCTTTTCTTATTCCAAAGTATATGAAATAATTAATGAGCCCTCTCTTCCTTTCTTGTACTCTCATATTAACAAAGTGACAGTGGAAAAGATATAGTGACATGCAAATCTTTGAATTGTTAAGCTGCCAAACATGACAGTACTACCTATGTTTTGTAGCACTGGGAGACTGGAAGATCAGTGTTGATCCTTTCCCTCTCTCCATACCTCAGCAGATGCAGATGTTGTTCTGAAAATGGAGTAAAACCCTGCATTTTTAAGAACTTCTCCAGAGTTCAACATTAATCTCTCACTTCAGATTAGCAAATGTTATGATCCTTGACTTGTTTCATTTGTGTTAACTTTTCATCCCAGAATGGGAGCATTTTCTTGCCAAGAGGCAAAAAAAATTAAAATGTTTTCCAGGTTATGTCACTGATAAACCTTAGATCCATTACAGAAAGAAATGTTAACAAGTCAGTAATAATGATGGACTGCAATCTAGCAGTCCTGATGTCGCAATGAATTTTGTGAACAAAGAATAAGAACAAGATTCAAATGCAGTTGTTGATTTCAAATGCTACATGCTGCAATGCTAAACTTTGGGTACCAAGGTAATTCTCTGAATATACCCCAAACCAATGTCCCCTTCTGAAAAGGTCAGCCATGAATTTTACTGCACTGACATTTAAGTTAAGGTCATGCTGACCTTAGAGAAAGTTGCCTTTTGCATCCTATTCATATTGGGCTTTTAGGGGAGTCATTTGACTCATATTAGTCTTTTGTAAATATTTCTAGTTTTCCTTTTGTAAGACCTGACCTCTGGATAGGCAGCTTCTTGATATGCTCTTGCCACATTTCCAAAATATAAGCATGTGCTTAAAGCATTTTTCAGGTTCTTCAAATATCAGTTTTTTTCAATGTCCACACTTCCACACAAAACAAAACTGTTGAAATAAAGGGTAATTTCTTTAGCTGTTCAGGACTTTTTCTCCCAAATGTGAGGCATATGAATCAATAGGATGTGTTTTATTGTATCTCCACAAGTATTTCCATAAAGCACAGCAATGTAAAAGGTATAAACCCGCTGACAGCCTATTCCACTGATTTTTTTCAATACTCACAACATCCCTGTCTTCTGGGTTCAGCCTTGGGAATAGCCTTTTACTGTCTAACAGTAGGAGTTAGAGTTTCCCTGAAATCTCTTTATGACTCATGTTGTTGGTCTATTTTAAGAAAGCCATCCCATTTCCAAAATTCAGTCACTTCTAATATCCTCTGCCATGTTCACCTGCCACTCCTGGCTGCTCTTCAGCAGTTAATCTGCACACCACATAAGCATTTAGAATTTGCAGTTAAACTAGGAATAAGATATCAGTACTTGGCATAGTTGATGACCTTTCTGATAATGACATAAACAGATTAAGAGGTATTTTTTTTAAAAAGAAGACCTCCCCCACCCCAAAACACAACAAGACTTTGCTTGTAGGTGTCATGCATCAGGTCCTGACTCATTTGCTATTCTAAATGGCTGACATAATTATCTTATGCTTAAAATATTAGTGCTGTAAATAAAGCCATTAATGCTTATGTGGTTTTCTAGGAAGGCTTTACTAAGAGATTTCATTTTTCTATCAATCCTTGTAGTAGACACATGTCTAGAGGCCCAATCTCTGTCTAGACATTACCCCCTTAATATCATACACATAAAGTCTACAATAATCTATCTATTCCACAAACAACATGGCATGAGTAAGAAGATATGAAATGTCTAGCTCCACACCTCAGGCCAAGACTTTTCAATTTCTCACAAAGATAAATAAAAGGAAGTTAATGTTAAAAACAACTAGACAGAATGAGACTCCATTGATATTCTCTGTAGTAAATAACCAGAGGTCAGGAGTAATGTTGGAAGTGTTTTTGAACTGTGTAGGCTGTGAATTCTCCACAATATGAATCCAGTTGCCAAGTCATTTCTCTTGCTGGGAGGAAATGAAACATTGAAACAGAAAATAACTTTCTGTCCCCTCTCCTGCCTTTTGATGAAGGGAACAGGTAAAAAGAATTTTTACTGATACTGGCTGACTGGTGCTATTTAAAAGTTAAAATCATGGTTTGCTTTCCTTTGGAAAGCTGGGGGAAAAAACAAACTCTGTCTCTGGACATGCAATGATTGAACAGAAGGCAACTGATGCCTGGAGCCATGAGGCAGAAACATCAGTGCAGATGCTCAGCCTTAGCCACTGACTCAAACTAACCTGCCAGCAGCATAGCTGGCTGCCTCCTTGCCCTGAGGTCAGCTTGGCTCCAGGCTTCCTAGAGCATGAATTTCCATGATTTACAAGCTGTGGGGTTAGGAAAGACTATATGGTTGTATGGGTTAACAGCACTGTATTTCAACTGCTCCCTGCAACTGTTAATTACATTGAAATTTGAAGCATTGGAAAAGGCTTCCAGAATAAAAGGAAGATGCTTGCAGAAAATATATCTTAACAATATCAAAAATACATCCCCAAACAGAAATTAATATTAGGTTGCTTTAGGAAATTCTGAATTCCATTACTTAATGCTTCTTATATTTTGCAGTGTACCACTGCAAAAAAGAGGAGGTAATAATTTTATTTTTAGTTGGTGGTAGCCATTAAAGCCAGTTCTAGACTAGAGAGGAAGAAGACAAAGTTAACTGTCCAACAGTAAAAACTTCCAGTGACTGCAGTAAAGCGCAGATACTGATAATGTGTATGAATATCTTTTTATTGCAGCAGTACTGTGGCTGGAGAAAGAGACCCATGATATATATCCTGGTAAGATAACAGTTGTGTTCCACTCTGAAGCTTAAATCCATTTAACTTATGTCATAGGAAAAGGTACAGAGAGCAGTTTGTAAGGCAGCAGAGGACACGTACATGCTGTAAGGTATTTTATCATAAAACACATAGCAGGGAAGTCCACTGTTGCCCTGTAGCTATAAATTCTGTTCAGCAGACATGCTCTCTGAGAATTATTTTGAAAACTAACTTTAGTAAAAACTCTCAACGGTTGGCTAAAAGCTCTGGTCAACCTAAAGAAATAGAAATCATGGGGACCTTGCTCTTACTAGAAGTGCTGAGGTAAACCTCCTCATAGCCAGAAGCCTTGCAGATATGACTGATAGAATCTCTACTGGTAAATATTAACAAAACTTTGCATGTCAGCACTGAGACATCCACACACAGCACAGGAGAGCTGTGAGTAGATCTAGAAAAATGATGGGAAAAGAGAGGGATGAGTATTTTCTGAGGAGCAGGATGCTGGCAGGTCATCCAGTGTTGTCAAGGAGAAGGGATTCCCTTTCTTGACATCCTCTCTCATTATGCTGAGACTGTATCTCAGCGTAAATCCGGAGATGATTAAAAAACCAAACATTTCTTAATATTATTTCCTTTTTGTTTTTCTTCGTTTCTTTGGAAGTTCTTTCACCTGCACTATCTTTTATTGAAATTTGAGTTGCACGGTGGCTTGTCTGCTCCTTCTCATTCTGCCACTCATATGAACTTTTTAAACCAGCCTTGTTTACCACTAAACCTCCCTGGGCAATGTGAGGAAGGTGTTTGTAGCCTTCAAAAGTCCTTTATTCATGTTGCACCTGCAAAAGTCACAAAAGGAAATAATGAGCAATTTGTTCACATGAATTTCTACAAAAATGCCATCCATCAGTGAGCTTCTAAGAAAGCAGACTTTTCTAACAGCTTTAATTGCACAACATAAAGAATTTACTGCAAAGAAAAAGGGACTCTCAGAAGGTTGCTTTTTCACCACAGAGTATTCAAGTTCTTCTGAAGACCGCATATAACTTACTAGAAAGCTTAGAAATACTTTATTATTTTCTTTTCAGAAGTGTAAAAAAATATTCTAAAGTACATATATGGACTGAACACAGATTTACTGCCACTGGCTCTTTGTAAGGCAGCCGGAATGAGGCTGCTCGTGTACATAAATGAGTCCAGCTGGTACATTTACTGGCAGCTTTATAAGAACACCTCCAGAACCGCTGAATGCTTGTGAAAGGTAGGGTATCAAACAAACTAGACTGGACATGTGGGCCAGTTGATGGGCAAGGCACTATAAACCTATCCATAACTAGTGCAGCTGTGACTATAAAACTTTTCAGAAAACCCCCCAAAAATCAGACACACAAACATTTAATGAATTTCAAATGAAAACCTTGGAATGCTTAGAGGGATTATGTAATGATTTTTGCGGAGTCCATTACAGGTCACACTTAAAACAAGAAGTGAGGTTTAGAAGTCAATGTATTTTGTTGCTTCCTTTAATCAGGCTCAATTAAAATTTCCCAGCAACAATTAACCTTCTATTTTTAAAATCACATTTCAGAGTGCAGCCTGGTATTAATATCCAGCAAAACAAGGGGACCTCTTTCTTTAATATTGCTGCCAAGAGAGTGGTAGCATTGTGGTTCAAAGGCAAGCTTTACGTATTTGTGTTAAACAGAGAAAGCAAAGCCATTTGCCTCATGTGTAATAAAAGCCTATCTGAAATTTATTCTTCCTCTAGCAGTGAAGTGCCTACATCTGGTCACTGCAGTGCCCCTCAATGAAAGTTTATGTCCTCAGGATCAATTGTTTAATTTATTTACTTTTTTCCCACCCCAAGCATCAGCCATTGGTAGTCAAACCCTGAAGACTGATTGCAATATGTTATCATCTGCTCCTTTCCTTTACTTGAGCAGGCAAATGGAACTCATTATTTTATAGACATGGCAAGGTATTTGTATAGATGCCTGTTGTGAGTGCACAGTAGTAGCATCTCTTTAAGTTCTGAAAGAACCAAGTAAACTTTATGAAGCTGGTCTAAGACATATCTGACAATAGACCTCAGATTGGTTCAGAGATAGAGAGCAAAATGGGAAATACTTCCCATCAAAGCTCCAGAGAAAACATTTCAGTATAGTAGTGGTGGACAAAGCAGAACTTTGTAGCAGTATGTGCACACAAGATTTATTTCTAGCACAGTTCTTGGGCTAAAAGAATGGCTCTGAAGAGTACCACAGTAATTACAACCTGCACAGCATCCTTGCTTAGCTTCACACACCTTCTTTAGCATGGAGAATTTTCCCATTCCCTTTTGCTCCATGGGATGCTAAACACCCCAGTCAGGCCCCATATGCAGGGGCAGCTCAGGGGCCATCATGTCCCTGATTATGGGATCCAGTCCTCCATACCTGGCCTGAGCCATGAAAGCACTGGTTGTGCAGCCAGATACAAGGTATGTTTGTAGCTCTTGGGGAAACTGCCAGAGCCCATGTTTCTGAGGGATTCATAGCCTAAGTCTCCACAGAGTTTGGAAGCTACTTCACAATTCCTGAGGTGGTACTGCTGAGACAAATGAAATTACTCTGGGGACTATCAATTAGGTAAAAATGTTCTGCGAATGGAATCTGGCTAGAACACACAGGCCAAGCCTCTATAATAAAAGGGAGATAAAAACTGTTTTGAGGGATCTTTCTGCCTGTGTTACATTATGGGAAATGGCTGTATTTCATTCTGATCTGAAATGCTCGCTCAATACAGCCTCAGGCACATCTGTGTGGAGAATGAAGACAGAGCATATCCTCTAGCAGTGTGCTGATGTTCAGGCACCATGCAGAGCATCTTCTCCATGCACAGTTCAGCTGCTCACACCTATTACAAGCCAGACAATTTTCACACAATAAAGTTGTTCAGAGACAAAAATTTTGAGACTATCAAATCATATTAAGAATATCTTCTTCGGCAAGAATGAAGTACTCACTTTTTATTACATTGACATGTTACAGTCATCAGCTTCCTAACCAGCGTAGTCAAGCTAGGGTAGTAAAAATAGCTGAGAGGGCTGAAGTTTCCCTGTTTTACGCAGATTCAGTGGAATGAGTGAAATATAAAATAGGTGTCAGTTTGCTTTTTAAATAAATCCATTGATAAACTACTCCCTGAAGTACGGTCATAGATCCATTGATCCCATGCTTCAGCTTTTCAACTACTCAGCTATGACCTGCAAGGCTTCTTCTGTAACAAGCAAGTGCTGAGAAAATACACAAACTTCAAAAGCAACCCCTACTTGCCTGGACTTTTTAACCTTAATTTTCTTCTATTCCTGACAATAAGAAGTCTCTATTTTTATTATTCTCCTATTCTTGTAGAACTGAATCAGCAGCAGAACAATACAATGCAACTCTGAGGGAGCTATGTTTATGCTGGCTGTGAGGTGAGCCTCAAAGCATACAAATACCAAAAGATTTGACTCAGTAATAAATACTGCTGCTAAGATCATTCATAAGGGGTTTTTTACTCTGGCAGATGCAAAAGAAAGGGAGAAAAGTGAATTGTTTGCCTCAAACTACAAGCCAAATTCCAAATTTTGGTTTCCCTGCTGCTAAAGCATAAATTGTGAGGAAAGAAGAGTTTCACATAGGCTTGAAAAGGCTATCTCTAGCAGAACCCCTGCTCAGGCACTGTCAGAGTCAGACCATGTTAATTATCTTCCTTTAGCATTTTGAGTTTGGATTACAATTTCTTCTGCTTCAGCTGACAGGCCATCTTAAAGTCCCATGCTGGATTAGTAGTGATAATCTTTCCTTCTTTGGATGAAGGCCACAATGGTGGAAACAGGGCCAATCTCTTATCTCACATAGTCCCTGTCTAACTCACCCTCAATGCAGACATCTCTTTATTTGCTCTCAAAACCAGGAGTCAAAAGCTGTGACTTGTCTTAAATACAGGACATGTTTGTTGGGAACTGCAAACCATCTGGACAGTTTTAAAGATTATGTATAAACTAGATGATGTGGCTTCAGGTGGATTTGCATTAATATCCTGCTTATTTGCCCGGGTAACTTACCAACTTCCAAATAGCTGCTTGTGATTTTTATTCTGATAATTTCTTCTGTCAATGACTTTGTTTCATCAAACTTTTAGTCAAACAAACAAAATTGAAAGTGGCAGCCCACTGATACAAAAGTCTTCTGACTACTGGACAATTGGTGACTCAGCATGAGCTCTCTGATTTCTTTGATCAACATGAGAATTAAAATGTTCTAATGTAATTGCCAAACACTATGAAACCAGTGCACAGTGCATCTGCTCCCCTCCTTCCTGCTATCCTTTCACCACCTTAGATGATTAATATGAAACACTGTTGCTTGGGTTGACACAAGTGATAATAAGAGTAGTAGTATTATTTTGAAAGATATCTACTGCATCACTCAGTATCTTTGTTAACGTTTGCTCTCTAGGTTTGATGTCCTTAATAAAAATTTACCCACTCTAATTTGCAATCATCATATTTAATTGGGGGTGCAGAAAGGCATTCAGTCTGCACCCTTGCTGATTGGTCTCTTAGAGATGCAGGGATACAATAAAGATACTGGAGTGTGGGCATCAGGAGCTGCAGTGTGAAGAACTAATGCAGTGCTGCGCAGAAATGTTTCCTAAAGAACAATGCCCCAGATGCTGAGTAGACGATACAGCCATGTGGACCATGGCCAAACTTCAAACAAATCTGGTTATATATGGTGGAGTCTGATAGGACTGTCACTGGCCTCTGCATCTGACACCATTTCTGTGAAACCAAACACTTTAAGGAGATTTTTTTCTCTATTTCTCCATAACCGGCACCAGAATACCCCTATGGCACACTGTAACATTTTTTTCTTCAAGTGAAATTTTAGAGGTCACTGCTCCGGCTGATCTCAGACACCAGTCCAAGAATCTGTCCCGAGATGTCTTTCCAAGTTATAACCTGGCTGTGTTTGTTTCGCACACAAGAAAAATTTAGGTGCACATCTATTTGTATCACCCTGTAACAAGAGTAAGTTGCTTGAGACTGACATTGATTGTGTTGGTGTTGTAAATATCTCAGCAAAATGACATTGCAAGCCACACTACTACAATGTGGTTTGCTAATCCAGCAGTGTGTTTTTCTAACTCTGTGATTTATGTCAGGGCTGTATCAATCAAGGATTGTAAATGCATAAATCTAATTGGTTTTGTGATTTGTTTTTTGAGAGTGCACTGAATACTAGCTGCAATAACACACTCCAGGCTACACATTTCCAGAGGATTACTGAACTTATTACTCTTCTTGGGTGGTTAAAGTCAGTCAGTCACACAAATACCTTTATAACACTGCATATAGAGGGCCATATTTTTATGGTATAGTATATGAAAGAGATAATTTCAACAGAAAACAGCCTCCCACCACTTCATAAATGCTGAGGCAAAATCAGGACTTTATTGAAAAAGGAAATTGATCTCAAGACAATATTCTGTTGCAGTTGCTGAAGATCACAGCTATATTATTACAATAAGTTCAGCCTACTATATGACAAATGAAGAGGAGTTAGCTAGCTCTTGTGGACTTAAATCTGCAGAAAGAAGCCTTGGAGATTGTATGTGTAAGTGCCTGCAACCAAAATGCTTAGCGTGCATGGGGAGATGAAGGACACTGGTTCTGTGTTAATAAATATCCTGCCATGGTGCTACTCCACTACTCCTGTGTGCAGCTGAAGGAGGAAAGGCTAACAGAGCATTCATTTCAGTGGGACAGGCAGAATAGATATAGTGAACAAAGTCAGATCTGATGGAAAAAAATGGGAATTTTCTCCTTGGATCTTAAACGACATCCTTTGCTAGTTTCAACTCCTGCAGATGCCTATTCATGCCTTTCTCAGAGATAATGACTGAACAAGAGGCAAAGGCAAAAGCCTGTTTACACTCTGTGCAGACACTCTCACACAGACATGCATGGTTGTGCAGCACAGCTGGGCCAAGGCTTTGCACCTCTGGCAGCCCCAGTCCTGCGTGTGGGCTGCAGGAGCCAGGCACACTTACTTTTGCTAACTTACTGTCTTCAGCTGTGCTGCTGTGCATGCCATACAATTAGGGGCCAATCAATCTCAGAAATACATCTCTGATGATGTCCTCCTCTTGAGCAAGAGGAGGGAGCATAAGAACTGTTGCACTGGATCTGTGGGCTGGGTCTGGCCATGATCCCTGACAGGTGCTCAACAGATGCCAGCGTACCACAGTTGGCAGATGTGGGCTAATCTCTGCTCCACATGCATTAGGCCTCATCCTGATCTCAGGCTTAAACTCTGAATCAAGAGGTTTAATGGCTGGATTGCTTCCAGTGGGCCAGTATTATTTATGTAACTGAATTGGCGTTTATCCACACGGCAAGATAAAAGCAGGAGGGCATCCTGTTTTGGAGGCACTGGGTTAGCACAGGGACTGCAGCCAGGTCGAGGGAGTTATACCCTTTATACCAAATGGACTAGACGGCTGAGTCAGGCCCTGACCCTGAAATATCATGCGTTTGAAGAAATCCCACTGAATTTTCCCAAGGAACTGGAGTGTGTCCATGATATTTCCAGTGTTTTAGCACTCTGGCCAGCTCAGACTATGATGCATGCAAATGGCAGGAGCCCTTCCAGTGCCTGGTGCCAGGCACCTCCCTGGCCTCATGCCCTGCTCCCCAGCAGGACAGCAGCTGTACCCCATCAGCCACTGCACTCCACTGGTGCACTTCCTGCAGGATCCAGACTGCAGGGAGGGACAGGATCTGCCAGTTTTCCTTGACACAAAATCCCGTCTGGAGAATGCAGGGTCTCCAGCATTTTAGAACTGATTCAGTCTAACCCTGCAATGCATACGGTGATAGGACTTAGCAGGTTGTTGTACCAGGTTTAGGTAATCAATTATCTTGTTGGGAGAAGTCCAGTAGGTACAGTAGTACCAGACAGGGGTTTATTAGTACTAGAAACATACTTCCTCAGGGTGTTTGATCTCATCAGCTCCTGATCTTGCCTCCTTAGCAGAGACAATTGTCAGCTGACATCCTTTGTTTGGCACATGAACCTCTTGTATTTCCCTTCCCTGCTCACAGGTGCTAAAATAAAACAGAAAGGGTAAAGTAGGGTTTACGAGGTTGTCCATGCTGAGCAGTGGGAAAACTCTGCGAGGCTGGCCTCATTTTCCATTCCAAACACTCCAGAGGCGTGATTGGGATGGGCATCTGGGCTGGCAGATACTAGGAGAAACACAGATAAGGGGACCCCTAACTTCTGGTGGCATAGCAGTATTACAGGCCTTGGAGACTCTTTTTCAATCTTGTTGGATTTGATAGAAGTGTCATTTTAAGACGATGTCTGGAAAGGCCCATGAAAAGAGCTTAAAACTGTAAGATACAGGGTGGAATAGGAAGTATAGCCACTTGCAACCCAAAGTGGCAAAGATTTATCTGTGTGTTTGATTTTACACATGTGATCAAGAGGCTGGGGAGAGACTGGTGGACTTGGAGGATTTTTAATCAGATGCATGAATGTTTCAAGCATCCAAATGTGACAGGCATGGAGTCATAAATATATGCCTTTTTTTTTTCTTTATTTATTTTTTCGGAACTTGGTATGAACAAATGAAATTCCTGTTCTTGTACCTATTTTACCAAATTAACCCTGTATGGATTTTTTATGGTTGCTGTTCTCCAGTAATAAAACTATCAATATGTGTTCTGCTATCAATATGTGTTCAAAGACAACTCCCTTTAGATTACCCAGATTGTTTGGGGTATTTTCAAACATGCCACAGTGTTAAGATGCTACCCTTAATATACATATTATATATTAAACATATGGATCCCTGAGGAATTTGTCCTTATGTCTTCCTTCCTGTCTAATTGAGGTATTATTGAATGCTTACAGACCATGTTTGTTGCTGTCATTAAGTGGAATTTAGAGTGGCTCTCGGGGTGATTAATGGTAGAAGTAGATGTTTTGTCAATACAAAGGAGAGAACTGGAATAGTTTCGTGGTTTGTGGGGTTTTTAAAATCATTATGCATTCAGTTTTGCAAAATTTAAGTTATTTCCAGAGAGATAGAATGGAGGGAAGAACAGAACTATGTTTGTGCCTTTGGAAGAAAAATATTTTTTATTCATTATGCAATAGCTTAGGTGAAAGTTTAAGGAGAGCTCTTAAAGGATAAAAAATTTTCCGATCATGTGCGTCCTGGAGCAGTGCTGAAGGGAATACCAGTCCTCTCAGCTGCTCACTGCCCAGTGCAAAGCCCCCCTAGGCTTGGTGAAGACAGAGACTTCAGCATGGGATGGTTACTTGGTGTGACATTCAGTGACCAGCAATGCTGGTTCCTTTCAGTAGGTGCGTGACTCACCAAGTCCTTGCCTGTTATTGCCATGTTTGGTGAAGGCCTGAGTCCCACAGGCTTAAAGACAGACCCTAAAGGATGGACGAAGTGAGCCCCTCTTCCCCCAAATAGCAGCCAGTGTGTGAATTACCAAAGGTGTAAGGCAGGTGGGAAATTAAGTAAAACCAAAAAACCCAAACAAACAAAAACCAAAGAAAGAAAAAAACAATCACTGTTTTTCCATGCACAGAGTGACTTCCATCAGCCTAATCCTAAGTGCACAATTGTATACCCGCGTTATAACACAAGAAGTTCCTTCTCTCAAGTACCTGCTTCACAGACTTCAAGAGGAAACTAGCTCTGTAACCTAGAAGTCTGCAGCCATGAACCTATTCTGCAAACCTTAGAAGAAGGATGTGAAATCCTCCCCCTTTCATGGCTGCAAAGAGAGCAGACATTTGTACCTCTATGTAAAAATCCTTTGGATTTCTTTATGTATTCAGAGCCTGCAGAGCCTTTATTCTACTCTTAAAATAATGTCAGTAGAAGAAATAAAAATGATAGGTGTGCTCATCTGTTTCTTGTGTTGGTTTTCTTCTCATTTCTACTAGATCTCACCTCAGAAATTATATCTGGCTGACCTACTTGACAAATCTGCTTTCCTAGCTACTGTGTTTGGTGTGTTGACTATGTGATAATATTTTTTCTTTGTAAATCTCATACAAATTGATTCCATTGTAGTATCAGAAAAAAATGTCTGAAACACTTTCATTGACACAGGAAACTTTCACAAGACCTTTCATAAACAAGGAAATTAGTTGTAATTTTTAAATATGGGCCTTTTGTGGGATTAATTTTTTTCTGACTTCATTTTGACACTGCTTATAAAGTATCTTGTTTATCACTAACCAGGTAGAAGTATTCGTTTTGTGTGTGTGTTATTTTACAATGATATATGTATAGACATAAATAATTTCAGAAGCCAAAAAAATGCCAGGAAAATTATTACTTCCAGTGCTAGTGTTGAAACAGTGCCAAGCCTAAAGTTTTGTAAATTGGCCTGTAAGTGTGAAATCCCTCCAGCTGTTAAAAGTATTCCATATCTAATTATATGTACAGTTTTTCAGACTATTCTCTCCATTTGGATAACCCTGAAATTACATACTGTATGCCTGGAAGTGAGGGCCACATGTGTTCTGTGAAAACATCCAAAAACATAAAGAAAGCAAATAGTCAAAACAGATAAGCCACATTTTTGTATGGTTTTGTATGGTTTCGTCAGTGTTTTCCTATGTGGCTTTCTTTGTTTTCAAAACATTTCTTTCTAAACACCATTTACTGTAATGTGCCTACCCTGTCATTCCAGATGGTGCCAATAGTTATATGTAAGGAAGTGACTATTTTTTAAACCTATTTGTACAGGAGGCTAAAACAACAGCTGCATGAGAGCAGAGAAGCACCAAAAGAAAAGGAACTCTTTTGTAGTCACTTTAGCCCTCAGAAACCAACTGCAAAAGCTCTTTGTGAGCAACAAATAGCATAGTCAGAAAGGAGGTAAGCTGTCCATTTCATGGAATAACTTAAACAGACTGATGGGAATTGCATTTTTTAAAATTAGTTGCAAAACTTTCTGGTTGTATCTGACCCTCTGCATTTTCTTATTGCAACAAAAGTTACTAACATCTTTGTCAATCATTAGCAAATATACTCAGTGCAACAGTGAGGTGCCAACCTAAACATTTGCAAACTTCACTGGATTTCTCCAAAACTAAAGCTGCCGCCGGTTAGGACAATCATGCCCTTTCAGTACCAAACACCACCTCTGAGCTGATACCCAGACCCTGGGGAAATGACTTCTTTTTCTCATGGAAAATGGCCTCTGTATGCGGCCACTTGCGCTGGCCGACACTGGGGTGCCAACCTAAAAATTTGCAAACTTCACTGGATTTCTCCAAAACTAAAGATGCCTGTAATTATGACATAATGGCAATTATGGCAATTATGCCAGCAATCTCCTGAATAGGAGCCTAGTGAAGCATTACAGAAAAACTGAGTCCTACACCTTAAAAAGAGCAAAATGTTGGCAAGACTGGGAAGATGCAAAAACCATTTGTCTTCAAATATATTTGTCATCATACTTTCATTGTTCTCCTCTGGCTTACATTACAGTTCTATACATTCCCTAGGAAGAAACATATGTGTGTATGTGTATCTGTATATATAAGGCTTTATTTACTCCATTGTTGTACATATGAAATTTTTTGACACAAATATGTGTTCTTCAAGGCCACGGATCCTACTGAAGACTCTTCCTGTGTCGCTTTTGGTTTGAACACACTTACACTGTATATATATTTTAGCAATTTTAACTAAAAGCAAACAAACAAAAAAGTGGGCAATTTACCCAATATATTGTCCCATATGAAAAATATAATTTTCATTCAAAGGTCCTTCGAACAACAACCCTGTGGTTGACAACACATACAGTTGGCAGCCTGGACTGTCTCGCCTATTTTGCAATTTAAATATCTCTGGAGTTAAATGCATTGAATTCAAAATGCTGATGAGGGACTGATTAGGTCACCCAAGTAAATTTGCGCTACCTTGCAAGGTAAACTGCTTTATTACGAGTACACCTAGCAGTGCTGGCACCCCTGCATCAAACTCATGGAAAATTCAATGTGTTACAAACAGGGATAGCTTTTCACTCCTTTAACTAGGTCCTTTCTCTGCAGGAAAGAGTGAACACCTGCCCCCAACAAGGACTCTTGTCCCACTGCAGTTTCCTTCTGTGACCTGTGGTACACCTCTTATGGACCACTCATGGACTTGGAGCTGAGAGACCTCCAGAAGAATCAAGCTGCAGAAAGGTTCCATCTTTCTGATTCCCCAAGCCAGCCAGACCCTCTGCTGCTCTTAGTTTTGCCCAGTGGGGAAGAGTAGGGAGCAGAGGGAGATGTCAGCAAGGAAAAAGCAGTGTAAAAGGAAAGAGCATGTGTGAGAGACAGCCTGTGGTGTCAGCAGGGACTCCAGAGGCACAAGGGACAGAGACTGTAAATTTTGGGGAATGTACCTGAGAACACAGGAGGGCTCAGTTTTTATTTTAAAGAAAGACAAGTATAGACATTTAACTCAAGAAGGCTTTGAAAATCAATGCAGATAGTATGAAAAACTAGTGAGATGTTCAGGTTGCTAAAGGAAAGAGCTCTGTACAGCATATCTTCTCTCCATATCATGGTTGGGTGTGGAATTGCTGTGCTGTTCCCATGGACTGCTGTTCCCCTCCTTGCTGGGGTCTGCACCATCTGGAGCCATGCCAGACACACCTGAAGATATTCTGAAGCTCAGTGAAAAGCATGGTGGCTACCTGCGCTCCTGATATTTGTTAAGCAGAGCTGGAAAGCGTTTTGAATTTTCCACAACTTGCTGCCTCTGGCAAGGCCAGGAACTGTCATGACTAATATTCTTTGGAGATCTCTGATCTGCAAAGGCAGGGCTCACCACAACCAGAAAGCAGAGCAGTGTTAGGAGTTGGAGAAGCAGAAAACACTTTTACAACCTTCAATGACACATCTATGGGTTTGCACATAGCCAAGGTTGTAGCTAAGTCAGAATTACTGATGTGCCTACACATGTGAACAAATGGAAAAGTTTTGAGGGTTGAAATGTTCTGAAGTGAAAACATTTTGTCACGTTGACCCAAGGGTCCATTTATTATTCAGCTTCTTCTGTTCTACCAAGTGTGACATTGAGTTGAAAATAAAATTCTGAATAATGCGTTCACCCTGGACTTTATTTTTTGCTGCACTGTAGTAACTTTTGAGCAATCTTGTTGATGAGTCTTTTTTAACATTCAGAACACTGCAGAACTGACCTAGCTGTTTTCAACTAGACTAAATTGTTCTCAACAAAATCTCATGGTAATTAGCATATTTTTGTGAAGGATTTCATTGTTAAGTCATTTTCAGATAGAAAATATTCAAGTAATAATTTAAAAGAACTGGACATAGACATGTTGTTCTTATTTTAATGATCTTATCCTAATTTAGAATATCCCACCCATGTTTTTACATGCAGTCACAGTATTTATTTTGCTTTCCATGATTCCCATTCATTAAAAAAAAAGAAACAAAAAACCAAAACCCCAAGCCATCACCAGCATATACATCTGGACTGCAAAACCACGGCATTCCAGGCAAATCCAATGGTGTAGTCCTGCCAGAGGGCCTCAGGAGTGCACACGTATGCTGTGCAGTCAACATAAAATCACTTCAAATTTCATGCAAATGAAATTTGCTTGGTTGTTGACAATCAGCTCTATCTAACCCATGGTATATTTAGTAGTTTTGGTTACTAACCTATGAAAAAGATTGTTGGAAGTGTTTGTTGGTTGTTTTGATTTAATTCCAATACATAAGAACATCTTTGTTTTGCTGCTGCTGTGGTTAATCATTGCCATATTGTAGGATTTCCTTGATTGGTCTATATGTATTGCATTTCAGTTTTCTAATTCTAAGAGGGTGTTTTATTTATTTTCTTGCCACAAACAATAAACACCCACTATATGTGTAGATAAGAAGAACTGTACAGGACAATATCCTGCTATAAACCAACAGTGAAATAAAAGTGCATAGAGATAATTAAGATTTAATGCACAGGATCTGGGGTAGTTAGGCACATTAATGCTTTAATCTGATCAAGCTCCCATTCAAAAGCTGTGTTTTAGAACCCCAGCAAGATGATTCAGGGTATTTTTGCCAGATAAAGCATCAGGCCTTAAGCATTAAAACGAGCCTGCCATTTACAGCACACTATGTCAACAAAAGTTTTCCAGAAGACCTAAATGAACCAGGGATGTCGGCAGGAGCAGGAGGAATATGAAAACATCTACTAGGCTTAGTGTCGGGGGAGTCTGAAACTAGCTAGGTTGCTCTTCACCCATTCACTGCCATGAATGGAAAAATTGACATTTCCTTGGATCAAATTCGTTTAATTTCAGATATTAATCTTTATATTCCAATATATAAAGTATAAAATCAAAAACTATTTTTTGTGGCAAAACTCAAAAGCATATGTATCTTGTCATTCACTTTGGAAACAAAATGTTTTTTAAAATCAGCACATTCCTCAGAAACTTTTGATCTTGACAGAGCAGCATATCTATTAAAAATTTATAGCAAAACCCACTATGTAGCTATGTGTAGCCAGAATAAAAACTCATTTGACTTTGCCTTTTGCAATGCATGTAAATATTTTTCCTTTCTGTAGCATATGTTTATGCCACTTTCTTTAAATTTGGAAGTGTTGCATCCCAGTCCTGCCACTTGCTCTGTGTGAGCATGTTATTGCACCTATGTATCCTTTGAAGTCATGCCTGTTTAGTAGATTAGTCAAGCATATGTGACAAATAGATTTTCTTTGTGAAATATATTATCTAATAAATCTTTGATATGCGACAAAACCATTGGTGTGTTTCTGGTTGCCTTCAGTCTTCCTTTGAGATCAGAAAAGGAATGTTGTGATAAAATAATCAATCAAATACATCATAACTTTTTCTATCAAACTTTAATGTTTCAAGTGTGCATTAACCTCTACTACAGTAAAGGATTGGAAAAAATCATTTCCCAGATTTTATAAAATTACTTTCAGCACCAAAGAACTGCAGCCATCTAAATCTTACAAGTCCATTTTTCATGGGCAATGAAAGTGTAATTGCTGCAACGTTTACATATTTGGCAACTGCCACAGTGAGTCCTTAAAGCTTCAGAAAATGGATAATGTAGAAGTTCTCAAAAAGAACATAACTAATCATAGGATAAACAAAACTATAAAACTACTTCTCTCAATTTGAAACATGGCAGTTAACTTTAAAGGAAAAAGAAAAGCAGAAAGTTATCCATATGTATGTTGTAATGATGTTCATATAGAGTAGGTTCTATACAGCTTCTATGAAATAGGTTCTTAATTCAATGAAATTCTTGTTTCTTTGACGATTTTCCTTTTCTTACGTCAGAAGTAAAGAGCTGTAACAAACTTGGAGACAATAGCACAATCCTTCCTCTGAGGCTTACAAGTGTCAAGTTGGCAGGAGATGTCAGGGACTGGCAGATCCCTTATAATGCTAGAAACTGGGAACAACTTTCTTGTTCCTAGCTGCATTCAGTTCAACAAGTCCTGCCCCAAGCTTGTACCAGAGTTGTAGATGGAGTCCAAGGATGCGATGCTGAGCACATGTTCTCCTGAGGGTCATGTCCCCTCCTGTCACACAGGGCTGCCCCAAAGCTCTTTCTGTGCACCACATGGTTTGGAGCTAGCTCCTCACCTGTTGCTGAGTGTATGCAGAATTGTACATGGGGGGCAGAGATTGACTCTCTTCATTTGAGACACCAGAGCTCACTGGGTACATCTAAGCTGCCTGATGGTCCTGCCCATTCATCTTGTCCTGAGATCCTTGTCTCAGATAAAACAGATTATATCCTCTTATTTCTTTCTACTGCCCATAAAGGATGCTTGATATGGCCAGATAAGAGCTGGGCTCTGTCAGCATTAGAAAATAACTGGAAGTATCCTCTTGCAAGAGTAGCAGACCAGGAGAACAAAGCAGTTTTGGTGCTCAGCCCCCAGCATCAGTACTACATGCTCACAGGGTTCACTTCAAAACCACGCTGCTACCTGCAACTAAAATGCTGATGTAGGCACAGCCTCGACCAGACAATTTGCATAAGTCTAAAATTACATCAGGTAAATCTTGACCAATTAACATAAATTTGGACCTCACCTAAATACCTTCCTCCTCATGGATGCATTTTGAGACAATCCAAGCTAAAGGAGAAGAACATCACCCTTATTTTAGGTTCAGGTGGAGCAGTTAAATGACCTGCCCTCGTCTTAATCAGCTGAGGGGATGTAGAAGCCATATATTTTTTGGGGGACCTTCAGGGTCACCAATATTCCTGATAATGAAAGACAAGCAATGGGGAACTGAACAGACTATGTAAAAATAAGAATTTATTAAAAATGCAGCATTACAGTTTATAGTACCTGTTCTTACAATCATCTGAGGAGAGGGGAAAATTTAAAATTACATATGGAGCACAAGTACTTAATATACAGGACAGCGTACTCTCTGAGTAAACCATGGAGTTGAGCTTAAATTGCATAAGCCCTTGAAGTAGCAGCTTTAATTTCTTATTCATCCTTCTCCACTGAATAAGACATCTTAATGTAACTACAGAGAAGCTGTGAAAAATAGTTTGCTGGAAGAGACAGGCAGTTAAGGTAGTGATATGCAGCCTTTATCTGGTTAAACTGAACTTTCTAAGCCTATATGCCAGCAACTTCCCTGGAAACTGTGCATACATTTGTTTCTATGCCTGCATAGCTGTGTGCAACAGAGCCCTGGAGATTGGATTACATCTGCACATCCTTATCTGTCTGCCATGACTTCTGCATCTTCAGAGGAGGAAGATGTATTCTTGTATCTCTTTCTAGTATAATTTGCAGGGCTGCTTGGTCATAGGAGAAGGGCTTTTGTTCCACTCGAATCATAATTTTTTAATTGGAAAAAAATCTCTGAGCATGATTTCATCTGCTCTAGCAGGCAGATCAGCTATTTATACATGCAGACATACGTTTCCCTTTATCTAATGAGTATGCCATGTTGTGGTCTCTGGCTGCATGGCCCAGCCCAAGATTCTTTGAAGCCAAGGGAAAGACATTTGTTCATTTGGCAGCAGCAGGATTGGGATAAGACATAAAAAATTGTGTAAAAAGGCCTTTCCTGTAGAATTCCTGGTTTCGTCTGAAGGAAGTAGTGCTAAATATTTCACAAGAAAGCCTGATCCTGCAATCTAATTTTAGACATGATGTAATAGGAGCCTGTACTAAACAACAGGAGAGAAGGAGGGGAATTAAGGACAAGGATAGAAGTAACAAGAGCATGTCTTTCTCTAGCCTTGTTATTTGTGCATATTGGTAGCTCTGCTGCATGGGAAGATGTAGTTACTAACTTATTTATTTAGGAGTTATTTTGTCTTACATAGTAACAATAGGTGGAGACTATGCCTGCTGTTGTGAAATTTATTTTCCCCTTTCCTGAGGGACAGTTTCTTTACAGGTATAATGAATAATATGTACAATGTGTAAAGTGTTCTGGACATTGGTGCTAACTCCCTCTGCCAGGCCCTGTGCAGCACCCACCACCCAACAACATTTGCTTCATGTACATGGCAGATAGAAAGCCATAGGCAGGGCAGGACCAAGCTTTTGAGAGAGCTTTTTTCTCCTCTCACATACCAGGTCACAAATCACAGCCTTCAGCTTAGTCCTGGAGGTGGGTACTGGGAGCAGTGGTTGCAGAGGACCTCACAAAAAGGCTGTGTTGGCTGGGAAGAGGGCAGGCTGTGGAAACTGCAGGCGTTTGGGGTGCAAAAAGCAAAGTGGCACCATCACCCTTGGTGACCAGTAAGACCAGTGTTTTCATGTCTGCTACAAGTCTCTGTTTCCATGGCTTGGGAGTGAAAAAGGGCCAGTTTCCACTTGCAAAATAAAGCAGTTCTTTCTTCAAATGAGCCCGTGTTCCCTGCCCACACCTACAGCAAGTGTGTGTGCTGGATTAAGCGTGGTTCTCATAATGTGGGAGATGCTACTTCGCACAGAAATCCATGGAATGGAATTCTTTCTTCAAGTGAATTTTGCAGTTCTCTGCAAGCCAAATCAAACATTAATAACATTCAATCAACATTTCCATATGTAGATATTTTTATCAAACCACAGTCTCTTTCATTGTTATTTTTCAGTATCGCTTTGGTCTCTCGCACGTATTATATATTGACCAAAGTAAATAGCAGTGTAGCTTTATGAAACATTGCTTCACATTTATGGGTATTTTTAAAAGTTTCTGATTTTGTTACTCTTGCCAGTACCAGTAAATGTGTTTGAAGTCCTTCACATGTTGCTTTGTTTATAGTAGAAACACCACATTTTGCTGAGGAGCACATCTCCCTATTAAAAAAATGTAAAAAAAAAGAAGCTGAAGTTTTATTAAATAAAAGGATTCAGAAGACTCAGTTGCTCCAAAACATTAGTGTGCAGGAAAAAAAAGTTTGTGTCCATTTTCGTTAATGATCTCATGAGTTTTACAAGTTAAAACTGAAAGCAAAGAAACCAGGACTGATGTTTAACTGGCAAGAAGCCAATACAATGAAATTAATAACATATGTTGAAGAACCCATTTGTAACAATTTTTCCATTAAAAAAAAAAAAGAAGTGGCAGCTTAAAACCACTGACAAGACTGTCTTTTCTTTTTTCCTTTCTTTCTCTTCTTCCCTTCCCCCTTTCCCTTCACTACATAGAACACTTTGGCTTATATCCAAGTTTGCAGTACCAAACTTGTCTCAGAGTTCAGATTAATGCTTTATGCAATTTTAAGTGATCCCCTTGCAGCTGCTGCTCAGGGAAATATTGTACTGGACATGTTTGCACTGAGGAACCGGTGGCAAAACCACAGATGCAGCAGCCATCCCTTGGCAAGTAACAGATGTGGTGTGTGCTGTGTTCAGCCCATCCTCGGCACTTACCTTACTCCTGAGCAATGTGTGGGGCACTGACCCAGCTCACTGCCATCCATGCACAAATTCAGCCTCAAAGTGCTTGGCTTGTGAGACTTTTGTCTTGATTGTTCTCTTGTCACATGTAAGCAAATCTTGTTTGTTGATACCTGAAGTTAAGGCTGAGAAGTGAGGACCCTGGCCTAAAGAAGGCTGCCTCTGTCATTACCATCTGGGATACGTCACCTCCCTGTATTTTTATTTTCCTTCTCAGCCATTGTGTGTTTTCACTGCTGTTGGGTTTGGTTTCTTTCCTCACTCCATCTAGACACTGTGTTGTATGTCCTTTTGGGCAAAGCATTCCCTCTTGCTAAGTTCCCTGTCACATTTTCTATGTGAAACTCCAGGCACACCAGGTCTTCCTGGCCATGCTGGGATTCTCCCACTAAGAGTCTTGAGTGCCTTCAACAGGAAGCACAAGGACAAATTGTTTTGGTCACTAGAACTGACAGGAAGAAAGCATTGTGATTTAAAAAAAATCACTCCTTGGCATAGGGGAGACACCTTGGGTTTCAAACTGGCTAAGGGAGTTGGGGAGGTTCTTTAGGGATACCCTGGTGGTTTATAACCAGGGCACAGGGAATTACAGGAGAATTCCCAGCTGTGGGAGTGCATTGAGATGCCTGGAGATAACTGGGGTATTGGGAAGTGAAGTGAGCTCGTAAGGTAAGGAAGTTAATGAATTTGTAGATGTCCAACAGGTTGGAGGCATTGAATAACACTGAAGATTATTTGGGAAGTGAAACACCACTGCACAATGGGTGGAGACACAAAGCAGTCAAAATAAGGGAAAAGAGAGTTAAAATTGCCAGATAGTATAATTGCAATTAAAGCTTTCAGGGCAATTAGTGTTCATAGTAGGCTGGGAAAATAAGTTAAAGCCTTTGTAATACTGAACTGAATTCTTCTTTGTATAATTTCACTGACTTCATTGGCTTGTACAGGGTGGTACTATTCTGAATTTGGCCCCAAAATCAAAATAAAGTTAAATGCAGCTATCATGCTGTGCCCAGACTTGGAAAGAAATTGCAAGGATTGTGAATAGGAAAATCTTCAGTCATCAGTTCATTGTATGACTTCAGTAGAAAAGGAAAACAGGTGTAGCAGAGTGGGGAAAGAAGACTGACTGTATGAATGAGGAGAGAAATCCAAATTAGTTCCAGTGTTTGGAGACTGTATGAGGTGCTAGCTCCATTTCCTCCACAAAACCGGACATTTTGGGTCTTCTCACAGAAAGCATACCACTGCTCTGGAGATGGAACAACGCTTGGAAAACACTGGAGACTAAAGCTGTTTTCCACTGGAGAAGTAAAAACAAGATAACAATGTGCAGTATTTCTATATTTTCATGTGTTATAGTGTCTAGGCATAGAAAGTCACCTTCTATTCACTGTGACTTTCCACACATATTCAGGTTTAAGCCATATTCCTATTAATTTTCACCTCCTTTTTTTTGTTGTTTCATGGGTTTATTACTGAATCTATTATTCTGTCTTAATCTAATTTCTGACTTCAAGAGTATTTTTTTTCCCAAGTTTGAGCAGTAAGTTGAACAAACCACACTTCTAGGTGCTTGTGCATTACTATATCTAAGTTGTAAGAAGTTATATGAAATCAAAAAGAATAGTGGCTGAAATCTGGACCTTATTCAAGTCAATAACTAAAACTTCACTGACCGCAACATAGTCAAAATGTTGTGTATGTGGTGAATTATTCACAAGAGCTCAGCTCAGTCATTATCTGTTCTTGTGTCCTTCAGCTGGTCACAGAAAGTGCAGGCGCCACACTTGGTTCCTAACAATTGACTTCCAAAGTTAAATTAACCCAGCTTTTAAAAAGAATTCTGTAGAACAGCCTTTTCATTTTCAGGGTAGCTAACCTGATGAAAATGAAACTGAAGGTCCATTATTTTACATTTTACTTTGGCAAATTTTAGTCCCTCTTTTTTTCCCTTTACTTGAAAAATTCATAGCATTAACTTATATTCACAGATTTGCAAATCTCTCCTTTTCTATAACCATTAAAATGGTTTTTCTTAGACTTCTGCACATTACTTGAAACTGTTTTTATAACAGTAATTTATTAGGTTAAGTTGGAGAGCTTTTACTGCTCTTTATATAAAAAGACTGGGCTGATTTTGGATCTCTTTAATGTGGCCGTTTAGATGTAGTAGCTCTGACATTAGAACTTTCTGGGAATGTATGCCCAGTAGCTTGGTAATATGCAAAATATGCCAAAGAAGCACCATTCCCTTCAGGATAAAAGGGCATTGTTCTCATTCATTACTGTACTATGTAATGAATGGAGAAAAATGCCACTGCGAATGTCCACAGAAAAAGGGTCTGATGCCCAAAAGACAAGTTTTGTGGCCTTATGTGCTGAGATGGATCTGCAGGCCGCAGTAAAAAGGTTGGGTCAAACTGGAAAAATAATCTGCTGAGCAGAAAGGCTGAGTAGATCTCCTTTAACAATTATGTTGGCATAAAACTTCTCCCTTTTAGGAATTTCTGTAGTATTCCAGTACCCAACTTTCTTGGTCTTTCAGTTTTTTGTCGGGTTGTACTCTAAAGTTGGGTCAGTGAGGTGATATTGGTTCAAAGAGGCCCTAAACTTTAAAGTTGACTGAGCTGTACTTGACTCTAGTTAAGTACTCCCTGCTCTTACATTTTTGGGAATCTGTTTAACCTGGATTTCAAAGACACAATGTGCCATCACCTTCTTGCATGGAAAACAGTTTCAGAGATAAAGTTGTGCAGGGAGCTGGAAAATGCAAGTGACTAGCCATGTTTCCAGCTTTTGGTGTTGTGTGTGGAATGATTTAATGAGATTTTTGTGGGTTACTTTAGCTAGGGCTGAATTCTGGCTTGCACTTCTTTGTGGTCTGGTTTGTAAGCATGGAACCAAGCTGTCCAGAAGCACAAGTCAGCACTGCACAGCATGCATGATCTAATATTAGAGTCAAGTAATTTTAACTTTTGCTGAACTCTGTTAACTAGCCACTTCAGGGCAAAACTGCTATAAATAATACAATTTGCAAGGTGTAAATCAAAGTTACAAACACTCATGTTAGCCATTCAACCTAACAAGGAATCAACTGCTTTATACTGTAACTCACATGAGTAACTAAATTACTTGGAATGCACCTATGGTTTAGCCTTATGGATGAAGTTGCCTGACAGGTACTAAAAAACAAAGTGAAAGGTTGAGATAAAATATAAGTATGCACATTCTCTCTGGCTTTTGAAATTGCTGAAAATTTGAAAAGTGATAATGAACTATATAAGCACTTCCTACAGTATTTCACAGTCTGTATTTCATTTTCATGTTATAGTAAGTCTTTCAATACAAAACATTTGATTGCTTTTAATTGGTAATTTATTTGTTTTTAATGTGAAATTTATGACTTGACTAATACACAGCAACACATATTTCTGAAAAGTGAGTTGCCCTTTAAAGAAGAACAGGAAGATTTATCACAGAAGTTGTGAATTTTTTGCCTTTTAAAAATGAAAACATAGGGTGAGGGGTTTTTTAAAATTAAAATTAAAAATATGGCTACCTAAGTGGAAAAACACAACACATACTGAAAAAGAATGCCTAATTTAGGTTTTGTTTAGCTTTTTTTATGTCATGAAGTGCTTACATTAAATATATTTTTGGATCCTCTGAATTCCTTATGCAGGAATTCCTTGAAGAACCAAAGTGTGTTAACAAGGATATTATAACACTACCACTTTAGTGCCTGAAATGCTAACTACTATTTCTCAGAGAAAAGTCCCTTACAGTCATGGCAAGTGTCATCAATTTTATTTGATTCAGCCTCATATAGTTTAGACCAATAAAAGCTGTAGCTTTGTTAATACTTTGTTCACATAAGTAGGCTGAGCTAGTCATGTCTCCCTAAGGAATGTCTTGCCTCCCACTGTCACAGAAATTGGCCTGTCCATACAACCCTCGATTGTACCTGGGGTGACTTGTGAAGTTTCACATAATATTCAGACTTCTTGAATCCTAGAGCAGCAAAACAGGCCAGGAAGAGGGAGTTCCATTTGACAGCTCTGTTGTACATTACACGAGGGTTTACATGGACAAAATATGTAACAAAAGAGTAGTTTCTGAACTCAAAGCTATGAAAAAAACAAATGTCAGAGCTTTTCTCATTTGCGCCTTTGATGGCATACAAAGACTTGTGGCACAGTTTCAACAAAGCACTTTGGCACGTGGTCAGTTAGAGGAGGGCAAGTTCCCCCTGTGCTCGGCCAAACATTTGAGCGTGTGCTTAACTTCAACCATGCTAAATGGCTTCACTGAAGTCAAGTGAAAGCAAAATGATTTAGAGTGAGACTTAAACTTCATATTTCACAGATTGATAGCATGTAAAGTCAGGAAGAATCATAATAGTCATGCAGCCTGACCTCCTATGGAATACAGGACCAAAGAGTTTTGCAAAGTGTTCCCAGTATGAAATCCATCTCTGCTGCCTGAACTATAACTGTGCTTTCAGAAAGACAGGCAACTTTGATCTAGGAACTTCACAGGAGAGAGAATATATTGTATTCCAAGATAAGAATTATTTTTGTTAAGCTGTGAAGAACCTTCATTAAAAATGTGTCCTTGAATACTGACCTAAATTTGATGAGATCCAGCTTCTATCCATATAATAACCTTTTCTGTTTAGTTAAAAAGATTCTCCCATTTTCTTTCTACAGAAGAATCATCAGACCATCATCATTCAAATCTTAATCTGAACTTTTCAATGATTAAATTAAGATGTTTTTTCCTCTTGCTTCTGTGACTGAAGCTTTGCTTGAAACTCTCTTCTGAACATTTTTCAAATAGACAACATCCTATTTAAATGCCTCCACTCAAAAGTGGAGAGAGCTATCCCAATAATAATCTTACTAGTTTCAGTATTCCCCTGTAGTAAAGCTCCTTTGTTTCTATCTGATAGTCTCCTCCCATATGTACATCCAGAACAGCATTTGCTGGCTCAGCCTCTCTGCTGTCCTGAGACCTCTTGTTCATCTGTTTGTACAGCAAAACCACCAAATCCTTTCCTGAGTCAGTGCCTAAGGACTGTCAACCATTCTGTAGAAACAATCTGTATTTTTCATTCTTAATGAGAGGTCTTTTAATGAAGGCCAACATTGCATGTGGCCTGTAACAGTGATACAGGTGAGGCCCACTTACAAATCAGCTCTTATTTCTGTGTAGTGCTGTATGTCTTCATCATTACACACATTTTCCAATTTTGGTGTCATTTGCAACGATTTTATATTTTCTTCTATATATTTTTAAAGTACCCAGTTCTATTGATTAACAAATTTATGCTACATTTAATCATTATTTATTAAGTATATTTGCTTTTTTGAGATTCATTGCCTACCAGAGGGGAGGAAGAGAGAATAACATTTGCTGTGCTCTTTGCATAGGAATAAAATTGAGTGGTCAACCCTATTGAAAGAATGAGCCAAAGAAATGCACAATGAAAAGTGAAATAGACCATAAAAAAATCTTTCTTATGAATTAATAATGTTGGTGGCAAATTTTTCATCCTGAACTTAGTTACTCTGCTTTAACATATTCTGTTTTAACAGTAACTATTTCCTTTGGCTTTCATCATATGGCTTTCCATGAGAAAGTCAATTGGGTGATTGTGGGTGAGTTTTCCAGATTTAGGGACTTCAGTTAATATCACTGAGAAGGACTCTTAAGAAAATGTGGAGATTAAAGATTCAATTGATTTCACTGCAGATAGCTGATTGAAAAGAGACAATGTGACAATGTAGCACTAAGGCATTAATTTTAGCTTAAGAAATAGTTATGTCCCAATTGGTTCATTTTTAATTGCCTTTCTTAAATGTGATTATTTCCCAGCTGGCTGCTTTTCCCTTTCATTTTCTTTCTAAATTAGAACAATTGGCACAAGAAATGAAATGGACTCATATCATATGTGAAAAACAGGCTTGAGCCTGACTGACTCAAGACTATTTATGCAATCCCTCTTTAACTGGTGAATATCATCACCATCAATATATGAACAGTAAAAGCTCATTTCTGGTTGAGATATTTCGTAGAGCACCTTCTAAATACAACCCTGACACTTGAGAGAAAGGAGTTTTATAGTCCTTAAAGTCACTCGCCCCCCTGCACAATTTGCCTTTTCTCCTTGTGACTGAGTTTTCCATTTAAAAAACCTAAGAATAATAATCTTACCTTCTTGTATGAAGTGCTTTGAGGTCTGTCATGGAAAAGTGCTTTGTCAAGCAGAATTATTATGCAGACCCCCTGTAGCTTCAGTTTTTTGGAAGGTAATTTTAGTTTGGCTAAGGGCACTTGTGTGACGACAGGTCACGCCATCCTCTATTGGGCAACTTCATGATGCTTCTGACCATGTACCTCAGCCACACAGAGGGAAACTGGCCTAGGGAACTGGCAGACAGGTTTGTAATTTAAAAGATTAATTTAAACAGAGAAGCAGTCACTTATATCCCTTTCCAGGAGGTCCAAAACTGAGTGCAAGGGACCATGACACGCTTGGCTTAGTTTTTGTACAAAATCCCCTGTATCCCTGAGTAGGTGTGTTTTCAAATAGCAATTATTATTCACTGAGGGGGAAGGAAGGACTGTGAAGTAGATGAACACTGGAGACTTAAACAATGTCCAGAGAACTTTTATCATTGTAGGAGTGCAGGGTGGAAAGCAATAAAGGTTGAAATCCTCAACTTGTACATTAATTGTAACTTACCAAGTAATACCTTTATCACAATCACATAAACCCAAACTCCCTCCCTGCTTCCTGCTGTTCCTACAGCCTCCAGGGCTTCAGTGGCCTTTGGGTTTTCTTTTTCTTTTCTTTCTTTCTTTTTTTTTTTTCCTTTAGAAACATATACCTTAATGTGTTTTCTTTCTTTTTTAATAAAAATATCAAAGACATACTTATCAATGACTGAGGAGGGAGAGCTGCGGTAAAAGCTATTTTTTAACTGGAACACGCACCATGCTGTGACACACTCATCCAGCAGCAGAAGATTGATGGCTAGACATGTGGAGAGAACTGCCACTGATTGAAATCAGACAACTGCAAGCTGTGAGGGAGATTCAGGGGAAACCATTTTAACCACAGCAGTCCAGTCTTAGCACACTTGGACAGGGGCTTTCCTCTGTCTGAAGTCTGCGCTGCAGGACACAAAGAAACTAGGCAGTACACTGAGGCCAAAGGCAAAAAAATAAAACTATGACAACGTGGAAGATATATGTGTACATCTCTATCTATCTCACCTCAGCAAATTATTTCCTTCACTAACAGATAATAGATCAGAAATTTCATTTCTCAAGTACCAGTCATCTTCTTACACCCTTCAGATTCTTTCTCAAAGACCAGAAGAAAGGGGAAAAAAACAACAAACCAAGCTTTCAAATCAGAAAAAAAGATTAGGAATTGTACTAGAAACCTGATTTTCAGAAGTGCTAAGCACCTGGAGTGTCGATTACAATTCCTGTGAGCTGGAACCGTTCACCATGTCTAAAGACATCAGATTGCTGCCGCACAAAATTGTGGTTTACTTAATTGCATTTTGGAAACATACCTCTTATTTGCTGCAAAACAGGGAGAAGTGAAAAGCGTGATGCTGGGGAAGGGCATGTTCCCCAGCACCCATCTCCGGGGCTGCCAGGGTGGGTGTTGGTAGCAATTGCACAGCCGTGCACTTGTAGCGAGACATTTTTATTTCATTACCGGTGTCAGTTTACAGCCATTAGCTAAGCAGATTGGCCTGGACCAAAATGCCTCCTTTTTGTGTGCATGCATGTGTCTTATCGCTAGATCTTACTTCCATTATTCAAGTATTTAAAAAAAAAAAAAAGGAAGGAAGGAAAGAAAAGATGAAAAATAAAAGGGAGAAAATAAAGGCTTTACTTGCATTATGTTTTGTGGCTTGTCCCTGTCCTCTAGTCAGAACAGTCTGAAATAGGTTTTATTGGAAATCATTACCTAAATTCCAGCACTGAGAAGAATATTGATCTCTTGTATGTAATGGTTGCCAGACTGCAGAAAGTAGCAGAGAGGGCTCCAAGTGGGCCGACAGAATGTCAGTGACAATTCATTTTTTCACTAATTAGGATGCTGGTTTAATATCCTGTAAAAAGCACTTAATGCCAGCCTTTCCATAGCATCTGTCCAGCCCTGGCGGCAGCGGGGGGCTGCTCCTGGGGTGGTGGGCTGGCAGATCAGCACTGGAGATCAGCTTGGCAGGGCCCCGGCATTCCCCCGGCACCCTGCACGCGCTCACCAGCTGTCCCAACTTTCCAAGGCCCTTCTCAATTTTCTAAATATGTGTCACATAAAAATAAAATTTTGGACACTGATGCTCTGAGGAGCCCCGTGCCTGCGGTGCATAATTCATTCACAGTGTCCATAGCCCATTATTCCCACATTCCTCCTGCAGAGCTATCAATTTCATCTCTGGCCAAGCTGGAATCTGAATCTTGGGAGAGCGGTGAAGTGGTGGTGATGCGGGTATGCCACTTTTTTTTTTTTTGCCCCACTCTTTTTTGACTGCCCAGCAAGAAATGTTACATTCATTTTGTGTTTGCATACATGAGCTTCTTGGTAAGAGACACATAAGTAGCTCCAGATTCCCAGATTTGGTAGATTTCAGGAGAATAAAAATATGTGACTGTCCATTAGATGCTGAACCACACTGGGAAAAATATGATCTTCTTCTCAAAATAAAACTGCCAGTTGTTCAGTGCATCTCTCACCCACTAACTCTCACGGGAAATCACTGCTCTGCTAATGAGGTTTCTGCTCATCTCTCAAAATGTGTGAGGATTCCTATAGATTTCCCTGTGTTAATCATTTCAGTAACCAGAAGCATGCAACTTCGCAGAGATATCAGTGGCAGTTAATTAACACAGTGCCTGGAACACCTGTCCCAGTGCTGCAATGACCTGTGGAGAATGGTTTGTACTGCATTTAACCAAGACAGCAACCAGTGTGCTGTGAGCACACTCAGAAGGGTACCAGCAAACTACAGTGTAAATTCATGTCAATTCTCCTAGATCTTTTATCCCCCATCAGCCATCCTGAAAATAGTGTCAAAACACTGTCACAGAAAGGCTAATCCACTGCACTGCACAAAAAAATAGCAAAAGGCTTCTCATATTAAAGAAATTAGGACAGATGAAGAGATTTTAAGGACTAATGAAGGAGCTGGCAAAGCAATGTCATAATGGAATTCAAGTCTGTTATCTGTACCCTGACCAATTCTCTATTTGCTGCGTTTAGCAAAAAAAAATTCCTTTTTTCTGTCAAAAATGAACATTCTTAGCTTAAGTTGTTCTACCTCTTTTTTCAATTATGGTAACTTAAATATTAAATTAATTTATATTAAATTTATTTATGTTAAATTTATATTAAATATAAATCACTGTGATTAACCAGTAATAGAAAAATTGACAGCAGTAACTCTATTGAAAATCCATCTGGACACTGTCCTGGGCAGCCAGCTGCAGGTGGCCCTGCTTGAGCAGGGCATTTGGAACAGGTCACCTTCAGAGATACTTTCTAAACCATTCTATGATTCTGTGATTCACATATGTAAATTAGTATTAATGTGTTTACATAGAACCAAATATTTCTAACACAAGAGCACTAAAAGGTCACAGTTAAATGCTAATAATTTGAGGCAGACAAAATGTTATTTTTAGTCCTATTTGTCAGTGTGAGAAGCATGTAGAGATGCAATGTTAGAATTCATCATGTCTAATATCAGCCATCTCAAATTTGGGTATTTAGTCTAAGACAGCTCTTTTGTAATCATGTCTCTACAGAAATAACAGAGGCTGCTGGTGTGCAACCAAATACCTACTGCACGGAGCAGACCCTGAGGTAAAGCTCTCCATTCATTCATGCTCAGGGCTTGTCTTGGAAGGAGACTGGGAGAAAATTAGCACCTATACAGAGTATCAAAGGCATACACTAGATGAGATACAGTCCACGCAGAATCTAGAAGGGGCAGTGAAATTTCTTCTAGCTGTAGAATGACAGAATGTATGAGTAGGTACAATAACTAACTTGGGGAAGAAATTCCCTTTTGTGCTGGTTTTGGCCAGAGTAGGTTTAATTTTCTTCATAGCAGGGGGCTGTGTTTTGGATTTGTGCTGACTAGAGGGTTGATAACATAGAAATGTTGTTGGTTTCCTCTTTTTTTTTTGATGAACAGGGCTTACACAGAAGGCCAAAGCCTTTTCTGCTTTTCGTAGTAATGCATGAGAGGTTGGGAGGAGACACAGCTGGGACAGGTGACCCAGACTGACCAAAGGGATATTCCAGACCATATGGAATGCTCGGTATAGAAAGTGGGGCAAAAAGGAGAAAGGAGGGACATTTGAAATTATAGTGTTTGTCTTCCCAAGTTACGTGTGATGCAGCCCTGCCCTCCTGGAGATGGCTGGACACCTGCCTGCCCATGGGAAGCAGGGAATTAATGCCTTATTTTGCTCTGCTTGTTTGCAGGGCTTTTGCTTTCTTCATGCTTTCTTCTGCTTTATCTGATCCCATAGGTTCTTCAGCTTTTACCCTTCTGATTCTCTCCCAGTCCAGCTGTGGAGGAGTGAGTGAGCAGCTGTGCGGGGCTTGGTTGCTGATTGGGCTTAAACCACAACACCATTCTAGACAACAAATTCAAGTGAGATGGACTTGGATCCTGATGTCTTGGCTTGAGACAGTCAATTGCTTAGAAGGTCCAGGGCAGAAATAAAACCTGCAACTACATAGAAGATCCAGGGCAGAAATAAACCTGAACTAAACTAACACATTCCAGTCTGGCAAGACAGACCTTTTGCTACCAATGATTCCTCACTATGAATATCTGTAAGTTCTTTCTTATCATTTTCCAAAGAAGAAATTCAGCAACTTAATGCAGTTTTTTCTGTTTTTTTTCTTTGAATTTTCTTAATTTTCCTTCTGAAATTGAGAGGCATATAGAACATGTAAAGATGAACTCATATGCTATTTCCAGGAACAAATATATTACAGAATCAAGACACTATTAATGTCTCTTGAGTAGTCCTCTAAAAATCATTACAGCTTTTAAAGAATTCTAATTAGGCATGTCTGAAGCGCCAAATCCAGGTGGATTTTCACCCACTTCCAATAATATGGCCACTCTGAGCCCTCACTGAAATAAATCATATCTCTGGAATCTAACTGTAATGGAGATCAGGTTCTGACTTATCCCATAACCTCCCAAAATAAAGTTAAGTTGCTCTGATGCTGCATGTTTTAAAGCTCTGTGGGGGTTACAGCTGCGTGCCTGTTAACAATCCTCCAGTTGCTTTCATTTAGTAGCTACAAAACATAGCACTAAAGCAGAGAGGAGAATGGTGAGATGGGTCATTCTTCTCCTCTCTTTCCCCTGATTTTCTAGGTTTGCTGTGTGCTTACATGGTACTTTCCTGCACACATCTATGGAGTATTGTCAGCATCTGCTTCTCACCTGAAGCAGTTTAGGACTGTAGCTGCAGCATGGAGGAGGAAGAAACATAATTTCTATCCATGACTTCGGTTTTTCTTAGCAACTGTTCCAAGATGAATATTTTAAGGTAAGAAAACTGCAGTTTTTCCATAAAAAGGCCCCATCATCATTTTTTATAATGCCTGAATCTATATTTGATCAACAAATCTCTGTCTCTACATCTTTCTTAGGAGCTAAACTAAAGAAGTCTATACATATGCCTTCAACGTGGCCAAGGTGAAAGGAATTCAGTGAAACAATCTCAGTGGATTTGTACTGTTTTGTACTCAATGTAAAGAAGAAAAGATCCATTTCAAAAATCTAAATCGCTGCTTAAAGTTAGGCAAATCCTACATACCTTGCCAGTCAGATAGAGTCTGCAATATTAAGCAGGCCCTCATTTGAAAAGATATGTCAGTACAAATCAAGTCAATCAAGACACAATTTCAAATATTATTACTATTATTGATTATTGTTGTGACAAAATATCATGAAATCTATGACGTTTGTTATTCTGAATAAAGTACATCTTTATATAGAAGTCATCTCAGGTAGACAAGAAGACATAGGGGATTTTCTTTGGACGGTCACTGTCTGATCTGATTCTGCTGTTGCCTTGCTACAAGATGAGCTGGGTGTGGGCAGAAACGATTCGTTTCTGAGTTCACCAAAGATGTTGTAGTTTGGAAGAAGCTGTTATGGTTCCTCCTGACCCTGTCCCAAATCCCCTTCCTGTGTTTAGAAAACACATATTTTTAAAACTCACATGTATTAAACCTGATGATAATTCTGCAAAGTTAATTTCAATGAGGGAATGAAATTCATAGTATACTCATACTGTGAACGCACTCATCATTGTTTGCTTAATAAAAGCAATTAAAGGCCAAAAAAAATTACATTAGTTCCAAGTAGTTTTGGTCAGACCACGTAACCATAAATATGATAATGATTGTTTTTTATTTATAAGCTATTCACCAGGTTGACTACATGACACACACTGAAGGTGAATTTCAAAATTAAATCTTCACTTAAGAAATCATTTAAAGGAATGAGAGCTGCCTAAAAACTGGCAAAGGTTGCATTATTGCTCACACATGCCTTTCACAGTGCTTTAATGAGGATTTATAAGTGTTTAGAGGTTGTCAAACCACCTGTTTGTGGGTCAGAAATAGATTGTCCAGTCTGAAGACATGTGAGCCTTTACCAAACAATGCTTGCAGGACAAAGGACAGGATGGGGAAATAAGTCTGTTCCAAAACTTACTTAGATATTAAACTTTAGGGGGGGAAAAAAATAAAGCATTGAAATGATACTCATCTGAATGCTCTTAAAATGGCCCTGTAATGAGCACAGCTTAACCAGGGATGCATATTGGATCATATTGCATTTGATTTTGGAACAATTTAGTTATGATTAAAGGCATTAACAATGATGATGATCATCACCAGATCATCACATGCTATTGTTCTTGTTTCTGTACTGTACAAGAGATACATATTGAACTAAATCCCACTGCAGAGAGAATCAGTGCTCTAATTTAGATCTGTGTGGCCAGCAGGTAAACAGGCTGCACTGCTGTGGGTACAGCCTGTTTTCCTGGAGGAGCTGAAATATATTCCATGCATCCCTGTGCAAACTGAGATTGGAGATGATTTCAAGGTTACGTATCAAGCTGATGTCCATGCTATAGTCATTCTATCAGGCAAAACTGCACAGCCTGCAGGACTTCAAAAATGGAGCCCATGGTTTTACTCTCAGCTCTGTGACCATGCTACTGAAACCTGAAAACCAGTAGGAATGACAGTAATTGCAACAGGACAAACAGCTCCCCAGTGATTTCACTGAAAGGAGAGTCTATGTAAGTGCAAATGAACTAACATTTCCTATAGATAAGACTCAAGGAGTCAGAAAAAGATACTCTTCCAAGGGTAAAGATTTGAAAAGGTAAAAAACAAAGCTGGTGATATATGACCTGGGGTTTTTTTCAACTGTGATCAAGAATGATTTTTAGGGCTGCTGTTTCTCTCTATTGCTCCAAGTATTATTAACCATTTGATACAAAAAGGCCCAAACAACTAAAAAAATATTGTTTCTAGAGTATCTAAATATCCAGTCCTATCCAGCCTTTTTATTACCTTGTGAACAATCATTAGCTGAAATGGCATCATTGTTTGTAGGAACATTATAAGAGCACCTCAGATTCCCTTTGCATATGAAAGTAGCTTAGCAATTTTTAGAAGATCTATCAGACAAGATCAGATGGCTGGATTTTATTAATGAACAGTCTCTGGATGTATAACTTCACAGTCCCAGGTCTGAACAAATAAAAACAAACAAACAAATGCTTTTTTTTTTCTAAAATTGAGGTAGACTTTTGCATGTGTCGTACATGTCAATGAATTCCAAAGGAAGTTTTACCACATTGTTCTGTGGGAGTAGAGCTGGTGCTCAGTTTCCCTATTACTCTGAGGGATACCTTGTAAAATATTACTGTGCTTGTGGTACAAAATATGTGATGAAACATACTGTCTTTGCCCCTAACACTTCTTCCACTGAGAAAAGTCAAGTGAAAAATGACAAAGCATCAATATTCGTATTTTTACTTAGTCTTTTGTTTCTTAGAGAAAATTGTGTTAATGTATTCTGAAAGATAGGGTTTGCCACAATAAGACAAAAGAAACATTAAAATGAAACAGTGAAAATAGTATTTTCTCTCCCAGAATTGTCACAAAAAGAGTTCTGCCGGAAAAAAAGTGTTAAGCAAAAGGTGTGTTATCTTTGATTAAATTTTTGTTTCATTAAAGTCTTTATTTCAAAATGGTTTTTAATAGAACAAGTAAAAATTGAAATAGGCTTCAAAAGGAAAATATACAATTGAGTGAGAAGAGTATAGGCAATTCACAAAGTTACATTAGATGGGATCAAATGAGACTATGTGTTCTGAAAATGTGTAAATCATTGTAAATTCTTCCCACAAACAGATAAAAGAAAGTAAGTGAATATCAAAGGCTACATAAACACTTAGAAGAATAAGGTACATATCATCCTGTTTATAAAAGATTTATGGGCTGGTGTGTTGAGGCGAGCCTTTTTTCTCTCCCAGATTTTCAGCACCTTGAGCTTCAGCCAAGAAGTGGAGCTTCTGCTCACAGAGATGATGCTTCAATGATGTCCAGCTCTCACTGCTGTCTTGCTGCCTCTTGACACTCCAAGAGTCATGCAGCCACTTTACCACTCCTTCACCTGGATCACTCCTGCACTGGGGAGAGAATCAGAAGAGCAAAAGCTGGAGAACCTATGGGATCAGATAAAGACAATTTAATGAAGAAAGCAAAAGCCACGCAAACAAGCAAAGCAAAACAAGGCATTAATTCCCTGCTTCCTGCAGGCAGGTATTCATCCATCTCCAGAAGAGCAGAGCTGCATCACGCGTAACAGTGACTTGGGAAGACAAGCACTATAATTTCAAATGTCCCTCCTTTCTCCTTCTTGCCCCTACTTTCTATACTGAGCATTCCACATGGTCTGGAATATCCCTTTGGTCAGTTTGGGTCACCTGTCCCAGCTGTGTCTCCTCCTGGCCTCCTGTGCACCCCCCACCCCCTTGCCAGCAGAAAAGGCCTTGGCTCTGTGTAAGCCCTGCTCAGCAATAAAAAAAAATTAAAAAAAAAAAAAAAACAAAACAAAACAAAACAAAACAAAAAAAAACCCAAAAAAACCTCTTCAACCCTCTTTAATTCAGCACAAATTCAAAACACAGCTCCTTACTCACCACTGTGAAGAAAGTTAACTCTACCCCAGCCGAAACCAGCACAATCCCAAATTAGCTTTCGATGCAAAGTTGCTTAAGGATTTGCATAAGTAACTGATTTTCTTCTCCCTATTTCTTCTCTTCTATTTGGCCCAGCCATTTGGTGGAGGAACCAACATGGGCATGTGATCTAGCACTATGAGATTAAGTAGTCAGGTCAAGGTCCTGACCAACCATAAAATCATCCATTAATGAAACATCCCTTCTACCCAGTGGATAGGCTGATCAAAAACCTGTGCAAACCCACCTGGCTTCAACAGGCTTGGGAGCAAATTTTCATGAGCTTCCTAAAACCTTGCCTTATAAAGCCTCTCTTGCAGTGGAAATTCTTAAGGGAAAGATACTGGGAGATTTGATCAGCAAGAGCTTTAATCAGATTTCTAGATGCCAAAATGTAGTGAATTGGAATATCAAGGATTACAGGTCTGAAGAGCTTCAACTGACATCCTTGTCTACTCACTTTACACTGTATATTTCCCATAACATGAGCTCTCATTGGAACAAATCACTGTTCTTGTCAACAGCATCCTACAAAGAGCCTCATATATAAAGTGTGAATTGAACAAAACCCGTGAGTACTCTCAGAAGCAAGATGGCACATGGCAAATATTTCTCATTTCCTTGCTGTAAATGTAAGTCAAAATAATTTACTCTGGTTTGCTTTTAAGATGTATTTTGTCTTCAAGTCAGGAAAAAAAAATCTATTTTTAACACTGCATTTCTAGTGTTTTTTAAGAAAGTGGATTTAAAACTTCTTTATTGTTGCTTTTAAATGGAATGGTTTATGTTTAAGAGTGCTACATTTGAAAGAGATATTTTTAGACTTCTGAAGTGACATGTAATGCAAAAAAATAGCTGTCTGTTTTCAAATAAGCTCCAGGTTGGAGAAAATACTCCATTGCCTGCCTATGAATCAAACAGTGAAAGAATAAAAAATAAAGTACCTTCTGTCTCAGCTTTGGAAGCCAAATCTTGGATGCATCTCTGTTGCACACAGCACCACAGCAGAAGAAGGAATAGAGTGTCTATGTGTATTAGGGAGCATTTTTCATCTCATATATCACTGTCATTTTGGTGTTGTAATTCCAGAGAGTCAGCTAATCTTCTTCTACATTCACATCAACACAGATAATTTAAAGTAAAAATTTGAGGTGTTGGGGTTTTTTTATAATTTGTCTTCCCAACTTCTCCTGCCTGTTCTTCCCTCCACAATAGATGGATAAAGCAGATGTGTCAGCAGTGAGCTTTTTTAGCTAAATTCCTTGTTGAGTTCAACCCACGTGCCTGCCTAACAATGAGAAGAGCATTCCTTGCAGTGGCCTTGGTGCATTACAAAAGGATTTAGTGTCATCACTTTCCAAGCTACATTACAATTCCTTACAAAATATTAAAACAAATAATAAAAAGATTCTCTTGTACACATCTCAGCTCAAAAGCAGCCATTCAAAACTAAGCAGAATGACTGAAAGAGTTACTTCAGTGAAGTATTTTCTGAGATTTTTTTGAAACACCAGTGTCCATTTGTCACTGGCCATGCACAAATTAATCCTTGTGAAGATTGCTGGAAGAGGAAAATTAATAAGAGAGCTGCTGGCAAGAATAGTAGAGAAACAACTGCTGGCTATAGAAATCTGCCTAGGACTCTGAAAACAAGAGGTAATGAAATGGAGAGCAAAGAGAAAGGGTCAGTTTTCTGTGGCTGGGCAAAGCTGGATTGAAGAGCAGGGAAAAGGGAAGAGTGTTCCTGAGTAGTTTAGATCTAAGAGGAAAGATGTATTCTTACAGGCATGAGAAGCACCAGGTTTGTCAGGCATACAAAGATGAACCTGGATACTTATAAGCAAAAAGCTAACAGAAGATTATTGTAGCTGGTGAATCAATTATCTCAGTGGGGAAGATTTAGGCAGTGAAGAGCTGGAAGAGATGATGGAGGAATTCAGCTGTTTTGACACTGGGAAGTTTTTAACTGCAAAGACTGGAAAGGTGAAACAAAGGAGTCTCAGAGCAGAGACTCAGTGGAATTATAGCAAGATGGGAAAAAATGCACTGTTGTGCTCCAGTTATCTAGAGGTCTCTGGGCTATTTGATGCCTAAACACTTTGCATCTGATTTCCAGAACCCTGGTGAGTTTTACTTTGAAAACTTAACACTTTTCTAAACAGCACAAGTTAAAAATGACAGCAAAAACTTCTAAATGGAGCAGCCAATTTGAACCTTTTAGGTAAGGGGGACAAAATAAATAGGGGTAAAGGATGTTATGTCGTCCTTGGAGTTGTGGAGCTTCCCTCACAGCTGCCCCAAAATGCACAGAGTCTTTCAGGGTCAGCTTTCTGGCTGCCCTGTGCAGAGCAGCTCTGTTGTACTTCAGGGCATGCAGGGGCTCTGCTGTGCATCCAGCGTGGGGACGCCGGGCTCAGCCCGCAGCAGTGTGACCTGAAGTGACACCCTGATGATTAGTGAGCTTCAGATTATTGGACTCCTCAAGTGCATGCTGTGGGCTGTAGGGGGTAGGCAGAGCTTGGACAGCACACATCTGTCTATGTGATCAGAATGACCAACCCACCTTTATGAGATTCTTTTAAAACAAAGAATGATCTTTGTTAGGCCCTGGGGGGCCCTTACCACCAGCATGAAGAGTACTTATTAACCATAAAAGCATGCTTAAACTGATAATATTCAATATACCTGCAGGAGAATGAAAATCACCAGGCTCGCTTGGGCAAAGGTAACTCTGTGACACAGAACCAAGAGACAGACCACAAATCCCAGCCTGTGGCCCCAGGCTCTCCAGACATGACTCCTGACTCCTGGCTTTGCTAGACTGGCTGCATCAGAAGTGGCCTCCCCATGCATTTTAGGGTAAAAATGGGTTCTGAATATTGTCAGTTAATTCTCTGATTTCATGCCCGCACAACCTCTCTTGGGGTATACCTGATTTTGAAATCGCTTCTGTACTTTTATTTAGCCTCCACCCAGATAATTACAGCAGTGTGGTATCACTATGGCTAGCCACATCATGTTGGCTCCCCTGTGTAAAAGGGAAGGAGGTTTTGTCCTCTTAGACTATTTATTTTTCCTTTTTTTTTTTTTTTTTTTAATCCTGGGCTTTCAGCAGCATTGAAACAAAGGACTGAAATTCTTTTAAAAGTTACATGAAAAATTCAGGCCTTCCTTTACCAATTTCTCTTTGTTTTGTGGTCTTCCAGAGTAGGATGGGTCATTGTGGAAAATATGGAGAAGAAATATTGCATTAGGAACAAAATACAAACATGATAAAATGAATCTAGAAAGAAAAAAAGGAACAGGGAGTCAAAAGGAATGCTTTCCAAAACATTTCTAAATGTGTACCTCTTTATGCCATACCATTGTCAATGGTATGGCATAAAGACACAGTCATCAGAGCAGTCTCTTGGGGATTCAATATTTCACAAGGTTAGAAATTCTGTAGAGAAGAGACTTGTGTCTGTCTCACTCTGCATTTCCTTTGAAGAGGAATATGAACATACAAGCTTGGATAGACCTGGATTCTGTTTAGAGGGAAGGAAAGTGAAGCAAGACACAAAAAATTGTTTCACCCATCCCACTTAAATTTCTGATTATCAAACCTGCTATACCTTAAGTTCTTGCACACTTAGTCCTACTCAATACAAGTAATTTCTAGGAGGAATTAAGGATCAGAGTCCCAGAAAAGCACATGATTTATCTGCATAAACAGGAATTAGGGAGAAGCCTCAGTAGACATCCTCCACAAATCTGTGTGCAAAATGGTGAAACTCTTCTTCCTAAGCTCAGAATTAGAAGTATTGTGACACCATTTTACAGCACCTGGCAACGTTTTCCATTAGATAGATCTGTATAAAATGATTCCATTTAATCTGAACCAAGCTTCACTGGTGGGCTGGCTGTTCTGTAGTAGGTTTCTTTACGAGTTTGGTGTTGACAATGACATTTTGAATTTTCTTTCTTCACTGAGGTCATATAAAGGTAGACAGGAGACAACACCTACAAATTCCCAGCATGGGAAGGGAAATGATAGTAAAACTTCCCCTATTGTGTAACACTAGCAGTGAAGGAGTATAAATGCACAGATATCTGTGAGTCCTCCTTGAAAAATTAAGAATGTAATCTATAACTAGCAGTTTGCTTTCCTATGAGAGCACAGTACAAGTCAGAATCAGAGCTGGAGGTGACACACAGACATTTCATGCTTATCTACATAGTTTAAGGGGCTTTTGAAAATACCTGAAGTGTACTCTAGTACACTTTAAAATATTACAGAAAGCTGAGCAGAGGTGGAAAATAAAGTATAATTAATAACAATTTAAGCACATATCTGTGTATGTGTAAGAATGTCTACATAGTTATTAAAAGAAAATGAGTAACTATCAAATATAAAAGCACAAATCATAATGAAATCCAAGGTCAAATATTGAAAGGAAATCACAACAAAGGTCAGGGTTGACTGCCTGAATCCTAAACAGCTAAGTCATTGACAGCTACAAAAAATTACTTAACTCTAGGGTAGCTCATTTAGTTGTCTTTGTGCATGTAGGAGATATCCATTTCAGAGACTGAAATACTGGCTACTCTTAAAGCCAATTTTTGCATTAGACCTTCAAAATGTGGACAGTGCCTGCTATTGTGTGGTGGTGACACAAAGCACACAGGAGGATGAAGATGCACTTTTTATTTGTACAATTGCCAAACAAAGTCAATGGCAGTGAAGCAGCATAAATTTAATATCAGGAGAGGCAAATAGTAAGTGAAATCATCTATTCATAGTTAAAAAATGATTGGAGACATAGATTCCTTGTGGTTAAAATAAAAGAAATCACTTCATGCCTAGCTGCGAATGGAGTTCAGTTTGGCAGTGTCGGAAGGCTGTCATGTCATTAGCCCTTTATAATCCTAACCACATGCTTCCTCTCCTAGCTCCATCACAAAAAACTCCAACCTGGTTAAGCATTAATTACCTCCTTCCTTCATTCACAGGCGCTACAAAGAATTCCGTCTCAAAGTAGCACCCACATTGCATTTTCATTGAACTGATGGAGCTGGAAACTGAAATACATAAGTAGGAGATGCCATAATATTGGCACTGCACTGCAATGGTTCAGGAAAGACTAGAAGGCCCCCTAAAGATTTATGGGATTTATGTAGGAGATTTTATGGCAGCACTATATCCCTCAGCACATGGTGCTGCTGGCAGAAGCTCCTTCACTCACCCAGTGCTGGGCTGAGCTTCACTATGCTGGAGACCTGGTTTTGGCCAGGGTTATGTGGCTGCAGGGCCCCCCATGAGGGCATGCACAGCAGGATGGGACAGGGTGGCCCTGGAGGTGCTGGATTAATGCCTGGCATCACAGGGAGCTCCAGCTGCCACAGCATGACTGTGGGCCAGAGCGTGGATCACCTGGACATACCACAGCTCCTCATGGCTGCCATTTAGGAGAGAGATGGGGAACTGGGGAAACTTGCTCCCCAGAAATAATGGAGAAGACAAATGCACTTTCACTTCTGTGTTTCTTTTGCATTTCCTTTCAATGAGACAGGATTTGAATGAGTCCTCATCATCTGTGCATGCTCCAAAAATCCTTTCCACACGTTTCCCCTTTCCCTCCAGGGTTAGTCTCACCGCTGTGTTCACATGATAAAAAAACCTATCTTCACTAGTGCATAATTTACAGATGTCCAAAAGGCTCTTTCTTTGCATAAATGCCTGGAATTAGGGTTAAAAATAATGAGGATTAATAATTTTATTCCTAAAGCACTCCCCCTGCTGATGGACTCTGAGAGAACTGTACTATATATTTAAGTACATGATAAAATGTAGGCAAACATAAGAATGGTCACTGAACAAACCTTGATAACCTGTAAGAGGGATAAAATAAGACAGTGAAAAGGGACTGAATCCTAAGAAAAAACAGCAAAGACTGTGGTAGGAAGACATGAACATGGAGTAATCATATAAAAAATTAGCAAATTTTTTTGCTAATTTTTTTTTAAGAGGAAAGACCATTCTCACATTTCTCAGTTTGGAGGAAAAGGGATCTTTGAATTCAGCGCAGAGTGACTTCAGCAGCTCAGGACCACTCCAGCACACTCCTCACTGCTGGAGTGTGGCATTCCCTGAGGCAGCAGTGCCTGGTGGAGGTTGCTGCAGTGAAGGGCTCGGTGTGTGCTGAGGGAATTCAGTGGGAATGAGCTCAGGGAGGATGTCATGGATGCTGCCAGCACTCAGACTGCTCCCAGCTCCTAAAAGCCCTTCCCTCCCTACTCAAATCAAGAAGTTTCTTCTTAAGCAGTCCATGTAAAACAATCCTGTAACACACTAATGGCTAGAAATGGAGGTCTGAGCAAACATGCACGTTGACAGCTCTGAAATACAGAGAAAGGAGTGGAGAGCATGGGAGAGGTGTGGAAGGGGCCCTTACTGACAATCATGATAAATGTTTGTGGCTTTTCTTTCACACTTGGAAGTGTAACAAACACCAGATTAAGCATTTGCAGGTAGGAATTTGGGCAATCTTTATTTAATGATGTTCAATTCTATGTGTAATACTATTGTGTGGCTTTATTATTACAATCTGTTTCTACCTCTCCCTCTCCTTGCCTACTCCCCCCAGCTCCCAGTGCAGTCAGACATGGAAAATATGGATGACCTGTTCCTACTGACAACCTTCTCTCACATCTTTAGAAACAATCATGCACTTTTAAAGGGCTGTAAATATAGTTCTTGTAGCATTGCTTAAAAATCTATCCAGCTTTTATTTTCATAGGAACTGTTTTTTAACAATATCTAACAGTCCTTCCTGTTGGTAGCCTTTCCAAAAGAAGGAAGTATCACAATGGTAAGTCACCAGAAGGGGAGGGGAAAAAAAAAGAATCAGAAAGCTTTTCCATGGCATTACCTAGATAATCCAGTCCACATGTAGCTCTGCACATGAGCAAGTGACCCCATGGACTGGAGCAGGTCTCCACACACATGTGTAAATCAAGGCCACATAGTTCTGTTTGCAGGATCTGAGTTCTGCTTCAATTCTGAAACAGAGTAAGATTCACATGGTTGTGATTCACATTGAATTTGAGCCTCAAATTTGAACATGCCAGCTTGTCATCAAGCTAGCTGCCTTTATTTTATTTTTGGCTTTTTCTTTGTCAGTGCAAGCTTCTTGTATTTCAGACATATATATATTTTGTGAGGCAGCTCAGTCTGTTGAGCCAGGAGCTTTCATCAAGGAAAGAAAAGTGCATTGCTTGATTCTTAGAGAAAGAAGAAAACATTGCTTGCTTTTTGGAATACATCCAAACTGTCTATGACACCTTAAAATACCATACAAGTAGTGCAATTTGTCACAAATGAAACTATAAATGGGCTTTAAAACACACATAGTCTGATTAGCATGTGACCGAGTATAGCAGTCAATAACATATCCTGATACAATTCTGCAGCTCTAGTGGTCTCTAGGCATTTTTACTGAATCTTCTGTGTTTAAAAAGAATAATGGATTCACTGTTTTGCAGCATAATTCTCATTTTTATTGCAATGTCCCTCCTAATTTTGCCCTCAAATCTTCTGGAAGCTGTGGTTTGATGCTTTTTCAGCTTTGTTCCTCAGATCTCCTCTCCAGGCAACAACTCCACCACCACAAAAAGAATCCCCAATCCTAAGTTTTGACTCTGTCACTAAGACATTAAACAAGCAACCAATCAATTAATATTTTCTTCTAAGGAAGCCAAAATAGTTCAGATATTTCTATAATGATGGATGACCAAATAGAAAGATGGTTACCATTTCCAGTTCTGCATCATGTCCACAGTTTATCTGCTCATTACAGGCTGAAGGCTGTGACAGAGATTCCCATTTCAGGCACTACGCATCACTGTCATGACAGTGTGGCTTGGGGACAAGAGTAGGATCACATTTGGACAGTCAGATTAAGATTAGAAGCTGAGAAACTTGCTACCATCTCATGTATCTGAAGGCATGACCAGTAAAAGAAGGTGTATTTCTGCTTTTCTTCTCTATCACAGCCCTATGGAATGAAGTGTCAGTTAAGGGATGTGAACATAATGTGTGGCCTTGTTATATTCCAGAGTTCCAATCTGTGCTAGGAAAGCTTGCCCAGTTTCCTCCAGGTGGGGTTCCCTCCCCCAGATCCATATTGAACATCCAGGATTAGCCCTGGGGAAAACTTAATTGAATGGAAGTAATATTTTAGTACTAAACAGACATTTTTCTTTTTACAAGAACTTTAAACTAGAGTGAAGAAAACTGAAAATCTCATCATGAAGCTGCAAACTGCTTTCCTGCAGAACTGCTTTTATTAAATTTGTCCATTTCTCACAATTACGGTAGAAATAAAGAAAAGACCACGACTGCTATGCTTTATTTTATTTTACTTGAAGTTTCATGAGCAGTTTTCATTATCACTAGAACACAGAAAACTAAGACCTTCTTCTTAAGCTACACTAATGGGAATATGGAAAAATTGAAGAGTCAAAAGCAGAATCTCATCTTTGCATCTCCTAGTCAACAAAAAAAATGTTTTAATGTGCAGTAAATGCACATTAAAACAATAGCACTTTGCTAACTTAATAGTATCTATGTGAAATGTCCTATGTGGTCAGAATGCTTTGAAATAAAAAATATCTTTATGTGCTTAAAGGATAGAACCATACAAGGTATTTCATGTAGCATTTTATAGCATACCAATATATCTTAACTCATGTGCCAGAGAATCAAAGAGATCTTTTGACTGCACACTGTGTGATGTTTTCATTAGATACTTTTATAATGTGGTGGGTATTTTAGAATTTATCTCTCTATAGTATAGTCCATTGCCTGGCTCTTTTTCTCAACAGCTTCCTTATGGCTAGGTGATGGTTTGAAAACTTAGGATTACTTCCAAAAAGCATAAGCAGAAGAGAGTTGTTCTAACTGAAAACAATTTTGCTAAATAAAGAAGAATGCTTCTATAAATATATATTAACTGTAGACTTCCTTAATTTATTTGTTTTCAGATTAGTTCTACTTTTGTGTACTGGATACTGTAGAATACTGCACAAAATTCAGCCCTTTCATATGACTGTATTGAAATCAACACAATGGGATAATTGTGAAGAGTTTCCAGCAAATTAAATGAGCTTAAATTAAATAAAAATAACACTAGGATAAATCAAGCCCCTAATCAGATAATTGAAACTGCCTTTCCCCTTCCCTTCCCTTCCCTTCCCTTCCCTTCCCTCCCTTCCCTTCCCTTCCCTTCCCTTCCCTTCCCTTCCCTTCCCTTCCCTTCCCTTCCCTTCCCTTCCCTTCCCTTCCCTTCCCTTCCCTTCCCTTCCCTTCCCTTCCCTTCCCTTCCCTTCCCTTCCCTTCCCTTCCCTTCCCTTCCCTTCCCTTCCCTTCTCTTCCCTTCCCTTCCCTTCCCATGCAGGCCTAGATGATGATGAAATTGAAATTGAGCTCAATACAGACAGAAGCCTGTCAGTTATGGCTGACTGATTTCACTACTTCCAATTGAAAAAAAAAAATAATGAAAGCTAGAGCAGGATTTGCACAGAGGAAGAGTCAGCAAAATCAGAAACAACTCACAACTTCTAACCACAGTCACCAGGGAGAATACAAACAACAAGTTTGTATTCCTTGGTTTGCTCTGTGTTTTGCTTTGGGAGCTTTACAGACACCAGACTTTGATTTTTCCCAACCAGGAGTAGGTATATGTGGAGTTTTTTAATCATATACTTAGGATATTTATGGATACCGCTTCTATTTCAAGTCAAAACAGCACAGATCCTTCTCTGGTATGAAATGCTTGTTTCAGAGAAGAAATGCCAAGTAACACTGGTGATTTTCAAGTCACATTTGGGATCTCTGCCACCGGTCAAACAGCTGTCAAATTTATTGGTGCTCCAAATCAACAGACAAGGCACATATTTTCACATCTGTTCAAACCACCAAACCAATGGTTTTGTCTTTCGTTTGCTTGCACACTAAAGCTCAAAATGCAGTTAAGGCCCTGTGCCCAAACCATGTCAGAACTATGAGTTAGAAGCATATCTGATGGTAAACTGAGGAAAGGCTTACGAAGATGAAAACATGGGGCACCATTTCAGTCAAGCTCTGCTTCAGAAAGAAGAAATCCATGATCTACAGCCTGGCGTCTGGCCTAAATTATTTAATCTGTTACAAGGTTGACAGTTTCGGCATCTCTGTCTTTCATTGTTCCTTACAAGTTTGCAATGCCTGGGCTGCAGCCATTCCTGGTAGGCTCTGGAAGCCCTTCCCTACAAGGAGGCTGTTCATCATCGTATCTCTGGGCAGTCTGAGGTCTCCAGCTTCATACACAGAGCTGCCCCTGGAGCAAAACAGAGACTGTGCTGTTAACTATTTAACTGTTACCCAAATGAAACTCATATATTACAGTCTTAGAGTAAAAATAAAACAGAACAACACAGTTTTAATTGCTATTTCTACAATAAAATTGTGGCTTATTTATAAGTTGGGATTTTATTACTTACTGCAATTTATACGCACTTTATCTGGAAGTTCACGGTGGGCAACAAAGGACTGCTCACATTTTTTTTCCGTGACTTTTCCATGAAAGCATAACTGTATCTTAAAATATGGTAAAGTAGTTTATAAGTAAAATGAAAAAAGCTTACATGGAAGATAACATAAAATACATCTGTCTTTTCAAACCAGTGAGATACATAAACAACTTGTTAAAAATTGAAAAAGCCAAAGAAAAGGACAAAAGACCTTTTAATAAGAAGCCGTTTTGAACAGATTTTTTTCTGCTTTTCAAAACACAGGATGTTACATTGTTCCTAGGAAGATGATCTCAAATGATCAGGAAAAATACCAAAAATTTCAGTAAGCATTGTCCCTGAGAGAGGTTATGCCAAAACTTACAAAAAAAAAAAATTGCAAGTGGAGATGTCATTTTAAATAGAATCCAGGCTCTTATTTTTCCATTGCAAAGAGTTTTCTTTTATGTCAAATGAAATTTTAAGATCACCTATGAATTTGCAACTGAACCCTTTACTGCCAAATCTGATTCCAATCCCTAAAAAATCTGTTTCTGTAATATGGCCAGCAAAGCAGTAACTTCTAAAAGGTAGCCAGACATATTGGCAAAAAAATATATGTGGTTAATCAACTAAAACTATGTAGCAGTTTGGGAACAATCAATCAATTTCCAGAACCTTTAAGGCATGCAGTTGCTGTGAGGATATCCAAGAACAATAGTAATACTAATGGCTAATGTACCCAGATGTTTTTGAGATGGTCTTGTCTTTATTTTTCATTTTCAAGATGGTTCTGCACAATTTTAGGCTCTACTGTTAGACAAAAAACAAACCCATCACAAATAAATTCCAGATAATAATACAAATGTAGAGGGACAGTAGGTGTCACTTTGCACCAAGGTAAAATAAGCACTACTAAAAAGAGGTTTGTGTTCACCCGGTGGTGTTTTCTCAATCTGTGCTTACCCACATAACAGCTTGGAGACTTAAACAGCGACTTAAGCAAAATTGCAGAGAGCTGCAGACAGTGCTGGGATACTGAAAACTCCCTTGAGGCATCATAGCTTGAAAGATGCTTCAGCAACTTGAAAACTGTTCTGTCTAAAAGCAGAAGATGTCTCATTTTTAGTAAACAAAGCTGAGCTGCTCATTTCCACCTTCACACTTCAGCCTGCCTGGCATCCAGGAACTCTCTGCTAAATTCCTTGAGGGGCTCATTAAAATACATTGCACAAAGTCACCCCTAAAACACGGCAGTAAGGAACAGCAACCCATAAAACATAGTAGCACTTTCTGAAGTTCTTTATAATAGCTGGGGGAGGATTCCAACCACTCTTATGCTCCCTCAATACTGTAATACTGTGGTCTGAGCTCTGACCAAAGAGATGTGTGACCAAGGTTCACTTCCTGGCTACATCTCAGAGGATTTTAACTCCCGTTTACCACTTCCTGACTCTTTATACATCAGGTTGCTGGCTTCCATCCTGAGAGAAGTTTGTGTATGTATATTACATTAAACTCATCTTGGATAAGTTAGCAGACTCAGCAGAGGAACCAAGAGATAGGCAAAAGCAGCATCCATGTGAGGACAGTACCCAACTCACTATGTGTTCTACTGTAAATTATGGAATTGCCTTTAATGTCCTTAAAAACACTTTTAGAAATCTGTGATCAAAGTAGACATAATAGCCCTGTCACATGAAATGAAAGCCCAGATTTTTGCACTTAAACCACCATAATCCTATTTAGGTCATCTGAGAAGGAATAGTGTTTGGGGCCTACAGTTTTGCTTTCCCTGATGAAACCAGCTGTTTTTCCACTCTAGAATCCTGATAGGCTACTTGCTCCTTTGGCAACAAGAGCTGCAGAGATGGTCTTCCCTTGAACTGGCATCACCTAGTTGTTTTGGGCCTTTTATTGGGATCAGTGGGTACTGGATTGTGCCTAGCAGGCCGATGAACTGAAAATGACTGAAGTATTTTTGTTCAAAAATCTGTTAAAAGCTATGCCAAACACATAGCTTTACTTTTCTGCATAAATTTGACAAGCTGCATCATTGTTAATATGATGATTTTTAAAACTAGTGTAAGATATTTCCAAAGCTCCTGTGGTCACACAGATCAAGTGGAAGATTGGGTCAAACTTTACCTGAGCATTTTGGAAACATAACTTTTATCGCATAGAACCCAATTAGTCTTTCTTCATGCTTTTTCTCTTGCCATAACTCCATTTGTTTCAGAGGTCACCGTTAAAATTTTAAAGATTTTCAGGTGATTTTGATTCATATTTCCCTGATAAAGTTTAATAAAGCAGATCAGATTACTCTGCCCTATGAGTCAGTTAACTATGCTCCTATTTATTTGAGAAGCAGTTCTTGTTTTCAGGTATGTAAAAACATTTTATAACCTCGAACTTTTTTTTCTTTTCTCTTAAAGGTTAGCAGCAATTCTCCTGTACATGGAACATTTGTGATCCCAAATCATTAACAGAATCTGTGTCTAGACTAAATACTACATTTTAAAGCAAAGTATTTAAAAAACCAGCTACTCCTCGATTTACATACCCAGGCTTAAATTTTAGGTGTTTGTTTCCACTGTAGCAAATGATGATGTCATTAACACCTAAATCAGGACAGAAAAATGCCTGGTTTTAGGTGTTAGTGACATCATAACTAATTCAGGGAGCACATTGCACCCAAAACTTCTAGGCCTGGCAAGAAAAAGAACTGATGTCAAAACACACTTACTTGTCTAAAAGATACTTATGTCTAAGACAAAAACTAACCAAGATCTTGCTGTGGAGATCTTAAAAACTTTGAAAAAAAAAGTAAAAAAAATATATTTTGCTGTTCACAAAGAAAAGGGTTGAAAATATGGGTAAAACATATGTTTTGGTGTTTTGAAGTGGTTTGCTTCTAACAATAGAACTGCACACTCATCACTGGTCATGGGATAAATGTGGTTTGGGGGATCTGTGTTATGCCAAGACTCAAAGCATTTAATATGAGCTTTGTTTTGGAGCAATGGCAACAGCAAAAGTGAGCTGACATGCAGACAGTGGTGACTTCAAGCTTCTGAAAGCTACATGATCACTTAAGATCCAGTGCTTCAAAAAGTCCCGTGTGACGTGAAATCATCTGACCCACTAACCAGCTGCAAGACTTTCCCAGACTCTCATCAGCACATGTACCTTTGCAAGCTCTGCTGGAGCCCAGAGGAGAGTAAACTCTCTTCCAGCACAAGTCTCTTGCAACTCTTGGGGCTGTGCTTCATCTCTTTGCATAAATTGACTGATTAATGTCTGATACTAGCTTTGCACCGCATCTCCTCAGAGGAAAAGCTCAAGGGCTGCTAGTGCCTACAAGAGTTAGCTAGCAGAGTGCTCCAGAAAGCACAAGTACACAATTCTTTTCCAAAATCAATGTACATTTTACACAGACTTAAATATTGTGTGGCTGATATAAATCCAAACACTTAAGGATATCTATTCTATCAATTACTTATTCTACGTATTCTCCATTTTGTATGCATACATTCACACACTTGCAGAGCCACCAATGTTATTTGCACATTTTTTCCTGTTCACTTTTAATCTGCTGGGCCTCAGTTTCTATTTCTAATGGGAGATGATAAACACAGACACAGAGCCCTCAAGAGTGTTTGACATCTCTTAATTCAGGCCCATCTTTTCCTCTCTGAGGCTCCCTGCCCCTCACCCATACACCTTACAACTCTGCAAAATATGACCACAGCTACAAAGGCTGGAATAGACTAAGAAGAAATTTAGGGTCATCTGAGAAAATGAAACAAAGAGATCTAAGAGCCTTTGAGTGGCTCTGCTGCTGTCCTGTGTCACCCCTTGAAAGAAATAAGAGGAGCCAATGTAATCTTGTTTGTTCATGAGACTCACACTTTGCTTTGCATTAAATTCAGGTAGAAATGCTAGGATTGACAAGACCAGCAAAAGCAGATCATCAGCACAGCCTGAACATGCTTGTCTTACTCAGGCAAATAGATACTATAATGTTAACACATAGTAAAACCCCATTATTCCCCATATATGAAGTGCTTGCAGGCTTAGGTCTGCCACTGGAGACTCAAGTGCTTCAAAACAAGTAAATAGTGAGGAGAGACAGGAAAGGAGAGAAAAAAGTTCTGATGAAGCATGAATGGAAAAAAGAATGGCAATAACATCAATTGTTGAAGTACCATTTATGTTCATGATATAAGGTCTCACCCATCTGTCATTTCATTTAACAGCAGAAGGTGGGGGCAGCCCCTCCATGTCCAGTCCTGTAGTCTGCATATTTCTTTAACCTTTAAAATCACTTCCGCAATTTCTTTTAAACAGGGATTACCAAACTGGCAACAAACTATAAAAGTAAATGCATTTACAATATGCCCTCTAGATAGCTTTACTGTCACGGAAATAGTTGTGCTGTGACCATGGGCTGTAGGAGCAAAAGACTGGCAAAATTTCATGGTTTGTAATGATAAAATTCACATTTCACCAAACATTTTACTTCTAACGTGCAGCCATCTCAGCTGTGAAGTGCTTATTAAGTTCCTTTCATGACCACAGGACCTGCAGTTTGTAAATGCTGCAGGTGTGAAGGCATTGTGTGGCACTTTTAGGTTAGTGAAAGAAGATTGTTATTCATGGGTGAAATATTCCATTTATTCAGTGGAAGAGAAGTAATGTGTGTGGGGGTGGAGAGTGCAAAGCTGATGATAGAAAGACATAAATGGAAACAGACTTCCACAGAGCACCTCAGCCATTCCATCGTATTGCTGCTTCAAGCTTTTAAGTCTCCCCACAATGGCCGAGCACTGGGATTTTTCCCCTAATGACACAAACTTGCTGTATCTCCTGCCACTAACCTATTTTTAAAAGTTTACCTAATCTTACTTAATTGTCATGGAGTAACAGTAATAGTGCCAGACCATACTAAACCAATGGCTTTTATACCTTTTTCTATATCTTCTGTAGAGTTGAGTGTGATTAGACTGTCAACTGTTCTCATTCACGCGGGAATACATCCCCAGAAAGTTGTGACTGAGAGTGGGCTTCATAAATACAGTATCATTTTAGAGTTATGTACTTGGAGGTTGGTGGAGGACTTCGATTGAGTTTTTTGCTTTGTATTTTTGTGGTTTTCTGCTTTCACTGAGATCCTGACAGTGTCTCTGATGTATCACTATGAAGTTGTTAAGATAGAACATAGGAATGTTTACTGAACTTTTTGTTAGGCCAGCAATGTAAAAAATACATTACATGTAAATATACTACTGTACACTAAAAAATAGTTTTCAAGACCTACACTTAATATCTCATTTTTTAAATTTTCTTTTCTAATTTGACTACAGACATGTGGGAGTCTGAATTTATCAGCTCCAAGTGTGCTGCATTTTTAAATCAACTGGGGAGGCAGGAAGCAAATACGCATGAGTTGTAATGCTGGCTGACATACTGCATTATTGACAAACTCCACCAAAAAAAAAAGCTAGCATATCAAAGTAGATGATGTAAACAAACATCTAACATAAATTCTAAGACAATTTTTTCTTTAAAGAGAAGTTCAGAAAACTGAAGTGGGTTAACACTGAAACTGCTCCAAACTGAGTGAGTAACACAGCAGATTCCCTTGCTTACACCTCTCCTACGTTACTGGCAGCTGCTGAGTAGACAGTAATATTTCTCATTACTAATATTAAATGGAGAATATTCTATCTGTGTGAAGCCAGGAGAAACTTAAGCAACATCTGAATTCACCTAGCATTCAAATTAAGGGGGGTGCTGTCTTGGCCAGGGCACCAGCTTATTTTCTGCTAGATCATGAAATCTTTACAATTGTCAGAGCCTCAACACCTCATTCACAAGACATGGACGTGATTAAGTACCGATTCAAGGAGACTAATACCTCCTCTCCAGTTACCAGCACACATCCCCCTGCACCATTTGCAGGACCCTAAGCATTGAAGGGAGCAAATACTGATCAGTAAGATTCTAGCAAATCACCCACAATAGCACTAAAGTTGGAAGATAATAGTTATAGGAACAACAGGAAGAACAATGGCACATTCATCTGTTTTTTAGCAAAGGGGGTTTTTTTAGCATTTAAATATATAACAGTACATTACAAGCCTGAATCAAAAGACAAGTGGAAGAGAATTTTGAACCCTCATTTCTTTCAGGCACACATTACTTCAGGCATTTGAAGAAAGTGTCGAACAGCTTCCCCACCCACTTTCTCAAAGTGGAGGAGAAATTGCTCTCAAATGTTGGTTATAAACTTGTAATCTGAACTCCAGCCACTCGGCAGGGCTGCAGAAGAATTTACGATGTGCTAAATATTTCCTTTGTTCTTCCCAGTGGTAGCCTGCTGTAGCAATTAGAAAGCAACTGACTGCACATGTAAACTGTGGCTCTTTTCTAAAGAATTGTTTGTAATTGTTAGAAGCCTTCCTAAGCAGGACTTGCTCTGCTAATACTTCATTATTTTAGGTGCATCTGTATTAATTGTCTGTATGGTTTTTTCTCATCTTCTAATCTTAGCCATGTCCTCTAGGTACTTTACTACTGGGAGAGAAGAAAGACACAACTGTCGACCATTGCTATAATTAAGCCATTACCAACTGGGTACCTGAATTCCTCTGTCTTTATTGGGCATCTGGGTAGCTTCCATAGGAACAATGTGCTCATGTAAATGATCCAAAGCACTACAACAACATTTGTTTCCATTGATGCATGAATATCATACAAAATAAAATGTAATTCTTCTTGATTCCAACAAAGAAAGCAGTCTCCTAAGCCATTCTGTTGCACGCTGAGAGCACAGGATGTCGAAACCCCCGGTGGCAAATTTGATGTAAGCTTGCTATGAAAGAAATTGCAGAGAAATGTGCCTTGGAAAGACTGCAGGTTTTGCAAATAGGAAAGGTGGCTTTGGGAGCTATCCCACCCACCAGCATCCATTGCCTTAGACATAACTACAGACAAGGTAATGAGCAGGGCAAAGTAGATCAACTGGTACAGCTGCCATAGCAGGAGTGCAGGACATGCTGAATGTGGAAGCTGCTAGTGAGAAGATGAACAAATGCACTAAGCAGTGACACCACTGGTCTCCTGGGAGTGAGAGCTCATGGTGAGGAATATGTTAGCTCTCCTGGGAGCAGTTTTAGCCAGCCTTTTGCAGTTGGTCACCTCCTGCCCCGGGCTCAGTATGCAGGTGCTGGCCAGGAGCCAAGGGCAGCCCCACAACTTTGCTGCCTGTGCTGCTTCTGCAAAAGAGGTTGAGAGCAGCGAGGAAGCCAGAGAGAAAGCTTCCTCTGCATGCCAGCAGCAGGATCCATGGGATTTGGCCCTGGAATTCCTGTGGAGCCTTAACCACTACATCAAAGTCAGCTCCTTGGTATTTGTATGCTATTGCTTAGCCCCTTGGCTTTCCTAATCCTGGGGACGGTGTACCATATTTTCCCTCTGAAGCCTGAGGGAAACACAGTTCCCTAGTCAAAAAGCAGCCAACATCCATTGAAAAGACAGTAAAATGCCACCTCTGGCAGGTGACCTCCAATGTGAACCACCGGACATATAAATTGAAAGCAAGCTTTCACATACAGGTTTGATTCGAGCACACGCTCCTCTGTGGTGGCCTTCACCCTGCTGCACCACCTGGCAATGTCTGGAATCAAGTTATTTATAGTCTATACAATGAGAAGTCAAATGAGTTGGATGGTTCAGAGTTTTGGTAATGAGATACAGAGGTTTCTGTTTTAGGCTTGCTGTGTCACTCAGGCTGGACGGGTGTAAAGGAGTGGAAGTCATTGCCATCCAGTTGTTTCTCAGCAATACATGTGGAATGGACTTCTGCTTGTGCACCCTTCCTTTGAAGGCTCTGCAGACAAGCCAAGGAGGAAGGCAGACTTTCTTCCCTAGATTTTATCATTAGCAGGCAGAGCGAAGATGCTCCACAGCCAGTGCATTAACACCTTTCTAAGAATTTGGTGAGACACGTTTTCCAGAGCAGATCCAAACTCCTGGTGATGAAGTTGGCAGAATGGATCCCAGCTTGTGCTGCTGCCTCCTACATATTTTAAATGTGAGCATGAATGAAGAGACTCTCCAGACAGCACTCACAGCTATACCTGCCACAAGAACAAGTCATGCTTTTACTCTATGCCATTGCACTGGCTCTGGTATTTCAAACACAGCCCTGACATTGATTCTTTTACTCAAGACAACAACCGGTTTACTCCTTCAACTGGCCAGCTTCTTATCACTGTATGAACTTGTATTTCCTTGTATTTTTAGGGCAAGTTAATAACCTCTGAGATCAAGTCATCCTCTGTGCCAATGTGAGTGCTGAATATTGTTGTGGTTAGTTGTCACAGCACTAAAGGGTTCATCCTCCTGACACTTCAGTCTCATAAGATGCCTTGAAGCATAACCCATCCCCAGCTGCCATGTTACAGGGAGAATCCAGATGATCCCATCTTTTTGCAGTTTTAGTATGGATATGTACAAAAACTCAGTGTTTCCTTCCTTTTGTGTCATCAGCAAAATATTGGTTTATGTGTCCTGGATTGCTTTTAATATTCAGCTTTCTCATATATAAAAATAAAGATACACCAGGTGAGAGGAAGAAATCAGAACAAGGAACAAAATTCAGTGGGAGTTGAAGATAAGGGTAACACTTAGAGGCTATGTTCAAAAGACTGCAATCAACACACGCAACCAAGGGGATCTATTTGATATTCTTAGTGCTCATTTATTACTTGTTTCTTGGAGATGTATGCTTCTGTCTCAGCTTTGTATTGCAGGAGCACTGCCATCACACGCATTCCCTCACTCTTTTTTTTCCCTTGCTTTGACCTACTGAGAGGGAACTTTTCTGCAGACTCTGCCAATGCAAGAGGATATCAGTTGTCTCCTGGACTCTAACTTTCCATCAAACTGCGGTTGTAAATCTAAGCACTAAATTGATTAATTTTTAGCACTATGTGTTAAGGCAGAGCCAACAAGGCCAAAATATGATTAACTCATTAGGTACCACAGGCACATTGCAATAGTCCTTGCTGCAAAGAGCCTCTAACTCGAATAGATAAGACATGCCACAGATGTAAGGGAAACCAGAGGCAAAGTGAACAAGTTAACTCATCTTAATTCTAGAAAGACCTCCAAATAACACAATAACATTTGATGATAAATCACCAAAAAATGTAAGTGAGATTCTACATATTGGCTGTTTTTTAGTAGAACTGCATAAAGATATTTGAAAGACATTGTGTTATGTATTTCATCTTATAAATGGATTCTCGATGTCATAGCATTTATATGATTAGTCTCTTACCCAAGGATTTTAAACCATTTAGTGCAAGCTCCTCATTCTACAATGCTTGGATAAATACTGATCTCAATTTACATATTGAAGCCTAGAAAGTCAGGAGACTGGCTTAGCATTCTTCTAGAGAATTCAAGCCAAGGCAGGATTCCAGGAGCAACATGTGTGGTTTTGCCTACTCAGTAGGTGACATTTGCTCTGAATTCTACTGACCTATTTTGTAGTTATTCAGTGTTGGGGTCATCACTCTCAAGACTTAAAGTGTGTTGTTTTAGGCTCAGAGGTGTAGGAAAACTGGATGGAGACAGGGGAGGACCAAGTCACTGTCTTTCACATGAAATAGCTGTGGATAGTGGCAGAGAAAGCACAGGTTAATATGACAGCAGTGATTAACAGATTTTACAATGAAAGAAAAATACTTCCCATTAGTTTTTAAGGTGGCTCTGATAAAACATGGTCATATAGTTTATTTTTACCTCACTGATCACTGCATTTAGAACATTAGCAAGAAGCACTGCAACAATGAAATTAAAGTTATCAAAGTGCTGTTAAATTTCATCCACTTGAACATCAGCTAGAGTCACAGTAACTTGTGCCAACAGCCTATGATTATTTTTATACTTTGTTTGACAGACACTTCTGGAAATGTCTTCTTGTTTTACGTCGTCAGCAGGGCTCTCAGGCTAAGTTCCTTACGTATCTCTCAATGCTGCTAAGCTGATTGGCATTTACTTGTACCCCCTCACTGTAAGAATCATGGAGTCTGACTTGGCAAGAATCATCTCCCTTTTTTTTCTTTATTTTGTTTTGAACAGAACAGCTGCCCTCCAAACTTAAGCCCATCTGGTCTTATTTGAAAAATGAAGGGGCAAAAATTAAAATCAGCTCTCACTAATTAGAGGAAAGTTGTTCATAAACAATTCAAAGGTCTTTTCATACTTATGGCCTGACATTTCCACAAAAAGCTTAATTGCTTGCATAGGCCTAAAGGGTTATGTTCTTTTTTTAAGTTGCATATGCTCTCTGCCAAATACTAGCTTGGACATGCTGTGAGTGATTTTTGGATCACCAGCAGCTCTTGCTATTTTAGGCTCTGTCACAGCTTGAAATTGTAATTAATTTTGAGGATCCTGACAATCATAATTATGACCATCCTGGTGTCTGATAAGTCTCACTTTCCTTTTTTTTTTTTTTTTTTGGTAGGAAATATTTGAATTTAATATTGGGGAAAAATTCCATACTGCAGACTATCATGCTGCAATAAATTTTTAATTTAAAAATTAAACACCTGCCACATAAAGCAGGGCAGCAAACATGGTTCTTGTACCATGAAACTTGTAAAAGTTTCATGGATGTTCTTGTCATGAATTCAAGATTCTCTGAAGCTCTACTAATAACATCATGTAAAGGAAAAGACAATCAAAAGTGGCTTGTCATTGCAGTTTTGGATGTTTAAGATGTATAAAAGAGACAATTACAGGTTTTTCCAGGAGGAATCATCTACATTTTTCTAAAAGTAAACACTAACTTGAGCCGACTCTTTAGACAACTACTTTCTCTTCTCTGATTCAGTTGCTTTTTGCTATTCTGGGATTTCTATCACTCTCTTTTCATCATATCCTTCACTTTCTCTCTAATTTTGATTAAGAAATCAAGTTTTGGACCCAACAGATCCCCAAAATATTGTACTGAACTGCTGTTCCAGCTGAGAGTTTCCATTCCCCTGAAAATTTTCCTGTGGGATAAAAAACATAAAGTTTTGAAAATTTCTCATCTGTTCCATGAAACTTAAAAAACACCGTGTTCTTTTATGACAGGTGAAAATTCATGATGCTTATGACTTCCAGTATGGCTTACACTTCAACTTCACATCACTTGCAGTTTGTAATAGCAATAATAGCAGGAGTACTTTTCTTTTCTGTATTTTAGAGACATTGAACTAAAAATTCATTGGAGTGAAACAAGTGTAGAGTGAAAAGAAAATATTTGTTGGACCTTTGGATTCACTTCTGATTGCCCTGGGAAATAATAATGTTCCTCAGCTGTTCTGTGGCCCTTGAAGAGAGAAGAAGCAGAGTGCATTTGCCTAACTGCTTAAGTAAGGACATGCGTCACGCTGTGGTCACTGTTTTCTGAGATTTATCCTCCCTCTTTAGCAGCTCCCATTAATAGCAGAAGGAATGACACAGAGTTACAGAAGGGAGGATGTCCCTTCTGAAAGAACACTGTTGTGTGCTAGTTGGAGTACAACACTCAAGGCCAGCTTGTACCTTGCAGGTTTTGGCTGATTTGGGATACTGCAAAGCCCCAGTATAAGTAGGGAAGCATTCAAGGATTTTCCTAGGGTATGGATTCCTAGTCTGAGATGACACTTGGTTAAGGAAGTGAAGACAGGCAGTTCTGTGCAATCCCCTGCCTGTGAAAATAGAGAGTTTGGCTGCCTCAGAGTACAGGAAAGAGAGAAAAGCTATGCCTACCTTTTTGTCTGATCCAGGGGCATTTCTTCCATCACTGGCATCAGCACAGCAATACCAATTCCATTCCCCCAGCACAGCAATACCAATCCTACCTGCTTTCATAGCATCCTTTTGTTTTCTCTTGAGAAAGAGTTAACCTTTAGGACACAAAATATAGTTCTGCTTTCCTATTTGTACTATATTCAAACAGTTCTTCCAGGAAGCTAAGCCCTAATATCATGTACATTTGAAAGGATTATTTTAATTTTTTTAATAAACACTGTGAGTTTTCAGCTTCTCTTTCTTCACCAAGAATTTTCTGGTGTAAGCTAAATAGATACTAAATGCTGGGGAAAAAACACCCTCAGAAACAAACAGGCAATGGATCCCATCACTTGTTAGGGTTTCTAAAGGAACTTTGTGATTTTGTTTGAACCCAGATTTTTCAATGCCCAGAACTAGTAAGCCTGGTTAAATATTTACTAAACAGAATTAATGCATTCAAAAACTCTCCTAATTTTATTTGGAATGGGTAGGGAAGCATCAAACTTACCATTTTTATTCAGTGAAAAACTCAGATCTAAACATGCCCAGCTTTCAGGTCTAAGCATAGAGAAATTCATAGGTGATGTCATGGATCCACTTCAGAGCTACAGCCATGAAGAACCTGTCAGAGAGATTTTTAACCTCCTTCTCAGTTTTTGCCCAATCCTATTTAAATGTTTTATTTAAAATTTTCTAAAAGCCAAAAATCTGCTGTTGGATATGCCCAGGAACCTTTTTTTACAGGACTGAACAGGTTGCTATTTTTCTCATTCATGACGCTCAATGGGATTTGCAAATTAGTCATAGCCTCACTGGATTCTCAAATGAGATTTGCTCTGGTAGACGGTTCTTTAATACTCTTAAATATTCAAGCCCAGAAAAACTATGAACACCAAAGAGATTACTAGTGGTCACAATATCTATGCAACTTTGGTTCTATCCTTTATCTGCCTATTGCATACACAAGGCTTGTCCTGGAATATGAATTCCCTCCTCTTAACACAACTCCAGGCTTCCAAATGAAGCCATCACTAGTAGTAATACTGGAAACCAGGGTTACCTTTCTTATCTCAGGTGGTCTGCCAACATGTATGATTGTACTCAAACTTTTCCTTTATTTAGGCCAGTATATTAAAATATTTATTTTTGTCTCCCAGTGTAGCCTCTAGACTGGCTGTTGCAACATTTACTTGAGGATGAAAAAGAAAATACTGAAACCAGAGTGGGAAGCAGTGAAGCCACTGGGTGACTAAAGATAAAGAAGGAATGAGATGCATGATAGTCATCATGCATCTAAGACTTTACTTATTGAAATGCCTCTCTATATATTCCACTTTATTCCACATATAATTTTCACAGTGTGTACTTGATTAAGGAGCAAGATAGTGAAGTTTCACAGAGATACTTTGGCATCAACTTCTGGGTACTTGTCCTCTTCTCCTCTTCCTCTTCACAGCCGTCCACTCAGTGTAAATGTCCCATGAGGGCCGTCACTTCATTCTGTTGTACTTTGATTTCAGCCTCAAACTATTACACTGCACAAAGATTAATGCACATTCTGAAATATCTGAGAAGCTTCTGGCATGCTAAACATCACACATTGTGTATCTCTTCATATGTGTTTTGTCAAGCCTGCAGATTTTGCTGCATGCAGCCTCTGAACGCAACTGTGCAAAGCCTTTGGGGGACACCTCAGCAGTAACAGTGACAGATGTAAGAGGCACAGCTACACAAGCACAGCTCTGAGGGCAAATATCCTGTTTCTTGCACTTTCCCATATATTTCCAGATTAGTGAATTCCTGAAATAAGGACAACCATCAACTCCTCCTATGAAATCTTCAGAAAGGATTAAACAACTAATCCTTGGTTGTCAAAAAAAGAAAGAAGAGGAGATACCTTTTCCAGGTACCTCACTCCAGGAGGCGATATCACCAATCCTGCTGCCCTGCAACCAGGTAAAGCATCTGAGCCCTGGAAAATTCTGACACCTACCACACATCATGGTCTCTGCTCATGGTGCCACCTGCTGTGAATTCCTCCAGGCCCTCAGGCAGGCGGGCACTGCCAGGGAAAGAATTACAAGGCCACAGTTTCTTTTTATGCTTTGGCCTGAGGATGCTTGAGATTAGGCAGAGCACCACCCTGTGCTGCCAAGGAGCCCTTTGCAGGCTGTGCCTTTAGAGTACAATTTCCCTCCAGATGTAAATGCGTAACAGGCAACTTAGCAGGTAACCACTTAATTGTCCTTTAGCTAGTAACTCCCTGTCCTGGTCATTAAAACATTTTATATACTGCTCAGAGTATGTATATTGTAGTAGCAATTATACTGAAATAGATAAAATAAAACAGACTGATAAACTTGATTGTTTGTTTTCCCTTATTTTTCTTTCCAGACCTGCTGTAACTGTTTGCTATAACAGAAAGAGTAGCAATAATGCTGGTTAACAGGGTTGTTGTTAAGGCATGGAGTGGATTCTGCTCAAAGCTTACAACTAAATTCTCATATATCCTGAAATAAGGCTCCCAGTCTTCTTGTACAGGAGAACACCATTTTCTACCTATTGTATGTGTGCTTTGTCCCCTGAGAAGCATTATGTTGGTGATTGATCTTCAGATCTGCTGTGGAAATCTTTAGAACATTCTCTGATTGTTCAGGGCTCTTTTTGGGCTCAGAACTTCACTTTGCATTGCAACTCCCACCACTGTGGTTTCACTGCATGTCCAAACTCCTTGTGGTACAAATCCAGATGTAAAGCCTTCCCTCCTCTATAGAAAGAGTCTACTTGGTATATCCTATGTCCAGTAATTCATTATCATGTCAATCTAAATTATGCTCAGCCTACTCAGAAAGTTGTGGAGAAATGCTAGCTGAGTAAGTAACATAAAAGCATTCAAAAAGGCATCCTATTCTTTTTACTAAACAAGTTTAATAAGATAAAGGGGTGCCTCAAATAAAATGAAACAAAACAAAACAAAACCTCTCAGTAGTATTAAATTTTTTGTTCTCAGAGGAATCTAACCATTCACTAAAACTTCAAATTATTTTTATTATTATCATCCATATTATCACAAATGGGTAAGATTTATAGACTTTAAATCTAGAAGGGAAAATGACGGTTGATGACCCCAAAAGAATATATATATCCTAATTATATAATTACATATAGCTGTAATTCATGAGCAAAATAATGCTTTTCACTATAGCATTGAGACTTGTTTAGAAAGATGCAAAGACATGGTGCAGGTTTTATTTCCTCAGGAAGTTTGTTCCAAGGACAAACATCCTTTACATATAAAAATACGTGGGTTTCAACTTCAGTGCATTTAAATTTACACATTTGTTCTTCCTAATTATTTTTCCTACCACATGCAATAGGTATCTAGTACTCTTCTTTATCAGAACATCACCAAATATCACTGAACATCAACAACATGAAGCACACCACCAGTGGTCTCCACTTAAACAAATTGGATTTGCTGTTGTGCTCCTGGAAGAAGATCTGTTTCCAACTACTTTAGACCGTGCCAAAGTCCAAGGCTCTTGAAAAAAATGCCTTGCATGAAGTTAAGGACAACAAAAAAGTTCTAGCATTTGAAAAGCCACAACTGAATAGGAATTAATATATTGATTTTATGGATAAGCAAAGATAAAGATTAGAAATGTATTGTAAAAGAGCCTGTGAAATCATTATTTAGCTCCATTATTAATTTATAAATGGCATTGCCCTTACTAACTGAATTTGGTCAAGTACTCTTGAATATTCGCAAAGAAAATGAGAAACTAGTTCCTAACTTCAAGCTGACACCAGAAGGCATCTAGTTTGTTCTGTGAAGAGGGATCAGTTACATATTTATTTATAGCCTGTGAACCAGGATGACAAAATGTGGGCTCATAACTCGAATGGGCCCTCAATGTTTGCTGTCAGAGTATTGCACAATATCTCACAGAGAGCATGTGGTTGCCCTGCTTTTCAGGGTAAGAGTGCAGCTGCTCCTCTGTGGCTGCCCCAAACAGCAAAGGTGTCCAAGCAAGACTGGCATGATGTAGCCCTTCAACTTCTCTCATCTTCTGAGAACTAAAGTTGAAGGTCTAACTGCAGTTATTCTATTCTTTAAATATGATATGTACATTTATTCAGTTAGCCTTTTAAACTGATCCTCTTTTTCCTTAATTTCCTTTTGTTTCCTTCCAATACAGACTTTTTTTTTGTTAGGTTGTATAACATCTTCTTTTTAAATAATCTGTATATCATGTAGTCACAGAGCAACATGAGAGAATCCCTCCAACTTCAAGACCCACATTCCTGACATCCCTGTCTGGCTTTCAGCTATGATTTGCTTCCTATTTGCACTTGGTAAATAGGGCCATGGTGAAGATTAAAGGCTGTGCCATAGAAGCTACACTGCCTAGATGAGACCCCATACTTAAAGAGGTCTTGATAAAGGTAAATTCCACACCAGCATCATGGGTCCTCCCTTTCATTTGATGTGTCAAGAAGTACCTGAAGAATCCACATGTGATTCTTGTTTCTAACATCACCTGATGCTACCTCACTCCTGCCTGAGCTCTTGTCATCTCTTTAATCTTAGAAGCAGAATCAGGGCTCAAACATTATAAAATTAAGCAGTGGCCTTACTAACACTACTGTTTTCCAAAGAAAAAAGTTTGAGGTGCCACTGCACCTTTATAAGAACACAGTTTTACTAAGCCATGGTTTTTCTAGTTGAATGAGGAATGAAATTAACTACTCATTTTGCAATCCTCACATCAGCAAAAGCCACATATTTAGAATTACCAAAGTCATAGAATCATCAAGGTTGAAAGAAACCTTTAAGACCATCCAGCCTAACTGTCAACCCAGCACTGCCACTGTAACTCCTAAATCACTAAACCACATCAACCAGAGATAGATCCACACACCTCTAAAGCATCTCCAGTTGTGCAACCTATTCCAGTGCCTGATCACTCTAACAGTGAAAATTTCTTTTCTAATATCTAATATGAACCTCCCCTGTCTAAGGCCATTTCCTCTGGTCCTCTTGCAGGAAAAACCAGTCCCCACCTCACTGTAAACTCCTTTCAGGGAGTTGTAGAGAGTAATGAGGCCCCCGGAGCTTCCTCTTCTTGAGAAGAACTAAACAAATCCAGCTCCCTCAGCTCTCCTCATATATGTTTTCCAGACCCTTCATGGGGTATGTTAATCTCTTCTTGATCTATGTTAGCTCATGCTTGGATTGTGTCAAGGGCATGCTTGAGGAGAAAATCATGGTACCTCTAGGACAGCTGCTTTTCCTGCAGCTTCATGAAAACCAGTAGTTTCAAAACCACTTGTTCATGCTGAAAATTCATGATGCAGATTAACCTGGATGCAGATTAACCTGGGGAAGGGATGTCAAAGGTTCCTGCTAGTATAAGCTACCTCTGCTTTGTGATGAATGTGCTTTTATAAGTCTATACAGTCCACCAGTCAGACTGGACCAGTGTGGCTGCAGTTCATTATTTTCCTAAATATTTCTGAGCCTATAAAAGTTGAAGAAGTTTCCTGGCCAGCTCTGATTTTGGTAGTTGAAGGAAAGTATTCAGAAATGATGACGGTACTTAATTTTTAAGGGAAGAGGCAAGAAAAGAGAACATAGATATTTCTTCTTAAATAAGAAGTGGGCAGGATGTGTGATGGGTCCCAGCCAGGTCCTTTATAAAAAGGATGATGTCTGTGTTCCCCAGAGGGCTCATGACGCCACTTTGGAGTTTGCACTCTGCAAGAAGCAGCTCATGTTGCACACCACATGACACCAGGATAGGACTGACAAACATCAGGAAGTCCCCAATGGCTGCAAATTTGGCAGTGCTGTCTGATCTGGCCCACTGCAGTGTTCATGGCCCTTGTGAGCATACTTGGGCCCAGTTTCAAACAGATAGCAGAACCCTGGCTTTTTGATTTAAGGCACTTCACTGTTTCAAAGAACATGGAAACTGAAATAATACTGGTTGCTTCTGAAGCCCAAGGTGCACTGGCTAAATCATAGGGAGCTGAAACTTGTACAATGACTGTCTGGTTTAAATAAGACCATTAACATTCCTCACTAGAAATCATATGCATGCATTCATATTAAAATTCTAATAAAAATATTCAAACCACATCTGGGAACTAGCATTCTAGGTTGGCACAACTATTGTAAATTTTCAGCTAAGCCACTGACTTCTGAAAAAGGGTTTCTACTGGAAATGTTGACAGGCCATTAGCTAAGTACAGTGGTGAGAATGGCACTGACCATGAGACAGTTTAACAAATAATAAAATACTAGTAAACAGATGAGGCTTTAAGCCTATTCATTAGGCTCACTTTCTGATGAGTTAAAACAGACTGCTTATTCCTTGTCCATAAACACTCCCAGGCAGTGAAAATCTGTCACGGATAGGGCTGGTGTGACAAAGTTTGTTTAGTTCTAGAATACAGTAGCCAGAAATATGCAAGAAACCACATATGGTGACACAGCGCCCTTAAGTCTGTAAAGTTGGAGGGAAATTTTCTGGTTAAAAATTCTGATATGTTATAATAGTGTGTGTTATCCCACTAAAAATTAGATATCTGTGGGACTAGTTTAGAACAATGGGACTGCTAAGAATATAATTACTAAAAAGTGAAACCATTGCCTGAAACAGTCTCCGGCTGGAGGGTTGTGTGGTGGGAAAATATTTTAACGGGGTTTCCTATTAGTGTGATTGTTTTCAAGACGTAACACTCGTACTGGAATACAGTGGAATGCTCACCATGTGCCTCTCTATAATAGATGGTAAGTACTTCATGGTGATTTTGTATTTAAAACCCCGTTTTTCTGATTTCTGCTCCATAAATTCACAGGCTAACAGAGTGTATGCTCACATGATGTATTTACAATAGAGAAGCAAATGTTAGAGAGTGGGATAGGCAGATCTGTTGATAAAAGAGGAAGCCTCAGAGCTTAAGATATATACTAAGAGAAAAGACTGCATGGTATAGCTCATGGGATCCAAAGCCAAGCCTACCCCTGCCAACAGCCCTTAGCCAAAACTTCTTAACCTGCACATCCTGACAATTTGCAATTACTCATACAGAAAATATTTGCAGTACAGCTCTGCAAGCAGATAAAATGCAGGTAAAATCTGGCAAAAATAGGAGGGGAAAAGAAGTAAACTGGCACATTTTTATTAGTTCCATTCTTCTGTCACTTACCTATTGGTCATAGTATATAAACTTGTAGCAAACATGTCCCATTAACAGGCTTATTTATGCAGCAGTGTGTTCAAATCCCATTTTACATATGGAGTGGATTTTTATATTGATGGTGGATTTCTGTGTAACATAGCAAATATATGCTATGATTTTATAGTTTCGCTGTTAATAAATGCTAAGATATTTCCATGTTACAATACTATATTTATGCCTAAGGCTTCTTACACTCTTATATTTTTTCCAACCCTTGGAAAAAAAAGTTTTTCCTTGAATAGGAATGACAAAACTGACAGTTGCCCCAGTGGAGATCTTAGGCTAAGCTGTTACTCACTTTTAGCACTTGGTCTTACAAAACTAGTAGCTTTTGTGGGCTATCTTAATTACCCTTCTAAGACTGGTGAAGTGGAGATCCTTTTTGCTAAGGCAATCTTCCTCAAAGAGATCTCCTTTGGGATGACAAAACTGAGCGGTTTCATCCTCTTTTCTGAGCATTGGTCTTCTAAGTGGTCTGCCTACACTTCTCCAGACATAGAGGTATATTTAAGATAGACCACTATAATAATGGGCTTTGAGTTGTCTCTTACTATTGAGATTATAAAAACCTAGACTGCAGAAATGATTCATGCAGATGTTTTGCTACAGTTCTATCTTTAGTTGCACTTGCCTTCGATTTCACTGTTCATGTAATTTATAGAGGGATCTATGTTAACTAAAATACAAATGGTATTTGCACTGTAGATATGCCGATGTATCAATGCCATGGCACTTTCTCAAGTGTAAATTACAGCATCTTAGCCTAGCTAGCATATACATAATTTAGTTTTGCTTACTCTAAGTTCATGCTGAATGAAATTCTGATCCAGCAGAAGTCAATGGTAATTCTGCCTTTGATTTTTGTCGAGTGGCACAGGACTTCCTATCCTGTGTTTCTGGTGGGGTTTTGATTTCTTTTTTCAGAGCTCTATGTTACTCTAATTCCTTTTCTTGGATGATTGCTTGGATGATTGGATAAATGATTCCTGCTTTGGTTGTTTAATTTCTAAGTATTATGGATCATAATACTTATAATGCCATGGGGAAAAACCCACTGTTTAAAGTATTAGTTTCTCCCATCAATTCAGGTTTCATCACTATTAGGAAAACTTAAAAAATAAGCATTTTGTGAAATGTTTCTCTGACTCCCTTCTGTGTTAGGACATCCTATTCTCCTTCTGCAAGTATATGCTAGAGAAATTGCCAAACATCTTCTCTAGCACTTATCTTCATAATTTCGGTGCTTTTTACAATGTGAAATCTATCTCCTTTCACAACTCAAAGCAGTTTTTGACTTGTTTATTAGAAGAGAGAAGAGAGAAGAGCAGTCCATCTGTGGCAAATATTTTCAACTTTAAGGATACATCTTTGAAGTTTGTTTTCACAGTTCCATCATGGCATAAAGTTTCCTTTAATATAAATGTAGTCCTATGGTGTTAACATATTTCAAGAAGATAAGAATTTAGCAATAAAGTGGAGATTCAAAATAAATTCTCTCCTATGCCAGATTCTGCTTTGCCTCTGTAAGACAGTCTGAGGAGATTCACTTAAACCTAGGGGACTGTTTACAGAAAAAGAGCTAATGTAACTAAAGCTATTGAATGGTCTGGCCTGAGTTTTGGTAGAATATCAGACTGTCTTAGTGATCAGTGTTTGCTCATCTTCCAGTTGTATACTCCTCTGTTGCTTTTTAAGTCCTGAGTACCCTCTTCTCCAAACAGCTGGCAAAAGATGACTGGCCATCTCATTATGGTTGTCAGGGCAGTAGCTCTGTACCTCACTACAAAAAAAAAGGTATCTAAACCTTTTCAGATCTCCTGTTTTTTCATGAAACTTCTACTAAAAATACCCCTTCTGAATCCTGGGGCCTGGTGGCAGTGGCTGCCACCAGGGACAGAAAGCATAATCTCAGGTTCTTACTCAAGGACTGTATGAGATAAAAGTGCTCTCATTTTAGGACAACTGAACACTGAAGGCACTGCCTATGCAGAATTTTTACCCAATTGCTTAATAGGTGAAGAAAAACATCTTAGAAAAGTTCTTAGGATAGTTCAATTGTTTAATCCCATGCATTTTTTATTTATACTCATACCCAATCCAATAGAAGGACCACTCTACATCGTGGAAGTGATTGAGATACAGTTTAATATCAAAGCACTTTCAGAGCCACAGTATAATTTCTTCTACACTATTACTTTAGAGAGCGTGCCTCCCTCATTTTTCCTCATTAAACAAATCCTTTGTCTTTAACATCATGAATTCTAGAATAGCATATGTTAGAAGGGACCTTAAAGACCATCTAGTTCCAATGCCAGCCCCTGTGGGTAGGCATGACTTGTCCATAAGTGAGGCTGTGCTGGTTGTCTCAGATCACCTCCCTGTCTTGCACAAGCCTTGATGTTTCATCTGCTTTTCTGAGAAATAATGGCAAAACATGAAGTTAACAGGGAGTTTATATATGTAAAAACATTACCAGAGGCTGTTAAATAGAAGACTATGACTAGTGTATGCTCTTTAGGCTTCCACAGGAGTTCTTTGCAGACTTCAAGCTTGTGTACATTTACAACTCTTTACACCCTCGACAGTGACAAGCAACACTTTTGAACTCTCAGTTGTTTAAAGATGGCACTACCTTTCTACATTTAAGTGAAAAGTAAGTGAGAAAAATGAGGTTTATTCATATTTTAACAATTTAATAATGGTGACTTGATCAATTGTAGTTTTTAAAATCTCTGACTTAAAAGGGAAAAAAAGAAGGTTAAGCACAAGAATTTACAAAAATCTTTTCCAGTTGTACTTTTCATTGCATAGATGGAAATTAAAGTGCTTTTTGTGCTGAAGGACAAAATAAAGGTGTTGTGGTGATGGAAAAAGAAAGAAAGCAAAAAGCAAAAGGCTGAACTGCCTTAGTAGTAAAACAACTTTTCTATGTTTCATAAAAACAAAATCAAGAATTTTATGGAGGCTGAAAAACACCTTGGACCTTCGGTGTTCATAAAATTAAAAATTATTATTTTGCCAGACAAAAAATTAGATCAATCCAAGAATTAGAATTGTATGTTTTCAAGAGTTTTTTTCCACACCAAAAATTAGTAGTTCCCGGTTTTAAAATGGTTTTTAATCAGTCTGTTGAGGGCAATTCCAATGGGGAAAATGCTCAGCTACAATAACAATATTTGAGGACATACCGAACATATTTATCCTATGTATAGAAATCAAATATAGCCTTTCTCAGTGCAGTATACACTTTAAGAACTAGAATCACTGGTTTACAAGAAATAGCCACTAAACGTGTCGATATCTGAAAGATTTATTTTTTACACATCTGTGGCTTTCTTTTTTCTCTTTTCTTGACTTTTGACACACTTACTACATACACTTACTATTTACCGCTTGCCCAAGAAGTAGGGCAATTGCTAACTTAGAATTACCGTGGAGGTGTAAGAAGTCTTGTTGACAGCATTCACCACCTGCCTCTTCTGTAAACAGAGGATTTGTTTACAGCCTTATGACATGCAGTACCTGGGTAACCAAAGCTCTGGATCTCTGCAAGGTTTGCAAACTCAGGTTTTATAGTTTCCTGAAAATAATCATTCTTGCCTTATTTCCTTGTTTTCCATAAAATAATGATAGAAATATTTATGCACATTACAAGGGATACACTTTACATCACTGATGTATAATTGTCAGGGAAATATCTAAGAACTGTTAAATATTCCTTTAATTAAATGCAGCTTCTACATTATAGAAGTACTAATGGAATTATGTTATAATGTGAGTGGAAGATGCCAAAAACTAAAATGAAAAAAAAATCAGAGAAAAAAGACAGAAAATGAACTGGCTGTACTCAAGAGACTAAATTAGGATATAAGGAATGGTGCCTTAATCTCAAAGGAAATCCTACTAAATGTGAAGTATTACTAAGCTATCAAACAATCTTGCTAAACTGACATAAAGTTCTAATTAAACTGAAATACAAATATAATTTAGAGAATTAAATGTCATAAGGTCTATAAATCTCTCAAGCATTTGTGTACAAACTACAGGTGTGATATTTGCAATACAAACATGACACATACTGACTCACTTCAAAGAGAAGGCGATTACAAGGGGAATAAGCATGGGCCAATGTCATCACCTTGTTATGTCAGCATTATAATTTCACCAAACTCAACTGCTACAAGACTGTAATTCCACCTTCCATGGGCATTTCTTGCAGATAACAATACAGGCAGCAAATACTACAGAACCTCAGCAGAATTCAGAGCAAGTCCTACCAAAGATATTTTTTAGTGTTCTTCTTTAGGCCTGTTTCTCCATCATTAGAGTCTGCAAGAATGTAAAATGCCAAATACTTCCCAGAATTAAAATGATGAAGATCACTTTTTCTTACTCTTATTTTCATCTAAATATTAGTGACAGTATGGGAGAAACCCTCACCACATTTCTACTTACAGAGACTGAGAAAATTCCTTTTTTCTGATGGGGGAAATCTACTCCCTCTATAGGTATGTCTATCTCTATAGGTATGTAACTAGCAGGTATGTCAGGGCAATATTGCTTTGCTTTTCCAGATTGTTCTACTTTACAATAATTGCTGAAATTTGTAAAATTTTTTGTAAAAATTCTTCCTTTAAGAAAGTATTAATTACTTCAGCAGTACTGCTCACTTTTAGAAATCCTGTTTCCTATTATGTTTCATTTAGAACTGTATGCATGATACCAAACAGGACATGTAAAAAGGGTCCTGGATACCTGAGCAAGCTTATTACCTCACTTGCCTTCTCTTAATCTATTCCTCCTGAAAGTCTTTCACCACAGCAAGACTTTTTGGAACTTTTGAACAGGTGAAAGCAAATCTGATACAAGAACATTCCTGATTTTTTCCTAGCACTCTGACATAGATGCTGTTAGCATTCTTCTTCAGAAGTGAAGGTTCCAGGAAGGAATGAGAGAAAACATGTCTGTCCCATCATCTGGAACCAGGTGGATGAAGAAAGGGCTCCAGCACTGGTTGCCCTCCTTCTTACCAGTTCATCACAGTAAATTCATCTCTGACTGTGCATGTTTACACAACTGAAAAAGCATCTCCTCTTGCTGCCAACCACGGTACTGCCACACCTTAACTCTTACACTCTTAGAGCAAAGCCATGATACCATACATCTGAGCATAGCTAACTGTGGTTTATATTACCTAAGATATGAAAGCATTTATTAATTAATTCCCACCCCCAAGTCAGTAATATTAAACTCAATTCATAATACAGTGCGATTATATTAAAAGTTGTTGCTTGTTTTCAGAAACAAAACTTAATTAATACATTTTTAAAAAAAGGATAATATTATTAATAGGATACATGATGAGGAGGACTGCTATGAGGATTTACTATTTGTCTGCTAAGGTTGAGTAAATTGCCTATAAATTATTCAGTCTTCACAAGCTCTGAGCAGTAAAACTGTTATTACACTTTGCACACTATGTGCCTCTAATATCCAATCTGAAGCTCATTTATCAACAACTACTTTTGTGTAAACAATCCTTGAAGAAACCTGACTTGTCTTCACTTGTTATTGATGATCTTTCAAAACTCAGAAATTGCATCCTCTTCAATTTCCTACCGAATTCTTAGGTAATCACCTCATCAATAGTTCTCAACAAAAATAATTGTTTCCAGAACAAAACTTTCCCCAGAATTTAGGTCCTTTAAGGTGGTCCCTCTCAGAGCTTCAAAAGTGTGAATAACGAAAATGTGTATTTAAAAAAAAATCTTAGGATGTGTATATGCTTTTATAAAGTCAGAAGTGAATAAAAGTTCTCCCAGAACAGGATATGGGGCAGTGAAAATGAAACACAGGTCTTTCAGGATATGTGTTTCGGGTTTTTCTTGTTTCCTTTTTTACCATGAAGTCCAATCTTCAGTTGCATTTACACAGGAGTGTAGGTCATTCAAATGCTAATAAAGCACTCACATTCACAGTCAGTCCCAAGTGTAGTCAGCTAATGGAAAAGGTGAGGAAGAGAACTTTGCATGCCTTTTAATGAAGTGGTGTGCTATAGGGCAAGGAGTGCAGATTTACACTAACTGCTTTGTTCTCATCTGAGGTTCACTTCCCTAGTGTCCATTTCCTCCACTCTCTCTTTTTCACTGTAGTAGCAAAGATGTTCTGAAACCAGAGCTGAAGGAGCCACTTGAAGGTCTCAGAACGACTTAGAACTGTGGCAAAACCTACCCCATTTGGTTTTAATTGCTTAAAAAATGCTAAGTATTTGTTACTAGGAAAAGAAAAATATAATGGGAAGGGTGAGGAAGGATAAAGGTTTGAGAGAACACATTTATCTCAATGAACCTCTGCCTCCTGTTTTAAGCTGCTCAGGACTGCTTTGGAGACTGTTGTTGAAAGCATCCTTTTCCTGTCCCAGAACAGCTGTTCCCCAAAAGCAAAGTAATGGTGAGAAAGATGTGCATGTACCATTACATCAATACTCAATCACCCACAGCCATCTGTCTGACAAGCTCTTTTACCCCAAAGACAGAGAAGGCACATAATCTCTACTTGTCCAATTTGGGAAAAAGTGCTGCTCAGGTAGCTCTCACAGCTCTGGATGTATCAACATTGTTATGTTAGCTAAAACAAAGTTATTTATGGCCTTACCTAGTTTCATGTAAGTATCTTCTTATCTTGCTTAGAATTAGGAGCTGGTGGTTTCAGGAAGTGCATTGAACAATCAGCCACTTCTCTGCTGAAAGACTGTCCCCTCATCTGTGCAGTCCAGTACAGTAAAAATGCCCCCACAAACCCTACAGATATACATCAAGGCATGTTCCAGTTAATACTAGAATTGAAGTGCTTCTTTACATCAACTTCAACCAGTGGATTACCATAACAGAGGAAATTACACTAGTAACTTCTTTTGCGCGGGTTACATGGGGCTAGCTGGTAAGATCCCCAGGGCAGAGACCGTGCCTACCTCTGCATTTACCAAATGCAGTAAGGACCTCCCAGCAGAATATATAAATGATGAGTAAATGTTAATAAGTAACCAAATGTAAATATAATAACCACATTAATGACTACTAATATATTACATAGACTAGACCCATTGGAAGAATGCAGAAACTGTGAACATTACTGATCCATTCAGAGTACACTTATTATTTCACTGCCAGGACAAAACAACTTTCCTCTTGCTGGATATGTTAAGATTTCACTGCATAAAGAATGATTTAATAAGAAGTGTAACCTCAGGATTAACTAACAGACATGTACAAAACAGACCTACAACTTCTGTTTAAATGCCCTTAAAATAACCACTTTATTTCTAATTTATATATGAGATTCAGGATGACGTGCTCACAGAAACCAACGCCTAAAGAGTCTGGTCAAGAGTATCCCAATGCAAGAAAACATTGCAATACTTGCTATAAAGGAAGGGTAATTGCCCCTAAATGCTATGCCTGGCTTTCTGCCGACTACCATTCTGACAGTGCTGCAAATAAGCTAGCAGTTTAAATCCATAAATGCTTATAGATTGTTCTGGAGCTGTAACTTACACGTTCAGAAATGTCTGAAGTCTTTGAACAGAACATTTTAACAGGAGAAAGGAACTTGTACTTTGAAATAAAACAGGTTTTCTGAAAATACTCTTTGACATAATTTTTTTTAATCTCTGCTTTTCATTTTATAGTTTTTCTCTGTTTCCTTTCTCTGTTGCCACCACCTGCAAATAAATGAGTGAAATTGCCTGAGCTTCATTTAATCTTATGCTACTAGGAGAGTTGGATGCAATCATGCTTCTGGAAGTAACAGAATTATTTTTAGTGTAATGGCAATATATACTGTCATTTGTAGTATCATTTGGCAATGACATTTTTACTTCTATAAAACATGTTAAAAACTTTTGGCAAATCATTCCTTGCTGACTATATGTTATCATATTATAATGCAATACAGCAACAACATGATGTTACAGTGTAGTAAAAAGATCTTGGTATGAATCTGTATTTGAGTTTATTGCATAACAAGCTCTATCCTGCTGACAAGGATACTGATGAATGCTTCGCTATGGGTTTCACTGGAAACCTCAACATGCCTGAAGGTTGACTAACACACACAAATACTGACTTACCCAGACCATTTCTGATCAGTGACAGTAAAATGAAGTCTCTGGTTTATGCTACCTATATATGTAATCAAAACCCATTTTGAAAACGCCAAGTTTTACGTCCCACAGATTTTGAAGCGGCTTTAAATAGATTTTTAGTAATATTATGGTGGCTATCTCAGAGTTATTCCATTGAAGAATCTTGTAAATGGATAAAAAAAAAACAGAGAGAAGTTTTAAAAGATGGTGGAAATTCCTAGAAGTAATCAGAAGTGAAGAAAGTACATCTAACATAAAACTGATTAAGAAAACAAATTCAAGGAATTACACTAAGCAGCAGCATAAACATTTAATGGTACAGCTTAAAATGTTCACATTTTTACAAATCATCCAAGGATTGCTCTTCATTTTATTTGTAATGAAATGAAATCTGAAACAAGTTTCTACAGCCAGAATAAACACGGATGGATGTGGGGCACACCCTCAGTCCTCTCACCATGCCAGAGGCTCTGGAGGTGAGGTAATGCCAGCCCTGACGTTTCTTCTGCCTCCCCAACAACCTGACACAATGTTGTCTCTGGAACACGTCTGAGAGTGACTTTCAGGCTACATCTGCACAAGGAAATTTTCTGAAGATTGCTCTTCTGACCTAAGGCCATCAGTCAGAGCAGTGTTTTAGTAAGGCCAAAACTCTCATTATCAGCTCTCTCATTCTCCAGCACAGAATGGATGCCTGGACTAGACAAAGAACCAGAATGGTCCTTGACCCACACCACAATCTGAACTGGACCAGGGCATTTTTTAGGAGAATGCTAACTGGTGAGAACAAAACTGTGACAAGAAGTAAGCTAACAGATCCATGTGCTAGCCCTGATCAGTGCAGACACAGGTTTTGTATCCCACAATGACCAGGGAACACATGGATCATCAAACAAAAACGTATGGCCCAACATTTTCCCTGGGTCAGCTCCATAGATTACTTAAATGAACCTTCATGAAACTTCCATGAAACATGATGGAAAGGTATATTGCAGGAAGCAGAGTGGCTGTCTCCCTGGAAAGAAAAAAACATCCTGGTGAAATGGCAGGATACAAATTAAGATTATCAAGCACACCTCATTCCACCTGCACAGGCAGCTGAAACAATGCAGACTTTTCTTTGCACTTAGCCAGCTTCCTTTGAAGCAAGCTTTAGAGACAAAACTTGCACTAATTTCAGTGGGACCTTTGTCTGTGTACGGTGTGCAGAACAGAGCCCTCTCCTGGTAAGCACGGCAGATAATTGAGGACATCCCTGGCACCGTATTTGGCACTGTCTGCAGCACATATCTCTCTGATGAAGTATTGAACGTAGGCACTCAAAATAAAATATTAGAAAAGCTCAGCTATTTGGAGCCATGGAACCTTATGATTGAGGTCAGATTTGTTTGGATTTAAAAATATATGAAAATCTAAGTAACACTGAAATGATGGCATACCTGAAAACTGAAACCAAAAAATAGGTTATATAACGTACTTAAAGGCACAGTTGGCATTTCAAGATCACAATGACTAGCCAGTTATAACCTGTTTTTGAACCCACAGCTGAACCCTGCATGTCGAATTACTGAAAAGGGTGGGTCACCTTCTTTTTAAACCTGAAATCTGATAACCAGGTCAAAAGAACCCCCATTCATTCTTTCTTTTTATGACTATAAAGCCATGAAGCACCAATAATAACCTTAAGTATATAGATCAACACTCTTTGCCTAATTAACATGCTTTTGGATTTCATACTTGAACCTGAAAATAAGAAACCATATTTCAAAGCCCGGCTTTTGCAAAACAAAATTTGCAACAGGTACCTCATCTGGATGCAGGACATGGTAGGCACTTAAATAAATCATAATAGTGATCCATTGCCAAAATAGTGGCTCTCTGTCCTTAGCTTTTCTCAGAATAACTTTACCATAATTTCTTTGCTTAAACAGCAACACAACCTTGTTGTCAATGAGATGCAATGCAAAAGAATATTGGTTTAATTTTAAAATTATTTATTAATATTCCAAACCCCATATTGTTTTTAGCAACGTATGCAAACATGGAGCCACACTGCTTATGGCTGTAACCTCACTAGATTTCACAAGGTAAGTAGGGTTGGGTCTGTAGCATTTGCATGGAAGACTTCCAAGGAAATTCCAGGTTACTCTATGAAATGGTATTTGTGCAGCGTGGCATTCTTCTGCTGACGCAGTATTGAACCAGCAGAAAGAATATGATCACAAGTGCTGTCTTTAATTAAGAGGTAAAACCAAGGATACCGAGCACTTGTGGGCATTAAACACCCTATGGCAGTTTTTGCCAGTGTAGGAGTGCCTGGCCAAATACCAGTCTAGATAATTACATCCTGCCTACTTACATTCCCAAGTTGCTTTAAATGGATAAGGCATTATTCTTCTATTCTGGTGTAAAAGTTGATCCTGCAGCCCTTCCTTGGGCTCTGTTAGGACTATTTCTAGCATGACCTTCTCTATGGTCATACAGAGTCATTTATGTGAACCAATGCATTTTACTACATTTCGGATTTGTCACCTTCTGAAATCACTTCCACTGAGCTCATGGGAATTTACTTCAGTCTAAAGACATTGATTTAACCAAAAATCACCATTTAATTACTGCCTGTGAGTCACACTTACAATAAATCTCTGCAAAAAATTGTCTTATTATCAGATCAGTTTCTGTAGGACACCCTTCAGTACATGTGATGCTCAGTTTTGTGTGACCCTGCCCACCCTCACCAAAACGAACAGCAAAACAGCAGCATGGCTCAATGGCATCAAGACCAGGCTCCTTACTGGGAAATTTGTCTTGGGACCATACCATGTACCAGCAGTGCAGGCCTCCCACACCTTCTCAATTTGAAGCAAGTTACACTGAACAAAGATACAGACAATCTTTTCAAGCCAGCTGTACATTTTAAGAAGGAGCACAACAAATGGTTAAGAGCTTGCTTTAAAGCGATATGTCCATTAAAACAACCAATGTTACTGCAGGATTGTTCCCCCCAACAGGAATTCACTTCATTGAAGTGGAAGGAAACCAGACTTCACAAAAACTTCATTACCATGTTCAAGTACCTCACAACAGACCACCAAGCTGCCACTCACCCAAGTCCCCTGGAGATGAAGGAGTTGTTAGCATGTTTTCCTCCCACAGAAGGAGCCTTTTAGCAAGATGGGTGCTGGCATTAGTCACAACTTAGCCTATGGCAGTGTTGTCAATCATAATTATTCCTACAAATCTGAGTTTTCTCCCCTTCCAATTACTCTCTAAACTCTTATTTTCAAAATTAATTTCCTATTTCTGGCTTGTCCTACACTATGTCAATTTGAAGGCTGGCTTTTGGATGCTTTTTTAGTTTAAAAGTTTTTCTAGCTGTATTTGTGTAGGTCAAAAGAGTTTTCCAAGTCTGCTCTCTTTCTGAGTGGTGAGTCTCCCAAGACAGCAAATAGAGGGTTTTTATAGACTTGTTTTCATGAAGATTCAGTCATCTGAAATCTGAAATTCTTTAGGAGAAAGATGACCATGTTAATAGAATTAATTGAATGCAAATTATGAAATTCATAGGCTTGAGCAAAGTTAAATAGCTCTAAACAGTATCACCAAATGCAAAGAGAAAGTAGGAAAGAATTTTCACAAATCCAAACTTTTTCCCCCTCCTTTCAGGTGACATGCTGACCTCAAAAGCTTCTAACATTCATGACTTTCAAGCTCAAGACTTTTCTCTCACATCTCTCTCCAAATATAGGGCCTAACTTTTGCCTCCTCTTTTAAATCTTTTTCTTAGACCCTTTGGAGAGTGAAGTTAACTTGACAGAAAGAGGGTGATGCAGCTGGTTGAACAAGAGCCACTCAATCCACTCAGCGAAACTACAGCCAGAAGATAACACAAGGTGAAGGGTAAGAGTATGAAATGTGACTAAGCAATTAGGGATTTTCTTCCGTTTCCCCACACAATGGAGCAAAGTGGACCACATGCAGCTGCTGAATTTCTTGCAGAGAAGAGTGCTCAGTTTCAGAGCGGGAAAGGACTTTGCCTTCATCCACACTGACCAGCTTGAGAGAAAGGAGACAAATGTATCCCACAAAAGGGTATGCCAACCAGTCCTGTCGTGTAGCACTTGATCATACTTGATCATTCAAACTCAGGATTACTTTATAGTGTTGGCTTCTTCTAGAAAAAACAAAGGGAAAAAATGAAGTGCGGACTTCACTACCTGTACTCCAGCGGATTGACATTAATCAATCCTACCCCTCAGGGCCCCCTCCTTTGCTCCCATCACTACTGACTGCAGATATCAGGGAGCAGCGAAGACAAAAGGTCCAGGCCCCGGGCTATGAGGGACACTTTGGAATTGTCTGGTGGCCGGGTCAGCCGGCGGCCGTGCCCGCCGCGGTGTTCCGAGCCCGGGGCAGGGCAGTGCCGGCGAGCTGAGCGGGGCAGAGCGGGTGGGCAGCGGGGCTGCCGTGCCGAGAGGGGCCGGCACGGGGGGCAGCCCCTGCGGCAGCCCCCGGCACAAGTGCGGAGCGGCTCCCGGGGCTGCGCTGGCTCCCGGCCCCTCGCCCCTCACCTCCGCGCTCCGGGACGGCCTTTTTGGGCGGGAGGGCGGGAGGGGGTTACCTTTTCTTAGGGAAGTCCCGTCCCTTGCCAGGGAAACTTTTTACGTTCCTGTGCGTGAGAGGCAACTAGTTGCGCTCACTGAAGTGCGAGGAGTGTTTGGCTTCTCCCGTACCAGCCTCCTCCTCCATCTACCCCCCGCCCCGAATTTCCCCTCCCGTTTTGCTCCCAGTTGCTCTTTATTTGTGTGTGGAGAAAGGGGTGGGGGGGACGACTTGTAGGGGGGGATGTTCTGTTTTGGCCAGAGGAACAGTGCAAAAGGGGAGCCTTGGCTCGGAGAAGGTACGAGAATAAATAAATAAGGAGCGGCCCTAAAATAAAGGTAGCGGCATATCCCGGCAGCGAGAAGGTGAGTGTCTATGACTTCCCCGTCCCTGCATCTCCCTCCCACCCCTTCTACTCGGAGGTGGAGGAAACGGGTTCCCTATCGCATGTGCATGTGTCCGTGGAGGGGGGTGTGTGCGTCTCCTTGTATTTAGCGTTTATTTAGCACTGTTTTCATGTCGGTTCGATGACAGCAGCAGCAAGAACAACAACAAAGTTGCTCTAAAACAAATGTGATGGGAGGGAGCAGCAGAGCCGTCCATGGCGGGGTAGAGACGAGCTTTTACCCCGGCCCCACGCGAGTTTAATTGCAAAAAACCAAACTGGTTTTCCGTGCGGACGGGGCGACTTTTTCCACGTCCAGCCGGACTTTCTGCCTCTCTCCAGGTGATGTTCCCTGCTGCTTTGCCTCCACCGCTCTTCGGCTGGGGGGCTGCTGGGGTGAGCCCCAAGACAGGAGCAAGCCGCGACGGCTGCCGTCGCATTGTTCCCCGCTTGCGCCTCCCGCCCACTCCCGGTGCGGCGGAAGCGGGGGGCCCGGGCTGCGCCCCGCGAGCGGCCGGAGGCTGCCGGCCCGCCCGGGCTGGGCGACCGGGCTCTGCCGGCCGCCAGGTCGCTCTGCCGACAGCCTGCCCTTGTGAGGGCCGGCGGCGGGGCCAGCAGCGTCTTGGCCGGAGGCTGTGAGGAAACATTTCTGGTGGCGGTGCCCCCTCCGGACAGAGCGGCATGAAAACAGTAGGGGTGGCAGTCCCTTCCCGAAACTCCCGCTCCTCCAGCGAGGCTCCGGGCAGCGCGGGGCAAGGCAGCCCGGCCGGGACGCCGAGGGGGGCACGGGCGGCAGCCGCAGAGGAGCCGCTCGGTTCCGCTCGGTTCCGCCGCCCGCCCTCCGACCCGCGCTGCCCCGGCCGCGCTCGGGGGTCTCCGCTGCCCGCCTGCCCCGGGGCGGAGCGCTGCGGGCGTGCCGCGCTCGGGGTGCCGGCGGACGGGGCAGGCTGCTTCCCACTGCCTCCGGGCCGGCAGCCGTCGCGGGGGCTCCGGCGGCCACTTTTTCGAGTGTCCGAAGGGACCGAGGACAGAGCTGCCCTTTGTTTTTGTTCCTCTCCGTTTCCTCTCCCTGGGGGATGTCTCTTGCCCTTCCCCTCCCCCGCCCCGGCTTGTTTTTCTTGTGGTTTAAAGACAAAACGTTGAATTTTCGGGTCGTCCCACCGCGCCCCCGCCCCCGCCGCGGTCTCCGCTGCGCCGGCGGACGGGGCGCGGGGAAGCCCCAGCGCGGGGGTCCCGCTGCCTTTTCCACCGGCGATGCGGGGACTTGTGTTTTGGTTAGAAAGCGTTTCCACGTGGGTAAGCCTTGTGTGTTCATGTGTGTGTGTGTGTGTGCGGGTGTGTGCCGGTGTGTGCGCGTACTTGATCCGCGAGGAGGTAACAGGATTCTTCGTGTTCAAAACCAGTGGGCTCTTAGCCATTAATCTCCTTCTCCTGCTGTCATTACAGACACTTCCAAAGTCAGATACCCGCGGAGAGCCGCCGGCTGCGTTTCACACGGCGGCTCTCCCCGAGCCCCGGGGGCTCCGCGCCGTGCCCGGCCGGACACAGGGCTGCCCGGGGAGCAGCCCCTCGGCTCCTTCCGCCGGGAAGGGAGAGCGGGATCCCGCGGCATCGCCGCTGCCAATCGGTAGTTGGCATCTAAAGTTTCATTTACATTTATGAAAGTGGCGCTCCGAGCCAAGCGGGCGCGGTGCTGCCGGCTCCGTACCCGCGGGCAGGGCTGGCAGCCGAGCACACGGAGGGACGCGCTCGGTTAGCGCGTGGCGGTGGGAAATAGCTGGTGGTCACAAAAACCCTGGGACGCACGCTGAACCAGACAAGGGAGCGACCTGGCCGGTTCCAGTTTTAAGTATGAAGTCATGCTAGAACAGTAAGGAACGAGTATTTGCAGTTTTCTGAGTTTTGTTTTACGTGTTTCATTTGCGGAGACTAGAAAGCGTATCTAAGGTAAACTAATCAGCAGTTTAGATTTAGAGGGAGTTATACAAAGAATGTATCTTTTCTGTTTGGCAGATAGATTTTCTGGTCTGACCTCGGAGTTTGATGTTAGAAGCGTGTACTTTGCAATAAAGCTCAGGCCGTATCTTTGTTTCGTTTCCCTAACACTCAAAAGAAGTTTCGTAAAATTGCTGCGGGTTTGACTCTTCCCCTAGCATTTCTGAAAATGCTGCCGAATAACAAATGCTTGCATGCTTGCAATATATATCATACTGTGAGTAAAGTGGAAATATAGACTGACATTTCTCTCTCTCCCTGGTGATTCATTCTCTGTTTGACATCTAACATTAGCTGGGCTATGTCTGAAACAGCTCTTCTTGCCTTTTTTTTTCTTTTTTTTTTACGTGCGGTATTTATGTTACCAAATGTTCTTCAACCAGATTTGATAGAAATGACAGTAGAGTGTGTTGACAAATCTTTTATGTATCTTTGTTCAGATAATTTGTATGCAGTTATTAATTGTTACATGTATATGGTGGTACTGATAATAAATTTAGTTGAAGGTTACTCTTGCTGGATTTGTATTTATTAATGGCCTCACAACACTTTGCAGTATAAATTTATTCTGTGTGGGTAATGTCAATGGAAGAAATAAACCCTAAACAAGCAGTGTATCGAGTACAGCACTGTGGGGTTCTTAGTTAGTTGCAGTTCCCAGTCAAAATATTTCAAACAAGGCAACTGTAGAAATACAGCTATAGATAGTATCATGTGGCATATTTTTAGCATCTGATGCAAGTGTTAAAGTTTAACTCTTTAAACTTTTTGCAACTCTTTAAACTTTATGCAAGTCCTAGAATTAATGTTAAACATTGGCATTTGGTGAGGGAAGGGTACCTGTGCGTTTCCTTGATGAACTGATGGTATTGGATGATGTTGTGTGGAATCCTCCAGTGTTAAAATTTAAAAAGCATTTTACTCTCTTAAATATGCAAGTTACCACAGAAAGAAAAAAGAAATTAGTGGAATTTCTGTTGAACGCTCTAGGACACAGCTATCCAATTTTTTCTGTGTTATCTTTTTCCTTCTTGAAAGTAGGGATTTTATGAACTCAGGGTAATGCAGGTCTCCCTTTTTATAAGGAGGCTTTATTCAGCATACTTCTATATTGCAGCTGCTGATCATATTTCATAGAGCTGTTAAAGCACTTAAAACCTAAAATTAGGTACTGTCTGGTAGTAAATATTTCAAATCACTCCTTGAAGAAACGGGCTTAAAAAAGAGACATTTTGAAATATATCATTGAGAAAAAGTAATCTTGCATTGCTTTTACTCAGTGCAATACCAATCTAAATCACTGATTTCAGCACAGTGTACTTTTTCGTTAAGTTTTCTTAATCTCCTGGATTTTTATTGTGATTTTATGCTGGCTTTATTTGATATCATAACCAGCTACTTTGCTCAAGCTATGTTTATGATGGCAATGCTTGAATTAACAGGTGTCGAATTAACTTCTAACATACCTGTGCTTCCAGTGAGTATTCTTGTGATACTAAGAACTTAAATGTAAGTTTCCTCGCTTCCTGGTGTGCATGTTTCTGGCTGTTAGTTGCAGAAGGTGCACATTTGCTTTTTTCCAAATTTTGGATGAGTTAATTTACAGATTATTTACAGTATTTTCCAGTTGGGGGGTGGGGTTTTTTAGTTGAGCATAGGAGTACTTGCTCACTAGCTTTCATTTTTGGTACTGTCAGTGTTTGCAGGAAAAATGCAAGCAGAGGGACATCAGACTGACAGACATATGTCAAATTGATAAGTATTTTTAAAGCTTTTTGGAAGTTCACCACTAAACCAAGTCTGGTAGCAGCAACACTCAGATGTCTTTGCTTTTTTCTTTGTACATGAGAATCCAGTAGTATTTCTGCTATCTAATATATCTGTAATCTTCTTGACATTTTGTGTTAAAAAATCCCAGCATTTATGGCATGCAACTGGAAGAAGAGTGTTGATATTCAGTCATTGATTGAGAGGTTTATAAGTACACCTAATAAGCGCTATTTTTCTTTTTCGGATTTAAATACTGTGTAAATGTGTGTCCAACTTAACCTTTTTCTGTCATTGAAAAGCGCTAATTGATCTTGCTGACCCTGACATAATAGTATAGTTTGATATTCGAAACCTTTCAGCTTTGGCATGGCCTTTTTACCACCCCTGAAATTTCAGGGCATGATTCTACTGAAGGTATAAACGGCTTCTCTTTGAAAAATTAAATAAAAATAGTTATTAAAAATAAATTATCGTCTTTTAAAGTTAGTTGATGTTTTACCTATCAAAGCCTCAGGCTTTACAATATACATTAAAAACTTTCTGAGGTACTTGTATGTATTAGGTGACATTTTAGACGTTGCTGTACAGAAATCAGATTTTTATGAAATAAATTTTGGCCAATTTCTGTGTTGCAGTGTTATTAAATCTGTCATTAAATCAGAAGTGGTTAAAGGAACTTGGACGCACTTTGCAATGCAAAAGCTCAGATAAGAAGAGCACTCATATGTCAAATAAATAATAAAACCGATTTGAAAAGGCAGCAAAACTCACATTTTTAGTCTACATTGTAGTTTGTGATGCTGCCAGAAGGATTGCTTTTGGAATGCCTGTAATATAGGATCTTAAAGGCAAAAGCTATTTTAAAGAACTTTCTTCTTTTTATCTCCAAGCCTGAAAAATGTGTTGAATAGCTGGCTGCCTTTTTGTTTTAATGTTAAACAGTGAAAATTACTTTGATGATTGATTATCCTATATTGAAATGTATCACTGGGCAGTCTCAGTCACAGGATTGTATAGGCTAGTCATTAGGCTTTTGAGCAAAATGTCAAATGCTAATGGCTGTCTGAGGAATACTAAAGTTTAAGCATTTAATTTTCAATTTGTTAAAATTTTCCTTATTTCTCCAAGGGAAGATTATAATGACTAGTGATTATCTTCAGAGCTTCTCACTCATAAGCCAGTCAGACTTTTTTGGTTTTAGGCTGTTAGGCTTGGGTAGTAGACACTAAAGTTTGAGTTAGGCTGCAGTTACCATGGATTTGAAAATAATTAGTTTGGAGGATTTCTATGCATAAATTAATTTGGAGATCTATGTCTTTTTCCTGGAACTAACTAAATAAATACTATTACAGTGACTTTTCACTGAGCAGCTGTCTGTAGACGTGCAGCGGAGGGCAGTTCTGTTGGATGTAATTTAAATGCTGTCTCTAAAGAACTCAGTCTGCCTGGGCTGACTGAATACTCTCTTTGCACTAGGGTTGTGCCAGGCTATACAAAATTTGACTAATTTGGAGCAGAAAATTACAGAAAAGACCTCCCAAGGCAACCTGAAAAATATTCACACAAAGACTGATTTTTTTTTGCATAGATGTTAATGTATTAGTTACGTGATTTAGTTAATGTGCACTAGATTTTTTGGCAGCATTAAAATGAAATACTATTGTGATGTGACCCAGTATAAGCTCACATTCTCAGCAGTGAAAAATTACTGCTGCCTTTTTTTTTTAATTGGATAGATCAGCAAGTAACTAGTCTACTCTTGACATATATATAATTAAACCACAAAAACCTACATTAAAATACCATGGAAGGTCTGATTTAGACCATAAAAGTAAAAGAAACACAGAGCTGAGTTTGCAATTTTTCAAATAATTCTCCTCTATGACTATGTGTATATAACTATTGAAATCAATGCTGGTGCATGAGGTAATTGGAAACTCAACTTGATGTTTTGTGTCAGATCCTTAGCTGTTGCAAATTGGAGTAGGAATGCTGAAATTACTGGAGTGGTCTCACATTATGCCAGATGAGTATCTAGTCCTCTATTCTTAGTTCAGTCTGCTCTTTTGGTGGTGTATTGCAATGTACATTATATATGTGAGATTATATGCACAGAGAAGTGATCCTGCGATACTTAGGAAAATAAAAAAGAGAGCTAAGTGTAAATGTCCAAATTATATTCTTTTTCTTCCTTTCAAGGCATTTTCATACTCCTATGTTTGAACATTTTTTTTTTGTTGCATTTTATATATGACCACAGAAATGCCTTTTACAGTAACTGTACTTTTGAAAATGATGCAGTTAGAAATATTGCTAAATGCCTGTATTTTTTAAAAATTCTTTTAAGGCAACATTGTTGCTCAAAGAAATGAGTAATTAGGTTGTGCTTATTCAGGGACATTTCATGAATTCCAAGCCTATTCAATTAAAGGCATGAAGTCCATATTAAATCCCATCAGGATGTTTCTTTTTATTCACTGTAGTATATTCCCAGAACATCACAGAAAATGAAGTTTACCTTACTCCCAAGAGAGAGCAGCTAAACCAGCTTCTGTACACTTCAGTTTATGCATCCTGACATCATGCTGCATATGAGGTCTTTCTTCCAGCTTTCCTGAGTGTCCCAGCGTAGATGTGGTCTCACAAAACCAGGCACAGCTCAGGGAGATTATGCACATTTCCTCGCCAAGTTCTAGCAATGCAACTCAGACTCAACCTAGCATTTCTGTTCTGGTCCTCTTAGCACAGAGAACTGGTAAGTTGAGAACTAATAGGGCTGAATGATGTAGAAGTTTTTGCAAATGCAGTGACTATATTCTGGGATAGGGTCTTGAAAATAACATTTCTTGTTACCCCAAGGCAAGATTTAAACTGTGGTATGTTTTCCAAATAGGAAGATGAAAGTACTTTTCCACTCAGCCACCCATTTTTATGTTTATTCTAATCTGGCATGGTAGAAGGATGCAATATAATGATCAAATTAATTTTTTTTCAGTTAATTGCACCTTCAGAGAAGGAGTTTTTGTGTTCAAAGTGTCATCTGAATCCTGTGCTCACTGTGCAGCAGTATGTCTGGGAGTTACCTGCAATATGAGGCGTTTCAGCTGAAATGGCTAGATGATGTGTTTCCTAGTGATTTCTGGTATCTAGTTAGCTATGTTTCAGCTTGTTTTCCAATTTTCTGACTAAATGATAGTCTGATTTCTCCAAGGGCTAGATAAGCAGTCAAATTTTTGGCATAAAACAAATGAAATAGAAGGGTTTTCTCCCTGGTAGTTGTGAAACTGCCCAGCTTTTTGAAGGAAGTCCAGGATTGGAACAACAGCTTGCGAGATGCTGTCAAATCGGGACTAAGTCTGAAATAGTTTGATTGTAAAGTCTGTAGGAAGAGATCCAGCATTTTGCTCTTTTTACATCATTATCTAGGGGTATTGGTTCGTATAAGCATCAATAGCAGTAACCTCATCTGAAGTCCTACCTCCAGCTGCGGAAGTTTCCTGCGGTAGAAGACAGAAAAGCGTGAAGCCATGGTCTCACATTTGGTGGCAGCACTTCTAAAGCAGCCCCTTGGCCCGCCTCTGCCGGCCACTCATTTAAGTTGGATCCACTCTTGCTGTGGTTCACAAACAGCTGTGCTGGCAGCGAGGCAAAGGTCGGAATGAGTGGCAGCACCCGAGCTGCTGAGCCTGGCAGCGGTGCTGCAGAAATAGCTGCAGAACCACAGTCTCCGTTACCTAATCTGTCACTTCTATTAACTGAAGTGCAGGGTCAAGTCTGTGGGATAGATGGAATTTTTCAGAATGAAAACATTGTCTACAAAAATCATCCCTTGATCTTTAATCAAAAGGTTGTGTTCATGCAGGGATTTTTGACTAAAATCGAAGTAGCTGCAAATAATTGGCAGATACATGTGCAAGTTAAAACAATAGGAAAGTACTGAGGCCTTTGGAGGGGACAGCTGTGATTTTCTTGAAGGAAGTTCAGACGTGATACCAGACGACAGAACTTTTCCAGATCTTTGCACTGCGTCCAAAAGCTGGGCTTGCAGGGAACAGGCGGAGCATAACTCCTCTAGAAGTGGGACGTCACTGCCAAGGGCTCGTGACGGCTGCATTCTCTTATCACTATTCCTGGGGAAAGAAGTGCAATAATTTCTCAGAAGTGGCCATTACATAGCTGTCACTGTAGACAAGTGCTTAATTTATGGCAACTATTTTTTATTAGTCTCCACTGTCACAAAGTATTAACTTACAGGCTATCACGTTCCAAATGCCTTTTTTTATGTTGTTCCCATATAACACTGAAATATGCATACTGTACTGCATCATGGGTTTATGAACACTCAAGCAAGCCAAACCAGTGATATTATTTTTGATGTGAGTACAAGTTTGATTTCCAAAGATAAGTGTAGTGATGTAATAAAGTTCTGTAAGTCTGTCTTGGGTTGACATGACTTTTTGATTAATAAAGTTGAGGGATACAAGATCAACTTGGCACAAATGAAATGGATTAAACAGCAAACTAAAGCATAGATTTCACAAATAGTTACCTGTTAATGAGTCCTTAAAAAGCGTGTTATTACAAAGGGTTTTTCAGGGGGCAATCATCAAATCAAAACCTATTTATTATTTTACCAGTGACACCAAGATTAGTAAGTTCTACAAGAAGTAATACCCTTGATTAGAACAATTGCTGACATAATAAAGGATATTTTTCTTCTTACAAACTTCCTTATACTTCTGTTGTTAGACTGTAATGCCTAAAGTACTACTACTACAAAGACTGAGGGATGGGTAAATAATGACGAGAGCAGATTGATGAGAATAGTCTGGCTCATTGAGCAAACTGAAAGCAAGCAAACAGTATGTACTTCACTACAAGCCAGCAGTTTATAAAAAAAATTAAAAAAACAACAAATGGAGGCTATAGAAAATTATAATGATGGTATTGTAACCAAAAAAAGGAGTAGTAACTTAAACTAAGTACTCAGCGGAGTAAGAGGGGTTACATAAGCAGTGTAGGTAGTATGGGTGCAGCTACTAATGCAAAGCTGTACCCTTTCTTAGCTTTAGAAAGGAAGCTTTAAAAAATTGGATGTTTCAGATTTAAGAACAGAGGAGTAATTAAACATTGGAAGATGTTTCTTCCAGGGAATTAACAAATTTTGGTTGATTAAAGGAGAATGTAACATAGTTTGATCACAGCTAATAAATATGTAAATGAGGAAATGTGGTAAAGGATGCATTGTCAAAGCAGTTGTTTTCATTAAAATCTGAGAATACCTGTTTTTTACAATTACTTCATGTGGCACACTTAGTGATGGCTCATAGTAAAAGAGATTTGCCTGTAGGATTGCAAGCTGTTCCATGGATTTCGTAACATTTCAGTTGCCTGTGGGGACTGCTGATGGGCCAGGAGCCGAAATGAGTGCAGACAGCTCATGTGAGGATCAGCAGCATAAAAATGTAGATTACACAGGACATCTGGTATGGGTTTTGCATTTTCTTTGTGCTGGACAAAGGTAGTACATAGCAAGTTTTGTACTTTCAGTCATTGTGTTCTGATGGTTTCAGTTTGACTTGATGGCTGGGGCGCAGTAATAATTTTTCTGTTCTGTCAGAAAGCACCTGAACTGCATGATGGCACCAGAAAGAGTTCTGTATTCTGGGACAGTTCTGCATTCACGCTTTTTGTTTTCCACTGTTCATGGAATGAAGAAATAGCAGTTTCAAAATGTTCCATTCAAGAATTTCATGTGAGACACTTGGCAGTAACAGGGATAGCAGTTGCTGAGCAATGACTCTCACACCTAAAAAGAATGGGCATGCTCTAAACTTCCTTCTTCATCAGGATGTTTCTAGTATGCCTAGCAAGTAATTTGAACTTCTACAGTAACTCTGATTGCATCCTCATAGTGCTGAATACACTCTTCAAAGTGTGGTATGATTTTTAAAGCAGGTAAAATGAATAGGTAGGGTCACAGCTTTCATGATATCATGTCGCTGGAATCTTTGCATTAAGTTTTTCAGCCTTGTAAAATGGCTGTTTGGTTTTACCTTGTGGATATGTTAATTTCTATGTTCTCTTAAATTCTAAAATGTTTCTGTTTTAGAAATAACCTTTATTGTTATTTTATAGTTATTTTTGTCACAAGGTTTTTGAGGGTTTTTTTATGTGTAAAAGGTAAATTAGACATGTGTTTTAGGGAGAGGGAATAAGAAATAATTAATATTTTCAAGTTGACAGTGTGTCTTTAAATATTCTAGCTAACCAAGTATAGACTTGCTGTTTTCAATGGCTTTTTTAAATTTTAATTGAAATGTTTTCTTTGGTTTGTTCACAGCTGTTTCTACAAAAAGGGAGAAGAAAACTGTCTCAGAAGTTAAGCAAAATACTTTGTCTAGTAAAAACGAAAATTCTTCTCCCTCAAAAAATCTAGTTGTTTAAAACATTGAAATGGCCAGCTAGTAGGAAAATAAAACAAAAATTTTAATTAGAAAATTTAAAAGAGTATGCTTCTATCTGTGGCATCTTTGCATGACTTGTTTGGGTTTTGTTTCTTTTCCCTGGGAACCACCTTTCTTTTCTCTTTATTTTTAGGGGAACACTGTGGGATTCTAGATTAGATTTGTCTATAAATTGAGGCCAGAAACTGTATCAGCATTTGTTTTATTCATTTCTCTCTGGAAAATTCTGTAATTGATTAATTTGGAATGAGATAGATGAAGTCTGTGTAACTGCATGCCTTATCTAAGCAAGAGTGAGGAGGTGTCACTGCTAGGAAGCCCCCAGGCATCAGTGGATTTGTAGCTCTGGTCTCAATCTTAGTAATTTCACAGTGTGTTGTATGTTGCTAGGATAAGGGAGGTATTGATGGGGTTAAAATTCTGTATTCTGAAATTCTCAAAGTTGTTCATTACACAGGTATGGGATGGGAGAGGTGGGAATAGTAGGGGAATCAGTTTTAGTTATATTTGGGTACTTGTAAAGTTGATACCCAGAGCTGCAAAATACAAATGCTGCACCAACATGTTCTTTTACAAAACTAAAGTAAATGAGATCCAGTGCTTGCAGTTGTTTGCCATTTGCCAGGAAGTCTTTCTGTTTCCCCCTTTTTTATTTGTTGCTGTATGATGGTAGAATCAGCAAGCAGATCTGTCACAGACCCTTTCTGTTTCTTACCTAGTTCATGTACATAAGTGATGCAGGGACATTATGGTCTGTGTTGCTCTGCTTCTTTTGCTTTGGTGCCAGCTTTTAGTATCAGATGTTTTTGTGGTGCTATGACTTGTTTCTGCTTTGGAAGTACCTGATGTAGAGTGGCAATACCATCTTAATTTTTTTAATAAAATGTCCACAAATGCTACACAAGCAATGCCACCCTTCAGCAAAATCAGTTCAAGGAAGCAAATTACACTATTATATAGCATAGACAATTATACAAATATTAATTGAAGACCATGCAGAGTTTGCAAGACTGTGTCTAACAAATGTATAGTGACTTGCATGAAAGTCAAAAATTTGGTTTGAATTTTGAGGAGTTGTCAGTGTGTTGCGGTTTGGTGGCATTAATTTTGTCTGCTTTGATTACTGGATTTAATGTCTGGCATGAATTCCCTTTCTCAGAAAGGAAGGTGGAAATAACAAGCTATGTCACAGTTACAAATTTATTTTTTTTCAGGAGAGGGAGAAGGTAAAAGGAAACTAGACAAGCTCAGAACTATAAATGTGTGGTGGATGTTGAAGATCCCATGCCTGTTCTTAACATGCATCCTAACCCAAGATCTGAAGATAAATGTTGTGTTAGCAGGAACAAACACTATTTCATCTCCAGCAGGGATTGTAGCAAGACTCTAAATCTAGTAATGTCTGACATCACACCTTGAGGCTTATTAATTTCAGAAGCACACTTTCTATATACATTAGAATATATGCCATATACCCAGCTTAAACATGTTCTTATGCACATCCATGCTGGATATGTGCTGGGATGAGGACACTGAATGGATCCTAAAGGGTGTCCTGTGCAGCCCCCTCCAAGTAATCCACACTCTGTCACCCAAGTATTTACTGTGAAAATGAAGACTATTTGTAGAGAAAGCAGCTGGGTGGGTCCATTTGCTTTTCAGCTCATCCTGGAAATTCCTCCTGTATTCCTTCCCTGTTCACAACAGGGTATGTGGCTAAAATAGGATATTCATCTGTGTTAAGTTGCATGAGTTGTTTTGTGAAATCCCAGCATAATTAAGATTATCCAAAATAAGGGGTAATCTTCCCTCTCTGTTTAAGCAATGCATCTTCAAATGCAAATCAATGTAGGCAGGTGCTCAGCAGAGCACAAAACCCAGGGAAGGCTATTCCATTCCATCAGGGCTTGCTGGAGCTAACATTGGTGGTACATGATGTTATGGCTTGCTGTCCTCTCCACCGCATACCAAGGGCTCCGGGTGAGGAAGGTGCTCCATTTTTTGGAAGTCGCTAACATAGAAGTGGGAACTGGATGTGCTACAAAGGCTTCCAGAACACTCTAAAAATTCTCTGAGTGTAAAAGTCTCATCCTCAGCAAGCTAAGAGTGGACTGAAATCAAACTGATCCAAAGACAGCCATATTTAACCCTCTACAGAGGAGGCCCAAGGAAGGGAAAAAAAGTATTAGAAGAAGAGGAAGGAAAAGACTATATTCTCATTAATTCTCTAGTCTATGGAGCACGATTTGTTTCTATAATAAAATAGGAGTTTTTCAGGAGGCTCATGTTACTCATAATGCTATCAGATAGTAGACATCAGCTAAGGAAAGGGCCTCAGCTAAACCTAAAGACACATGCAAAATTCCTGAGCCATTTCTGCTTTCATCAAGAATCCTTCTGGAATAAGAAAAGTAAAATTTGAGAATTAAAATAATTTTAAAATTCTGAATATATGTCTGTTCACCTGCCTGTTTTCCTCAGGGAAGAATTTGTGTCCCTGAAAAGGTCATACTGTCAGGATGGCTTTGTTTGGCAGACAAAGTTGAAGTTCTAATAAATCAGCATTTGGTTTCCTTTTAATTTGGGAAATTAAAATGATATACTATCTTTTTCAACATACTTTATTTTATCAAGTACATTTTATCTTTTTCACATTTATATTTTATCTTTTTTACATTTATAATTTATCTTTTTTACATGAGACTTTCTGTGATAGGCATACAGACAACCAGAAGGATGTTTTCTTAGGTAGGAAATTACTGATTATTAGGTAGTGCCTGTTTGTTACTGCCCACTCCCTTTCCCCTGTTCCTTCAAAGAAACAGGTTTCATGGGAAACAAATAGCATGAAATAATCTAATTTAATGAGATTGCAGTGCATATACACTAGTTTCTTGTACTGATTCTAAAGCAATTTTCTCATTACCTGCCTTGCCTAATCTTTCACAGTGTCTTGAATGTGCTTTATTCTACTCAGATGTTCTGTAGGAGTGGTGCAAATCCAAAGTGAGACTTGACTGAGAGACTGTGAGAGTTTGGGCCCTGGAGCCCGTCCTCGCTGATTCACATCCTGCATTAATTCAGTGGCAGCTATCAGCACTAAGTGCCATAACAGATTGCTGAAGTTGAGCACTAGAAAATAAGAAATTGCTCTATTTGTAACCACTGCTGTCTTAACATTTTGACTCCCAACCTGTGGCTGTGACAGAAATGAGTTTTTTGTGGCTGAATGAATTGTGTAAACCACAGCAGCGTGCTTCTGCTAGGCTTATTACCAACATGTTTCAAAGTGTGTGAAACAGTGTGGCATATTTGCCTGGGAACAGGAAATTTCTGAACTATATTGCCAGAGCATCACATGATACAGCCTTGGAAGAACTAGGGAGCATCACGTGATATAATCTCAGTAGAAGTAGGTATTCTTTAGAGTAAACAGAATAAAAAGAATGTGAAAATGTGTCCAAGACTATTATAATGTGAAAAAATGTGGTAGAAACTGAGGACAATGCTCCCCCTGCCCCTGATTTTCATTTCAGAAGAGTAATTCCACGTGGCTGAAGAGAGGACTTTTGCAAGTTTTTGTGTTGAAGTGGAATGGGGGAGGTTTTTTGTCTGATGGCCAAACTCCTCTTCCATGTGATAGATTCTTGGAGATCCATATCCCCATCTGGCCAACTGGAGCGACTGAAGCAGCCTCTGAGATACTCTTAGGAAACTTCAAGTGTTTTAAGGCTCTTTTTTACCTGTGGGTCCCCAAGATTCAAATCCTATCTTGAGCTTGTGGAAGCTGCACCCCAGGATCATAGCAGACATCCTATAGAAAATGAAATTGCATTACATTTTCAGTCATTTATAAAGCAGTGTGCAGCAGATCCTCAAGTAGTTTATTTTCTTTAACTTATGTGTGTATCTCTGGAAGGAAACACATGTTTCTCCTCATGGTCAAGTCCTGGAAGTTGCAGTTTAAATTTGATGAAGTGTTTTATTCCCCCAGATAAAAATAAATAAATAAAAAATTAGATTTAAATGCATTTGTTGATGAGGAAAGTCAGGAATCCTCCTAATTAAGACATTTCTTAGAAAGGTAAAATTTTTATCTGGGAGGATAAAACACTTCATCAGTTTTAAAGCCACATCTGCAAGGAGTGGGTAAAGAGGAGAAACAGACATTTTTCTTCCTTCTGGCTTGTCTGTGAGTTTAAGACTTTTAACAACAGTTTTAAAAATATTTAAATCCAGTGAGAAACACTTGCAATATAGTAGGGATAAAAGTGCCCTCCCTCCCTCTGTTTTTAATCTGGTTCTCTTGATGGAATAAACTACGAGGTTGAATTGGTAACTGGATTATTGCCTCATAAAACAGCACGAGGTTACTATTATCCTTTAATTTTATATATTTATTAGGGAGTAATGTTGGTCTTATTTAAATCACTGACTTCTCTAATGGTTTTTCTCCCCTTTTACAAATTTATAAAACTAAACCCTAAAGGATTTGGTCTAAGTGCAATTGGCATAACTGCCATTATAAAAATCTTTGTGTTAGCAGTTGGTTATAATCAGCCACTTTAACTGGGCTCAAAATGAAGCAGAATTTAGCTGTTGATAGTTAGAATAATACTGATAAAATATTATTTCTGAATTTTATTTCAAAAAGCTCAATTTCCAGTAAGAACTTCTGAATTTTGAGTCAGTGTAAAGATGAACAGCAGTGCCCTGGAAACTTAAATTTAGCACATTTGTGCAAATGATGTATGAAACATATTTTGTATTTCTGCAAAGACTTAAAGAAGCTTGTCTTTATCTTGAAATTCAGTAAAGTATCTTTGAAAATTCATGAAAGTTAGTCTTTTATAGAAGGTGACTAATACAAGTGTCATATTCAGTGATGTATTCTACCTGAATTTTGTGACACAACACGTACTGTGGGTGAATCATTGGCAGTTCTTACTAGTAAAACTCCTATTGGATTTGTGTCATCATGATGTATTTAAAATTTTGATACACTGGGTTTATTTTTGGAAAAATGTGACATCCATTGGTTGATCTCAGAGTGCTGTGATTAAGCATCCGTCAATAGGGAAGGAAACATGGGTCTGTCTGTCTGTCTGTTCATAGCTCTGTAGCTGAGTTATAGTTGAGCTTTACATAGAAAGTGAAGTATCTGCCACCTTCAGTGACTGACTGACAGAATTAGAGCATTTACTGTTTGAGTGCAAGCTAAGTACATATATGTACTGACTTTTCAGTCAGTATACTTAGAAACTAGTCAAATAATTTGCTACAAATTTTGTATTTTGACCATTTTTTTCTGAGAGCAATCTTACCAGTGCAATCTTACCACTGCAATAACATGAACACTACAACCTTTTAATTAAATCAAAGCAGATTTTATGTTTAAGTTATTAATGGAATATTTTAGTATCAGTCAGAATCATCACTGTGCTTGCAGTTGCCTCCTTCGATTGGGACTGCTGCAGGCAATGCCATGTAAAGCTGCTTTCTCTTAAAATATTCACTGTTCATGGCAGGCTCCTTTCTAAAAATTGCCTATAGTGGGTATTTTAAAGAAGCCCTTCAATTCCTCTTTTAGCTTCATTGAACAAAGACTGCAGAAGATGTTTACAAACACAGGAGTGTGGGCTCCACATTGACCAAAAAGTAATGGGAAGTGATTACAGTTTTGGTGAAGGCATTGTGGGGGAAGACATCAATGTCTTGGATCCCTCTGAAATTGAAAGGAGATTAAAACCATTTAAAAAAGCATGAATTATTTTCAGCTGTATGATATGGTGAAGTACATGCAACAGGATTTTCTTGAAATTTGTCTTTTCCTTCTGTAACGTCGTAGCAAAAATTAGTGAAATGTGAATGAAAATAGTTTTGAAACTTAGGCAAGAGGGAAGAAAGACAGGAGGGTGTCATTTGGTGTCAGGAAAAATCCAGGTGAAACTTGAAAGCAAAGTAGACTGAGGCTGTGCATTTGTGTGTGTTCTAGAAAATATCCATGCAAAACAAAATTACTTTTGGGGAGTAAGTGGAGGTATGGCAAGTAAGTGGCACTTGAGATTAAGAGAGGAGGTACTCACAGGGCAATGCAGGGCAGTGGGTGAGAATATGTGGGTGCCATGGGTTGTCCCACACAGGTTCCATGGGTTGGGTTCCTTTCAAATACTCTGCAAACGCCAATACAGCTGTCCATGTTTTACCCTTGGTTGCATTTATTAGTGCTTGCTGGTCAGAATTTAAAACAGAGATCCATAATATGTTTATATTATTGAGCAGAGTCCATGGTAATTCCTTGTGGTGCCTTCTTGATAAACAAATCTAGGTAATATTGATAAGCAAATCCAGGATGTTTGGGTTCCTTAACATATCTGTTTACATATTGGTTTTTTTTAATGTAACATGAGTTTTGGTTAATGATATGATTATTGCATATATGAAACATCTCTGTCTTTTTTTTTTTTTGTTCTAAATGATGCAAATTTGCTTAACTTCAAAATGGATCTTTTCTGAGAATGGGGATTGTAAAATAATAGTGTGGCTTTATAGTTAGGGTTACCATGATGATTCACAGGCAGAGCTCATGGAAAATAGAATTTCCTATTGAAGATCTCCATATTTGATGAGAATGATTCACCCTATTAGAGAAGGTATAGATGTAGCAGATAATTAGGATAATGTCTGTCATTTAGCACTTTGTAGGGAGCCGCTTGTTAGAAACCACTTTGTGTATTTAATTTAATCCTAAAGGAATTTAATGAACCTTAGAGAGGGGACTTCATGCTGATAATTGCATAATAACCTGTTTTTATGCCAGACACTTAATGGCTAAGAGGTTATCATTAAATGTGTATTAAGCAGGTCTGTTCTATAACTGTCTTTCTAAGATGTTCTCAAGGGTTATCATTTGTTGACTACTTAAACAGCTGCCTGTATTCAACATTTTACCTTTATTGGTTTGTTTTCAGAGCTATTTTTTCTCTTGAAGGAGTCAAAGAAAAGTTCCTGTTTCTGTTGGTATATTTTAGATAGTTCCCAAAATAATACTGAAAGTGTTGGAGCACTTTACATTAAAATAATCTTCATATGGGAACTTTGCTTCAGGTTTTAGTGAAACCACAACCTCCATTAGGGTGTTTGTTTATTGCAGATTTGTCTTAGAAGTGAGGACCATAAATTAACATGTTGTTTTTTAATCTTCTCTTTTAATTTAGACTGCTGAGCTGTAAATTGAAAGGAAGATAATTTCTGCTTGTGGAAGAAAAGAAAGGTGAATAACCTCAATGGAAGACTCTCAGGATCTAAGTGAACAGTCAGTAAGTATAAATGTTGCTAAATTAAATGGAATAAATTGAACTCTCTTCAACCAAGTTGTGTGAAAGGATTTTACTTTGGATTTGAAAATTGTAGTAAGATCTGGGGAAATCTTCTGAGCTCCTAGTTTTAAACCTTTTAGTTTGTACATTAAATGGTAAAAGTGGTTTTAATCTTTTTTCCCTGTTGAAATGAACAAGATCTTTGTTATGTAAGATTTTGCGGAACTGTAATTGTTAGAAGGATATAATTAAGCTACATTGGAAGAATAAAATGTTAGAAACATGCACAATGGTGTGCCTTGTTCAAGTAATTGCATTAAAATGTATCTCCATAGTGGTCTGTCAGTTTTTCCAAATCAAGGGTTACCAAAAACAGAAGCAAAATATTTCACATGGTCTGACTGGCAGATGACATACACTAATTTTTTCAGGATTCTCTTGGATTTCAAGGGGATTGTGAGAATTGGTAGTCTATCCCCTGTCCCATGTCAGAGACAGATTTTTCTTTTCACTGATGACATTTCTGGGAAAAATGGGGTGGACATTTCTTCTCGTTTTTCCTTTCTTATTTTTCCTTGCCTTTAAGGATATCTTCTTCAGATCTCCTCACCACCAGACTGCAGTTCTGAAGGGACAGGAGGCTCTGCGCAAATTCAAAACTATCTGGGCTTGCCATCCAATGTATTGGGCTTTTTAGCCCCTTAATTTTCTGCTGTTTCTTACTGCTCACAACAGGGACACATTTTGCCAGTACCATGATTCCTACGATTCTCAGCTTGGACTTAGTGTACTAAAGATGAACAAAGGGATTTAGTATTTCTATTTCTGACACGCTGAAGGAGGTTATCCGTGCAATAAACTTGAAAAGTTTGAATATATATATATATATTTTTTTAGAGACTTTTATGGGTAACACAAGTGCAAGTAAGTGGGAAGAGTTGCAGTGTTTCTAAAATGTCAGTAATTTTCTTTAATAAGGAGTACTTTGCTCCTGGCTGGGTAGCTCCTATCTGAGACTTTATCTTGGACTAGAGTTTTATTACCGATTTTAAATGGTACAGGACTGGAAAGTCTTAACAGTGTCTTAAGTCCCCATGGTGGCACTACCTGGGACAGCTGCACATATTTATGTATTTAAAGTGTTCCCAAGCAAAACTTTAGAGCCTGTAAAAGCTACATGGCTTCATAATTTAATAAAGTTTTATAAAGGTCATAAAAGATTAGGCAGAAGTTCATCTCTTGTAGTCTGTGAAACACTTTTTCTGTGGAGTATTCATGGTGTGGTTATTAATAGGAGATAGATGAGCCAGTTTAACTTACTGCAAAAAGATATTTCCATTGTAATTAAAGCGTTTTTGCAACACTGGATGCCTGATAAATACATATTTTAGAAGCAATTTTACTACCCCATCATCGTATAAGCTCTGTAGTATTTCTCATAATTCCTACATAGCTTTATGCTACATGTGAAAATGGTCTGCAGATTACCAATTGAGGTGAAATCTGTGCTGTGTTGCATATGAATGTATGATTTGCTGTCTTTTTGCTAGTGTCACAGAAAGTCATGATTCCAGACAAGTTTATTCTTCTTACTCTTCACTAACAGTGTCAGAACTTGAAGGCAATGGGTGGGAGAGCCATTTCATCACTCCCTGTATCCAGGTGGGCACTGAGACTAAAATCTCACCTAGAGCTTGGGCACTGTCCTGGGAATTGTGTGAGGCCTGTTTGCCTAGAGCAGGCACTAAGCCTTCATTTCCCAACTTCAAAAGCCATTTCACTGTTACATCATGGTTAAACTCCTCTCTTAGCCAATTTTCAAAAAAAGAAAATAGCATCTCTGGCTTAGTTCCTTAAAAGCCACAGGGCATGTCTGTGGGCTAGAGATCTCAGGAAGCAGGAGGCTTTGGTGGTTTAAACTCTAAGGTATCAGACGTATCTGCTTGAAGTGCAGCTGTGTTGTTTTGTACTGGTTAATGCATTTTATACTGGTTAGCTCTGGGCAGTTTCTGCCCATCAGGCAGGATTTCTAATTCTTGATGTGTTAAAGGAGCATAAGTACTTCATTCCAGCCTCAAAATTTCTTTTGGCAGTTAAATGCAGAATATTTAGATCATGAAAATTCATGGAGCATAAGGACCTAGCCTCTGTTGCATGTGTATTAGATTGTGTGAATAAGCATGAGTGCGAGACCTGTGCTCAAACTTGTGCTGATACCTTGGCTTTGAATAGTCTAATCCTTGGTCACTTGAAAGACTGCCTTTCTCTGCAGCTGGGATGGGTTAGAAGGTGTTTGCTTTTGCATGGTGTGTTTGATGGACAGTTGAGTTTTCTAAAGAGAAGGATTCCTTTATTGGATTAATTTCCCAGGGAATTCTGTTGAAGAATCTTTCATCTTTGGGAAAAGAAGCCAGGCACAGTTCCTTGGTATAGTGAACAAGAATAATTTTCAGGTTTTTATTTAAAGAAAGGAAATTATTCTAACTTTTGAGAGTAGATCATCCTCCTGAAGCATGATATACTGTAGTGTAGCTTTTATTCTGACAGTCTTGTCTCTAAGTTTTAGATCACTATTATTATTTTAACTCAAAAAAATACACCAATAAGAAATGATTGGTCTGTGATTCCTATCCTGAAAGTATATCAGTTAGGTGAAACTTATATCATCATACCTAAGAGCAGTTTCACAGCATCCCTGTTGCCACATGAGAAATAAATTATTTCCCTTTTGTCTCAGTGCAATGACTGCATGACCACACACTGCTTCAGGAATCTGTGCTACCCTGTTCTCAGAGCCTCTGAAGAGTTGTTTTTGACTGAATTGAGCAGCTGCTGTTTTCTGAGATGCCAGCTTGATTAGATGTAATATATATATACACACACATATATATACATACAGTATATATGTATATGTCAGTAATTCATTTATTTTTCCTATTTTTGACCAGAAGTCAGTCTACTTGTCTAATTGTTGTACTGTAGAGCCTCTGTATTGGGAAACCTCTCGTGCCCCCTTTCCTCTGCCTTCTCCTTGTTGGCAGAGGTGGGGGAATCAAGTCTTAAGATCATTCAGTGAGAAGAAGAGCCAGAATCAGAATAGAATTTATTATACTTTGGCTTTCCTGTCTCTACTCACAAGTGAATAGGTGAATGGCTCTATTTTGAAGACCAGCAGGAAAATGATGCAATTCACTAGCTGATGCAGAGTGAGCTGGGATCCATCAGGCGCAGCTGAGATCCAGTGGATCCTTGCAGTTGGCATGGAGCAGTCTGGGATGGGGCCTATCATGCTACTGTACTTTCTAGGGTGGGTGTGTATCCAAAAAAGCTCATAACTCTCTTTTCCTTTCCAATTAAGATGCAGAATATATTTGTACATCCATGCATGGAATTTTCTTCTACATTATGGAAAGGCTCAATTAATAGTATTCTGAGTCAGAAAGAGGAAAATAGTAAGACAGGTATTGCACAGATAGAAGAAAATAGCCAAATGGTCCTTTTCATTTTCTGGTGTGAGGTTTGTCACCACGTGCAGGCTACTACTTACCAAGTGAAAGAATACTTAAAACCACATCAATTTGTCTTACATGGACAGGTGGAGCTATGTTTAAGTTCTACTTGTTTTGAAATGGAAGAGAAGGAAGTTTTACAGATCTTGTATTCATGAAGAGTCTACCAATAGGGAGACAAAAGTTTTCAGGATTGGTCTTGGAGATGATGAATAAAACTATAATTTTTTTAGCACCTGAATAGTCCTCTGCTGTGCTTCGGTATAGCAGACATACTTAGGATTTTGAGAACTACAGGTTTACACTCTTTATTTTGTCTCTTTTAGTCATCACTTTCTGTTCAGTCTGTATTAGTAGAAGAAGAACAATTTGGCTGCTAACTTGCTAGTTTAGGGTTTCAAAGGGCCTTATTAGAAACTGGTGTAATTTCATCCCCTGGCCCTTTTATATAACAGCCTGCATATTTAGATTACTTCATTTTAACCTAGAATTAAACAATAGATTGCAGTGCTGTAGGACAGGACACTAGCAGATGTGAAGCTAAACCTGAATGAACTGGTTTTTATTTTTGTGACATTTGGACAATCATCCCCCTTGTGCCCTGGGTAAGTTATTTGTTTTTTATCAGATTGTACAGACTGTTATATCTGTTACTTGCATTTATGGCCCACTTGCAGATGGACGATCCTTAGCAACTTTTTTGGACAGTTTTGTTTCCCCATTTTTGTTTTGTTTTAATGTGTGAAGCTGTCAGATGTGATCCCTTTGCAGATTAGTTTTCAGCTGCAGCTCTTTCTCTGTTGCATGAGCCCTGTACCTGCAGCATTTAATCTTCTCCATATTGGGGGTGGGCAGCCTGCTAGTAGTTCAGCTGGAGCTCATTGCAAAGAAATAAAAATTACTTTTAACTCTTTACCTGAATTTTAAAATACTTTCACTGTACTGCATTGCAGCACAGCATGTTGTGGTTCTTATCTCTGTTATATCAGTATTAGTAGGACTTGGATTATTACAGGCAATTCATCTTCTCAGGTTAGTGATGTAGCTTGAAAGAGACATGGAAGTTATCTGGTCTAGCTTCTGGTCATGAAATGGTGGCAGTATGCACAAATACTTCAGTTATGAAAGCAAGGAACACTTAAGATGAGTAAGTGAAAAAAATATGTATGTAGTAAGAAAAAAATAGTTTTCTTGATGAGAGATTATATGCTTTTAATTAAAATCAGTCATTGAAGAAAAATGCCATAACTTTAACTCAGCTGTAATAGAAAGTAGTGGAAAACCAGGCTGCCTTTTTGAAGGTTTATTTCAGAGTATTATTGGGAATTGCTTAGGTATTTTACTACCTCCTTTCTACAGACACAGTAACTGGCACAGAGAGGTGGTTTGCCATAGAGGATCCAAAATTGTCACCCATTTTGAATTACAGTAGATAACAAATAAAATGTAACGCCATAATTCCTTGTCTCTCATCTAATAGGAATTTGAGGTAGAAACATCAATGTTGTTCTCTCTCAGCTGTAAGACCTTTACGTATGCAATAACAACTTCTATGAACACACTTTTTTTTTCTCTTTCCTTTGTGCTCTACCACCTCAGCATTCTGTCATTTCTATACAAAAATCCACCACTGTTCAATTTGAAGGCACTTTTTTCAAACTACATAGTAGTTTTATATATATTTTATTTCTGTCATTTACCAAATGGGACAGACCAAATGAGGCAGCACTCAGAAGCAATTAATGCATTTTGACATGCAGAATAAACTGAGTAGACTTGTGTGTGGTGTGAATTGCATATCATTGGAGAAATTGTTTGGCGTGAAAGATACACATGTTCACTGTTGACATGCATGTAGTAGAAACGTGCATTTTTTCTAAGTTGATTAAAATTCTAATTTGAAAGCACATTCCTTTAGAAGCTAAGTAAGCAATCTCTTGAAAATGTATCCAAGAGAATTCTACAGAATAATATCCATGGCTTGTAAACTTGCAAGATGGGATGAGAGCAGGGTTGGCAAACAGAAATGCTCCTATCATTGTCACTGTCACGTTTCCTCTGGTTCAGCTCTCTTCCTGTCTCCTGGAAGATGTTACTGTGTCAGTATCAGAGGTTTAAATGGAAAGACACTGTATGGGCTTTATTTAATAACAAGGAAAACCAATAAAAGAAAATGTTCTGCTGTCACACACTGTCCTTGGACTGCTGACAAGGACTGACACATAGCTACTATATAGCTTGTTATGGTTGGTATTTCTGGCTCCAGAGAGGCCCCAGACTAGAATTTTAGGGATAGAACTACTTGGGAAAATTGCCACTGCCAGAAGCTACATCAACTTTCCTCAAGGGGTCTGCACAGGGGTCTCCAGGCTTCCTGGAGCATGAAATTCTCTATTACTGGTGATGTAACAGCCCTGATGTGATATGGATAGCAAAGGTGACTTGTATTGTAACAGATAACACCACTAGAAAAAATAATGACAAAAATTTGAAGATGAAAAAAAGTTGTCAAGGCCTGAAAACAGGGCCAGCTTAGACCTTCTCTGAATCTTCCACAAGGACCTGTTCACCTAAGAAAAGGTTTGTATCTGTGCATGCATACATGCATGATTTGGAACATGTGAGTCAGTCTAATAAAAGTATTATCTCTCTCTATAAATGGTGCTCTTTTAGAATAAATCAGAACCTGACAGACACATTCCAAGCTCTGCAGATGAATTTTGCTTGTAGGATATTATACTTGCTCAAGCATTTAAAATACCACATTTATAGATCCTATACTTCTAATTTATTTTAATATTGAATTTTAACTTACTCACCAAATTTCCAGAAGGGTCCACATTTGACATATTTGTGAATGAAAAATGGAAATCCAAGTTTCATTAGCACAGAGATTGTATATCACCTTAGGCTTCTGATTTTGACAGTGTCCGGGTGGAGTTAACATGTTCAGAAATACTTTCTTCTTCAGTAAAAAGGGGTCAGGGTTTTGTAATGAAAGCAAAATATTCAACAAAATGACAGTAAATCAATCTTCTCTAGATTTTTCATTTTGCCAGGCTAAATGCCCAGTGCCTTCATGCCTATTAAATAACTAAGTCTACATTTTCACATGAAAAGCATGGTTTACACTGAACAGACATTAGGTTTCTTCTCATTTGATTATTATGAAAAGTCCAGATGCAGCAGTGTGCTGAAGAATGTGTGGGACTTAGGGGATATGATTAAGCCCACTTAAATCAATGGGATTTTTCATGTGCTTTAAGTTAGGCATGTGCTTAAATACTTTTCTGGAAAAGACTTGGAAATACAGTACAAAATAAAGGCAATAATTTCAGAAATATTTTACTAGCAAATACATCTGAATGATTTGTAGCTGCAGCTAATATTTATCCAGCATCATGTAACAGTCATGGTTTCTTTCTTCTTGTTATAGTGGCTTTTATCTGAGCTCTACCTACATATCAAGTGGTTGACTTGCAAATCAACTTGTATTAAAAAAGAGAAGAATGACAGGCAGAAATATGAAATAATTTTTAAATAATAAAATTATGCTAGGCAAAGAATCTAATTTCCTATTTTATGAAGTATGTCTTAAACATATTGGGCACATGCAGACCATTAAACCACACTCACATCCTTGTCCTCTCTTATATTTGGTTAAATCTTCAGCAATGTGAAGATGACGTTAAAATCAATGAAATGTTTCGGCTACAGTGAGTGGAAATAGTTTTGCCATAATATAACTTAAGGCAGAATTTTTCCCAGAGGATCCCATTGGAATAACAATTTGAAACTCATGCTGTTTATTTATTTATTTATTAAATAATTTATTTTAAGAATTGTTCATGCTCCTCCATACTCTTGAAAGCAACACCTAATGCTCTATGAGAATATTGTCATGGCAGCATCCTTTGCCTTGTGTTAGCACTTGGACTTCAGCAGTGATTGTGCTTTAGTCAAACAGGTCACCAACCCAAATATGAAGCAGCTTGCATCTGAGAGACCCAGAGATTTGTGTTGGAGTGCTACTCTTACAAAGGCAAGCTCTAGGGGAGAAACTAAGAAACTAGGTGTGTTTAAGGGAAGGCTGAACAAACCTCTTCTTAAATGTGGCAGCAAATCTTGTTTATCGTATCTCTCCCTTTCTTTTTTTTTGTGTGTGATAACAGCAGAGGAATGAATGTTAGTGGACCATGATTTTTTTATTCTTTTTGGTTTTTTTGTTTGGTTTTGGTACTGGAAGCAGTGACTAATGGGATTTCTGTCATGAAAACGAGCATCTTTTCTAGTTCAGGTCTTTATTGTTCCTGTTTTTGTGAAACCTTACTTGGCTTTAAATTTTTATTCTTTGGTCCTGGGCCACATGAATTTTTTCTTTATGTGATTCAGTCAAAGTATACAAGAGAAGGAGCTAAAGAAAACATCACTTATTTCTGAAATGAAAAAGAACGTTTATCCTTTTTCAGTTAGTGATGATGTTAAACAACTTGTACAGGTTTTCAAGTTTCAGTTTGTCATGAAGTCACCTTCCCTGTGGAACTTCTTATGGCTTGCAGAGAAATGTGCTGGGCAGCCACCTGAGCTTTTGGGGATTTGCATAGTAACGGCCCGCAGCCTGTGAGCCTGGTGTTGCTGGACATAGCAGTGTAAATAATAAATTCCATCCAATAAAAAGTCAAACCATGCTTGTAGTCCAAAGTCCAGTAATCTGTGCTTTTAACTGTTTTCAGGGATCCTTTTTACTGACTGTGCAAATAGGATTTGTGCATTTACCCGCCCAGATATGATCAAGTGTGAGAAAGAACTTCTCACTAAATGGTGATCCTTACAGTTAGGAAAATCTCTTATTCTTTTTTCCATTCATTCAAAGATTCTTACTCTGTAAAAATTCTTTCAGCAGCCTGTGCCTTGAATGCAGCACATTGCTTTCCCAGCAGTTCAGGCCTTTGCTTGAATGGAATGGGCTCTAATTTCCTCTCCTCCTTTTTGATTTGTTTTCTTTCAGTTGTGAAGTAAACTTGACAGTGTGACAATTTTTGAAACAGTGAAATTAATTCTGTACTTAAATGTGTGGAGTATTTCTATCATTCAGTGGGTTTTACCATAAGAGGGAGTAATGTGTTCTGTAGTTAATGGCCAGTTATATTGGTATTCTCTGTTTTGCATCGACCACTATTAACTGCATTTATGTAAACAGCCTGACCCTGACAGGCCCTGATGCTTTAGGGGCACCTGAGCTTCCCTTGCTTTCCCTGGTGGCCATGGACCATTCCAGGAGGCTTTTAATTTCATGAACTGGATTCACTCAGCCTTCACCGCACTGGACACAGGAGCCTCTGTTCTCAGGGAAGTCCAGCACACAGGAAGAGTGAATGCTGTGCAGTCAGTCAGATGCTGTATACAGGGGTACAAGTGTTCAGGACCTTGCATCCAGCTACAGTTTCCCTTCACATACATTTAATCAGTTTCTAATACACACACTGAGATACTGGTTAACAGCTTCCATTATCTATCTATTTACTTTTCAAGATATTAGTTACTCAGGCTAAGCTCAAGTCATTAGCACATTCACAAGTTCAGTTTATGCTAAATAATCTTAAATAATCTTAAATAATGTATTTGTTTATATCTTTCTGTATGTTTTTTTCTTCCATGTAGCAATAGTGGTTGGGGTGGTGCTGGAGCTTTGGTGGGCTATGGACATGCAGATATCCTGCTGTTTATCCTGTGGTCTAAGTGCTTGTCTGCCATGTTCTGAAATTCATTGCCCTGGTTAAACAGCTTTGATAATGAGTTTTAGTGGGTTTTTACTGCATCAGTGTAAAACTGATGATTAACTTGTAGCCTCTGTAGTGTAGCACCTGCATCTACAAGTTTCATAAAAATAAAACTAATTTTATCCCCTCATCTCATATCTTTGAAGGTGCAAGATTGAGTTTGTCATTTCAAATTGAATGCTTATTAATAACTGTAGTAAATGATAATTTAGACCATACTCTTTGGGGCATCACAAGTGAATATCATAGGCTACTTGTTTTCAAGAAGCTGATTCCATATTGCATTTCATGCATAACTTGTTTTTAAGTCAAGGAATCCAGAGTTTAATTAATTGAAGGAAAATTTTACATTTTCCTTGCAAGATAATAGATTTAATCTGAAGATAACTGCAAGTTGAAAGTAGAAGTAGAGGAAATAGTCCTTGTAGGATCAAGGGCAGTTATGTGATGCACCACTGGCTAATTGTTCAAAAACCCTTCAGTTCTTCTTAGTACTAGGGTTCAACAATACTCAATTTTGATAAAAGCAAACACATGAAGACTTAACATTGACCTGAACTTCCCAGGTTGAAATAATACCTAATTTTAGATTTAGCAGGGTAGAATTAGCAAATATTTTGAGAACTTTATACTGAACTATTTACTGAAAATCTCCTCGTTCATGTAATTAAACTGTGTTTTAAAACATGTCTATGGAAGCAGTGTATTGCAATAATGTTACACTTCATCTGCTTTTCTGATGCTGCTGGATATCTTCTGTTTTAGACATTAACCATATAAAGAGTTCCGCTGAAAGTCCTGGTGTTGTGCTGTGATAAATAAAACTGAATAATTGCATAACAAGGCATTTACCTGATATAATAGATTTGAAGAAGTGACTTGTTTCTAGTTGATAGTCTATAGATCTGCTTTGTATTATTTTTTGTCTAAATACCTGTGTATTGATAAAAGAAGACTTAGAATTGCTTAAAATATAGGCACTTGGAAAATTTTGTAGCAATGCAGCTGCAGTTAACCAGTTACATCTACAAAAATGGAATGGAAATCTAGAGCCTGATTCCAACATAGTTACGCAGCTGTAAAATTTACCTATTGTTGAAAGTAGGGTATCAAGCAGAGCTGCCATCCAAAAAGCTTATGTCAGCACTTAAAAAGAGAAGGTGAAAAGAAGTATGTTTAGATTGTGCTAATCACTACTTTCATGTTCTGTGGTGTGTGGGAAATTGTGTATTTTTTCAGACAAGGAAATCTTGATGTGGTCAACATGCTAAAATAGATAATAATAAAAACCAGACTATGATGTCAGGAAGCTTGTACTACACGATCCTTAATGGATGAATGAATTCCTCATGCCTACCATGCAGGTCAATAAGATCTCTCTAAAATTTTGTATCTACATTGAGTTCCATTTGTAACTGGTCTTGCAATAATATTCAGTCAGTACTGCAGATATGACCTGATTGTGGATCTGTAAATCAATCTGCAAAATTCAGCATGCTTACCTGTAGGACTATGGAGCTGAGAAATAAATGTAATTATCCCAGGGGCAGTGCTATATTCCTTGCTGTCTGGTTTCACCTAACATGATGTGCACTGAAGAGAAAGGATGCCAGATGGCTGGGAAAGAGCGCATCCCAGCTTCTTTAAAATCACCAGTTACAGAAATCCATCTGGCATATGCCAAGAGCAGGAGCTGACCAACTTGCTGTCCTGTGATTTCCAGCAGTCTCAAGAGACTGTTCTTGGGGTATTGAGTGAATATGTGATGCAGTACCCAACCAGGAGCACTGGAGCATTTCAAAACATCTGAACTTTTCAGCTGAGTGCTTTACAGTCTTCAGAAATTATACTTGCTCATAACATGGTTTCAGAAAAAGATAAGAAAAATATCAACATCTGTAATACTTTCCTCAGTTCTCTTGGAAAATGTACATTTTCACAGAGGAAATCATCAATGGAGAGTATACATAGGAGTGCATGGGTTGTGGGTGATTATCCTGCACATTTTCAGTGCTGAAAGAAAGCAAAAGATGGAAAATAGCATCCATGGGGAAAAAGGTAACCAACTGTGTAAATGATGAGTGTGAGGATACTTTGACCAAATATATACAGTAATGTAGAAAAGTAAAATGCAGCAATGCTGCCTGCTGGGGTGAATAACACAGACAGGTCTCCTTAGTTGTTGGTTTCACTAAGCCACTGTGTTTACTCTTCATTTTTTATACTTTTCAGTGGTTCTGCTGTAGCAAAACATCAAAGTGCCATGACTGAGTAATACTTGAAAAATGAAATGTATGTCATCTAGGAGAGGCTATTGGAACATTGTCTGATGTTTGGAGCTAACTTTGTCTCTTCCTAGTATTTACTTATTCATTTACTGCTAGTTGCTGGGAGAGAATGGTAGAATAAGTCCCTGCTATTCTGCTGCTGCTCAGTGGTAGCTTTTGAGCTTAATCTTAACAAAAAATGTATCTCAGACAATCAGACCATTATTAAAATTTGAAGTTCATTAGAGGCACAAATATGTTAGTATATGCAGAGAAAACCTCCAGCTGCTTCATCTTTCTTTTAGGTTGGGAATTCTTTTTTTCATATCTTTCCTTCTGTCTTTCTCAGGGGAGCATAACCAGTTACCCTTGTAATTTGGGGTCAGAAAATGGTCTTCAACACATGCCACAGTGCAAAGCAGGGAGGGAAGGTTTCTGTGTACATTTGTGTAAAGAAGGGTGTTTTATGTGGTGATAAGAACCTCTGCAGTTATATTTTCTCCTTTTACAAATACTGCTACAGAGATAAGGCCTTTGTATTTGGCTACATAGAGAGTTTACTGTCGTGTGAAGACCAAAACCAGTAAGCTTTGTCCAGCTGGGGGAAAGGACTGCACTGTCTTTTCATTTATAAATGTTAGTAGTGTCACCTGGTAAGTTTGCATGTATGATTTTTCTGCTTTTCCAGAAGAAAATGCCTCCATTCAAATTAGAGGAGCCCAATGAGTGATTTACCCAATTCCAGACTGAGGTATGCTTGTGAGTTTGAATACATGAACTCCACTGGAACTTGGCTTTATTCCCAGGGCTTCCCATTTAACATCATATGGTACATGCTGTGAAGGGATAATGCCCTGTAAGTCAGAGACTTATTGATGTCAGATTAAAGGGGAAAAGGGAGAAAAGATCCATCTTAGAAATTAAGAGAGGCTGTAGCTGCCTTCCACATGGAAAGCAAATGACGGAATAACTCATTCTTGCATTCCTGGAACAGACTGGACTATTCTGCATTAATAAAAATACAAAAGTGAATATAAAAAGTGCAGTAGTCGTATAGATGGTGTAGATGTCATGTGGGCTTGCAACCATTCTTCAACTTTTTTCTGCTTTTTGTACTTCTCTTAGCTGCCTGAAGAAAGCTACAAATATACACACTATTCTAATGACAGTATTTACTAGAACACAGGAGATTACTGCTGTGCTTTCTCCACTCAGTACCCATGCAAGTAATGTGTAGCGAAGAAGATGAGCCTTTTTGGTGCAGAGAAGTGGAAATCATTGTGGCACAATTAGAATTAAAGGGTTCTGGTTTAGGTGGTATAATAAGAAAGCATGGAAAATATGTGTCTGCTCTACCCAACCATCTTTCTATCCCTATCTACCTCCGTACCATATAAAGAAACACACTTTTCACACTTGCTGTCAGTGTAAACAGTTTAATGTATAATATTTAGTGGAGATGGTTTGAAGATAGTTTTTTTAATTAATTGGTTTTAACATCTCTTACATCCCTGACAAAAAAAATCGCTGTTTAAATACTGAAGTATGTTAATATTTTAAATATTGAATTTTGATAAGCCAGTAAGCATCTGCTAACTCAGTAGAAAATTCTATCAAAATAACAGTAAACAAAGAAACAAAATACATGGTAACCAAAGCAAAACCTACAGATACTTCATTGTATTATGCAGCAGAACTAGCAAGTATGTGCGCTTTATGTGCTATTGTTTTGTAGTTCATACTGGAAATATTTGACATTTGAGCAAATTCAACCTAAGGATGAGAGAAAATCAGGCAAATTTTTTGAAATGTAATCAAGTACTTTTGCACTGCAATAGCATGCGTGCCTAGCATGTATCTGTAAATTCTTGCTAGTAAGAGAAATAATTGGTGCAAAGAATGAGTTGAAGAGAATAATGAAGAAAAACAAAATCCAACCCAGAGTATTTGTAATTAGTATGGCTGTAGGATGTGATGGGATTTGAGCACCACAGAAGGAATCAACCTCAGAGAAGCTGTTATACTATAGTCTTCATATTCAGAGAAGAGGAACTTCGGCATCCTTATTTGCCATACTAAAAGCACGCAGTAAAGAAGCTGCTGCATGATTGCATGGGTTTGTGGCTGGATACATGATCCTTTAGAGATCCTTCAGTGATTGTGACATGATGATAAGTAAAGCCTTTGGAAACTCTAAGTCAGACTGTGGTAGCAATGCATTAATTGGAACACAGACTTTGCAACCCTCTGCTGTTTCTGTCCTACCTACTTGTCATGTTGCTGTGGCTTGAAGAGAACCTTGCTTCTCTCTCTGAAGTACATCTGCAGCCCTGGTGTTCTGCTCAAGTTATGCCCACCTTTCCATTATGCAGGGTTGGGTTGGCCATCAGGATCTCAGTTCATGAAGGCTGCCCATTCAAAAAGCTGTCCTGATGATTTAGTTGCATAATGTGTTGATTTGGTAAGTGTAACTAAAAAATAATATTACCATGGCTTTCAATCTTTCAAGATTGATTTGAGTAAGTATGCTTAATAGCACTGCAATTGAATTGTACAAAGTCCTCTGCATTTTAATAGATGGACTGATTGCAAAAACATGTTAGTAATGTTGTGTGAGTTTATGTAGCTTCTGGTTGTGAAATACAAAGTTTAGAATATCCAATACTTAATAAAATTTCTGCTGTTTTTAGTGTTAATAAAAATTGCCAAGGAATGAAACTGCAGCATTTATTAAAATTATGTTTCTCTTGCATTGGAGATTACAGATCTAGCCTTTATCTCTGATCAAAGCTTTTGTGGGCAGCAGCATATTTTTGAACTTTGTGGCTCTTAGTGTAAAGTTTTGAATGGCTCTGCTGTTACATACTTTTATTCAGCTTTAAATTGTTTTTTAGTCATAGAAAGTCAGTGTGTACTAGGTGAAAATCCCTTTTTAGCAAAAGAGTTATTTGAAACTAAATGAGGGGTCTGGTATTTCCATACATAGGCATAATTACCATTCTAAGACTTGGGTTTCCCCGTGCAGACCACAGGGTTTTCCTGCTGGTTTATAATCACATGCAGATATGACAGCATATCTAAACTTGGCATTTTTCAGACCTTGCCAGTGGCTCTTAATCCGTCTGGCCCCTTCCATGTCCTCAGTCAGCTTCCCGCTTTGCCTGGAGCAACTGCTGAGCAACTTCACTTGCTGGTGGCCACCTTGTTTAGCAGCTTTGGATTTCTCAGAGAGTAGGATTGAAAGGAAGGGAAAATGCAAAGTTTTTGCTCTGTACTGCTGCTAGTGAAAAAGGAAAGTCCTTCTTGACGTCTTCCCTGTTGCTTGATCAACACATCTGGACTTGTGTCCTTCCTTGCCTCCCAGTTTGTGCTGGCTCTAACTGGGTGTGCATCAGTAGATTCAAACCATGTGACAAGCAGCTCTTTGGTCACCAGCCATTTATCCCCATTTTATCAATATGCCCAAAGATGTCCATCTGCTGGAAAATTAAACAATGTGAACAAAAGGGGCTCTGCACCTATTCCAGCACTTTTCTGCAGTGGATTAGGTATGTGAAGACACCAAATGGGTGCCAGGATCTGATCATACTCAGGTCTCCTTTTGCCCATGCTGCGTTTTACAGAGCAGTATGCTCAGCTGTTCTGCTTTAAGCAGCGCATCATATCTTAAAAAATATGAAGGTACATAAATGAAAGCTTATGCTCTGGAGCTAAGTTCCCAGTTACTTTTACTCATGCATTTTATGTCTGTTATACCCATTTCCTATGGTACTATGGATCTGATTCAGAAAAGCATATAAGCATGTGCTTAATTAAGTGCTTTCCTGAATAGGTATGCTTTCCTGAATTGGAGCCCATGAGTAACTGGCATGTGGGCTGTAATCTCCCACCTGGGACATTCTGGGGGTGGATATTAGAAGACAAACCTGGTTTTTTCTACTTTTCCTGCTTTCTGGAAGTCTCCTCCTCCTCTAGATGATTTCAGATTTTGATAAAGTGCATTCATCTGTGAGCTGAATCAGGCTTTATATTTATGGTATTCATCATTTAAATCCCTTTGTTTTGAATAAATACAGGTTGTAATTGATAGAAAGTATATTTGCATTTCATGCTAGAAAGCTAGATGCCATGGATATTCTTAAAAGAAATTTAAGAAAGCTTTATTCTTAATTTGGAAATCACTTTCATAGCCTTAGTTTTGGTATTTAGTACAGCTTAGTGTTTTTTACAACAAAATTAATTTAGTTATTTCGAAGATCATGTGATTGACTGCCCAAAGTGTGTTCTTTGGCACAGGTCCAGATTCTTGTTCTCTTTTGGAAGTGTTACGGCTGCAATAAATTTGATTTCACCCTTGATAATTTCTATAATGTGTAGTAATCATGTATTGCTGATTTAATGTTGTTGCCTTTCTACTCAGGAAAAAAAAGGTCACAAATCACAAAGTTGCAAATGTTATTTTATTTACCACACTTAAGTAGTTGTATATACATGAAATTCAAATATGCTTCAAGATTTGTTTGGTGTCTAGTTTTGGGAGGTTATTCAAATAACATAAACTCTGCAGTTTGCATGTTACTTGTCACTTCTGAGAATTCTGATAGGTTCCACTGTTTCCTTTGAGGTCTCTGTTGAGTATTTAATGGAAAAAATGCAAATAATCCAGAAGATTTGCCTCTATATTCACTAAACACATAATATTCTTTATTCTTGGCAATGTAATAGAATATTACAAAGTACATGTATCCAAAAGGATCTTTAGATGAGTGGAAAGAAAAGTTGGCTTTTTATTTTAGTAAGTTTTTTGTTTTTGTTTTTGTTTTTTTGTTTTTGTTTTTGTTTTTGTTTTGGTAAAGCTGTTCTGTGGTCTTGGTGAGGTTATGCTCATTTCATAGTTGTAAAATTTCTTCCAAACTGCTTTTCTGTTGCATAGTTAACAATCTTTTGCATTGCTCACACAGACACATCTTAACATTGTAAGCTTTTTTTTTTTCCTTTCCTGGAAAAATGTTTAATACTCTATAAACTTTGCTAAAGAGATTGTCTTAGAAGGGAAACTTAGCCTGGGAGCAGAGGGGAAGACTACAAAAAGGAGAGTGACCAAACCACCTCTCCCAGGTCCCAGTGTTGTCTGTGGTAATGTGGGACTTCCTCCATGGAGGCTGGTAGCACTTGCTGGCCGAACATTACCACCTCTGTGTTAGTCTCATTAAAGACAATTTTTGGCAGGTAAGATGGATTATGTGCTTCCCCTGGCTAGCAGTTGTTAATGAGTGGGTTTGGATGCTGCTTTGCAGCCCTCTGGAGCACAGGTTGTTCGAGGCCTTGGCACAGTCGCTGGCACAGTCCTGCCATGCCCATGTGCCACCCCTATGTGGTCATGGACCATTTTTTGGCATATTTAAACCTGTCCTCTGCTGAAGACCCCTGCTTGTAGCTTATGCACCTGGTAGCAAAGAAAGGACTTTGAACTTCTCCCTTTTCATGGTATTTCTGGCTGCTACCTGTTTTACAGCTTTTTAAGAGGAGGTATCAGTAGAGAAGATACAGTTTCCTTATTCAACCTTTAGGGCATGAGATGCTGTGGTCACACTGGAGCAGTAGCCTCATTTTTGTAACCCTTGAGGCGCAAGAGCTACTAAATGAAGAGGATCATGAGACATTATAAGTCAACATAACCAGAAAAAATTGTGATTTCCTCTCAGGAAGAAATTTATTACAAGACAACACCTCTGTGGCTTCTGTTTCACCTATTTTTTTTAATTTATTTCCCTCTTCTGTAAGTAGAAAAATAAGGCAAAAGGCATAAAACAACCTTTCAAGGGCATCTTTCCTCAGCTGCCCATTCATCCTGACAGGTTTTGCGAAACCAGAACTTTCCTTAGCTTCATTAGCTGCAAAGGAAGGTCCTTCTTTCCTTTGTTGTTCAGAGCACATTTTAAATAATTTAATAAGCACAAGTGATTAAAGCATTAAGAATTAAAGTAGCTTCAGAATGAGACTGTGGTAATGGAGAAGCATTGCCTAACTTCCCAGCTGAGCAGAAAATGGGAAAAAGCCTTACCTATTCACCTAACTCCTGTTAGAGGGACAAGGGATTAATGGAAAGAACCTGACTCAAAACCACATTTTTAGAAAAGATAATTCAGAACAATGCTTCTTGAGTTAAATTTTCATGCTCGCTCCTCTGTGAGTTCATCCTTAGAAAGCAGGACATATTTTTGGCAGCATATATTTTACTAGAAAATCCTAAAATAAAAATATCAGTCCTTACTTTTTCAAGATTTTGGTCATCGGTGTCACCCTAACATACTTTCAACTCTTCATTAATAATTAAGTTTTCTGAGTCTTCACAGAACATTGCTAAATAAGTAATAGAAAGACTGTTAATGAAAATGCTGGTTTTACTATGAGATGGATGCAAGAAAAAATTACTCTGAGGGGAAAACATTTACACCAAAATGTAAATTATTGTTACACTTTGTATCCAGTGGATACAGAGCAGTGTTCTCTCTTTAACACTGAATGTCAAAACCAACATCTACTAATTTCTTGGTCTGCTGCTGAATGAGGTAATATGAACAATTCTATGAAGATATAATTTGTACTAAAATAATTGCATTTATTTGATGAATTGCTAAACTTCAGGAAAGTCATTCAAAGAAGAATTGGTAAGAAGGCAATCTATTTTTAGTTGTGGTCCCATAACTATATATAGCATGAAATAAAATTATTCCCAGGGAGACAAAATCAAAAGGAATCATAATCGATATCCATAGGAGATGGAAAGCTCTCAAGAGGTGAAATAAGCTTTTCTTTTTTTGAATAGAGCTTTGAGAGACTGAGCAGAATTACAGTAGCAAGTGCATCCCCTTCCTTTTCCAGTTTCTTTTCTCTTCCTCTTCCACCTCTGTTCCTTCTAATTTGTGACTCTGGCAGTGGAAAAGAGTTAAATATCTCATTTCAGTGACAGCATTGTTTCATGTCACTGCTGAGCATTGCTCTCATGCCTCAAAGGGCCTGGGGGAGGTCCTGTGGCAGGGGGGTTGAAACCAGATGTACTATAAGGTCCCTTCCAACCCAAACCATTCTAATAATTCTGTGATTCTAAAGGGAATAAGGGCAGGGAATGCCTAACAAACCCAAATCTTTCCCAGTAAAGCAGCCTGAAGTACCAAGCATCAACTGCTGTTGTCCTTGTCTGAGTGGTCCAAGAAATCACTCAGGTGTGTTGTCTAAAATGTGGCATCTCTGTTCCTTTGAATTTTCCTGTTATCAGTATAAAATGTTTTTTGTGCAAGAGACAGCAATAACAGCAATTACTGATTTGAAGGCAGGTGGCTGTGGGCTCTGTGTTTCTTCTCCCTGTGTCTTTGTATGCTTTCTGCTTGTGTTCAGTTGCAGTCATTCCTTGCTGGAGAAATGACTTTTCCATCAGAAAAATACAAGTAGAGGTAGAATCAAGAGTGAATGAGGTAAGTAAGGGAGAAAACAAATTCAGCTCTCCTCCACCAGAGTATGATTTCTGATACACCATTATACTAGTGATGTCTACCCATTTTGGTATACAATAATGTAGAACTGACTGAATTAGTAGTTGCTGCTCTCTTAAACCACTCAGAGTTCCAGAGATGGTGGGTGAAACACACCATTGATTCATGCAGGCTCAAATAAATGGGATTAATGCACTTTCCCCTAACTTAACAGGAGTTACGTTGGTGTTTAAGTATCATCATCTTTAAAACTCCATGATGATACTTCAAAATGTTTTCTTAGTTTGGTGTAAGGTTACCACAGGGAGCACTTGATAATTCAAGAAAATAGGATGACATAGCCCTGAGCAACAACTATACATCACATTTTCATTTCTTTTTCCTGCTGTGCCAGAGGAAAGCCAGGTGTGTAATCCAGTGAGTACAAAAGCACTTTGGCAAAGGCTTCTTCAGGAAAGAGAAGAAAGAATATAATTTAGTCTGCTCATTACTACACTATCTTAAAAGCACAATGAGATGTAGAAAATCACTTCTCTGTGCATTACCTTTGTTTTCAACTGCTCTGCTCTGGGTTTGCTGGCAATCCAGAATGTTTGTTTTGTTTTGCCTTTATTTTTCTCCTTTGCAATGACACTTTTTTAGAGAAGTTACCCCTTGAAAGAACTGGGCATGCCTGCACCATGCAGTGGTGCAAAGCAGGAGTACACAGCAGTGCCTGGGGTAGTTACAAGGCTGGCAGCAACATGCTGAGCCCTGCCTGGTAAGATGTGTGGAAAGGTAGATAGAGTGTGAAACTGGACACATGAAGAAGCAGCTTTAACTGCTTTAGCAACTCTAATTGTAGTGAAAATCCCATAAATGGAATGTTATGTGTTTTCTATAAAACTACAAATAGCTACTAATAAAATTTTCAATAAAATTATTGAAACCAGAAGAACAATTAAGTGGGATTTAAGTGGGATTTTTTTCCCCTCTCATTTTTCAGAGGAATAAAGCCATAGAGTTTCAGAAAATAAGAACATATCTGCCTCCCCCCTTTTTTTTTTTTTTTGTTTTTTTGGTAGGTAGTGTTTTCAGCAGAGAAGTTGTAAATTTGATGAAGAGATACATATTATCATATTATACATATTATAATGCTTAACATTTGACAATGATGATAATTTTTGATGGTGAGATGTTAAATGAAAATGTAAGTGAAACCAGAGCTTCAGAAAAACTAAAATGTAGCTATAGGAAAGAAGATGCTACAACATGCAGTGGGACAATGGAACTGACAAAATTAAACAATGCTTTTCTGTATTTCCCATTTTGGGTAGTAGTTTGTTGCTGAGAATCTAGTCAAAAGGTGTTAGAGGACTGATGTATTAATTTTGCGAGTAGTAAGAGAGGCTGGGAACAGATTTGTAGAACATAGATGTTTGTTTCTATAATAATTGAACAAACATTTTTTATGAATGCTTTAAAAATCCATACAGATTTAATGATTAGAACATTAAATTAATGTTCTAAATAGTTTAATGATTTAGAACATTATATATATATATATATAAACTGTTTCCAAAGCTGCTTTGTAGTACTGTAATTTCCCTTTTACCTTTTTTTTTTTAATAAGGAGGAGCAGTTGTATGTTTTCTATAATTTTGATAAGGAACGAAGCAGAATCTGTGATATTTGCAAGAATACTGAAAGTGCACCATTCCATGATGCTTCATGGAGATAAACCAGGAGAGTTTTATCAGTTTTTCAATTTAAGACATTTCTGGCTTTGTGCAGAGTAAGAGATACAACATCAAGAAGAATAACACCTATTAAGTAGGGGTTTTGAGCAGTGCAGTTTTAGATGTTGGCACGTACTACTCCATTCAATACCTGTCTCACTTTTGCATAAAAGCCATTAGAAAGCTTCAAAGGAGGCCATGGGGATGGTGAAGGGCCAGGAGGGGAAACTGTATGAGGAGTGGCTGAGGTCACTTTGGCTGTTCAGCCTGGAGGAGACTGAAGGGAGACCTCACTGCAGTTACAACTTCCTTGTGAGGGGAAGAGAAGGGGCAGGCACTGATCTCTGTGGTGACCAGCAACAGGACCTGAGGGAATGGCATGAAGTTGTGTCAGGGGAGATTTAGGTTGGATAATAGCAAAAGGTTCTTTACCCAGAAGGTGCTTGGGAGCTGGAACAGGCTCCCAAGGAAAGTGGTCACAGCATCAGCCTGACAGAGTTCAAGAAGCATTTGGGCAATGCTCTCAGGCACAGGGTGTCACACTTGGTGCACACTTGGTTCTGTGCATGGCCAGGGGTTTAACTCGATGATCCCTGGTGTTGTTTTCCAACTCAGGATATTTTCTGATTCTGTGACTTCATGGGGCATAGGGCATTAAGGGCCTTGGGGGATATATCTGCATGTGTGTCCATCTGTGAGGGTTTTTCATTCCTCTGGGACATGAGAACTGAACATCCTTCATGATAAATATTTTGTTGCATATCAGTCAGACTGAGAGCTTAAATATGTTTATATCTATTGCAAGCGGTCTCTTTACTTTTCTATTGGAGTACACTATCCTAGCATTAAAAAAAAAAAAAAAAAGCCAGTAGTCTTCCCTAGGCTCCTTACTGGGCCAGGTGGGTTATAGCTGAGAAGCCAAGCCACAAAGTGGTGAATCACCGATTTAACTGGTAATTAGGAGGTTAACAATCAAGCCCATTTCACCAGATCAGTATTTCCTACCAGGTAGGTGTTTACAGCATGCTGACTGCCTTGGCATTGTCTTTCTACCTCTGTGGATAGTAGATGGAGCCCAAAAAGCAAATTAAAACTCAAGATTCTACTTAGTTCTGAAAATCTGAAATGGATATTCTAGATTTAACTCTTGGTTACAGTTTTGATAACAGCCAGCAGGCTGTTTAGTAAGATTGTCTGGTGATCAAAACAGCTACCAGATCTATCACCTGTGAGTGAGTACTACCTTGCTTATTCCCAATAAGAAGCAGGAGCAGTGGTGGTGTATCCACTGAGGGCTTTGTTAACAGCAGTCCTGTGGTAGAGTTCAGATGGTTTGAATGGTTCAGGGGCACCCAAGGGAAGTACAACTTCTGCATTCAAAGTGTTTTGGGTGGTTTCGTATGAGTACCAAAATGTTTCAGTTCTGAAGGATAACTTGCATCTTTATTTGGAGCACTCTGGTGTGAACAGAATACTACTTCAAGTGGGGACTTTGTGCATTCTCTGTGCCTTATTCTTTGTGTCAAAAATATATTCAAAAATTGTTTGGTGATCATGAACTTAAACATATGTGGTGCTTTTCATACACTAAATTGTGTTTTGGTAGAGTAGTAATATGAAGTAGATCAAGAGCAGGCTGCTGGTCATGCCTTAGGAAAATGCAATTGCCTGAAAGTAGCACTGCTGGCCCACAAATGCACATATTGGAGTGGTGCATCCTAGTAATTCAGCTTCCTACTTCTTCATTTTCTCTTACACTAAGACTTTTTAAAAAGTTCTCTGAGGTTTTCTGGAATGTAAACTGTCACTTTGACATATGGGACACTGGAGAAATAATAAAGAAAGCACTTTTCCACTGTTTTGAACCTGCATTTGGTGTCACTACTGGCTCTTTGTTTTGTTTGCTCTGTGGGTTATGAAACGCCTTCATTATCAGGCCTATTCTGATTGTGCTGATTCACTTGCAGCTGCTATTCCACCAGATTTTTTTTTTTTTTGTAATTATCAAGAGAAAACCTGCATAGCATTATGAAAAAGGTAGTGGGAAGTTTTATACAGCCCAGGTTCATATTCCTCTGCTACCAGTGACAATTCTTGTTTTCACTCCTCTGTTTGCTGCAGTTCTTGAGACACTGAATTTGCAAATCTAGAGTAATTTTCTATTAAACTATCTGAAATAGATTTATTTGCAGCTGTCTCAGCTACTTTGTGGTACAAGGGAGCACAAGGGCTTACAATACTGATATGTAGGATCTTCACATGTACTGAGGTTAGAGTTCCTTTGAACAAACTTGGAGCTGACCTTCTTATACTTCCTCCTGCCACACAGAGACATCCATAGACCTTTGTTTATACTTGGAAGTGCCTGTCTCACCTCATGTGAATTATATTTCATGCTCTGTGCTTTGCTTATGAAAATTGCTATAAATCTGTCACATAATGTAGCTTTTCTGGTTAGGACTAAACCCTTATAAATCTGTGTCATCAGCAGCATCTTTTAAAAGATGGCACAAATGGTGACATCTGGGAGCCAATTCATCATTTAATTAAATTATCCTGTAATGAAGTCTGCCTTAATGAGATTAATTTTAATTATTAATCGGGAGCTGACATGGACACAAGGCACCATAAATAATAAATGAGAGCTGTGTCTGGTCTGTTTCTAAGAAAAGACCTACTTTAGAAGAGCAGAGCTTTTCATGAAGCTGTGTTATGGGGGTTTTTGTGCTATACTGATGTTTATTTTGTTGAGTTTGATTTCTGTTTCAAATTTTAAGGCAGAATATTAGTCCTCTTTCTGTTGAGTAACTTTTCTTTTAATATTTCATTTGATTCAATCCTTATATAACCAGCCACCTTCATTCTTCAATAAATAAACTCTTATTTCTGTACTTAATTATCATAAGGATATTTTAGAGGTAAGCAGAGTGGGTTTAGTTTATTGAGGCTCTGCCCAAAATGTGTGAGGCTTTGGGCTGGTCTGTTCTGTCACACCTATGTTTATTCATGTGCTCATGTATGCAACTTCTCCCACCTTCTGTTGTAATGTCCATCTTCTTGTGGACTACATTTGTGTTTGTAATATGAATGCTGTTTATAAGGACTTCTGTGCTTGGCCATACCAGAATTTTATCAAGGAAGTATGGATGGCATAGGAGAAATGGTCTTTAACAGTACCAGCCACAAATACTCCACAAGTCTTTCACGAGGAGTGAACCTTTTTTGTCTTTATCTCCTTTAACAAGCAGAACACCACTGTGCACTCACTCGCCAATTGCAAACTGGTTCCACAAGTCCAGAGCTGATTATTTGCTGCTTATAGAGTGTTTTCTTCTTTGGTCTCCTGGGCTGGGCTCACCAACCATCGGTATTTGTTTTGAAGGAACTGCCATTTGTTTTAGTTCCAGCATTTCATGAATATTTGGTTTCCCTTCATTGTCTCTCATTGAAAAATCATTTTGCTTCACAAAGAATCAAAAGACCAAAGTTGGAACAGGAGCTGTTGATGCTGAGGAGTGTAAGTAATAACCTCCCACACAGAGCAGCTCTTTTTGCAATTTTTGTATGCTACCATTAGCCTGATAGCACAACCCACATTTGGGCCTCATTGGATGAGAGAAGGAGCAAATATAGAATCCCAGAATGTTCTCAGTTGGAAGGGACCTGCAAGGATCATTGAGTCCTAGGCTGAGGCAACTATCATATTCTTCAGTGGCACCCAGCACTTGTTCCCAAAGAATTTCCCAGCTTTGTTGGCAGTGGTGACTGGAGAAGGCAGCAAATTCTAGTACCACCTTTATGTAACCTTTCCTTCCTAGAAAACTGCACAGTCACATGATAACTATGTGGCTTTTTAGAAAGGAAAAAGGGATTTGTAATCAAATTCTTTACACTGCTAGGTACATGGTAGAAGGTGGCTTTGTTTCTTCATCCCTCCCAAACTCACATAAATGTTCCATAACAGCTGCTGGACCTCATAACGACTTATCACTTGCATCAAGCAGAGGAAAGAGCAGAAATAGATAGAAATAACAGACTGAAATTATTTTCTTTTATTTTGGGACTGTTGAAAATTATTTGTAACAGGAATCATTTGCATTCCAGAGATTTTCTTGTCTGCGTCCCGTAGTATTCTCAAGTGCCAAGGATTTTAGAAAGGACAGTTTTGACTCTGTCAAATTTCTATAGAATCTAAGGGGACATAATACAATTATGTTTGGACTGTTTGTTCTGTAGAATCTATAATGTATGATAGGAGTAATTAAAAGTATCATACAGGATAATTATATTGTGCTTTAAATAAGTAGAGTATGCAATGTGATTCAGTAAAATTTTGTAGGATGCAAATTAAAGAAAGAAACATATCTCAGCCTAAAAGAACTCTTTGTCTCATTTAAAAGTAAATCGTAAAAATTTGACAAAAACCATCAAAATTTGAAACATGCCAAACTCTTGGTGAAATTATTTTTATATTGTTTTACTACAAGAAGATTTGTTTTCGTTTTTGTTAGTTTTTTTTTAATTAAAATCTTACAAATTTCTCAGTATATGTGACATATAGTATATACTTTGGTATAATTCAAAATGAACTTTTCATCCAGTAAGAATTTTAGGTCTCCTCTTGCCCCCCTGCACCCCCCCAATTCCTCTTTTATGGAATTGTACAGAAGAGAGTTAAAGGTTTGCATGCCTCACTGATGTTTTATATCCCTCTCAGGACAAGCAGATCTGGCTGATCTGTTTTTCATGTAGTTTCAAAAAGCATACAGAAATGTTCTGCATGGAGCTGTTTGCTGAGGACATTTGGCAGGTTTGGGAGGAGAGGGTAGGTTTTCAAATGGATAAAGTTTTAATTTGAAGATTAGGAAACGAGTTAAATGATCAAAAAAGATTGGGTGACAATGGAAAGAATTACTCTTTTTAGGTGTCAGTTTAAATAGTTAACATTTGAAGATGAGAGGATTGGAGAATATTTTGGGTAGACGTCACTATGTGATTTCCTTGTTTTTACACATTTTTAGCATCTGCTGAAGGCAGAATATTCAGCTCAATGCATATTTTTTTGGTATCTTGAACATATCTACTTAGGTTCTTAGACAGAGTTGACTGCAGAAAAGTTTACATTCATTTGGATGATGTCTGAGAAGTTTGTGGAGCACAACGCAACAGCACAGTCTCCCAGGCAGACTGCAGGGAGATCACACGTTCTAGGAATGCAGTGTGACTCACCCTGCTAGCACAGTGTGTATCCATTTGGGATCTGCATGTGCCTTCAAACAGAATACCTTGTGCTTCATTAGAGGGGCTCGTTTCTCTTGGTTCTGAGCCACTGAACTCAGGGGCCAGTTGGCCCTTGTGTCACTGTGTTCTGTTGAAATGCAGGATGTACCACTGTGTGTCAGCAGACAGGTTTATTTTCTGCATCTGGTGGATTCCTGCATACATGTGTGCATTACAGTCAAACTTTAAGTTGGCTTTGTTTTCCAGAAGCTGATCCAAAGCTCACTGATGCTTAGAGGAGTCTTCCAAGTAACTGCTGTAGGGTTTGGAGCAAGTTGAGTATTATTATAATATAGGGCTGGGAACACTCAAAGAAGTCACAGTTTCACACATGCACACACACACACACACACACACACACACACACACACACACACACACACAAAACTTAGATTTGTTTAAGGGATTCATTATCCAAAGGCTGCGGAGACTATTTTGTTCAGCAAACTGCACATAAAAATAATACTGTCCAGTCAGAAGAGAGAGAATGCACTTCTGGCACAGTGGCTTGCCAAAATCTGGTTTGGAGGGTGGGTGTGCACCCACGCCCAGTGTGTCTGTGTTTGCAAAGCTGTCTGCTGATCCAATTCGTCTGCAGCATCCAGGGAGAGCTACTATTGCAAGATTTCAGTGATCTGTGGATTTATTTTAAAGGTTGTAGTTTTCTGTCCAGCTTCTCCCAGATGCATTCACTAGATGACAGATTTGAGAGTAATACTGGCTAGTCTTTATATATTTAACACTCTATCCTATTCTTTCGTCAGGCACATACTGAGATCCGGACAAATGTTTAATATCATTGTTAAGTTGCAAAATTAAACCTTGGCCAGTGGGACACCTTCTACTTGGAAGAGTGCAGCTCTGTTGAACATTCTGGTGTTCTTGGGCAGGACAGCCATAATGCTGTGCAGTCCCCTAAAATTGCCTTGGCTCAAAGTCAGAACAATCCCTGTGGTGTTAACTTAGCCTTCCCTTAACTGTTGAGAAGTGCCTGCTCCCCACAGGATGCAGACCTAAACTCTCTGCATTTAGACTTGTACCTGTTTACTTTTTTTTCCATGTTCTGTAGTCCCAGTTGGCTCCTACTGAGTATAAAATATGCCATTTGAAACCATGTTTTCATTAGGCTTATCATGCTTGCATACTGATCTGCTTTTGATCTCACAGGGTCTGTGTCTGTTCCATAATTGGTTTGTCCACATTTCCTAATGTATAAATGGATAAGGAGATTTTAGTTGAGATATCTAACTTGCCAAGAAATTGGAATTTGTAAGTTCAGCCAATCTAGATTTCCACCCAGTTTCTGCTGTATACATGTGAATGTAAATTGGTTTCAGTCACTTTAATTTACATACCAAAGAGCCAGAAGGAGGTGTAAGTTACTATAGGAATGGATAACTAACCTATTAATGTGTGCTCCTTTTAGTTGCATTACCTGCTTATCCTTTCTCCTCACCCTACCTTGTATCAGCAACATTTTTATAAGCTGAAACATATTTAGTAACTTGAATTCAGAAATGATACATATAAAGATGTAATCTACAATCCGTGAATGAGTATGGATATAAATTGGCCTATTTGGTGATTGTAGAGTCACTCATAGCAGTGTTGAGGCCTGTTCTGCCATCCCAAGAGTTAAGACAGGATCTGGCCTATGGCATCCGTGGTAGATCTGCTCTTGACTTTGGTGGTGGAAGATCAGATGCTAAAAATTTTAATCTTCTTGTTCTTGTGTAAGACTTTGTAGAATTAACTCAAGTCATTCAGCTTCCCAGCATTGCCTGGTTTTAGTCAAAGTGTTTTAAAGAACAATTCTAACTGCAGTTTGAACCACCCATTAGAAAAAAACCCCAAGACTTTATTTTGCTTTTTATGAGTATTTTAAAATTGGATTTTTCTTAGAAACCGTCTCCTTGACAATATATTCAAGAAATATGTACCTGTCTCACATGACTCCTGAAAAAGACCTAATTTTGCAGTCTTAGACAACCTCTGATTCTCAGTTTAAATCTTGTTAAAAACAAGGATACTACATTTGTTATTTTGTAGAAATCTAAATTTGAACCAATTATTTGGATCAACTTGCAGTTTGGATGCAAATCAGGGTCGCAAATTCAGGAAAACAATATTTAATTTCTTTTATTAAAATAAGACAGTTGTAAATAGTTTGAATATGTAACAAAATATTTTCATGTAAGTCTAAAGGATTTATTAGAGAAGAGAATTATTAACGGCAGATACTAAGTGAACTAATCATCATATTTAGACAGATTTTCAAAGCCATTTGGATACGTAAAGGTATTTGAAAGATATACAGGAAGATTTTCATATGCTACAGTTTAAATTAATTGCTGACCTCTGAAAAAATGAGTTTGAATTACAATTAGGTTTTTTCCTGCTTAGATGTCTTTGAAGATCCATGTATCAGAAACCTTTAAAATATTAGTTTGACTAGTAAAGCTCAGCTCAGCTTCTAATTTTTTGTCCATTATATGAATTGGAAAAGGAATAAAGTTCCTGCTTTTTGCATATCTTAATTGAATTCCTTTACATTAGAGGTAGAGGAAATTTATTTCCCTTCATTTTCCTGTCAGTCTTCTTAAACTGGAATTAGAAGTCTCTAGGAAAACTCCTTTCTGTGCAGATGTCAACAAAATATTTTCTGGAAAATAAACAATTGTAAGGTGTTATCCATTATGAATTGTAAAGCAATTACAATTATTGTGTAATTATATTTGTAGTTTACTTCTTAGTCTTGAGGTATAATTAGAAATTTTTCTTCCTATTTGTGTCTGAGATTAAAAATGGAAGTTCTTGTTTATATGTTTAATAATGTCTCATTAACACTATTTTTAAAAAAAAATTGTATTCACTCAGTAATTGTAGTAAGTTTTGGTGTTGGTATGGAACCATGTTATTACAAATATAATTTAACATACTTGAAAGCAAATACAAAACATTTAAATGGTAGAAAATGCCTGTACTTTGAAATGTGGTTTCTCTGACAGTTTTTGCATATGTTGGACACAAGTCTTTTAGAATGTTTTGATACCTTTCATTATTTCTGCTACCTTTCCAGGTACTCTAATAGCCCCTTGAAGAAACTGGCCACCGCTTTAGCAAGACAGAGTTGCCATATCCAGATAGCCATATCCACCACGCCTTTGGGCAGCTTGCATGAGTGATATCGGTGCCTCAGTCTTATCCTGGTAGACTTTCAGACCAACTTAAAGTTGGAGTGGCATGTGAATCTGCTCAAGAATCAGCTCTTCACAACCTTCCAACCTTGCAAAATTTAAACATCAAGACAAATTCTGAAAGATGCTTTTCTGTAACCTGTTTTATATTGTAGTATACCAACCGCCAAAGGCAGCGGGTTAGGGGCTAGGTGCATGTTGGGGTCCTTACAACTCAAGCCATTCTTTGATAATGGTTATCCTGATTTATGCTCGAAGTTAGTGACTTTTAGTTGTCTTTTATCAAAATATGACATCTTTAGGGTTTTTATGTCACTCAGCTCTAATTCTTTCATGTCGATTAAATTAGTTTTATATCCTTTTATTTAGCCAAGAAGTGACTGTGAAAACTGTTTTAATGACTGAAATGTCAAAAACCTGTGATTTAGTTCCCAAAATTCCTATGGAAGTTTAAAAAATCTTCCAGACTGTAACATTCTTGTAGTACCCATTTTCTGCCTTTTTACTGTTAGCACAGCTCTTGTTCCTATTCATTCTTATTTTTATTCCCTTTGAGTTGACTTAACCATCTGAATTTGTTCTCTGGCCTTCAGAAAATGGCTTCTGTTTAACTTAATTTTGATTCAGAACTCCTCAGCTGATTTATTTATTAAATTCTGAAATCTAAACATCTGTAATATTTTATTAGAAAAACAGAGATGTAATAAAAAAATTCAATTTTCCATCTTCAACTTTTAAGGATCCCCAATTTCATCCTTATCTGTGCTGAGGAGGTACATACGATAAAGATCCAGAGAAATCAAGACACAGAGTTTTTTTCATGCAGTAGGAAGCTGTATGATCTTTTCATGTAGTGTCAAATGGAAGGCATGAGTTAATGTTTTCCAAATGCTCGAGGTTGATTGTTCATTCACACATTTGTTCTTTGAAACAGTCCTTCAGCTTTTATTTCTGTTTGATTCCCTACGTTCTGTTGGGGTGGTAGCTGTTTCAAGCTACTTGTCCCCCTGCTCCCCAGAATTCTTCTTCGAGCTGATGCTTAGGTTATTCTTAAACTCGGTGCACCTCCAGGTCCTGTTTGTGCTCCTCTCTCAAAAACCAGCTCTGAGACAATGCATCCCTCTGAGCTCGAAAAACTACCATAGTAATCTGTGGCTGTCACTCCCTCTTTTTCTGTATAGTAAATCTTATTATAGAAACCAGAACTTTAGATTTTGTTTGACTAAAAACATCAGCTGCTAGGTTCACAGTGTTGGGTTTCTTTTCCAGTAAAGAAAAAAATAAAATCCATGCCTTGCGTTCAATTCTATTTGCTCAACATGCTAAGGATTTGGAAGAATTACAAAATTCAGATATGGGAAATGGAAATTAATAAAGATATTCAAACCCCCAGCTCTCCTTTATGGACTGTGACAGATATAGTTGACAGATGAGTGCAGTAATGTGTATGCAATAATGACTACAATAGAGACAGTGAGTCAAATGATGCAATATAGGGAGTATGAAGAGAAACTGAAGTACATTTCAGCCTAATAAAAAGGAATATTTTTCTACCGACACATAATAAAGATTTGGAATTCACTGCCACAAGAGAGCATGGATGTCTCTATGCCCAAAATGATTTCATGAAAAATAAAAAATTCACAAATATTAAATAGTTTTGGTTTGGTCATATAGAAATATTTGTATTTCACAACAACAAATCCATATATTATAGAAGTAAGTTTGATCTTCTTGTCCTGGCAGATTATTCCGTAACTTCACCAGACCAGGGGCTGACCCTTGGATCTACTTTAAAAATCATCAGTAACATCCACTTTCATAAGTATTTCATTGTATCCTCTATTATACAAAGATCTAATCTGGTAATCTAATTCATAGTAGAGAATGAAGGCAGAGATATCACGCTTGGTATCTTCTAGACTGAGCTCTCAGCCATCTCTGGAGTGCAGCACTCATTGAGGAAAAAAAAATAGGTCTATTCCTTTTCTGTTGGCCGTGGTTCCTGCTCCTGAAACTCTCACACAGGAATTCTGGGCAGGAGGACTGCACTTGGGACTGTGTTTTCCTACCCTGCCCTTCTGTGCAGGCATAGCCAGGCATTCATATAATTTTTTTAAATGCACTTGGGAGGTTGTTTCAATTTTCCTTTTATCTCTCAGTTGCTTTAATACAGCATTTGTGCATTCACAGCAGAGACAGAAAGCAGAGCTGCAGTTACACCCAGTAATAGGGAACTGGTTAGGGTTATGCCCTGCTCTGTCCACAGTTTTGGGCCAAATCACCAGAAACCTTGCATACATGCTTTTCCCAGTCAGCTACTCTAAATAGGTGATACCATTTTTCTTGTAGTGAAACGGTTCTGCTTTATTTTAACTACATATTTTCATTGCCAAGTTGCATATTTTCTCTCTCTGCTGTGCACCTTAAGTTATTTAAAATACTCTTTGGTATTTTCTAATATTCCCTTGAACTCTTGCTAAAAGTGAAGATATTTATAGCTGATTCATTTTGAATTAATATATGTGTGCTTGAAATGTTTCAAATCTCTAAAGTAGTATTTTAATATTTTCATCCACTATGTACTTTTTTAATAATATCTCAAGGTGTTTGTACATCTCTAGAAATAAATGTGAGCAGTTAATTCTCATTTCTAAATGCACTTGCACAGTGCCATGTCTTTTTTGTTGAAAACAAGTATTACAAATCTGGATAGGAGAATAGACTGAAATTCCTGGTAAATACTTAACACTTTTTCAATTCAGATTCCATTCTTGTGGTGATTTACACATATATCTAACTGCACTGTGTGAATTAAACACTTACTAAAGCCAATGAAACTACTCACATGTGAAGAGATAATCACATGCATATGCTTTTTAATAGATTATGTTGAATACTTGTATTGACATAGAAACCAATATTTTTAAAAAGTAATTTGCTTAAATGTGTATCTCCAAACCACTTCCTTGTATCCTAAAAATTGTCAAAATACAGCTAGGGATGTCTGAGGGAGAAGAAAAAGGTTTATTTGTACTCTCCCTGTAAGGGAAATGACCAGAATCACCGCATTACTTTCAAAGTTAGGAGCAATTGCTTTCAGGTACTGTGAGGAAATACCAGCAATGGTTTTTACTTGTATAAACCATTTGGGTTTAGTGCTTGGCTCCCAGTTTGGACAGTTTTGTTTGCATGCAAAATTTACTAGGTTTTATTCTTTCATTTTGTGTGTTCATTCTTTTGTTTCAGTTCATTTCTTCCTCTGCAGAATAAAAAAAAAATTCTAAATTTTATTCTCAGTTTTTAAGTTTTAGGACAGTATAAATTTTAAAGTATACAATTAAAAACCCTCACCGTGGGATTTTTTTTTCATTTGAAGCACTGTGAAAGTAAGTTCTCATGGAACTGGCAGAAACCTGTTTTCATTAAAGCTGCTGAATCATGTTACAAAATACTATGATTTGTGATATTTTATTCTTCATTTATATGTGCAGATCTAGCTAGTAGATAAAAGCAACTTATCTGCATTTCTGCACTTGTGTCCAGAAATAGAGATGATGATGTAAAACAAGTAGTTCTTCCAAATGCTGATGCTGAGAGATTTGTTATGATGATGGAGGATGTTTGCTCTCCAGCTCTAGTCACTTGTAAGATGATCCACCTTTGAAGTTGTGGTTGGGAAAAAAACTCTGAAACACTATATTTTTGAGGAGGGTGGTGTTGAAATCTGTATCCTGATCCAGATTTTGTTCTCACAACAGTGCAACCCCACTCACTGTAGCTGAATTGCGAGTGTGGTGAGAAGAAAACTGGATGCAATGAAATAAAACTTTATACACAGAAATACTAGGTTAAAAAAAAAAAACGCAGCAAGAGCCAAATTTTGCTACTGTATCATGGATAATTTTAGATGGACACATTACTCCAGAAGAGTGTTGTCATAAGGGGTCACTAATACCATGGTATTTCCCATTGCAAATCTGTATGTTTGAAAAATACTGAGGGAGTGTAGAATTCTTAGGTGTTTTACAAATTTAAAAAGCACTTAGTGTTTAGTAACACTAAGTTACTTGCTACACTGTAGTGATGAGTTTAATGCCATGATATTTTGGCAAAACTATCCACATTCTGCTCCTGATTACTGGGGTGCATTCCACCAAAAAAATGATGAATGCCTATAAAGAACAGAATATGACCTTATGTTTTCCTTTGTTTCCTAGGGATAAAAAAATTAACTTAGGCTTTAGCATGGAACAGCTTAAAGCAAAGGGTGATGTTAATAAAATTTAAGAGAGGGAGGATTGTATTTTGCTTAAGCTGTATGCTGCCACTGGAAGAGAAGGGAATAAAAGGCTATAGTTTAGCACAGCAGAAAAAGGAGCAAGCTGCTGAAAGCTTGGATAATTTGGGGATATGGAGATGTCACTTCCTCCCTTTGCCAGGCTGTGAAATTTTTTGTAATTCCCATTGGTAAAGTTGCCAACACAAACAAAGGCAAAAATGGAAACTTCCGTCCAAATCCTCCTTTGATGAGTAAAAAGACATAGACACTCAATGGAACAAATTTGTCAGCACCATCTTACCCAGATAAAGAAAGAATATAGAAAATTTTTTAATTATTTATGGTGAAAGATTGTTAGAATTACACTTTTAAGAAATTATTTCAGTATCAGATGTATATCTAAAAGTTACGTTGTCATCTGTAGCTTTGGGAGAAAGATGGCTGTGTGGTATCAGAGGATTTTTTTTTTTAAACTAGCTGTTGGCCTCTTTATATGAAAAGACTGAGACCTCAATAGTTATGAGGCTCAGCAGGACTTTCAGAGTATGGATTCTTTATTAAAACATTAGCATAATATGTCGCATAAAAGCTATAAAAACATTGTACCAAAAAATGTTACATTTATTTGTCTTATTTTTGATATAGCTTTTGTGCAAAATGCTAAAGGACATTGGTTTGCTAATTGCCTGAGAAAAGCTGTTTCCAGTAAAGGCTGAGTTAACCAACTTGTAAGCTACATATCCCCCTGGAATGTCCAGACATAGGGATGGAGAAACCCAAGAATTTTCACCATGTAACTCATGTTTGCTGCTACCTTTTACTTAAGGCTCCCTTTCAAGTTTTGCATACAGCAAAAAACATACCTTTATAGAAGGTGACTGGCTTCCCTAAATTTATGAAACATAAGCTTCATTCACTCAAAACCAGAACTTTTCTCTGGTTGCATTTAATAGAGTTAGTCTACTGGAATTTTTTTTCTTCTTTTTTTTTTTATATTTATTATTTTTACCAATTTAGTTTTAGTGCATGCATAAATTTTACCTTGCTTCATTGAAAGTTTGTATTTTTTAAAAAAGGAAAATTGAATTTTTCATACATACTTACATATCAAGGGAAGTGCCCTCAGTAAAAACTGCTGACTTTATTAATCCTTTAAAGTGAAGGCCTAAAAGAGTTTATTTGCTAGGAAAGAGCCATATAGCGGATCTTTTTCAAAGTCAGCCATTCCTTAATTCCCATGTCTCCCAAGTCAGAACCTAAACACCATCTTTTCCATCATGCAAAAAGCACTTCCCCTACCACACTGGATTTTGCTCCAGGCACAAATAAACAGTGTGAGTCCTAGCACTGTGCCCACAAAGGGTGGGATCTATTGCTGCTGCTCCCACTTTTCCCTGCCCCAGCACAGAAGTACCACCTTGAAGTGGTTTGCATTCCACAGCATAGGAATCCCTGCTTTGGATGTCTCCAACCTGATACTGCTCCAGGTTTCTGTTGAGAAGGTCCATGGTAATTATAGAGGTGCCAGCCAGCTTTCAAAATAAACAGTAAGTTAAAGCAAGGATACAGCTCTTGTTTTATATGAAAAATCCATCATGCCATTGCTCAGACATTCATCGTTTTGGTTCATTCTGTGTTCACTGTAGTAGTCATGTGTACACAGAGGGAGGGGGGGATGAGGGAGGAGAGCTGGTCCTGTCACAGAAGCAGAAGAAAAGCTGAAAGAGGTGCTCAGTACAGGCAATGAAGACCATGTACACATGTGAAAACATGAGAGATACAGATGGGCTGTGTTTTGCATACTCAAACTGGATGTTACCTACAGTGAGAGGCTTGACTGAGAGCAGTCAGACACACAGACACTCTCACTCAGTGTCTTTGAACACTTAATGGTTAAAAAGAGAGAAAATGGGGCCTGATGACAAGGAGTTCAAGTCAAAATCTCTAAATGGTTCAACCTCTTCCTTCTCTTGCAGCTTTTGAGATCCACTTCAAAAACTGAAACTCCTGAACTTTCACATACAGTCTCTCCTGTACTTACTTAAATAAACTTTTTATTTGGTCATAAAATAAACTTGGAAGATTATACTAGAGTTGACTCTAGAGCCATAAATAAAACTAACTTTAAGATTCCAGGGTTGAGATCATATTTGTGCCTAGCACTGATCTCTGAACATGTTACTCATCTTGATTGTAACCCTAGAAAATGTGATGATAAAAACACATAATAATTAGCAGGGGTTTGAATGAATACTCTTACCATTTTTTTCCCCTTGGATGCCTTTGAGAGATAGGGTGTCATATATCAACTTTCCCTAATGAGAGATTGCATGAAAAATCTTTTCAGAAAGTCTGCACCTTGAACTTGACATGCATTTTGTAAAGCTCAGATTTTTTAAATTTGTTTATTTCAAATGAGAATTAATATCACAGACACTTAAAATGGTAGATGTAAATGACAGGTAAAAGAGTAATTTTGAGAAAAAGGTTCAATGAAATCAGTGGAAGTGGAAGATGGAGGCAAAATACTTTGTTGCCAGTTGCAATAATTTTATTGTGTTGGTCATTATTGTTTCAAGTCAAAGGCTTGATATTTCAGTTTAAAAGCTGAATTGCAAGACTGCAGAAATAAATCAGAAATTGCAGATGCTGAGAAAACAGAAGACAAAATAGAAAGACCTCTAAACTTTTATTTTAAAAGTAGTGTTTTAAAGCTCTTTCAGGAATGTTATTTGTAAATATGTACAGTTTGTTGCTCTTATAAATGTCTGTTTACTGTGTGTAATTCTTATTTATGTTTATAAACTTTTTCAGTTACCACTGAAAATCTGATATGATCAGATGTCTGTTTTTCCTTTGAACTTAAAATTTAGCTGGCTTCCATCAGTTTTTCAATTATTCCATTGAGATTTAGGATCATAGAATCACAGATCTTTCCATCTGTTCTCAATCTCTTTTCTGAGATTTACTCGGTTTTTAGTTTTTGATAACAGTTTCAGTTGTGAAAAAGTGCATGTTCTTAAATCCATCTAGTATCCACTGTTTTGTTATTATTCTCTGTATCCAAGAAGAGTCTCTGCAAGGCTGAGGTGAACAAGGAGAGAGAAACTGGTGGGAACTCTGATGGAACCACACACTTGGCTCTTAGAAGCCTCAGGCTGGTCAGTGCCCAGGCAGAATGTAACACAGCTTTAGTGGTGGCTGGAGAGTCTAATAAATACAGCATCATGTATAGATAGAAGTATTAGAATATGAATTATTTTATTTTGATCCCTTGATTTTACAGACAAGTCCTGGAGCAGGTGGGAGGCACTCATGAAATGAAATTCAAATGGTAGTTTTTCTTTCCATAAAGTCTGATGAATTGCCAAAAATACAGCTCAGTTAAAACAAACAAAACAAAAGTTACAAGTCAACAAAGCCGTCTTGGAGAGGGTTGTAAATTTAAATCTAATTTAAATTTCTTGAAAAAGCGCAATAGTTTGGATCTGGGAATTTATCATGTATCTTTGAACTAAAAATACAAACTAACAAGAAAAGCAGTTGAGTTAGTTTTTTTGGAAAAAGCTAGGCATGTTGGGGGTGCCATTATTACCATTATCCATTCTGTGGCTAAAATTTCCCCCCACAGGGCCTGTGGTGACTTGCCAGAGCCAGCCAGCCAGGGAAATGTGGACAGACCCCAAAGAGGGGAGAATCAAAGGGGGTGCAACTCACTTGATCAAAGCATCTTCCAACCCTCTGAATGCAAGATCCACTAAAGAATTCAGGAACGTACCTACATATCAGTGAATTTGATCTTCAGTTACAAAACTGTTGACCAACACAAAATCTCAAAGGCATGTCCTTCTTCAAAAGTATCTCTTCTTACATTCTTCTTTTTGTGATTTTTGTCATTCTATTGCTTGAAAAATATACTGACTCAAAACCTGAAGTGGTTGTGGTGATTCTCAGGATGTATTAGAGAAGGTTGCTCAATAGCAACAAAATGCACTGCTGCTGTGTGTTTTTCCCTGCAATGTACATTGAGAAGTACTTCACATCCTATGATGAAGTCTGAAGGAATAGTAAAAAAGCAACTTATTTGCAACTTGGCAATGTCAGCCCATGACATTTCTTAAAATGTAAAGGCTTGCTGATGTGGTTTTGCATTTGGTTTGGTATTCTCTGTTTTGCAGGCAAACAGGAAACAATGGCATCTAATACAAAGTTTAGAACAGGAAGAAAATAATCTCAGTAGTAATTCTCACTACTGTGGCTCTCAACCAAGCAGTTTTGGTTGCAGAACTAATTGAGAAATTCAAAACACTTAACATTTTATGCTTTCATATTTTCTGAAATGACTGCAATTTTTCTTCGCTAATGTGTGCTCTTTTCCCTTCTTACATTTGTTTTGTAAGAAATGCCACATTTGTGTCCTTAGAATGATGTTGTAAATAAAGAGCACGAAGAAGATTCTGATTTACGAGTCAATAAAAAACATCTCCCTCTCAGTTTGCAGAGAAGTTAATCCATCACAGGGATGTTGGGACAGTGGTTTCCCTGTCAGTCCATCTGACAAAGGAGCACATGCTGTAGATGTAAAAATTTTCTCTGGTCATCTCTTGACACTACTAGTTTGTGCACCAAATTCTGGCATAGAAATTTTTTATTGCCGCTATGTGATAAACACCTTTACAAGTGTGTGGGACTGTCCTTTGCCTCCAGGCATCCAGACCTGAGAAACAATAAAATTGTCTTGTGTACCAAGGAAAAAGGAGGAAGGCTGGTGGTTGTTTCTTTGGTCCTTTCATTCTTGGTGTTTGTGTGTGACAGAAGAGAGGAATACAGAGGTGAAATGGTGTCAGGGAGTGGCAAACAATCTGCTTTGGTTTGAAGCTGCTGAGTGAGGACTTCCTGCACACAGAGGTGGGCAGAGGGAGTTGTGGTATGCTCCTTAACTGTTAGTGGAATCCAAGCTCAGGCTGGTTTTTCTCTGCCTGATGCCTGGGAGAGGAAGAGACAATTTTGTTCTTTATTTGCTACTGTGATGACTCTCCACTACTCTGAGTACTCTTTGCAATTCACTGAGTAGGACTGGAGCCTTGGAGCCCCCTGTTTATGTACATCCTGGTGCTTTCAGTCTTCTTTGGCAGCATTTTCTGCAATAGCTTTTTCCTTTGTTTCCTTTCTTTTGATGCCAAAAACCCCAACCAATCTTGATTAGCCACCTTCCACATCTGATGTGTTGTTTGAGCAGTTAAGAACGAGTTTATGTTCAAAGCTAATGTCCTAAACAACATCTGAAAGCTGATTATGTTCTCCCCAGTACTTTAAATATGCTTCAGTGGGTTTTCATTGTCAAAGAGGTGGGCCTGCATTATAACACACAATGCAGTAAAATGAGGATTACTTGGATTTCAGTGCATGAGATTATAGCAGCTGACAGGCACCTGTTTAAGGAAGTATATTGTATTTCTAAGCGCAAGTATTTTATAAAAATTGAGTGAGACTTCACATGAAAAAGCCTTTCATATTTAAACTTCATTAGTAAGTTTAAGTACAAAAAAAAAGGCATCAGGGAATCTGGATGGATGTATTTATTAGTGGCCCTTATAGTCCTGACAATCCATTCGAATAATAAAGCGTGGAACCTGTCAAATGATGGCACAAATATCCTAATTTGAACTGACATGGCTTTCTAGCCCAGTTCATCAATCATGGTTTATTAGCTTTAGCAGAGCCAAGCTGCTATCTGTCATTTTGATGCTGCCGTGGTGACAAAAAATGGTGCCGAAAATGTGCTACAGGTGTAACTTTCACTCAAAGAGCATTTCTGAGCAGCAGTCAGGCTTGTGTTTGCATGGGGAGAGAGTGCCATCTTCAGTTTCACATCCTCACTGAAACAAGGCTGAAATTCCTAATGCTGTCCGGTGGCTAAGGAGTGAGGAAAAGTACTGGTAGAAATTTGGAATCCTTATTTTTGTAAGACTCCTGAAGGAAAATACTAAACATCATTTCCTTGTCCTCATTTTAAGATACAGTTAATTTAGATCTATCGGTTATGATAAGCAATTGTCAGGTGGTTTATTCTTTTGGTTTGCAGTGCTGTATAAAGAAAACAATTGCCAGTTGGATCACAAACCTGTTGTAACCAGTAGCACTTGTATGCCTAAAAAATGAGAGCTAGGAGGCTCTACACTGCTGCAGATGTACTGTGTTTTATAAGAACCATCAATTCCATGTATTCTTTCGGCCCAGAACTGACTTGGTGTTTTCACTGGGGTCCTGGCACTTGACCCTTGTTTTTCTTGGCTCTGTATCATTTTACAGCAGAGCTCGAGGACACTCCTCATCTCTTGTTTCCAGCATGTTAACATATTCAAGTAAATATTATCTGGCACAGGCACATGCATTATCCTTCTGGGGAGTATTTGTAAAAGTTTTAAATCCAGATCAAACAATGACATCCATCTTCCTTCCTCTTGAATTTCTTTTATTCACAAGATGAATGTTGCTGGCAAAATTCTTTGATCTTTAAAAAGACTTTCTGTTGCTAATATTCACAGACAAGGTAAGCACTTATAAATACCTGAATTACTTGTAGAATATATGCCCAGGTATGACTTTTTTGTATATTTTAACACTTAATAGGGCTTTGCACAATAAGGAGCAGATGTGTCATAGCGACAGCAGGCGAGCAGGGACCAGGAAGGTGGTTTCATTAAAAGGGCCTTGGGATAAATGCAGCGCATTAGATACCCACTGAAAGACAGGAGCTGTTGATGGGGTGACCTCTGAATGCAAGTCATCTTACTATAAACAGGAGGGTGTGGAAAGCCATTGGACAGAGCCAAGCTTGTTTACTATCTAGATCTCCTCCTAGTTAACTTAAGTAACTGGACTGTGCTAGGCTCGGCGTGACAGTTCAAGAAAGAACAAAGTGTCTCCAGTTTTCCTGAGTTTAAAAAATCCTAGCTGACTGATGCAAAAGCTTTTTGGTCCTGAAAACCTGCCTGCACACCTTAGCTGCTCTACGGTGGAAGTTAATTAGTGTGAAACGAAACAGATATTCTCTCCTTTTTTTTTGTCCTGGAAACTGACTTTGCATATCTGATTCTGTTTGGTTTCTTTTCTTCAGAGACTACTAAGGTAAGGTTATGATGGATTTTAATTTGCAATATTGATGTAAATGTTGTTTAATGATAAAATGGGAAGTATAAAATGAGTGTTAATTCCCATTCGTATTTTGTTCTGAAAAGGAGATTTGATTTTAATTTCTGTAGTAACAGTTTCAAAGTTGGTTTTGGAACAAGGTATTTATTCATGTCTCTAGAGTGCAGGAGTTTAGATAGGTCATAGGACTGGATTCATCAGGTTCTTTCAGGAGCAGCTTTTGTTTACTATAGTTTACCACTTGTTAAGTAGTGTAAGAAATAAATAGTGTCGTTCTATAATGTGCTGCAAATATCACGATTTGTCAAACGTGTGAGCACTTCCTTGGTGTGTTATTCAATAACATATTTATAAGAGACACGTAAAGGCCAGTAGGCTGAGACAGGTGTCTAGCTATAAGCTGAATTCAAATTAATTATCTCTAAACTATAAAAACGGTGGATACAACAAAATAAATTTATTTTCCTAATACTTAATTCAAATCCATTTGTTTAATTTATAAGTTGATTAGACATGCATTTGGAACAAATAATGCTGAAGTGTAAATATGTTAAAGCATTCGTCCTACCTCCTCCAAAGTTTGCTATCTCTGTAATGTCATCTATCATTTTTAATGCACTTTTTGATTGAACAGACCATTTTTTTTGTGAATAAATTGTGATTAAAGCTTTCTTCAGAGAACCCATGTGCATGTGCTGCTGTTGTACTCAGATGCTGTTCCCTGCCGTGGGGTCTGCGCAGCAGCAAGAGCAGCGGTGCAGAGGCCACGGTGGGAGCTGGCATGGGGATTACTGCTCCTTAAATGTCTCTTTCATTCTGGGAAACTCAGCCAGGGCTCATCTGGGAGTGCTGCTTTATTATCCTAGAGCAGCAAGTCCCAGGAAAGAAAGAGCAAGGCAGTTTGGTTCAGCTGTAAACAGGTGTTTACAGCCTTAGGGATCTGTAGTAGGTAGGGAACCTCTCTGGAAGAAAAATATAAATTCTTACAGCCAGTAAGTTCTTCGATTTTTGTGCCTGTGGTCTGGTAAGCAGCAAGCAGCAGGATCCAGTTACATCTTTCTTTTCTTGGTCTGTTCACTATTCACTATTTTCTGAAATACATTCCAGCTAAGCAGCTTTCGACTGTCTCAGTAACTTTTGTGCCATTACAATTTCTTCTAAACTAAATCAAATGTAAATTTGAAAAGGGTATATAAACCAAGTAATATTTTAAATTCCTGAATTAAAAAATAGTTCTTGCCAAAGCATTTTTCCAAGATAATTTGAGATTTATAAAGGTATATCTCGTTAAATGGTACAGCAAATCAAATAGCAGCAATCTTGTGTGAATGTGGATAATATCAAGCAAAAGAACTTGAATTTGGCTTTGGAAAACATCCGTGTGTTTGTATGTGCGTGCGATCATGCACGCACATATATATGCGTGTCAGTGTGCGCATACAAGGAAGCTAATTCATCTGTTACAGAAATTAGAAGTCAAGGTTATTTTCTTTAACAGAATGTGGTTAGCGAAAATGTCTGAACGTACTGTTAAATAGAAGAAGCAGATGAAAACTCACACTGCATACTGTCTCGTTCACATGCTTACCTATCATTTTTATATTTTTTTCTCTGTTTTCTTTTTTTCATAAATTTTATTGAATTTACATTTGCTTTGGGACAATAGAGGAAATAATTAGCACTTTGTTCACTTTTAAGCTTTGAATTGTAAAATTTATTTAGTAAATGTTATTAACAAGGGATTAAAAACTTAACATGTTATTTCAGTATTTTTAAATAAAGGGAGAGCATGGCTGTATTAAATTTATATACAAAAAGTATGTAAGCAATTTGCAGAATTTAATGTTGTAGCTAATATGCTACTTGCTTCTTTTTATGTTTTACTTTATTAAAGATATTTTCAATCATATTGCTGGAAAAAATAAATAATATACATTTCAGTAATAGCTTAACAGGAAAGATAATATCTGTGTGGTTTTTTTCTCTTTGCAATATTCATTCATTGCTCTGAATTAATACATAATTAAACACTCAGTATTCAATTATAAGTAAATATCTGCAGAAAAGGTGAAGATTTTTTTTAAAGCTGATTTTAAGATGGATCCCTCTTTAGCCCCAGAAGGATATAGTTAAAAATACACATTGAAGAAGAACCTGGATTGATTTAAAAAGTATAATTATTGTATTGTTTGCATTAGGTTGAACAGAAATCCCAGGCAGAATTCCAGGATAGTAAAATTCACATATTATTTTACCTAGGATGATTTAATCAATTATTTGCTTCCTAGATATTGAAGAAAAGTCCTTTGCTTGTTCTCATAGTAAATCTGTAATTGTTCTTCACATTAATTTCAGGGATAAATCATGACTTATAAGTCATTAAATGATCCTTACAATCACATAGGTTTGGCTGCTCATCTGTCTTAACCCATAGTAAAACCTTTGGAAGGCAAAATAATCTGAAGTGATTTAACATAAACAGAGATTCTGTGTGTATTATCGGTATTTATTTGCACACAGAAGTTATTATATGCACCAGAAGTTGCTTTTGTGTGTTTACATGAATGATTGAACAATTCTTTTCAACAAAGGTGTTCTCGTGGATAAAATGAATTGTCCCATTATGAGATTTTTGCTGTACTTGTACTGCTATCCCAGGTGAGCTCTGCATTCAATTAGAGCCACAGCTAAGAACCAAATGTCCATGTTGCTCTGAACATTCAAACTGTTAGCTCCACTGAAACACAGTTTAACTTGATTGATACTTGGATTTTAAAGCAAATAAGGACTAACTTTTGCCCGTGGCAAAATATCTTTGAAGTTTCGTGCCTGTGCCGCGGCTGGATTAGCTAAGTGATAGCGCTGGGGCTGGGACTGTGACCCTGTTGTGCTTGGCAGGTTGTGATAAATGGGGGAATCTTTCTTAACCTCATGGCCAAAACATTCCAGGATCAGGCTGGGGAGACAGGAAAGAAGGGAGGAGAGTCGAAAGGTGCAGGAGATTTGGCATGTTGAGCCGGAGACAAAGGACACTTGCTTACTTGTCTGGAATAGGGGTGAATGCACAGAGTCTTGTGGGAAGAATGGCTGCAGATGCATTAAAAATGTGCTTTATTGTACTTTATTGTAAGTCCTGGGCATTGCCCTGGGTACGTGAAATTCATTCATCACTATGAACTGTCTCTTTATTTTTGTTTTGAATGCTTTGAGAGTTTAGGGAATCTTGGTTGTTATATTTTCCTAAACTAAAGAGGTTTTTTTCTTTAATGCTTGAGATGGGTATATAAAACCATCCAAAATAAATTGGAAGAATTCCTTATTCCAAGTAATTGCCTGCTGGCTAAAGAATTTACTGGAGGACAGCAAATATAAACAAAATGATATGAATTTGGAAAAACAAACCTCGACAAGTTAATTGATTGCTTCTGGAAAACTAATTCAACTATTTTGTATATAAAACACCTTTAAAATTAAAACATACTTTCAAATATTTTCTAATTATGAATTTTAATATAGCAGTATTAACAATAATAATAATAAAAGAAAATCTCTTTAGATATACTAAAGATCTATAGTGAGATATTACCAGTCAAATTTTCAAACCTGAAAAAAGAGACAAAATTGGCCTACATGTGAGCTGAAATGTGATCTGTCAAGTTGTTCCTTCTTGTGGCAGTATTTTAAGAGCTGTATTGCCTCTGATGTTGTCCCCCTTGGCTAATAAAGAAAAATATATTGTTAGCTGATAGTTTGAGATTTATTTACATACTTCATGCTGTAAATACAGCTATTCTGACTAGTGCTAAGAACTACAGCATAATGCAAGTGGCAAAAACAAAATTAAATATTCTTAATGTGATTTCTAATTGTGGCTGTTGTTGCTACTAGTATACAACCAAACGCATGTTGTATTCCTGGGTATAGATGCTATTAATCATCTATCCTTTTATGATTAATTTCTCTGAATGACATTTTAACCCTACAATATTAACAGGGTTTTAATTTGTAATGTAAAAATTGAATTGTAAATGTTCATTAATATTTGAATAATCAAATCTAAATCATATGTATAAAAAGTGGTCTCACTACATAGGAGTTTGCTTCTGTGATGCTTAATAGCAAATAGTAACTATAGTGCACAGTATGTTCAGTATATTTTCCTGTGTTTAGCAGAAAGGATTTTATCTGTAGTTTGCCTTTGCTAAATTATTATTCTTTTCCTTATATCCCTTAAAAAAAAAAAGGGAAAAAAAAGAAGAAGAAAAAAAAGGGACTCTTTTCCTAGCAGCATTTTCTTCACTTTTACTGACATGTTCCAAAGGCACTGAAAATTAAAGTAACCAAAAACAAAGTAAATTTGGTTCCCTGATGATGCAAATGCATGTGAATAGGTCTTTAGTTTATATCCAGTGCTTGTGAGATTTTACACTGCAGCAGTGTGTCCTTTTATCTGACCTCTAAAACAATTATTTTTTCACCAATTGGATAATATCTGGGCCACAAAAAACTGATTCTTTAATTTTCACCCTCAAGTAGTTTGGAATACAAATAATCCTTTGCATCCTTACTATGAGAGGAATAGATCACTGAAGTTCTTAGTTATCTGATGTAGTTTATAATTGTTAGAACAGCTGCTAGAAGTTGTTGCTAAAATTCTAACAAATTAGCTTCAGTAATGTGGGAGAACAGAAATGTCTGAAGCTAGGAAAAAGCACAGCTGTTCACTGTTAGTGTACAGGAGATTTACTTGGTTATTCTCCAATTAGACTATGGTGTGCACTTATTACCTTATCCTTCCACTTTTTTCAAAAGCTTTGAACACATTTTTAGAAATTATTGGTAGCATAGTCATTTGCATACACTTAAAGCAGGTGGTTTTAATTGGAATAGCCTCAGTGCATTGTGCAAAAATACTAGCGCTGTACAATTAGCTGATGACTTCAGCTTGGGCTGTTTTTATAGACCAAATGATTTGTTCATTATCAGATTTATAGATATTATCTGTGGAAAAGTCAGATATTTATAGCTGAATACCTTTGGTCTACTACTAGGAGAAAAGCTACCACAGAAGAGCAGAACCCTTTTTATTGTTGGGGCTTTGTGGTAGGTTTTTTCCAGTTTTATTTTATTTTAGTACTGTTTTAACACAATTCCCATCTTCCACAATGCCTACAGGACTCTGCCAGCTGTTAATAGGTAGACAGGTGCTGGGCTAAAATCATGTTCATATTACCTGCTCATATTACCTTGTTCATCTCCTTCCAACCTGTCTTACTGCTCTGTCCACCTGTTTCTTCTTGGCATTAATTGAGCCTCCTGTGCTACTAAGGCATATTCAGACTCACCCTCATTATTCTGAATTGTTGCACTGACAGTAACAGGCCAAACCGCCTCGATCGATTTAGGCCTAAGCTTAAATCTTTGTGGGCTTGTCCCAAGGCTGACAACCCCTCTGCTCAGGGAATGCATTTTGCTGGAGGAGTCAATACAGCATCGCCTCAGGCAGCTGTTGCTGAAGCCATGCAGAATTTGGCAGACCTGGATCTCACTCTGCAGTCATTGCAGCTGGTCACAAAGAGCCTCTTTGCATCCTCAGGTCTCTGCACACGCACTCAGCATAAACGTGCTCTTGCCTTTCAGGGCTGTGAAGGAGCACAGTGAATAACAGGTATTTTTACTGATAAAAATTATCAATGTTTAGATAATGAAGAAGTCAGATGTTCTTAACTGTGAATAATGCTCAGTTTCATTTTCTCATCATTTTGATACTCTGTGTCACTTACAACACTGTCAATTGAATATGGTTCTCTCTCCTGAGAGATGAAGAAGGATCCAAAAAACACAGAAGTGACTTGAATCCTTCTTACTAGCTGCACACTGAGAAGTGTACTGAAAATCTGCAGTAGTTTCTCTCCTTTTCTGAAGGAGCTGTGCAACGTTACCTCTGATTTTGTATGACATATGTGTGATGGACAGGTCACACAGGGTGGATTATGCTGGCAGACACTGCAGGTAATAACTGGTCTTCTACCACTACATCTGGCTCATACAGCTTGGAAAAGACCAAAAGTGAAGAAAAGTATCTGAAAGGCTGAAAAGTATCTGAGCAAAATTGGCACCAGTGAACAAGTGGCTAAACTTGGAAGACCTCATAGGAAGAGTTTACCATGTTGTCTGGAATTATTCAAACCTCAACCTAGGAACTCTGGATTGCCAATAAATCAAGTTGTCATGTAGCCGAATCCATATACAATGCTTTCAGTGTGCCCAAACTATTCCATCCCATTCTGTCAGACCAGGATCTGAGTCAGGTATTCATTCACTTTTAAACAGGTTGTACTTCTATGAAGACTTCAGTGCTTGAAAACGAATTACTACAAAGGTCGCATCAAGTAAGGGCATGGTGAACACATTAGAACTGTTTTTCTCTTCCTGAGCTCCTTGAATATAGTTCAAAACCACAATCCTTGTCCTTAAATCCTTCAAAGTCCCTTTAGCTCTGGGATGAAGAATACAGCTGATGAGTATGCTTCTCCAAGACAGAGAGGATAGTGGAACCGGTGGTTTTTTAGACATTGCTTACTTAACACTGACCCAGTGTTGGTGGGTTAGCTCTCAATGGAGCTAAGAAACACAACATATTTGACAAAGAATAAGGCACGTTTTTTGGGGCCTGATCTCCTTTAACCTTGGCACATTGCAATATGTATATTAAAAACATGGAAGACAAACAAAAGAGTACAAGGAGAGTAACATAAATTCTTTGCTAAGTCAGAATATTTTACATGTATGTATTTAATTGTCTGTAGTGGGGATTTGAGAGATGTGAGATCATGTTGTTTACTGCACTGGGGTATCAATATGCTCCTTGGTAAAAACCAGGATAGTGAAGTACAGAAAGGAGGAGATGATCGACAATGCCATTTGTTTAAATTTCATCTAAGTGAGGGATGGAAAAATTGTGACAAGTGTTCTTTGATCTCAAGGGAAAAGACAGATTATTTTCTGATGAGGCAAACGAGTCAGGAGAGAAGTTGTCCTTTGTTCCTGCGGGGGTCAGTTTGTAAGCTCTTGGGCGAGCTAAGGGGAAGCTGGATTCCAATGAGACACCAACATTGTCAGAACAGAAATGTGCCTTGAGGCAGAGATATGTGACTTGGGGTGGAGAAGTCAGCATTAGCAGTAGAAATACACTGTACTGTTCCTTATACAAGTTGGTTTCCACATGAAAAGAAAACAGCGTGTTTTATTATGCTTTATGGCACAGTACTATAGGCCTTTAACAAAATAGCTTGAAGTATTTGCATGATCTATTTGCAACATGGCCAAGTTAACACAGCCATAGGAACATTAACTTTTGAACTTCCTGACTTTCATTGCTTTAAATTTCAGCTTCAAAGTTTACTCTTTTTTTCTTTGCATTTGTTGGCCCTGGTTGGTTTTGAAAAACAGGAGGAAAGAAAATAAGTTCAGGTTTTCTGAGAAGATTCTGAATTTTATGCATATAAGAGGAGATGACTTGGTATTCCTTTGAATATTAAATAATGCCTCCAAAGCAGCTTTGATACACCTACTTTGCTTACAATATTTCTGTGGAGCTGAGGAATCACATGGTGAAATCTAGAAAACACTGCACAGCATAACCATTTTCCTGCATTTCAGTATGTTGGGGGTTTTTTGCCTGAAAAGAGATCAATGGTATTTGGGAATGCTGATATTTAAAAGGCAAACACTTAAATAAAAATGATGTGATTGCAACAAAACTGGAGGACATAATGGGAACATAACTGAAGTAAAAGCAGTAAGCATTTTCCATGTCTAGATTAAGAATGGTATCTTCTAGCTATTGCCAGTTTGGAGATACCAGGAAGACACCAAGGACATACTTGCAGATTCAGCTTCACTGAGATATAGTGCTGACTTGAAAAGGCAAAAAAAAAGGCCAAAGTTTGTATTTAGGTTGGTGTGGGCATTTTTTAAGAGATGGTGGGGGTGAGGGGATGGAGAGAGCTAGGAAAATAATGTGAGAGAAAGAAAAGAGAATGAGAGAAAACCAGTGTTAGTGCATTAGTATTTTTTCCTGAATCTGAATTTGTTGATACGTGAGCTCCAGGCTGGTGGAGTTTCCAAACCTTTGGCCTTTGGAAGATCTGAATGGGGAACGAATTCCTTCTCTCTCCTCTCCTCTCCTCTCCTCTCCTCTCCTCTCCTCTCCTCTCCTCTCCTCTCCTCTCCTCTCCTCTCCTCTCCTCTCCTCTCCTCTCCTCTCCTCTCCTCTCCTCTCCTCTCCTCTCCTCTCCTCTCCTCTCCTCTCCTCTCCTCTCCTCTCCTCTCCCCCTCCCTCTCCTCCCCCCCCCCCCTCCCCTCCCCTCTCCTCTTTTTTCAAAGGGAGCCAGGCCCACCCTCCCAGCTGCAGAGAAAAGCATTCTGTGAGCTCTGAGCTATTAGGTAACTCAGGCTGAAACAAAAAGTGTCATTGTAGTATGGCATTTGCCCTGCCTGACCCACCATTTAAGGGAAGGCGTATTTCCTTCTTTCATTGTACACAAACAAACAAAAAGAGAATGCCAGTTTTTCCCACAGTGCGTGCATAAATGCCTTTCAAAATGTACAAGTTAGTATTTTACAGGTTCCAATCACTTAAATTATGACTTGACTGTTATGCTGTTACACCCTCTGATATTTTTAGTGCACTCATGCCAAAGGCAGTTTAAAATGTGTTTTAAAAATGTTTGCAGGTAAAAATGATTTTAAGAATGCATAGAGCTCTGAACTGTTTGAACCCATTAGTCATGTTGCAAAAACAAACACATAGGAAACCTTTCCACAAGCAAAAAATTACCAAGGAAGGAATGTTCAGTCCCCAACGATAGCATATGAATAAGAAAATTGAGGAGTTAAAGTTGTCTCAGATTTTATCAATCATGTCATCTTAATGATGCCTTCATTCTCTAAAACTTCTCAATAGAAACAGAATTTTATGTTTTATTTATGTAAAGCTTTCTGATTTATGTTTTACAAAGGCTTGTGTCAATGGTAAGACCATGCAGTGTGCCCCAAAAAAATGATCATTATAGTCTCATTGGAAATACGAAAAAGGCATTTACCTGGATTGATTAAATTTCAATTAACTTCAGTGTGTATGTAATGTGCACACCAGCAAAAGCTCTAGTGTGTTACTGCTCATCATTTCAGCCTGGTGAAATAAGACCTAAATGAAATGCAGTGCCTCTTTGCAGCTCTTTGGGCTGTCCATGGACTGGTTCCTGGTTTGTCCACACTGTTCTCATCAGCAATTTGTACAGAAAACCCAAAACATTGTGAGAGTCCTGAAGATTGTCATCTCAAGGAGTGGAAGCATTTAAGGTTATTGTATGCTTTTTAAGACATAGCTCCTTCTTAAAATTATTAAGTTCAGTGACTGGTTCAAAGGAACTGAGGCTCTAAAGCATGTAACTTCCATGGGAGACATTCTTCTCCATTGTTATAATCAGTGTTGCCAACAAAGAGGATTTCATGGAGGATGTCTTGAGGCACACAGGCTTTGTCCCTCTCTCTTTTGCAGCACCATTCCATTTCCTAGTGTTTCCCAACTACCTGTGTTTCAGCAGGTAAGTGGAGAGTAGAAGCCATTAGTCACAGTTAATGTGGCGTAATTCCCCTCTGCCTGAAATGGATGAGTACTCTAGGTCTGGTGAAATATATCTGTATCTTTCTCTTAGATGAAAACGAAGCCCTTATGTGACAAGCCTAGACTGATTTAGATGCCTTGCCTTTCACTTGAATTGTAGGTATTTAATACTAAATATATCCCTTCTGGATTTGTATTCCTGGCGAGTTAGGTGTACATCTCCAAGTGGTTCTGACCAGAGTTACTACTGTAATTTCATGATGCATTTCGTTGAGAACAAATCTATCTCAGGAAAGTTTTGCACGGAAAACAGAAGTGACGGTGAAACAGCACTGACTTTTCTTGTTCCCATACCTTGCTCTCACCCCTTAGAGGCATGGAAACATATCTGATGTCTTTGAATATGAAGTCTCCTCTACTGTGCTACATGAAATGCAAAGGTCAGCATCAGCAGTCTGCTTTCATACTCAAAACTTCTAAATAATTTGCACTATACTTTCATTTAAAAAATTCAAACCTTAATCTTGTTTTGATTAGAGTTGTCAATTGTAGTTGATGGCATAATGAATGATTTCATTACTAAGAAAATAGAAGAGACCACTGAATAGCTAAACCTAGTTTAGGTAGTGAGTAGACGTGTTTCCACTACAGAACTAGCTCATATAGACTTTTATTAAGAAAAACCAAACCAACAACCAAAAAACTTCTTGAACAGTGAATTTTAAATCAATTTATGTAGCATATTTTTTACTCATTCTTCCATTGCAGTCAGAACTCTTGTTTTCACATTGCTGAAATATGACAAACCTACTTCAGGGTGTCATTCAAATAAAATACAGCTATGTACAGTCTTTGCACTGTGAAAGGTAGGGGGAAAAATCAATTTTCTACTGCTTCAAGTTCTTTAATTCAACAGTAGCATCAGTGTTTGGGTTTTTAACTACACCAGAAATGTAATTAAAATTTTCTTGTGCACAACTGTGTAGTCTTACATTTTCATTTACATTTTCATATGGATTTTAATTTCATTTAATATTATATTTTAATATAAACTTTATATAATTTTATTATTGTCACTAGGTTTAAGTAAGTAAAATACTTATGGAAGTGTGGCAGAATAGTGAATTACTGTGAAAAAATCCGTTCAGAATTTGGGATTATTTAGAGTTCTTTTCATATGTTTCTCTAGGTCTACTCAGCATATATTTCATTTTGCAGAAGCTTCACTGAGATTTTGTCTTCACAGGACGTACATAGTTGGAGTATTATTTGAATTCAGCCATCAAAAACTGCTTCACTTTCAAGAATATTTGTTGTTCGGTTGTGGGGTTTTTTTAAATTAAATCGAAAGCACATAGATCTTCTGCATGGCTACAACTTGTGACTCAGTCCCAGAGCTGTATCTGTAAGCAAACCCTTGCCCTGTTTTTGTTGGTCAAACAAATGACATTATTTGTTTTGTGGTATCAATGACATCATGGCAGCAAAGGAAATCTTTGGCAAATTATGTGTACAAAGACATTGTAAAGACAGTCTCCATTAAAGTTTTTGTTCTCAAGATGGTTATAAAACTCCATGTAAACAAACAAAGTCAGTATCTAAAAAACATTTGAGAAGAACTACTTTTCTGTAGTTCTATTCTTACTCATCACAGTGTCACTAATATCCTGAGTCATATTCTTCTACCTGGTATTTCCATCAAGTTGTTCCCCTGTCTGTGCCATCCTCTCCTGGAGTTGTTCTACAGACATAGTCCCTTCCCTGGACAGCGAGCAGAGATGGGTCAACCTCCTCCACAGTAATTTGCTGTTGGAAATCATCCAGGCAGTCGAAGTGCACTTGCTCTGCCCGTAGTCCAGAGCAATGAGACAGGCTGAGGAAGCACAAAGATGTGATTTGAGGTTGTCCTTGGGTCTGCCAAAACTACTTTCCTTTCTTCATTCTTGTCTCCCTTATGTTAGAGTCTCCACAGCTCCACCATGCATAGCTGCTTCCTCCAGGCCCAAAGCATTGCAGGCTCTACTCAGCCCTGTTGCAACCCTACTGATTTAGGAGGGACCCTCAAGGCCATAATTGGTGCAGTAGATGAGGGAACTCAGCAGATTCATTGCCAGAGTAATTTAGTGCTGATGTGGCAAGATTTTTCAGCTGTAAGTGTTAGAAGGGATTTCTCACCTGTGTTGCATTATGAGTTTAATACCCCCAGTGTGTGTGTGTGTGAGAACACCTCACAGAGCAGGACCATTTCATGGTTTAACATTTAGTGTAATGGGGTCCAATAAAATCATGTTAAAAGATGTTAATGTTGCAAAGAAAAACATCAGAAGCAAGGAAATGCCAGAATTAATATGACCTGTGGAAATTCAGCTTCTTGCACATTATGGTGCAGATCTTATTACCTGACATCCTAGGCTTTCCAAGGGGTGTCCTTTTTTCCAGTGAATGCATAGTTAGATTTTTCTTTTAATGTTCCTCCCTCTATCTTTGTTAAACATAAAGCATCCAAAGCCCAATTAATAGAAAATCCTTCATCATGTAAATATTTATCATATACCTTTATTGCAGTTTTTTGCTGCCTAATAAATGCATATCTTTTTCGCAGTGACCTCAAATTATCAGACACTTTTAACAGTGCTCATATTTGAATTCTGATGAACCAAGTCAGGTGAAGGTAGAAATTGTATAAAACTTCGATTATTTTTAATAAAAGTTTAAGCCAAGTGAGACTTTCATTTTTCTACATAAAAGTAATATTTATACACAATCATCTAAGTTCAAAGTATATTTTCCCAGCTTGGATAATTAATTAGGTCTTCTGTACAGCTGAAATAGCAGAACTAGTCCATTGCTCTGGGCAGACTGGTCACTAATGACTTTTGTAATGAGTTTCACAGGTATCTGATGAGTGCTTAGGCTTGTATTTGTAGTGTTAGGCCCAAATCTAGAAGAGAGGAGAGCAAACTGTGGTGTTCCATCTCAGCCAGTCCCAATGTTCTTCTACTGTCCACACCACACCCCTACATCTGTCACATTTTTTTTCACTTGGCTTCTGCTCTCCTCTAGTTTTGCCACCATGGAGAGCCCATTCTTCTTTTGTGCCTTGATTTCTCTTCCCTCTCCCCGTTTGATTTTTTGTTGGTTTTTTTTTTTTTCCTGTTTTTCCTCCCTTCATTTCAGTCTACAGGTTTTTTTCTTTCAGGGTACTGCCTGGGTATCCTGTACCCAGGGCACTGCGCAGTGGGGGATAGAACTGACTAAACAAAGAGGGACAGTTTTGATAATGTCAAATTTCCCAACAGCATGGGGTTCTCCTGGAACTCTGAAGTAATCCTAAGGCCTGTTCAGCACCAGCATCTTTGAGATAGAGAGTATTCAATGCAGATACGGTCTTCAGAAACTGAGGAGCCACACTGCAGCAGGAGTTCACCAACAGTGTGACAACAGGCCTTTTAGAATCCTACAAACTGAAATAAATGTGGACACCATTTTACAGAAATTATCATTCCTGGGTATTGGTAACTCTCCCCCTGCCCTTTCAGTTTTGGGATTTTGCCTCCAACTTTCAGGCACTGAAGCCAATCAGCAGCATAATGATGTGACAATCAAAACATGAACATAGCAGTCTGTTTTCACAAATATTTGTATTTGAAGGTTTTTAGCTGAAACTTTACAAACATATTGTAGCAGGCAACCAGAGTAGGAAAGTTCAGTGCAGTTCAATAGAATTCAAACTGAAACTGGAATCTTACTCTTGTGAATGATTCTCAACATGCATTTAACTAAAATGGTGAGAAAACCTGTGTAAACAGAGAAGGGGGAAAGGAAAACAGAGCAGGAGTAAAGAAAAAGGTTCTTTTTATAGCATTTAACACATGAGAATGTAAATAAATGTGGTGTTAGTGAGAGTTAATTATTTTGAAAACAGTCAGCAAGGCAGATTAAGAGGTAAAACAGTGCAGCTGAAGACAAAGGAAACAATATTTAGTCTTTGATCAGACATTTTCACAGTGATTTTCTGTTCACCTTCAAGGGTGGCATAATTTTATGAATAACAGAATTTGTTTTGCTACTTGAGTGGTCTTGAAGAGAAATGGTGTTCATTCCATATGGCCACCTGAAAGAAAATCCCATGCCTGTTTGTCCTTTAAGAAATAACATTTTTATTTATTAAATTTTTTCTCTCATAGAGGGACCTAAAGATACACAATGAAGTTTACATTTAGTCTCAGAGGACAAGCCAAATCTATACTCTGTGCTTCTGCACATTTCTTCAGATAATGATCATGGATGAACTGCATCATCTATATGCCAAGTGACAAACCTGAAATACTCTCACTTTTAAAGCATTTTGCTTTCATTGCAATATTCTTAAATAAAAAATACTCACTTTTTTCTCCCCCCCAAGTTTGTTGCATCACACAGGAAGTGAGTCTTTTTGATGCAATTGGATCAGTGGCTTTTCTGCTATGACCTTTCAACTTTTATTGAATTTTATCAGCTGGGGCTTTTGTTGGTAATTTTTTGGTTCTTTTTTTTTTTAATGTTTAATGTTGATTTATATGGATAAAGCATAATCTTTCAGATATTTAGATTGCTTTGTAATGTTGATCAAAACAAAATGCAGTAGTCATGTGAGCTACGGTAGGAAAACTCATCTGTGAGTACCGAATTACTGCATCATCCCTGCCCAGGAAAACCAGGGGTCTTAATATATTCTGTATATTAAAAGTGTTTGGATTATGTTAATGTGTGCTGGAACTATCTTTGGGCTGCTGTGGTAGTTGCCCACCACAGGGTGTTGGGATGTCTGGGTGACAGACTCTCCAGCAGCTGGTTAAACTCAGTGGTTGAACTTTCCTGGGGAGTGAGATCTGAGCCCCAGTGCAAATGTGAGAGACAGTGCTACTGGTGGCAACCACATAACAGAAAAGCAATTTGAAAGGAATGTATAAATACCAGTAAATTTAAGAGCAAGGGGATAATAAAAATATGCTGGAAGTGAGTATGCTAAAGGGACATGGAAAAAGAAGATCTATTAGGGTTTATGCTATATGGCTACTAGGCATATACTTCTTTTTCTAATTAATTTTAATTATGTTATTGTATTTTATAGCTCTAAATACATTATGTTTTCAATAATTTTAAATTATATTTTATATGTTAAATGAAAATATTAGTTTTCTGGTCAAATCCTTTGTAACTCAGTTGAGACAAACTGCTCCTGAAATTAAACACATCCTGTCAAGGAGAGGCTGTTGTAATTTCAGTGTGTTTAAATGATTTTGAATATATTTTTTGAACAATTCCCTCTGACACTGACACACTCAGGAGCCACAATAATCTGAATAACTATTTCTCATGTTTGTATATAATGCGCACTGAAGGTATTTTTCATGGCAGATGGTCATATGCTTATATATCTGAGGTATTTTACTGTACTTCAGATGTTATGCTACTTTAATAACAATGTGGTTAACATAAGACTATAGCAATGAGGTTTGCATCTGAATGTTTATGAAATACTGCCTGTCAGGTTTGGGTTTGGGTGAGCCCTGGCTGTGTCTCATGCTCTATGAGTGGCTCATCTCTATGAGCGATGTTCCATGGCATTCAGCTGAGGGAACTTACATATACATATAATATTTAGCATTAGTCAAATCCTTTTTTCCTGTTGGGCCTGGTGAGTGTTTTGTCATTTGTCAATAACTTCAATAGGAGTGAGTCAAAGTCACTTTTTTTTTTCTCTAAAATACTTTTAGAGTAGCAAAAAAGTGTAGAAGAGTTTCTTGATGCAAGGTATCCTGAAACTTGTCATTGAACTTGTTGGTTGTAAAGGGAGTGGTTTTTTTTATTGTGTTTCTCACACCAAGTGAGCCTCAGTGAGCGATATTTCTAGGTGGCTTTAAATCTGGAACTTCGAAACCTCCCACAGAGCCCTGGATTTTACATTAGCAAGCTAGTGAGCAAAATGTTTTTTCCTCTGCTGAAAAAGCAAGTAATTTAGATTACCAGAAGGTACAATTAAATTTTTGCTGGAAACCATGAAGATACCAAGGAGATACCTAGTCTGCCAGGGAACAGTTTTCTAAGTTTTTTTGGCAGTGATGGATTTTATCACCTCCAATCAGCCTACAGCAGTGTATTGCGGAGATCAAATTGGAAGCTAAAATTCCTTTTATGTACTTAGGTGTTGCAAATATGAGTGAAAACAGTGCATGTATTCATTGATGCAATAGGAAAATATAGTTAACATATAGTTAGCAGATTCACAAAATTAAAAATACCATATGAATTATTTAACTAATGGTGCGCTTTGCCCCAGAACCTGGTGTTTATTATTTTGAGCTTAAGCAGGAAACAGAAGCAGTATCAGTTGGGGAAACATTTCTTGGCCAAGCTGAGAACAGTATGGCTTTCTCATTTCAAAGTGGGGAACCTGGTTCTTTGGTTTCTTTGTTCCTAGTTAAGACTACTCCCCAAGCTATTTTAGCTGAACATTTAACCCACTAATGGAGCCTGGGGAAGTGCAGTTGGCAGCTGTTCATGGGATAATAATGAAACACACTGTTTAGTACAGCAAACCGCTGCTGTAAAGTGCGGGAAATATTTTATAGAGATCCCGGTGAGCAGACCAGGATCCGCTTTAAGTTCGGCTGGAATGGGGGGCGAGCAAGAGGAAGTTGTGTTTCAAGTGAAAGTAACCAGCGCTGCTTTGCTCCTGCAGGTGAAGAAGCCGTGTCCAGAGTCCGATGGTTCAGAGCCGCAGAATCCCAGGTATGGTGCTGGATGGCCGATGCCGACTGACTGCGGTGCGGTGGCGGACAGCAAGGCTGAGCTGGGCCGTAGATTTGTAGCACCAGAGCCATGGAGTTATATTTTGCAAAGAACGAGTGGTTGGATCAGTTGTAATGGTTTTCACTCTAGAAAAGGGATTTTTCCCTTTTCCCGGTCAAAGATGCAGCCTAGAGTCTGGGTTGTTGAGTTTAGATGATGGCATAGCACTGAATGGTCACATTCAACTAAAAAAAAAATCACAACTATTAAACAGTGTAGGGAAATCTGTGTGCACAGATCTCACTTTCTTCAGTTATCCCTATTCTGCATATCTGAGTCTTGAAGTTTATTGAAAATACAGTTTATTTCCAGTGTGGAAAACTAATTATTTATTTGGGAAAATTTGCCCTTACCAAAACTTCATTTTGTTTTCACATATGAAAAACATGCTGTGTTCATAAGCTGGAAAGAAGCCATACATTCCTTTCCAGCACAGTCGTTTCCAATATCATGTACGTGGGGAAAAGGAAACGGATTTAACTTCCATGTTCCGTACATGTATGTACCTGTATGGATGATTTTGAACAAGTGAAGTAATAGCTATTTTAGATGTGCATCTTCCTTGTGGTTAGTAAACTGGTGGATAGTTTTCTTCAATATTTAGTGAGTGCCCTTGACTTGTCTTGCTTCTGTATAGAAGACTATTTCAGTGTTATGAAAGCTCAGAAGCTTTCGTTGTGAGGGGAGAGCTACAAAATAATATGACATTTCTCTAACATTGTCACTAAAACTCAGAAAAGTTAAATAATTCGAGGTTTGCCCCTCAAACCCATCCTTACCTATATCTTAACTATGTTCCTTAATTATTGCAGCAGGATCCTCTGGGGGTCACCTGCAGCATCCAAGGCCATTATTATATCTGTGCCTTGAGCTGCACTATGTACCATCTGAATTTCTTTGATTAGCTCATATCTGTTATTAATATGTATTTTCATTTAATTTTATTAGAAATGAAAAGGGACGAGATAGTTCAGTGTCCAAGTATGCTTTCAGCATAGTCAGTAGCAGTTTTGACCAGGACTTCTGTGGAAACCTGCTTTGCCCTTCAGTACGCACAACTTCTAAATGAAAAACTTATCTGCTGTGCTGCTGCTTTGGATTAAAATTTATTATAAAGGTCAAATTCCTTCTGACTATTTTGACACCATGGAGAATTCCAGCGTAGCATAACACTCATATACAAGTGTGTAGTTTTAAGTGTCGTGATTGCCCAAACGAGACTGTTGTATCTCAAGCCTTTAAAATCCATGAATTCCAGTCTGATGTAATTTCATCAAAGTGTGATGAAAACAAACTGCAACAAACCTGAGGACCCTGAATGCAATGCACTGTTACTATCTCTGCACATCAGGAAATTTTTTACAAGCTGTAGTTAAATTCTTCTTGTTCTGAGGAGCAAGATACTTTTTTTTTCTCCTGAACGTGCAAGAGAAGCCATGTTACAAATAGTTAATCTGGTAGTTTCATTTTTTGAAGTGTGTTTTCAAACAGAAACACTTTTCATTTTGAGCTTTGCAGCCTCAGTTGGAGGTTATATCAGACAGAGTTGAAATTAGTGTTCCAAACCTGAGCATATGCAGTGCTGTGTATATAGCCTGAAGTGGGATTTTTTGGTTGCAATGTGACTTTTGTTCTTAGAGGGGAATCTCTGGCAGACCTTGGGCTGGAGCAGCACTAGAGGGCTCTGTGTGGCACATCACACTTCAGGGCCTGGAGCAAGGTAATTCTTCTCTAAACAAGGCTTAAGTGAAAACACTGCACATAAAATGAAACATCAGCATAAAAATGAATGCTGGAGACACACAGCCTTACAGAATAGCTCCTGGCTTGGGACCTAAGGCCAATATCATTCATTTATTTAGCTAGCTTTATAGTCTGTTAGTTTTGGATTTGAAACTATTACAATAAATGCAGATGGAAAGTGTTTTTACAGTAGGGAAGTAATTAAATTGGGTGTGGGAACTTTGTCAGGAGAATTCTTGGAGTGACATGTGTGTATCAGCAGATTCTTTGTCTTGCTTGGCTTGGGTTTGTCTTTTAGAAAGAAGCAGTCAAACTGCAGATGTAACTACTAAATTTTTAAGGGATATACTAACCTGTGCAGCATGTTAAAAAATGCTTTCCAGAAGTGACCAGCTATACATGCAATAAAAATCAACCTTCCCAGCATTTATTTAGGGAAGGTGCTTCTTATCTTAACAGACAAGTAAATTGCACAGAGGGAGAGGGATCTGTAGTTAAGAATTGAAGTTGTGGTGAATAGGTGAGCTGTAAACACAAAAGGAAACATATGACTCTTCAATGTCACTGACAGATATTTTGATTCACAAACAACTTTGCCTTACAAATTCTGTCATAATTTCTTGGGAATTTTTTATCAAATCCCTATGAAGGGGGTCTGAATACTTCCTTTTATACCTAGGTGGTGGCATTATACCTTACAGTGGTGGTGTTGTGGCTGTATCAATATTATGCCATTCTTTCTTCATAATTCTGTAGTAAAAGTCAAATTCACCCTGCAACCCTGGATAGTTATCCAGTCATGCAAAAGGCTTCCTGGGGATGTTGGTGTGTGATACAGAGGCAGTGAATACTTGGGACTTGCCAACTGTTCCACCACAAGTCTGGATCAGGCAAGAGCAGCATGATGGACAATTCTGACATGCTGGTCCTGTATCAAATTCACTAGCAAGGTTAGGGAGAGAAGTTCCTGTCTTCAGAGCCTACAGACATACATTGCTCTTAATTTTCTTATATGACAGGTAACTTTAAAATGGTATCAATCCTGAGCATGCTGAACAGCTCCTTCATGAAATTCAGTGTCATACATGAATTGCTGAAGTCTAGTGCAGTGCTTGAAAGTTAACTTGTTTGCAATTGTCAACAACCTTCCTTTTTACTTAAGCCATAAAAAAGCCATTTTAATTCTAATAAGGAATAATTTTGTTGCCCTGAAACCTGTAAGCTACACTTAAAACTTCATACCATATGACCTGTGGAAATGCTAGAATATGTGTTATTCTGAAGTGTGGTAAAATGCTAAATATGAAGTCTGAGACATCTGCTCACGCTCAGCAACAGCATATTCTATTTGGCCACACATCCCACAGCAGCATCTTTCTTTGACATAGCAGTCTGCTTGATGAATGCATCTCTCCTACCCCCAAATCCTCCTTCTCATACCACCAGGCCTGCCAGAGATTCCACTGTGAGACCAAAATCATGTCAGGAATTGAGGCATGAGAGTAAGTATTGGTTTTTCTGGGCTATAAAATTAAATAGGAAGGAGAGAAATGAAATGAAGGAGTGGAAGTCATTGCAAATGGAAATTCAGCAGGGTCTTCTATTGCGTCCTCAAAGTTCACTGATTATAGGAAAAAAAATAATGGTTTTTTACCATCTGGAGGATGGAAGACTACAGCACAATGAAGAGATTTTTCTGACAGTTTAAACACAGTTTCTTTTTCTCCTGGAAGGGTAAAGGAAAATGGCTGAATATTTCACATACTTTCCTTCTTTAAGCTATGATATTTATGTTGTGATGAAGCTATCTATAGGAAGAAACGGAAAACTTGAAGGTTTTGATGAGTAGTTTTGTAAGTTAGGGATAAAAGTTAGCTGACAAATCAACTTAGGAATACTTAGGATACATAGTGTCAAAAAGACATTACTTGTGTTTTGTAAATTACTTGTAAATTTTTAATTAAAATTTATGTAAATTACTTGTAAATTTTGTAATTACTTGTAAATTTTTACATTGTATATTTGCAGGAGGTTGATGGATTTTTGTACTAGTAAGTTAAAATTAAGCCCCGTAGAGCAAGAAGCCCTCCACTTTATTGCTTCATTTTTACTACTAAGCCTGTGGATCCAATATTTCTAGTAGTATCCATTCCTCCTGACTTTTCCTTTGCACACTTAAAACAAAAATATCTAAAAGAAAAGTAAAAGGAAATTAAGCCAGTCTTAAGTAAATCCTCTCATTTAAAACTTTATCAGATGATGTAAGAAACGTGTAAATCAGGGGCATTACAGTTACTGCATTGATGCCTGTTAGATGGGGTTTGTCCCTACGTGTTACCAAACTACAAATTCACCAGTGATGATCACTGGTGAATACTGAATCATATGCAGAGATCAAGTTGCCAGATAAAGCAGTTATCCAAAAAAGTGCACAGGGATTTTTTATGTGTTTAAAAAGGCCTCCAATATTTCAGTTCAGTATGGGGTTCAGTGAGGTAGCTAGCATAGATTGCAGCTGTTCATCAGATGATTGCTGCTCTGTTTTTCAACACCCACACTTCTATGTGCGCCACAAAGTAAGATTTAAAAGATATGAATTCCTGTTTCTGTTTCATTTTAAAAGTCTTTCTTAAAACTTTTGAATGAGAAGTAGGCTTTCACATTTTCTCTCTGGTCTCATTTTGATACCTACTCATGATTTTTAATTGATCAGGATACAGAGTTCACATACATATCCAGAGACATTTATTGTCATTAATGCATTCACCAGTAAATAGATGGTATTGAATGTCAGTTAGAGCTATCACAGTTTTCCCATTCACTTCTCTTGACCTAAGTTTGTTTCCTCTGCAGTTTTGGGCTCACTGTTGTGAATGCAATATTCACTATGATCACTGGATCTGAGCTATGGTAATGCTGCATGTGTGCATTACCAAACAGTGCTTCCATGACCATTCATACACTTTAAAACCCATAAAAATAAAAGTAACATGTATCTTCTGTATCTTATTCCAAACAACCAGATCATCATGTTTCATTCTCATTGGTTTCAACTAATATACATCTGAGATTTCTTCCACCAACTAATTCCCTCAACAAGACCTTAACAGTCTTATCTCAGGATGATCACAGTCAGGCATTAGCTGGCCCATATTTATCAGGTCTAACACTGTAACTCCTGAGCCAAAATCCAAACTTTACAGGCACCTTCTGTGATGAAGCTTTCATGCCTTTTCCATGACTTTGAAAGCAGCTGACCATCTGCATGTGCGTTCCTAGTAGAGTGGGATCAGCAGTACCTTCCTGTTCATTTGCAGTTGAAGAGATGAACAGCATTATTGTTACATAGTAAAGAGGAGCTTGCAATTGAGCTACTGAGCAAGAAAAACCAGCAATAGCTATGGAAATTGTGATTAAAGTTTCAGCAATTATAATACAAAAAATGAATAGTATTCGTTGTGCAGTGAAAATGAGCAAACCAGTCTACCTGGCTTTCTTATGTGTTGTTTAAACACATTAGACTCCCTAATTTTCTTCTCATCCATGTCTTAGAAGCTTTTTTAGAAGGTAAGGGTTTGTTGTCTTGTGAACCATATGTAGCTTATCTTGACCAGAGGATAATGCTTTTCTGAGTCAGAAGTGTAGCTCCACTGTATCCCATCTTGAATAATCTGTAGATCATTATGATGTGATAAATGGCCTTCATTTGAGGAAATTAGTTATTGATAGGACTCTGATTTAGACTTTGTAGTTGAGATTCCTCTCCTCCTGAAGTAGACATGTAAGGTATGCACTTTTGAAATGCCATTTTTTCAGCTTCTTTCTATTGACACCTTACTGTATCCCTCTTCCCCTGGGAAATCATGCATGCAGACTCCACCAGCAATCACCTGCTGTTCTGCTGATTTATTGTAAGACCAGCTAGATACACTATTTGACCAAAGGCAATGAAAGCATTTCTTTTAATTTTACAGATTAAGCATTTCTGCATAACTGGTCAATTCCAGAAGGGAATAGCTGCAAAAATAAGTTTAATCTTTTGCCAGGAAAAAAGACTTTTTGACTGGCTTCTGGTATTTCTTAGAGTTGGAGCAGGCTATAAGGAGAAACAGCAAAACAAATTTTCTATGAAAAGACAGAATAATTAAATTGAAAGATTGTCACAAGTAATTTTGGGGACTGGAAGAAAAACTAGTCAACAAGAGACATGGTATATGCCAGAGTATAACATTCATGTCAATGAGGCCACTACATGGCTTCATTGACATGAATGTTATACACTTGTTGACTAGTTACAAGCACTTCACCTAAGAGAAATGTTTGGTGGGATCAAGCCCAAACTACTCAGTCAAGACAGTGACTGACAAAAAACATACAACCATTTTCCAATTTTAAAATAATTTCATTGTGGAATAAGATTTCTCATAAAGACTACATTCTGGGACACACAGACTTAGCTTGCAGAGAATGTTTTATACAAATCTGGTACTTATTAAAGTTTTGTGCACTCAGTCTGCATGCCACTTAGGCAGTTGGAATCAATCAAAGTGTTTGGGAGATGATTCTTCACATACGTGTAGCTGAGTGATGCACAGCAACCATGACAATTTCACTATAGTTTCTGCAAGGAGTCGTGCCTTGCTATGTGAGTTTTATTTTCAGGCATGTAGTTTTCAGGCAATGTAAGTCTCTCCTATTTTTTTAGATCAGTCGGTGTGGTGTCTCTCTGCTTTCTGAGCGCTGATGTTCTCATTCTTTAAACTTAAAAATTCAGTCTTCTGATTACCCAAGGCCAATTGAAGCTGGTCACTGTCTGCCCGTCAGGTGTTGTTGGCTCTGGATCAAGCCCCTGAAGAGTTCTAAAAATGTATATGATATGTTTACAGAAATTACAACAATCTATTTAGAGTGCAAATACGTGGTAACTGGTGACATCACAGGGAAGTATTTTAATGGTTTATATTAACAGATCCCCGTGGCTTATAACAATAAAAGTAATGTATTTTTTTATATTTCATGTCTGTTAAAAATTCCTGGGATATTTTGTTAATATTGGGCATAGCATATTTTCTGTGATATTAATAATAATTTATCCCTGTGATCCCAAGCCAGATCATGTCACTGTTAAGATTTCCATTAACCTGAATCAGTGATGGGTCAGACTTTGGAATGAATGAGAGCAACAAAACCTAAGAGATTTTTTTTGTCTGGTTGTTTGTGTTTGTTTTAGGGGTTTTGTTTGTTTTGTGGGTTTTATTTGTTTGTTTGTTTGTTTTATCACCACATTGAAAAGTGGGCAAACAAGATTCTAACGGAAGTGTTACTGGAACTAATCTGGAGATTTTGGAGATCAAAGTGCTTTGTGATTTTTGAGTTTGCTAAAGAGAGCAGGATTTCTGGATTAATTAATGTATCCATGAAACTTTTATAATTGTTGAATCTGCAGGAATATCTTAGGGTAAAGACTGGTTTTGAGTGAAAGAAGATAACCTAGGATTACACCTACAAATGTTCTTGCTTGATCCAGTAGTCTCTTAGAGCCTTATCCTAAAATTTTAACTGGATTTTGAGCCATAACATAAGAGTGTTTGTTCTTCTTACGTGTGCAGCACATGTAATAACAATGAGAAGGAGCTCTGTTTCTTTCTCCTGTGGTCTATTTTTTGCTCTGTCATATCACATTACAGCAGTACACAGGAGAACTAATTCAGACTCTGTTCCAACTTCTTTGACCTCTTGTATACTCTAAATATATTTTACCATTGGTGGGCCTGAATAGTAAAAGTATTTGATTCCACCTACTTTGCACTTCAAATATAGCTGACAAAATTCTGAAAAGAATGTATACAATAAAAAGAAAATGGCCATTGAGATCCAAATCTCCTGTTCTGAGATTGGTTTGCTTTTTACATGAATCACAGTTTTTCTCAAATATTTTTAAGTGTAATTTCTTGGCTAGATGTTTCACATTTTAAATGTCATCAGTCAGTCCCACGTACTCAGTAAACAGTTAACTAACACCACTCAGTTATTATGCTGTGCTAATATTTAACATACCAGAACTCACCTCTTTACCATCCTACCAGGCCCTGATCAGTCATTAGAGAAAAAATAAGTAGGAAATAAAAATAGAAGTGTCATGGTTTATGCCCAGCCAGCAACAAAGCACCACGCAACTTCACCCTCCACACATCCACCCCAGTGGAATGGGAGAAGAATCAAAAGTAAAACTTGTAGCTTGAGATAAAACTGTGTAATAATTGAAGGAAAGTAAAATATCTAATAATAGTAAAAAATTTAAAATAATAATAATAATAATAATAATAATAATAATAATAATAATAATAATAATGGGGGAAAAGTACAAACAAATTATGCACAAATGATCCTCACTGTTTGCTGACTAATGGCAGACCCCGTCCCAGAACCCAGATAATCCCCACTTCTGGGTAATTCCTCCAGTTCATAAGATGGACATGGTGTTCCATGGTGTGGAATATCCCTTTGGCCCATTCAGGTCACCTGTCCCAGCTATGCCCCTCCCAGCCTTTTGTGCATATCTCCTTACTGGCAGAGCATGAGACACAAAAGAAAAAGGTCCCTGACTTAGGATAAACACGACTTACCAAAACCAAAACATTCTCATGCTGAATCCAAAACAGCACTGCAACAGCTACTGAGAAGAAATTAACTCTATCACAGCTAAGAACAAGAATGAACAAAAAAAGAAATCCAGATAAAAAGCGACCACATGTAAATAAGGTGATTGAGGCCACATGTAAATAAGGTTTCCTTTTTTTTTCCTACCATCTGCATCTTCCACACATTACACAAATGCATGTTAAGCCTGCTGTAATATTTTAGGCTTTGCCTCCCCTCCTTATGTTAAGACAGCCTTATCAGAGAGCAGTTCTGTACCTCAGCTCCCTCCATACTCAGCTTAGTCTGAGCACCAGTCATGTTGTTCTCCTCTGGGAACAGAAGTCAGAGGACCCAGATGACAAAGAGGGAAAGAGGCTCCTCCGTAAGCAGCATCTGGCTCTTTGGCAGATTTGTCAAGCACTTCTGCTAATGGGTTTGGATTTGCCCAGGGGTCTTTTATGTGGTTACATTGCAGATGGTCTGTCTGTTCTATCTTCTCCTTTTGAACACTTTTATTAAAAAAAAAACCCAAACTGATAAGGTTCTTTATAGGTCTCACAAGATGCCTGTGCAGACTCCTTTCTGTTAATCATTGCAAAGCTTTCCATATATCCAAATGTGTGTCTTGAGTTTTTTTGGCAATTCTGGACTTAGTTCTCCAGTTTAGCTGCCAAGTGATATAATTTACTGTGATCTAAGTTCGTATTATTGTCAAATTTCTTTGGGAATTTCTTAATGTCATTTGTAGAGCAGAAGTAACTTTACCTCCTCTTAAAATCATAAAATATACTTGCCTTCCACTAGCCATCCACCTTTGAAAACATAAGTTTAAATCTGGTTTTGGTTAAATGTGAAAATTAGCATGATGGTCTCAATCTAATTCACAGGGGATTTGTGTCTGCCATTTAAGAGAGGCCCAGGACTGAAGTAACAAGTCTGTGGGAAGGTATGTTTGGCAGAGCTATGGAGAAACGCATATGCAGTGCCCAAATAAATAAAGCAATTCCACGGATCAACTTTTTAACAGAATTATTTATTGTGTGGTGCGAGTGCAGAAGAGGGCAGAGAGGGAGGACATCCTGTTTGGTGAATTCCGTTTAAGTTCTGTTTCAATTTACAACTAAATCTCTGTCACTTTAATTTTTAGGGGTTTTGGGATTTTATTTGCTTTTCAGTGTAGAAGTAATTGGCAGGTGACTAGACATAAGATCATGTTTTATTCCTATGTTATTTCAGGCTTATGTCTTATTTTCCTTCTAATTATGTAGATTAAATTAAATAGAAAATAAACCCCTGTGCTCTCAAAGATGTAGTGCTTTTCATGACTTTCTCAAAATAGTACCAGAGAAGCACTTTCATCCCTCTTAGCATTTCATTATTATACCATGTTTCCCAACAGCAATATTTTAACGTTTGCTGAGAAACAAGAATAAATGTATTATAAAAAGCAGTCATGTTATTATGAACATCTTGCACTCTGCCCTGTCTCACAAACCAGGTTCTTGGGGAACCATGGGGAACCTGTGTTAAATGCAGGAAAGTTACAATCTTGCATCCAAAGTATGGGTGTGGGTGGACATAACCAACAGCACTGCAGGGCTTGTTTCCTTTACCTTGTTTTTCCCTCAGTACTTGGACAGAGGTGGATACCTAATGATTTTAAAAAGCTAAGCATGATGTCAGAAGTCTTGGTGAGTCCAACCATTTGGTGTAAGCCATGTTTTGAACAGAGGGAGCTCTAAAGGAGGGTAACCAGCAGAGAGGCTGGTTCCCAGGGCTGCTGTGCGTGTGCTGGGGCAGTGAGGGCTGCAGTGGTGGCTCTGCCAGTGCCCCACTCCTGTGGCTCTGGCCAGGCAGGCAGGTATGCCCTGGCCTGGAGGCTGGCTTATCAGCATGCAGGCTGAGCTGGAAATGGAGGTGTTACAGATTTGCAGCTGCTACCTGCCCCTTCTTGTGACCCAAGGGGAAAATTCAGGGGAGGGGAACTGTGCCCCAGAGTTCTCAGTGACACGTATTTATTAACTCTTAGAAAAATCGCCTGCTTCACCCGAAATGAAAAAGGTGTGTATGCTTTAAGTTTCAAATTATAAAAGAACTTGGGGAAATCAAACAGCAAAGCAAAATGAAGTGTAGTCATTTTATATCAGTTGTAAAGAACAATCAGCATTGGTGCATTTATCAGAGCATTATTCTCTCTCTTGCTCAGGATAATGGAATTTGTTTTGAGTGTAATTAGTTATGCAAAGTTCTTTTAGGTTCTTCCAGGCAATAAGGTCATCCTGGGCAAAATTACAAAGGTTGTGTGTGCAGCGCACCTAGTGTACCTTGCCATGCAGAATGGCTGTGCCCAGCTACTCCTTACAGTGGTCAGATGCTGAGGCAGTTAAGGCATCAGGCAGTCAGCAAGTTGCATATATTTGTTTTATATTCTAAACCAAACTCATTGTTGGGACTGCAATTAGAGGACAGAAATAATTGCTTTTGACACAAACTGTTTTGGAGCCAAACATAATGTGCTCCACATGAGGTAAACTACAGAATATTTGTCTTGGGAGCCAAGATTCAGATCAGGTTTAACTTATAAGGGGAACTTCTCTGTTAAAAGTGAGATGTGTTAATGTTTCCCACGTTAAGACTGCTTGCCAGTAATTCTCTGTATATTGTATTTACCAAGAGAAGTTTCAGAATGTTTGCATTAAAATATGAATAGAGCATGAAAACGACAAGTTTTTGGCAACTCCTGTATTCTGCCTAGTCTGTCATCATAACTCATCCTTTCTGGAAGCTGATGAAGTTCTTGCAAGGCCCCTGTACTGGTGGCTAAAGAAATTACATTGAAGTGAGGTATGATCACTCTTCATACAGCACACCTGAAAGAAGTTTTTTTGCTTTGGACATTCCCTGATGAAGAAGAACCATGTTTGAAATATAACAGACATCTCAATTTAGGGTGAGTCAGACACAACCCACCCGTTGCTCTTTTTTTTTATGAAAATATGAGTTCACACTTACATCATGCTGTCCAGGCTCCACTGAAGCCAACAGCAAAATTCCCAGCCCTTCATCTCTGATTTCCCAATTTTATATTTGCTTAAATATTGTCTGACATGAATACAGTTGACATTATTATATTTAAATTCATAATATTATGACTGCAATAAGCAGTGTCATTTTGAAGGCTGTGTTTTACAAAGGACAGATTAACAACAGACTAGTAATTGGCAGAGCTGATCATCTCCACATTCCTCTGTATATATGAGAAACAGTCTGTTGCTCAAATCAGACTCAAAACCACCAAAGAAGGATTTTGTGAGATCCTTAAGTCACTGAGTTTGTTACCTGTTCCTTATGTCCACCTGCCAGAGATGTGGAAGGGAGTCTGAAATTTCCAGCAGATTTTTCAGATGTGACTCTGAGCAGTTGTTATACAGAAATAGTGGCACAGGGGGGAAGGCCACAGGCTTGCTGTTTGCATTCCAGCCATCTCCACAGAAGTGTTTGTTACTTGTTTATGACACAGCACATCATGTTGTCAGAACCACAGCATTTGCAAGGGCCTGTCACATCTGGAAGTGATCAGAAGCTGTTGGGTGAACTAATCTTTGAAAATGTGGCCCTGTGATCCAAAGACTTGCATTTAGATCTTATGTATCTGTAAACTGGTAGTTTATATTTCATGTAAGTTGGATAGTTGACAGCTCCCCATGGAACTGTGCTGTCATTATCACTTTTGATTTACTTAAATACTTGCATAAGGACTTCAAAACCTACTTTAGTGTTTCGCTTTGTTTTGTTTGTTTGGGGTGGGTTTTTTTGTTTGTTTGTCTTTTGGTTTTGTTAAGTAGCAGGTGCCTATGTATCTTAATGTATTTTCTGTTCACATGCCCAGGCTTGGGATGGGCTGGTCTCTACGTGGATTCAAAGAATTGACCACCCAGCCCCTGGTTCTGCTATTCCTTCAGTCCCTGGTCTTTGACACTTACTAGTTTAGATGTTCTATCTCTGGCTCCTGGAGTGGTTTTCTCCAACCAGCTGCCTTTTCCTTTCACCACATTGCCTCTGTCCAGATACTTCCTCCAGTGATTGGAGTGTAAACCCTTAGCTAAAATTTCATCCCATCAAAACTGTGACTGTCACATTGGGATAGCCCAGAAAAATCTGAAAGGCTGGGATCCAGCTGGCCAGAAGGTATTATTCTGCATAGCTTTACCTTATGTATATATGTACATTAGTGTATTATATCAGAATGGAACTGTTTCTCATATAAAACTATTATTTGCTTTCATCAACTCAAACCAATTTTAAACTTCAGAGTGGAGAGATGATGTGGAATAGGAATATATGGAAATAAAAGCTCCTCCTGTTACTTTTTCAGTGTCAGCCTACCTATTTCCCTACTCTGAATCTGTGTTTTGTAATTGAACAATTTACTGAGCATAGACCATGTGAGGTGGAAGTTTATGCTGAGGTAAATAATTTAGTAAGTTCCACTCTCCCTGATTTGTCTTGATTTTTATTTATTTATTTTAAACCTTGTTGGCTTTGGACAAGTCAATTTCATGTCCAACAGGAGAATCCAGAAATGGCTCCTAGGTATTCTATGTTCTATCCAAAACTGTGGAAATCCAAATTAATTTTGCATTATCTTTTAATTGTGACAGGGAAATGACATTCATTCCAAATAAAAGTCAGAAAGCAGTGAAAAATTATTGTAATGTGAATTTGTGGCCGACTGAACTGCATTAGAATAGACAGTTTTCTGCGGTTTTCTGGAAACTACATTAAATGACATTAAACTGAAATAAAATGTCTGTCAATCAGAAACAAGGGGAGCCATGCAGTTACTGGCTTTTAAGCAAATAATAGTTTTCAGCAATTATGTAGCACAACAATCCAAGCTGTCTAAATTAATTGGTGTGTTTAATCACCATAGGAGCAAAGCTAAGCTTCTCACTTTCAGGCACAAGAAGAAAATACCAGTTTTTCTTTTCCGACTAAAATAAGCTTGAATTTTTAAGCAATTTTCTTTCACAGTATTTAGTCATATCTTCCCACTAGAGTCAGAAAGAGCAAATACACATATCCTTTTCAGTAAAAAAAATAATATCAGCTTATTACTAAAGCAATACCTGTATACTAGATTAACAAAGTCTTCAACCTTTGGCAGTTGTTCCTGTGGTGAGAAAAGAGAGAAGCATAGATTTAATAAAGACAAAAAATATCTGACACCTAATTGTTAGGAAGCACAGTGAAGCTCAAGGTGGCACAGGGTCAAAAAAGGCAGGGTGATAGCAAAAGCTTAACTGGGGAAGTGGGAATGGGGGATGGGGAAGATGCTGCAGTGCTGTTAAAAGAAATGTCTTTTTCTTTACCTGTGAATGGTGTAAGGGGGAAAGCGACAATGCCAGCCTTTGTCATCAAACCTGCTCACCCATTTTCTCAGCTGAGCCCTCTGCATCAAGTGCATCCCAGGCACTGACACTGTCTGCCTGTCAGACAGCTCCTGTAATGGAATACTGTCTGCAGGAGGGTTTTTTCTCTTGGTATTAGGTTTGAATGGCCAGGCAAAGAACAATAGGCAGGAAAGCAAAACTGAGATACAATCACAAGTTGTGCCCTTGTATACCCCAAAGAATTACCTAAGGAGTCCCATCCTCTGTAAGACAAGCAGTTTATCTGAGATCGAAAAAGCTCTTAAACAAAATCAGGCACTTTTGAATTTTCCTCAAATTATTGTTCCTCTCCACAGTGCAGTTATTGCAATATCTGGGTGTGGGTTCTTTTCCTGTGAGCTTGAACTTGTGTGCTGGGAAGCTGCATGGTGATATTCAAACTTGTAATTAGGAGTCCATAGAGAGTCTAGTACTTTATACTGGTCTAGCTCCTACTTTATACTTACAGTTTTGCGAAGCTCAACCTTGTGATATTTTTATTTTTTTATTACCTATGTGGTATTCCTTAACATGGTAGAAAAACTTGGATGTTTTAATTCTTTGTTTCACTAAGGTTCCCTTTATTTGATACTCTCTGTCTGACACTGGTTGTAGATTGATGGAAGTATTTTTATTCTTGGAATATGAATTCCTCTTCTATTATTTTTTAATATGAATGTTGACACTGTACTTCCAAACACATAAGAAACAGAAATTATACAGCTGTAATTCACCTCCTATCCCCAAATGATTGCAGAAAGGTAAGCACTTGTTTTCTGTATTGCTAAAAATAAAAGTAATTAAATAAAACTCTGAGGAGCATTTGCTGGCTTTATCAATATAACATGACATTATTTTACTGCTTCTTAGCACTGTATTGCTTTACAAGTTAAGAAAGGAGGCCTCAAGGAGAACAAGAAGGAGGTCTTGCTAGTGTCCAGTACTATTATTTGTTTTTAAATCTGGCAGGTTTTCAGCACTTGTGTGTTGGAGGAGCAGCTTTTGGGATATTGTGCCTAGAATAGCAAAAATTCTGCTATTTTGGCCATCTACTAAGCTTAAGATCTATAGGTGGGCTTGATGAGCCAGGGAAAACAAGAGGGGTAGTTGTCTCAATGGAATAGGTTTATTTCATTGGTTGTGCTCTTCCTTCCTTACCTTTTACAGTGACAAAAAAAAAGAACAATACTGCCATAAACAGTGTAAAAGCACTTGGAAAAGAAAATATGAACTTTTATTTTGGGGTTGATGAAATGATTGGAAATATTACTCACTTGAGGAGATTTTTTTGGCTGCATGTTTTGTTGCACTATTGGTGGAGATCTTCTGTGGGAAGGTGTTGGGAAGTTTTTTGTTGTGTATACACTTAAACACGTGTTTTTGTGTATATTGAGCACCAAAGAATTGTTATAAGGTTGGATGTATCTGTGTGTCAGTGTACATGAATTTGTATATTCTCTGGAAACCTGTCCATCATCCAGAATCTCTCTTCTCCCTCTTTCTTATTGCCTACTGTAGCCTCTGAAGGGTTGGTGTAACTTCTTTTTAATTGCATTATTTACAGTACTGTTAGGTGCAAATTAACATGAAAAATATCAGGTTTAACTATGAATGCAATTTAAAAAAAAACAACAAACCAAACACAAAAAAAACAAGCAAACAAATCCAAAAACCAAACCCCAAAACAGTGGAAAAAAACCCTCGTTTATAATTGTGGTGTTATCTAAATTATTGATTGTTTTAAACTTGTTACAGATTTTATTTATATTGGACAAATGACATTTGTGTATGTGCATCCATTTTGATTGTTTTTGTCAGAATAAAGGTTTGTCTGAACTACTTCAGACTGCATATTAAAGGGAGATGAGCTCACTTGTCCTGTTCAGAACATGGCTGAAAGCTCTGCCTAAAACAAACTATGTAGGAAATGGAAAAAAGATAATCTACTTGTGTTCAAAACAGTGTAGTTGGTCTGAGAGCTGAGAGGATACCAGTAGGAAACAGATTTAGTCAAGTTTGAACAGTTCTGTTATCCAATCTTCCTATTGCACTAAAATTTAATTTGAAATAAAGGGACAGTTTGCTTAATTTCAGAACCTCCAGGGTAGCTGATAACTTAAATGGACAAGACTGCATGTTTCTGTGAGATAGAGCATTTAAGAATATGTGTTACAACAGGAGGGATACTAGAAAAACAGGGGTGAAGCTGACCTAACAGTAATAGTAATAATACTAAAAGTAGTAGTAGTAATAGTAGTAATAGTAATAATAATAATAGTAGTAGTAATAAAAAATACGCATTTTTGCGTCAGTGAAGTTTCATGAGATTCTACTAAAGAAATGTGTGGGGCAAATTTCCTATCAAAGAATTTTAAATATTTTAAACATTTTTGTTATGATTATTTACAAACTAAATTAAATGATTCAATTTTAAATAGCCTCCATCTAGTCCTTTTAGTTCTCCTCTAATTTGGATTTGCTTCAAATTCTGCACAAAGGAAATGGTATTTGTAAAATGTTCTGGTTAGGCTGGGATTTGAAGTACTTTGTTTTCATGTTAGAATATTTATTATTTTATAAATCTTTGATAAATTATTTCATACTTTTGATCTTGTTGGTAAAAATGTTTGAACTTGATTATGAAGCAAAAAGTTTACATTTTAAAACATCATCTCTTTCAAGAAAATTATGAAAATATGTTCTACTTGTAGAATTAATAAATAATCAATGGAGTTACAAGCTGTGAAAGGATCCAGCTCTAAGTCCACCTTAATAATAATTAAACTGGGAATGCAGATGGATAGCACAGTAATAGCAACCCAGATTTTCTGAAAATAGATTTTATGTCTGCAGTGCACAAATGAATATGTGATTGTAATGAAGGGAGGGAAAAAAGAGGAATTTTAAAAGCAACTGTAGAAGCAAGGCTTGGGCTTTTTGCCTTTAAAACAACACAAGTGTAAGCTATACAGAAATAGAGAGATGCAGTTGTCACATGGGGCAATGATCTTTAGTCCTACTTAAACCTTCCGGGCAAGGTTGGGTTATAGTGCTGGGCTGTGCATTCTGGTGATCTGGGGTGGGGCACAAGTTCTGTTCATCCACACTTGTAAAGATGGGACAGAAGAGGGTGGAATTTGTCTCTTTGGATGCTGTTCCTTAATTCACTTCTGAGCATAGGCTTGAAACCCTTGAAAAGATGTGACTTCAAGCTGGGGAACAGAATATGCTGTAAAAAAGGGGGAAGATCCAGAATCCCCACACAGATATATTTTTGATTCAAACCTTCTTCACTTGGGTAGGGTTGTCCACAGGTTGGAGTTAAAGCCCACTGAGATCTGGGAGACCATTCTGTGAAATGGGATGTTTTAGAGACTTTTGCAGTAACCCTCTGAAATGATCCACTAAGCATGTGCAAATACCAACTTTCAGAGACTTTAGGCACAGCCAAAGCAGAATAAAAGACAAATCTGTCTTGCCAGGTTTCAGGATTTTGCTCAGAAGCTGGGAATAATGCAAATCTTCAAACAGTCAAGAGATAATTAAAACTTATTCTTATCCAATCCATTTCCTGACAAAATGCTTTTTTTTTTAATACAATGTAGAATTTTACTTAATTATTCTAAAAAAAGCAGTTTGAGACATTGCAGGAGGGATAAAACTAAAGCTCAGTTATGTGCATGGCAGAGAAACAAAATATGTAAAATAAAATTGTACAGTGTAGTTTTTTAAGCACCCTTAACGATAAACTTTATTCCACCTAAACTGGAACACACTGCATTTATTAGAAAGCAGTCTTTAATAAATAGCTGCATAAACTTAGAAGTATTAACTACTCCTTCAGAGATTTCTTTTCAACTTTTTTTTAGTGCAGGAAAGCACATACTGAACCTGAACCTGCTTCTGATTAAGTCAGTGAAAGCAGGACTCTGATAAACATTTAGTTTGACAAAATGGATTCAAGATGTTGGAATTATTTTGTCCATTTTACTAAGCATTTTTCCTGAATCCTCCATTCACTGGAAGATGAGATTTTACTAAGTCTGTTACATCTTCCTGAGAAGTCTTTAGGCTAAAGGTAAACTAAATATATCCAGAAAAGTGAATTGAATTATATGTGTTACACAGAAGGCAACATGTGCGCTTCTGTAAATAAATCACATAGGGATATATTAAAGTAATCCCAGTACTTGTTCACACAGGATGGAGCACCCAGGATAATACAATGTATACACATGGTTTTGTGAAAATTTTATTGGTTTGGATATCCTTTTTATTCTGAATAGACTACCAATAAGTACAAGATGTCTTTTACTCCTGCAGAAGAAAATGTCTATTTGTGAAGGCACTACTTTAAAAATACTCTTACTTAATTAACTTGCCATGTCTGTGGATGGGATGTCATTTTTGTTACAGAAAATAAATTAGGGCGATAAAAATACTTCTCTGCACAGAAGCTTTTGTGCTTGTTTGGAACAAAAAGTATTCATTTTACAAAATTTAGTTGTTTCTATTCTTTGCCAAGAAAATGAGAGTTAGTGGACCTAGTTTTCTGATTGAAAAAAGATCTGATTTGATTAGGAAAACCTGATTCATTTGGCTGTGAAAAGTACTTAAAATGGATACTTCTTAAAAAGACTAGGTAGGTGAACCAGTGATTTTGCTTCTAAAAATGCTGCTGAAGTGCTTGCATCTGTGGCAATGATGTATGCCTGTCTGAAAAGAAATTGTAACTTTTATGCAAACCAAGGGGGAAAAACCACGTGTGAGCTTTCTAAGCTGGAACTGCCTATTAGGTATCTGTGTGCTGATCATACTTCAACAGGAAATCATGATATTTAAAACTGCCAAGTGAACACGTGGGGAGCATTACGCTGTATATGCAATGAAACACACATTGTTTATTTTGTGTAGCATTCTTCTGCTCCCTTAAATACATACAAGATGGAAACCCATAGACGTTTTTTAACCTTTAGCTGCTATACTTGTACAGAAACTGCTAAACAAAACCTGGCAGACTTGTAAACAACCTGAGTTCATTTCATTTCATCTAACTGATCACATTTCCAGTAAACAACAAATAAAATGCATTGCTGACAGAGGTGTAGAAATGTATATACAATTAGATGAAGAAATTGTGTTCAATGCAGTTCAAATCTCAGCTTGTGCCTTTTCATTTCCTTGAATATGGCTGTAAAATCCTTACCTGCTGATGCATGGCCAACAGCAATACCATTTTTTTCCTGCTCATCCGTAGTGCTGCTGGGCAGGCTATCCTACCAAAGGCTTAGCCAGAGCATCTCATTGTTGACTGAGCATTTACTTGAGTAAATGGGATTCTTTGCTTCATGTGGCTTTGGGCAAAGCTTCCATTTATTTTCCCAGTTGAGATATAGTATTTCCTACATTTTCTCAAATATATTCAAGACGTGAAAGCTCTGAATCTCTGTCTTGGGTTAAATTAATGTAATGTGAGGGATTAAATCATCCAGGAGATCAACAGAATTAGGAGTATAAAAGCCAGATAATTTCATTTTCTGGAGGGGAAAAAATCCAGTTTCAGCCAGCAGACCCATATTTGATGGAAAGGTAGGGGGGTTTTGGTTTTTTTTTTTCCACAGAGCAGGATCTGTGGAGCACAGAAGATAGGTAGTTTCAAAGTGAAACTTGAAATAAATTCTTACGATGTTGGGTATTGCCCTTAGTGATTTGCCATTGATTGTCCTGGTCAGAATATGAATACCTGGGAGCTATTGTTGTTACTGAACCATGCCAACTGTTCATCTCTTTCCTCTCCATCTCAGCCTTCTAGCATGTAATGGGGCTTTCACATCCTATGTAAGTCAATCTTTCTGTTGGCCTTTGGAGTACACGTATGGTAGATCATTCTCTTGTTACACATGGGCTGGCAACTTTGCATATATATAGGAAAATTGTTTCTCTGGGGGAAAAAAAATCTGTGTAATTAATATATAAATGAAGAAGGAGTGGGCGAGCACAGACTGCAAATTGGATTGCAATTACCGGTCTAACAAGAAATGTTCATTGTCTGCTCTGTCTTTGTCTGAGAAAGGCAGATCTGTTGTCACTGCATGAAAGCCATCTACAGGCCCCCAGTGTAACTGTGAGGCTGGAATTCATAGCAGCCTAAATCCACTTGAAATCTTGCAAGCTTCCCAGAAATTACGCAGAAGAAAACAAGTATCAAGAGATCCAAGAAGAACAGACACATTTGTAGGAGTGAAGAATTTTCCAGAAGTACACAAAAGTTCTGTTCATTCACTTCTATGGGCTGTTCTTGTAATTCAGCCTGGATGCACTAACTGCTGGTTGTTGGAATACAGATAATGAGAGGCAGAAGTTCCTGTTTCAGCTTTCATATGCACAAACTCTGTGGTGTGTTTCAGGGGAAGTTTCATAAGCCTGTGTCACTCCATAATATCTAAAGGAAAAGTGGAAAATAGTGGCACTGTTGCTGTTAACTACTTTCCTAGGTTTGGTAAAAGGCAAAGATGTCAAAGGAACCTGCACTGATTTGTCAATCTGGATGCATTGCAAACTCTCCATATTAAAAAAAAAATTATAGAAAAAGCAGATTATTTTAGATACTACCACAATGCATTAATACTGTCACCTTGTTTTTTAACAGGTCTATGGAAATGCAGGATCTAGCCAGTCCTCATAATCTTGTTGGAAGTAGTGATGCACCAGGTAGTTCCAAATTGGATAAATCTAATCTCAGTAGCACATCAGTCACAACAAATGGAACAGGAGGTAAGTATAAGACACAGCTGGCACACAGAAAGTTTTGGCTAGTTTTTAGTCATATGCATTTTTTATCATAATTTCAAGAATTACTGTATACCTGTTTATAAATCCAGCAAGAATGATGAAAAATTAGCAGTCATACAAGTGTAAAGTTCTAATTCCATCATCACTTTCTTGATTTGCGCCAACTAAAGTGAGAGGGAGAACTGAAACAAGGTGCAAAGATGAAATAAGGAAAATTTTTGGATGGTTGATTTGAACACAGTGTTAAATGTTTGCTTATACCTGTTGGTAACTTACAAAATGAATTGTATTTTCTGTGTCATACTTCCTTGATGAGTAATAATTTACTCTTGTACCCTGAGTTGCATGCATTTATGTTAAATTAAAATCATTATCAAGAGAAGTGCGTCACAATTAGACTTAGGAAATATGGAGGTTTTTTTTGCCGATGAGTTTCACTTCTTGGGAGGTAATGAAAGCTTGTAATAAAGGGATTGTTTGTTTTCCTCAGCAGTAACTGGTCATTACTGCTGTAGGTGATAATGTAGTACTGCCATGCAACTACAATACAGATATTCCAATGCTTTCAGATAACCAATTCTACCATAGCAGTGGGAGGCTGGGTGCCACATTCTGAGGTGCAGTCCATGAAAGTGACACCATGGATATGAGTCAAGCTAGAGTTCCTTCTTTACAGTTTATACATTACTGTCTATTTTAACAGTTGGTACTAAGAAATTTTTTTTTGTTTCTTCTTTCTGGCCACAAGGTACAGCATTTTATTCACTTTATTTAAATAAAAGTCTGTCAATGTCAATAACAAGTGGATATGCCTGGGAGGGTAACTGAGCTCTGCAAAAAAGAGCTGAATCCTATTTTTGAACAGAATCCTTATTCCAGTATAAAGAGAAGAGAAAACTTCCAGCATGCTATTAAAGAACACTAGTAACTGATGCCTCTATATTATACAATGTGCATAAATAAACCAGTTAAAATAATACCCATTAAACCAATACAGTTCCGTTAAAAGGCTCGACTAAAGTGCCAAAACACTGCTTTGCCTTGAAGACCATTCATTTACACTGAACAGACATCGGGAAAATGAACTGTTGTACCATTCCTGTTCTCAGGAGACAACATGACTGTGTTAAATACTGCAGACTGGTTGCTGAGTTGCAGTACTCCCTCCTCTGCAACAAGTATGAGAGAGCCTGGTACAGTGCATGCGTGTGTGGTGTGTCCCCATGACTGCTGTGTGACATCTCTCTCCATTTGCTCTGGTCTGTTCTTATGCAGTTTGGAAGTTTTCATGGGGTTCCCCCTCACCCTGAGCATTTTTTCCCTACCCCTTCTCAAAGGCTTTTCCCACAGCCAGAAAACCGTTAGGAAGTTGCTACAAGCAGTTATCTTACAATGCTCTGAAAGTCATTTGATGAGCAAGGAGAATTTAACCCGCTTATAATTAGCTTAGCTGTCTACATGCTCTGAGTGACTGGGATTGTCCCGTGGTGTTCAGCATTGCTGGGAATTGCCAGTAGGCAGCATTGGTGGAAATCAGACCAATGGAATTTTCACAGAATGCCCATTTGCTTTTCTTTTGTTTTTAAGTAAAGTGTTGCATGATTACTGGAACACAAGTCAAGGTTGACAGTATTGTTCTTACTCCTACTAAGGCTTTCATTATTAATCAAAGCTTATGTCTAATGTGCTGCCACATGTAACTTGCCACTTTACAAAATTTTGGCTAACTTTTCCAAGCTGTTGTTTTCATTTATGAGTTTCCTGACATGTATTATTAATTGTCAGAAGTTGTAAGGATTAATAATAACTCTATATGTGACATCATTACAGTACATATGGGATTAATCATAGATGTAAACATGCATCACTATGTTTCTCTACAAGTCATTACAAAGGTGCTTAAGTTGTGCAGGTTTGAACTAAAGTTAGGAAGATTTCAAAAACTTTCAAAAACCTTGTCATTTTAAAAAATCCCTCAGAATCAGCTTGCCATTTGTAAAACATATATGCAAAGAAAATTTACCAAAAAAAAAAAGTTGACTTGAGCACAAAAGATCATTTGCACTAGAATAAGTTGTTCCATGTGAATGCTGCTGCTGAATTACAAGATTTTAAGTTTAAGGAAGACTGAGATAACTTAAGCTGTCACCTCTTTTAACTGTTCAGCATGTTCCGGTAAATGTGGAAGGCAACTATTAGTAAGAGGTGACAGCTCTTACTAATTATTAGTAGCAAGGAAATACAATGTGTTAGTTGTATTAAATCTGATTTTCCATAGGCAGTAGAATATTTAGAATTGTGCTTCTGGTTGAGTGTATTCCCAGGAAAGCTCTTAAGGCCTGCTAAAAGGAAGGGGAAGATCGTTCCTATGACAAGCTTTTTACATGAGCTTTTAAAATCAGATTTGTTTGCTGTAACTTCTGTTGCACTTGCTTGTCCTCCTTCATGCATAGTATTAGCACCTCTTGCCCCTGAAACTCTGCGTTCATTTTCAGTCCTTAACATAGAGGAATGCTTTAGAGAAAATAAAAAAGTGGTCAGCACAATAGCAGTCATTTTGGTCTGCCAAGTCCTTTCATCAAGGTCTATTGTAGAAGCTGTTGCTTGTTGGGAGCTGTATTCTGAGTTAGCCTTAAAATAATGAAGTTTGGACAGATCCCTGGAGGTTATTTGGGCCAGGAACTACTCAGAGCAGAGCCAACATTGCTGTTAGATCATGTCGCTCAAGGCAGCATTGAATTTTCCTCCTACATCTAATTGGATTTTTCCCTTAGTGCAGCTTGTATCTGTTCCCACCTGTTGTTTCCCAGGGCACCTTTTGAGGTGAGTGTGCCTTTGTTCTTTGTCATCTTTGCACCTTCCCATTAGATAGCTGCAGGCAGCAATTAGCTCTCCCCTCAGCCTCCTCTTCCTAGGACAGAACAAGCCCAGCTTCTTGGGGCTCCTTGTACCCCACGTGCCCCAGCACCTGATGATGTTAGTGGCTCTGCTCCGTCGCTGTGTTGTCATGGTCTAAGCCCAGCTGGCAACTAAGCAGCACACAGCTTCTTGCTCTATCCCATCTGAAAGCAGAACATGGGCAATCTTCACTGCTAGCAGCACTCAAATGTATTTCCAGTTAGAGGTTACTTTTCATTTTATTTTCACTCTTTCAATACATTAAACAAAAAAAATTAATTCTCTTAAACTGATGTTAGAATATTTTCTTTTTCCTTAGTTAGCTTTGTGCTTTTTCCCTTCTTTATTTAATGACATACAGCATAAAGAAAAACAGGTAGTAGTAAAAATCTCCAGCTACACTGAGGAAGGACCTTGACCTTACTGTCATGAAATCTGAATGCAAAAAAGTAGAACTGTTTAAAGTCAAGCACATGTAAAAACAATTTCTATAGGTATTTTCCAACAAAACTCAGTGCCAATATAATGTTTTTCCTCAAGTTAAGCACAGGAGAGAGTTTCTTTTGTTTTAGATTATTTTCTTGACAGGGAAAGAAAAAAGATTGTGTCTATTCATGCTGATGGCAGTGCAACACAGCTGGCATTAACCAGAACTAGACACAATTCTAAAGTAAACATTTCAATTCATGACTGATGTTTTTGTTAAATATAACAGTTAAATACATACTGTCTTCTTGGATGCAGTACTGAACATTTGTAGCTGGCTCTATATTTCACAATAGTGAAATAACCTTCTTAAGCAGAAGGAGATAAAGGTACTAAAAAGTACCTTTTTCATGTAAGTAGATGTCCAGACTTTGCAGAAGTACATAGAGGCATCCGTATGTAGTAATCAGCAAATAAATTAATTTACATACTTTTGGTACTTCAGGCAACCACACATGTTCCACATGACTGAGAGGTTTAATGGAGGCTATCATTTTGTGACAAATGACCCTTGAACTTTTTCTTGATATGTGTTTTATTGATGTGATAAAAATAAAATCACATCCTTCTCAAATAATTATAGAAATGGGAATGACTCATTACTCTATTGCTCTTAAGACTTACTTTTTTTCAATTTGGTTTGTTTTTTGTCACAGCTTTCTTTTTTTTTTTTAACTGAAAAGATAATAGTTAGCAAAATGAGGAGTGCATGACAGCTTGGAAAAATGTGGCTAAAATTCTTCCCTAATGATTCCATATTGAATTAATATCCTGCTGCTTGCAGGAGACTATTTAGTAGTTTTAACTACTATTTACGGTAGTTTTATGAAAGAGAAACAATAATGAAAAGAAGTTTCCATTCAAAAGACACACATGCGAAAAGTTTTTAATCTCAGACAGTAGATGGAAAGATACAAGTGTACAACTGAAACCAGAAGGTGCTGCTTGGTTTGTTTGGCACTGGTGCACCGGTAATGCTGCAGGGCACTCTAGCAGTCACAGAGACAAACTCATCCCAATTTCTCCTGCTTGATCCAAACACGTGTCCCTCTGACTTCAGCACAGGTCACTTGTACAGTTGTAGGCATCAACAGCATCCCATGTGACTTCCTGAATAAGATCCATTAGGCAGTGTGAGTGCAAATGAGATGTGATTTTGCAGGAGAGGTAGCTCACACAGGGGTTGTCACAGGCAGCTTTACTGGTAGCTGTGCAATTTCTAATGAACAACTCACAGTGCTCACAGACTCAGGGCAGAATAGCAGAATGGGTTTGTAGGTGTTGTTCTGGACATTTTTCCCATGAGGAAACTAAATCCTTTATTTATCTCATGCACTGCCTTTTCCTCTGCAGACTGTATGAGGGACGGCGAGCTTGAGGGCAGCTCAGGTCATACTTGAACTGAATCAACCTCTGGAAGTACCTCTCTGTCTCAGCTAAACATAAAGGCAGATTAGTGGGCACTTTTTATACGCTTGATTTAGGTGACTTGAATCTGTGCCACAGTTTTTAAATACATTGCCAGCTCAGAACATGAAATTCCCCCCTTTGCCTTGCTGTTGCCAGTGCAGTCAAATGTGGATGCAGTGATGTTGACAGATGAGAGCTTTGATCAGCTTAGCTGAGGCTTCTCAGAGGCGTCAGGTAACGAGCTGGCAGAGAATGCCTCTCCTTGGCCTGTGTTAGACCTGCTGGGGGGCTTTGCCAGGCTGCCCATCACAGCAAAGGCTTCTTCACAAATCCCAGGCTGTGCCCTTGGAATTTGGATACCTGGCATGCAACTGTGGTGGTTGCTTGTGCAGGTCTTCATTGCCTCTTCACTCTGTGGCCCTGGGCACCAACCTGTGGTATCCAGAAGCGTGTGATAAGTGTCCATGCCCAGCCCTTCATGAAGAAATTGCATTAATACATGAGGCTTCCACATTTGCCAGTCAGATAGGCTAATAGGAGCTGCAGCACATTCTCTACTGCTGTTTCTTACCACGTCTACTGGATGGGTGGTTCCCAAATCCCATTACAAAAATGCATGCCAAATGTTCTGTCCAGGTAACATGTTTAATTACAAAAATCTGTACTGCTTCTGTGGTGCTTTTTGTGCTTTCAGTTACAGCTTGGATGGTAAGACTGCATGATGATCCCTAAGAAATAAATTTGAGTTCAGAGTAGACGAAACTGTTTGGTAACCTCTGATTAAGAAACTGACTTGTTATGGCTGTCATTTGTGTCCTCCTCTAGTTCTTTGGCTTTTTTTTTTCTTTCAAACTTCTCTCTTCAGTTATGAAAAATTGCTTGTTGATGGCCTAGCTCAAAAAGGCTCCCACAGACTCTGTAAAAGGGGAAAGGCAACATGCTGGCACTGTGAAAGCAATTTCCTTTTGTATTATCATGAAATCATATTATGATTGTTTTACTTGTCAGGCAAAACTATTTCTGTTATGTGCTACATCCCTTGACAGCTAATGTTTCCTTTTTCTATGCTACTCTTAGGATATTGTTAGAATCAATTAAATTTACGTTGAAATCTCCCCCAAAGATATTCCAGTTGATAAAACCAATAGCTGGATGAATGCACAGGTACAGAGCTGTGTAGATAAATGGGCATTCCTGTCAGATTCCTGTCGATTGTCTCGCTATGGTGCTAGAGCAAAGGTTGAAGCTGTTGCACGTGGGCTTGTTTGAGCTGGACTATCACTAGTGAGGCTGGCATGAGGACTCCAGTACAAGTCTAGAAGTAAAATCTCATGTCTACTTATTCTTCTATGTAGTGTCTCTTCTTGCAGTCAAAACAGAACCCATGAACAACAGTGAAACAGCAACTACGACTGGAGATGCATCGCTTGACACTTTTACTGGGTCAGGTAAAGCCATAATAAAATGATGTTTTGTTAGATGCACATTAATGCACCATGTAATAACCATCACTAATGAACATTTGCATGGAAGCAATCTTTAAAAAGCTACTATAAAACATGATTGTATTTTATACATAATAATAATATCAATAATAATGTAAATAATAATATAAATAATAATATATTTTTCATTTTTGTAAATGCAACTCAGCAATTTATGTGAGGTGTGATCTTAAAGAATGCCTAATAATGATGCATTAGACCACTGCTGTTTGCAAAAGCCTCAAAATAATACTGTTATTATGGTACTGCAGATCTTTTTTCTCAGCATTAGTCTTGTATGATATTAGGAAAAAAAATGGGATTATATTTGTAACAGCCATGCTAATTTGAGCAGTTTCAAATCTTAAGGTTTATACCTCAGTGCTAATCCTTTTACTCCTATTAGCAGTGTGTTACTTTAAACACTGGCCAGATTGCCATGTTAGTCTCTTTCCGCTGGGATGAGCTACTTTCTTTGCAAGAAAATGGTTTTACTTTAAATAATCATAGGTTTCAATTACTTCTCAAGAAATTCAAACAAACTGTGATTTAAGTAGATCCCTAGAAATTATTAAAATTTGATGAACTGTGGAAAAGTACAGATAACCAGCCTTCTAATCGTTAAGTTGCATCCGGCTAATAAAAATATTAAAAAGGAGAGGAGGGAGAAAAATTTTTGCATCTGGAAATAAGAGTTCAGTAATGGCCTGACTGAAATGAAACACCAAAGCCACGAATCACTACTCCACATTGATGCTACTGTAACTTTGGTAGACCTAGGTAGTCAAGCCCTATTTAAAATATTTTGGAAATCACAATGTTTCTGTGTATTTATTTTTAATCAGGTTTTGGAATTATCTTTTAGCCATCAGTTAAAGCCAAAAGTTAATTATTCAGAAAAGTATTTATAACTAATTTAATATCTGAATAAAAGGTATTTTGTGAGATCTAAAGCATTTACTATTTCTGATTAGAAAAATGTCCTCATTTTAATTTTCATTGTTCTCATTATAATTATACTGAGAGGAACCTCAGCCTAAAGGCTAAAAAGTTCCATAAAAATTAAACAGTCTGGGCAAATATTTAGCTTTTCTTTTTCGCTCTGTTTTCACTCAATGCTAAAATTTTATTAGTAATTATTACAGATCATGAAATATCCAATTCTGTGTAGGATTTTTTCATTTGTTGGTGATGTTTTATGTTGGCTTCTGCCATTTATTTAAGGTAGCTGAGTTTTATTCTATGGCTGACCCAACATTGGAGCGCCAAAAATTGCAGCATTCAGCTCAGGTTTAGATAAGTAAGTAACAGCTTGATTTCCCCAGGTGCCACTCACCCATCAGTTTCCACTGACTTCAAAAGAAGTCTTGAGATCTCTACACTTTGGATGTTTGGAAAGTTAGTGCTTCAAAAAAAAAAAAAAAGATTAAAAAAAAGGCAGGAATTTGAGCCTTGCATAATCCTTTTTTGCCTGTTAGCCACCTGCGTACTCAAAAGAAATACAAACCTGAGTTTAGTGCACAAACCCAAGCAGTAAATGAGTACAGTCATTCTCAGTGGGAAATCAATAGTCTGCCTGTCTGGGTGACGTGCAGTCTTCATCATCAGAGCGAGACGCAGAGCTGCCCTGATAATGCACTCAGCTTTTCATAAAGATTGAATGTGTTACTTCTGTGCTTGCCTTTTACTTGTACTCCAAAATCAGACAATTTTTTTCCTCTAATTTTATGGGAGAGGTGCTCAAGAGCAATAAAAACTCAGCAAAACCAGGATTTATCTGAGTTTTTAGCCTAACTGGTTAGTTGGGAAGTTTAGTGGGTTGCCAAAACCCGCTAGTCAGTAAAGGCTGACTAGTAGACAAGTGTTGTTTCAAATAAGCCACCTGTGACTGAAAAAATGCATAGCAAAGCCCAACACTGAACAGTTTGTTTTTTCCTGAAAATGAGGGACATATATGTGTTACTCCCAACCATGGCAAAATCATGATGCCAGCACTTCTCTGTGTTTTATGCAATGAGACATGGGTGAAAAGAGAACTCCTGGTGCTGAGATGCATTTGAGAGTCTGCCACGCAGAAATCCTCTCCTTCAAACACTCTACCCATTAAAATTGATTTCCCTGCTCCAAAGGCAGTCAAAACATGTGACCTGTCCTGGAACTGAGCAGAAGGCTCAACAAGCCATGTGGGGTGTAAAGCAGTCATCTCTGTCCCTAATGACCAGCTGTAAGTGATGCTCAAACAGATTGTGTCAGGTATAGGACAGGACAGACAGTTTAGACTTCACAGAAAACTGATTCTGTGAACTGTTGATTGAAAAGATAAAGCACATAGATCTCTTGAATTTAGAGTGGCAGCTCTCCCGGGATTAGGAAGGCCCTGTTCAGGGCTGCAGCCCATGTGTTGCAGCTCTTGCTCAGGGCCCCATTCCCCTGTGCTGGAGAGCTGCCCCCAGGAGATCCTGTGCCTCTGGGCATGGGTTAGCCAGGTGAGCAGTCCCATTGTGCACCCCCCTTCCTCCTCCTTCTTCAAAGAGGAGCAGTTGGTAATTAGTGTCCTCAGTTTGCAGCTCTGTGGTTCTGCAGCACACTCCCACTGAGTGGGCATTCACGGAGCTGGGAGAGGTGCACAGCCCTTAACTGAGAGTTTCACGCACTGAGAATTTGTTGCAGCTGCTGTACTGTAATACTGTGCATATATTGCTTACAATAGTGGATTAATTTGAGAACTGTTTTATCATTTTAGTGGAGTGGAGAGTAAAAACAATGATGCTCTCATTGTTTTTACTCAGTATTTATTATACACAGGGTACAGAATACAGTTTATAGGTATAGAAAACCATTTCTGAAGGCTATGAAGGTGAACTTAGGGAATGTCACTGCTGTTTGACCTACATTTGGTTCCCTTGTGGATAGAGATTATGATGTTACTTAAATGAGGTCCTTTCAACCTAAGCTTTTTGTACAGAATTTTCCAGATGTGTAATGAAAATATACAAAACTCCAGCCCATATTAATATACTGAACCCAACACATGCTATTAAAACAGCTAATGATCATTTAAATCCTCCACGACCACCTTGGCCATTTGAACTAAGAGAGTAACTGGTAAGAGCTGGCTGTCAGCTTGCTCCCTCTTTGAAACAACGTTAATGGGAACTGGAGAGATCAAGGGTCTTATACCTGCCCTGAAGGGCATTCCTCTGGTAATTTCAAGTAGTGAAGTCTTAGGAATATTTGAGTTTTTTAAAGAAGAAACAATTTTGTTTTGTTTTGTTTTGTTTTAACATAAGCACCACAAAAGAGCATTTAGCCCCATTCATATAATGCCACAAAACCCAGAGGAACCTGCCTCCACCATCTTCTCCACTGCCAGCAGTCCTCAGAGAAGGGATGTCAGGAGGATATCCAGCAGCCAAAGCTGTTAAAGTTTGATAGCCCTTAGAATTAGCAGTTTCATCTGTCAGATACAGGTGTGGTCTGCAGGCTCCACTCAGTCACAATGTTCTCTTATGATAGGCCTCCAACCCTGAAATGTTTCTCAAACATCTCAAAGTGTAAAATGTAGTGGCCAAATTGCAGGGACAAGCTACAGAGAAACAGTGAAAAGAATGGATTTTTTAGTCTTGCCTCTTTCTCTTCCTTACAACAGGATCATCAGGAAAACTGGGGATAATAGCAAGGAAATTTAAAACCAGACACATTCCAAAAGTATTTTATTTTCTTGTCTGAATTTTAAAAATAAGGTTTATACAGAAAAGGCAGGCAGGACAATTTTTGCTGAAAATTATTAGGTTTTGATAGCTCAAGTGATTTAAATGAATAGTAATTAATTTTTTTTTGTAGTTTACATAAGGTGGAGTGGCATGGTAAATGTACTTTAAGCAAAGTGATTAATTGATTGAACTCTCATCCAGCAAATGATGAGACAAAAAGTGAAGCAGTATGGCTAAAATGATCCGATAAGCCGATAATGGATCACAAAAGTTCCTTGCCCTGAGAACCACCAAGGTCACTCTGCTGCTATTGCTTGTCTTTAGAAAGGTCACAGAGCTACAACAGGGAAGATTAATTACTCATCAACCCTGAAATAACCAAGAGCATTCTTTGGAGTTCTATGAACCAGTTACATTGATAGAAACAGCTATAGGTTTGTCTGACTCTGGGAATAGCTGCCTGCATATGTAGCAGATTGCTCTAAACCACAGAAAGGCATTCTCGAAAAAACCTTCAAAAACAATATCCACACAAAATGAAATTTAGCAGATTTCCATTACAGGCAAACCCTCAATATTTTTTCAAACAGCAACTCTTTTATGAAATCTAATGGCACATGTTTTAAAAGTCATTATCCAATTCTTTACTTTCAAGACATACTTAACTGCACATTTTAAAAAGAAGTTAATTGTTTTTCTTCTACCGTATTTTCCTTTTAAGTTCTACACATTCTAAATGCATTTAAACTATCTTTAAAAATATGAAGTTCTCTGTGTGTTCAAAGCAGTAGATCTGAGAGACATTAATTAGGGCTGGATGTAGAAATGTATCATGTTTCATAAAATAGTTAGGAACCTAAACCTATTTGTCAGTTATAAAATTCAGAATGTTCATTTCTACTACCATTATGAATAACTCAGGAAGAGGGTACACTTTGAAGTACAAATATGATTGATTAGACTAAAGAAATTCCAGTGCTTCATTGTGTACTACTTTAATCTTTTGAAAAGTGAATGAACAGCAGATGGCCTAATAAAGACACTCTGTATGTTTGCCCAGTATGGATTTGCTCTGAAGGGATTGGTTCAACACTTTAGAGTACATATATTTGGAATGCATCTGTCTTAGTCAAGACAGATGGCTAAAGGAAAGGGAAACTTCCAAACACTTGGAATTAATCCAGTGTGAGTGCTGCTTCTGGATGAAATTTTAATGGGTTATGACTATTGTTCTGTTAGCTTTTTTGGAGAATGCAGCTGTGAATAGTATAGATGCACACCATTTGGATGGCTACTGAACAGGACTGTTTATGCACACTTTAAAATAAAAATGCTGTTGTTAGGGGTTATATTCTAATTGTCCTCTTTTTAAAGAATGCTAGTTGCTTTCTAGTGCTCAATCCAGTATCTTCCATCACCTAAGCTAACTAAAATTAGTCACAACCATATAAAACATGCTTTTCCTAAATTGAACTTGTTAATATGAGACTATAAAGGTATGTGTATGTTACTTCAATCCCATGAAATATGTTAGATCCCAAGATTCTTTTTAACTCCCCCTTTTAATACAACTTGCAAATTTGAAAGATCTACAGTGTGTGGTGATGTATTAAATACATGCCTCTGCAATATACTCAGAAATGTTAGTCAAGTTGAGAAAGCATGACACACCCATGCTAACTAAAGAGTTCTGCACAACAGTGAAAGATTTGGAAGTTTTTAATTTATTTTTTTTTTTAATGTTGTGGTACTGGTGACATCTGCTTCCTTGAAAAGCTGTCCATTTCAATAGGCTTCTCTGTTAATGTTTCTGCTTTAGTTCACACTGTGTGGCTGTGTGGGTCTCATGGTGTTTCTAACTGCTGTACTCTTGTTTTCTGTTTTGCAGTAATAACAAGTAGTGGCTACAGTCCCAGATCAGCGCACCAGTACTCTCCACAGATATATCCCTCCAAGTTAGTGTCTGCACCTCTTCTAGTCTTTCATAGACCTTGGCTGTGGGCAGTTTTGTGGTTTGTTGCAAACAAGTGTTCAGCAGGAGAAACAGAGAAAAAGGAAAATTCTTAAGCCATGGTACTGGCTCCGGTACCGGCTCTCTCTCCAACTTTTTTTTCCTCGTGTGTCTACAGAGTAAGATCCTGCTTCGTGCAGTATTGCTGCACAAGAAACACCCTTGAATATCAGCACACAACAGAAGTAAAATAATCAGACTGTTGCATTCTCAGACATCAGCATATTAACAGCATGTGCAGGGAATATATACAGATATATTTTGGAGAAGTCAGTTTATATATAGAAATCACAATTGCATGCACAGGTTGCATACTGGGGGGTAACCCTGTCCCTGACCCTTCCAAGGCCAGCATTGCCAAATGCTTCCAAACATTCCACAATCATGAACCACCCTTTCCTCGTCCCTCTCCGATATCATAAGATTTAAAAATCAAATAAATTGGATTAGCTTTTAATCTTATTATTTTTAAGCCAACGGATGTTGTTAGAAATAGAAAATTTCTTCATGCTTTTTTTTTTTTTTGGGGGGGGGAACTGACTCTTGGGCAATCACACAAATCCAGGAGTGGGAACTTTAGGAAGAAACACCAAAGATATATGAAACTGCTGCAGTTGGCAGTATCTTAGTTTGCTTGTCCTGTGTACAAGGGTTCTTGATTCCAGTATGCCATCTGTTTGTTTCCATTTATTTGATACAGCTATCAGTGTGACTTTGGTACAGAGAAAACATTGAATCTAAAGATTCAAGAGCCAATTAAGCTCTTTCAAGTTGTTTTTTTTTAATAAATTTGCAATCTTATGATAGTAGCCCAAATTTATTAATACAGAAACTAGGTGCCTGAAGTAAGAGCCATCATCCAATTTGAACAGGTTTTGGCAAACTATATTAGGTATTTTGGCTGAATACATTACAAGGTTTAATAGAATTTTCAATCTACTGTTACAACTTTTTGGCATCTAAATTAATGAGTAATCCTTTTCTGATAGTAAATGCTGCCAACTGTACTGAATTAATTAGAAAGAAAAAAAATTTAAAAATTGGAATCTGAAATTTAGTCATGGCTTTTAATGGCCAGGTTTCAGTTAGCGTAATTCTGCAGAGTGTGTTTATTCAACTCTTGGTCCATAAAGTCTTACTTGACTTACAAAACAATCCAAGAAAAATGTTTCTCTGTATATTTTTGCAACTCTGGAGGGCAAAAAATTTAAACTTGATTTTATTCAATCTCTCTATAAAACCTCAGTGTTCACAAGTAAAAGACCATTTTTATTTCCATTCTATTTTCGTAGCCCATATTTTCCGAACATTTAAAGCCCATCTGGTTACCAAAGTACTGGTGTCAGTATTTTTTATGCTGCTCTCCATGGGTAGGATCCATCTCCCAGTGAAGCTAGAGGCTACATGTCTGTTGAAGCAGAACCTACACAGATGACATAATGTACTAGCTTCAGCATTCATCTCTGTGTTTCCTCTATTCTTCTAGTCCAAGTTTCCCCCCACTGGATTAAAAACCTGGGGGGGCTTTTCTAATTGAAGCATTCTGATCTCGGCTGAAAGATGTTAAGTCCATATAAAGACATGCAGCAGTGGCATAGCCCACCTAAGAGTGGACATAGTAGCTTAAGAATTAAATTGTAGTGATGGGACAGCATAAAATATTCACTGTGCCTTGGGGAATGTGGGACAGTGTCTTTCAGCTTATTCCAGTGGGGGATGGAGTAAATCCCAGAAGAGGAGCAGTTGGCAGAATAATGAACTGCCTTTGGACATCTTTAAACCTTTTTCTTTACTTTATTGCTTGAATCAACATACAAAGTATTTGTTGCCACAGTAATGCTATTTTTCCTGATATTTAGGCCCTATCCGCACATTCTTTCTACACCAGCAGCTCAAACAATGTCTGCCTATGCCGGACAAGCGCAGTATTCGGGAATGCAGCAGCCCGCGGTGTACACAGCCTACTCACAGACAGGACAGCCCTACAGCTTACCCACCTACGGTATTTGACCACTTCTTACTTCACCTTGCCTACAAATAAAAGCAATGCCGACTGCAATGCCATTTTTGCTTTCTCTTTTTTGTTTTCCCAACCGTAACAAAATATTTTAAAGAATCAGTTGAAAATTAATTTCTTATACAGATTTGGGTGTAATGTTGCCAGGCATCAAGACGGAAAGTGGGCTCTCGCAGACCCAATCTCCTCTGCAGAGCGGGTGCCTCAGTTACAGCCCAGGGTTTTCCACCCCACAGCCAGGCCAAACACCCTACTCCTACCAGATGCCAGGTGAGTAGCCACCTCTAAAATTTAAAGCTAAGTATTCCTTCCCAGTGGTAATAGGCATATGTGTTGTCATTTTGATCATCTGTTACTTCAGATCTGGGCATGGAATGCAGTCCCTACTTGAGCCTTCTTTTGGATTTTATAGTGGAATGAAATGCACTAATTTTTTAGTGGCAGGACTGGAAGCACTTGTTATATTTAATAATATATAAAAGTCTCCTTTCCTTGTTTTTTATGTTCCTGAGTATAATTTGATACATAATGTTCCTGACATAATGTGATACTTGTTTCTCCTTGGACTAACATAATTTTTTAGAATTTCTCCTTAATTGATATTTGTTCTTTCATTTACTATTCAGTTAATAATTCATTGATTACCCTCTGGTCATTGATAACCTATTTTATTTGAATAATTTTTAAGCTTCTTATACAACGGTTAATCTTCTGCATATTACAAACTGCAATATGAACCATCTGATTTATGTTGAAAACAAGGACATGCTTCATTACAGATTGATTAAAAACACCCAGATATAGTATTTTTAAAAGGTTTTTGTTTCACAAACATAACACTAAAGTATTAGAAATGAAGGCAAAAGAGAAAGACAGTCTTTGAGGAGAGATGAGAATGCAATAAACTGAAAAATATTGCTAAATTGGTGAGATGACTTACTGCTGATACCTTTCTTGCATGGTGTGGAGAGGAATGTATGCCTGTATACATGGAAGTATTTAATTTCTTTTAAAGTTTCATTACAATGCTTTATACTTCTAGTGGAAAATAAAAGTGGTGGTTTTTTTGTTCTGATTCCTCTACATCTTAGCATGGAATATTCTAATTAGAATTTTATTTTGATTCACTAAGAAGTTCTCACAGATAATTCTATTTCTTAATTTTAGGTTCTAGTTTCACACCATCGTCCACTATTTATTCAAACAATTCTGTTTCAAATTCTACAAACTTCAGTAGTTCACAACAGGTATGAATATTGCCATTTTTATTTGCCAGTTACAAAAAGACTTATATAACTCCAGAGATAGCATGTTATTTTAATTTAGATCGGTTATGTTGAATGAGACTCACTGTGGTTTGATGCTATTTTCTGTGGAAAATGATCAAAATCTTACTGGAAGACTAGTTACATATTTTAGCACTTAAATATTTCAGCACCTTCTGTGTAGTCTTTTAGTAAATATCTTTAAATTAAAAGACACAAAATATTCTTAAATTAAAAAAAAAGCTAAACAAAGCCTTCAAAGCACTAGCAAAAGTCATATGAATGTGCAGTTAGAAATATTTAATGGGAAAAAATTCACTCATTACTGTCCCTAACTGAGTGCTCTGCTGCATCTGCTGTTTCAGGATTATTCTTCATACACAGCTTTTGGCCAAAATCAGTATGCACAGTATTACTCAGCATCAACATATGGTGCATATATGACCTCAAACAACACGGCTGATGGTACTTCATCATCATCAACCTACCAATTACAGGACTCTCTCCCTGGCTTGGCTAGTCAACCAGGTACAGATCTACATTCAGGTGAAAACAATTTTTTATTTTATTTGCTGTTTGTATAAAGAAAAGATTTCCATATTCAGCTTGCATGGATACTGATATTTTATGTTCGTGCCTCACAGAAAACTTTATCATGTAAACCACCCAAAATAAGTTATTTTACTGTTTAGTTAGGAAACCTGACCAGTTTGTTTGCTAATTAAAGAAAGCTTTTTGCAGACTGAGATGGTTGTCTGTATCACTGGCAGTGGAACAGTGCTGTTTCCACCTACACATTCTGAAGTATTGCTGTGAAGAATTTTAAACAAGATACCATTTTTAATTTTATTATGCCTCAGCCATGCTGGCAAGAGCACATGGGCTTTATTCAAATGTGTACAAGCCACGCTTGCTAATTCACTAATTTAAGTAACCAAGAATAGAGAAATTAGTTATTAGCTCCACAAAGAAAAATTGTATTGGAATAGTTGAATTTGCAGGAAGAGCATTAACAAGAGACACGAGGAGGCTCCCTTTGGCTGCCCAGCCCTGCCCTCTTGTGCACAGCCACCACAGCACAGTAGCCTGCTATTTGCATTCCTAGGACATCCCTGGAGGGTAGTGGCAGTTTTTAATTTTTCTTCAGCACTCTTAGAGCAGTCTCTTTCAAGGGCACCAGCTTCACTCATCTGGTGTGGGCAGTGTCTACCATTTCTAAAAAGACTAACAAACTGGCTTTTGGATTAGGCTCTGAAGAGGGGAGGAATTTTTGCTTTAGTCACAAAATCACCTTATTGCATAGATCTTCCTAACAACTGCAGCAACTTATTGAAAAATACAGTAGAAAGACTAATGTATTATTGTAATGAATTTGTATAAAGGAAAGGTAAACTGAGTAGAAAAGTATAAGCAAGGACTCACACATAATATAAACTTATTGAATTTGCTAATAATACTGGAATTTTAACTAAATTAGTTGAAATTTTTTCTACCCAGATGTTTTCCTCAGGTTGATTTTTAAGATGCAACAGTGCATGTGTTTGTGGGTGTATGTTTGGGGGGGGGTATGGATATGGATATGGATATGGAAGAGTGATAGGGAGATACATATTCCCTTGAGTTTTGATGAAAAGTGCAATGTTATTCAGTAGTCTCAGAATGCAAATCTAGGAAGAACCTAAAGGCAATGTGAAATCAAGTGAAATTTCAACATTTGGAGGATATCTATAGCAGGCACAAATCATATGTAAAGAATTTTTAAAGGAGTATGGCGTGTACTCACAAGTTACGTGTTTTGATAACTGTGTATGTCCTGTGTACTTTCACTTGCTGCTTTGTTATTCCTTCATATTCTTATTTGAAAAAATCAGTTTCCCATGTGGTTTCTCCCCTAGGTATCTGTTTCCTAGAAATGCTGTGTAAATGTATCATGTATTTTTACAAGTACCATTAGTATTAAATAGAACTGGCAAAAAGAAAGGAATCTTAAATAGTTTGAACATGTTGAAAAAGTATTGAAGGCTTCACATCTGTGAAACAGTAGAGGTTTTTCTTGGTTGTGGATTGTTTAAGCATATGAAGTTGTTCTCTTGTTAAGTAGGTTGTGCATCTGAGTTTAACAAATCCACCCCCATCTGCTCCTTATTTCTGTGAAGGGTTGCAGTGATCATGTGTCCCTCTGCTGAGAGTGAAACACCCACTTTGTGAATGCATGACATGCCTGTGCCCTTCTGTGTCACAGTAAAAATAAATTTCCATTGGTGAGGGGCAGTGTCTAGGAGATAATTTCAGATATCATAGATCATACTGCAGTTCTTTAGCACCCACTGTGTCCACTTGCTGTCAAACAAGTCCTTAAGACTTACTCCAACAAAAACCTGAGACTAAACACAGCAAGGCACTTAAGTCTTCTGGCATCTCTACTAGCTGTTAATTCAAATATCTAATCAAAACCTCTAGTACTATCTGCACATATGGGATTAGTCATTTGCATAAGAAATCCCCATCAGATCAAGAATTAATACTACAACTACAGCTACAATTTTATTTATTGACTGTGTAAAGAAAATTAGATGAAAATTGAAACAGACTTTATTCTTTCTGCTATTCATGGCAAGCAATAACACACTACAAGTCAGGAAATAAAAAAAAGCCGGCCTGTAATGTTGAAGCTGTCTTCTGGCTGCTCTGTCTGGTAAGGATATGTAACAAAAGTCAATCCATAAGGAAGGTATGAAGGGGCTCAGCAATTCATCCATTCCACATTTGTGTAACACTCAGCTACTTAAACCAGGGACTTCTCTTCCAAGCTTGCGTTGAACCTGCCTTATATTAAGATTTTTCAAAATGCACTCATTACCACAGAGTATTTGTGAGATAAATAGGTGTCCCCTAGGGCACTTCCTCTCAAATAGGGATAGCTCAGATGGACTGGGAGATGAGGTCTCAGGAGATAAGTACACTTGAGTATATTTGATGAATACATGAGTACATTTAATCTGGGGCAAATAAAACTCAAGCAGATAATACAGGCCTGCATAAAAGCTTCCTGTGAAGGCACCTTGCTATCATATATCCAGGGTTAGGGGAGGCAAATCACCACAGGGTATTAGCTCCCGTTCCATTACTGGGATGCAGCTAAGATTAATTTGGTACCCACAATGAAGTCATCCTTTGCAGCTTCTCTGGGAGACAGCATCAGGTTTTTATTCAGACTGCACAAACTCCTTTTTTCCTTCTTAAGTCATAGAACCATGTTTTAACACAGAGGAGGGGATGTTCACATCATTGAACTAGAGGCGGGAAATAATGTCCTAAATATGAAAGACCACCTCCATTTGTAATGTGTAATTCCCTTTGTAACTTGGTGCTGTAATTCCCTGTCCTCTAGTTGGAGCTGCTGCAAAGTCTCCACAGCATGAAAAGCTTCATATTGGACAAGTGTATTGGATGTGTAAGAACATCTGTGATAAGGAGGTCATTCAATATTCTGGTTTTAACATTTTCCTCCTGTTCTCTTGGATCATTGGCACTGCTCACAGTCCCAGTGGGAAGAGGCTATGAGGTATATTTATTAGACATGTGTTGAATATTGAGAAAGCTAAAAAATTTCAAGCATTGTAATAAAAATCTCTGTCTATTATAAGCTGCAGTAGGAGCTCTTAATGATGTTAATGTTTTCAATACTCTTTGGTACTAGAATTTCTCACCTTCTTTTATGTTACAGGGCTGAATTTTTAATAAGTTTTCTTTTTGTCAGCATTGACCTCATTTCTAAAGCAAACAGAGGATAAGAAAAGTGCAGTTTCTCCTTTAGACTGCTGTAGGTAAAAAGCAAATCAAGCAATTAAGCCTACAGTTGTTTAAAAAAACAAGCACCACTGACTTCTGCAGTTCTAAAATAGATGCATACCTTGCATTCAAGTAAGGGACAGCTGCTCATTCTGATTTAGAGATTAGTGTAATGAAATAAAGTTGGCTTTAAATATCTAGATTTTACAAGGAACAGCGATTAGTTACAGTACCGATTAATAGATAATTATGCAATCCTGTACAGCATTGTCCCAAGCAGAAGCCTAGAGCAACTGGTAATGGCTAATGCTAAATGAAAATTTGATTTATTTACTTCAGTTGTTGGGTAATTTCAGAGAAGATTTAGAAGAGGAGGGTTTTTTTAATATTTTTTTTTGGTAGATTAGAATAAACACAGTCATTGAGAACAGATGTTTTAATACATTACTGTGGAAATGAGTCTTGATTTTGTTGTAATGTGTTGAAGTGTTATAAATAAGAAGACTTTTGTGGTAAGAATGTAAACATTCATCTTCACTTTCTTAGATTTTGTTTTTTCTTTCTGGGGGTTTGGTTTTGTACATTTTTTCCACTCGATCAGAAAAATCTAGGAAACTATTTTTGCACAGAGCTCTTGCACACTCAGAACTTATTTTGGAGCCATTGTAGGTTTTTGCTGCACAGGGATTCTGATTTGGATGCTTCTTGTACATTTGTAATTACCCAAGTACATTTTGCTGTTCTTATGAAGAGCCAAGATAATGTGATCCTTATTGATTGCTTCACTGCCTGCTGTGACCTTGCTGACATCAACACCATGCCAGGAATAGAAATGAGTAGTCAACAAGAACTGTCTACTCTCCCCATTCTTTAGGGATTTCTGCCTGTGTGTCCTGTCCTTTCTCTGCATATCTCTATGAAAAGTCATTTAGCCTCTTTTACTAATGCTCAGCCCCCTTCACTGTTGTGGTGACCCTCACCTGGACTAACTCCAGTTTGACAGTATCTCTCTTCTACCTGGGGACCCAAAACTGCACATTTTTCCAAATGTGGTCTTGCAAGTTCAGAAGAGAGAAGAAAAATCAGTCTCCTTCACCTGCTGGACACCTAGTGATGCTCTTTAGTAAAAATGAAAATTAAAAAAAAAATCAGATTCCAACTCAAAAACAGATGCACCATAGATGATTTTTGGGAAATGTTTGTACCAAGTGTTAATTTATTCTGCATATTTGCCATCATGAGCACTTTTTACAAATATTACCTGTGGTCCAGGAATGCTCAATTACAGACAGCTCAAGGACACTCTTGAATCAAAATGGGTACTAGATGTCAGATCAAAGATGTACCCTTTCCTCCTTTTCTGGAGAAAAACCAAATCATTATTAATAGGATAAATTAAGAAGGAGGGTTTTTTATCATTTAGCACTCGGGAACCTAGCCAAACTGCATTTATTGCTAGAAGTTTTGAAAGCTGAAGATGCTAAGCTTCATTAAATGAATAAGTCAGGGATGGGCTTGAGTGTGGTTAAGACAATCTATGCCATATCAGGTCAAAGGCCCTTCCAGCACATCTCTGTGACAGTCCACAAAGCCTCATGCTTAGAGAAAGGCAATCAGAACACAACAACTCATGCTCTTTCAGGTACTAACTGTAATATTACATTTAATATTAGGACTTTCCTCTGACAATTTATGAGCTGAGGTATGGTGAAGGAAAAAAGTGAACTTTACTAAAGAGCAGGTGACATGAGAGGAGGACATGAAACTGGAGGCTGCCTGGCTGTTCTGGATCGTGGATTAGTGCCAAAGTGTGTTCTGGTAAAAGTAAAGCAGGACTTGGAAACAAGTCTAGCTGAACTGAAAACAAGGGAAATTAACTGCTTTAATTAAAAAGCATTTCATGTTTTGAGAAACCATTAGTATGACTTCTAAAATACCCCTGTCTTGGATATATTGATATTTTGCCTGGGCTCATGTGTATTTGTGTATATGCACATGTATGTGTGTAATTTTAATTTTTGTCTTATTCTGCTAAGGTTTATAGTGTTTTGTTGGTAAAGCCAAATGTGTGTGTGTGGCATCTGCTGATCCCATCTACATAAGAGAAGCCACATTATCATTCTTTTTATACAACATTTTTACATGTCTCTTGTCATTGGCATACAGACATGTATGGAAAAAAAGTTGATTGTTTAAAAATCCAGCACTAATTTTGACATGAATGGTTACCTCTACAGGAGAGTTTGACACAGTGCAGAGCCCCTCCACGCCAATCAAAGATCTTGATGAGAGAACATGTAGGAGTTCTGGGTCAAAGTCTCGGGGTAGAGGGCGGAAGAATAATCCATCACCCCCTCCGGACAGTGACTTGGAGGTATGTCTGTGGTAATTGATGAATGTTAACGTGGAAGTTTCTTCTGATGAAGTGTAAATGCTGAATACTGCAGCTGTGAAAATAGCTTAAAGCATTTTAAAGACATTATGGATTCAGTCTTACTAACTGAATGTAACAGAGAGCAGTAGCTGCTTTAATCTGCATGTACAGTGAGACTTTACTGTTCTGCATTACATGTCTGTCACTTTCTTGTGCAATAGAACCACAAGCCTGTACTCAAAAGTGTCACATTTTCTTTCAGTTTTTGAAATAGGAGATCTCAAATGTATCTCTCAGCTTAATTATATGTATTTATGGATGCAATGGAAATATGCAGGATCACCTGGCCATAGCATTTTAAATATTTAGGCACTACTTTGTGCTTGTGTTTGTAAGTTATATCAGCGGATCTCAGTGAGGCAGCTTACCTCAGTGAAGTTATGGCTGTGCCTTGCAGTGGCAGGAGCAGCAGGAGGAAGCAGAGTGCCTGTGTGTGTGTGTGTGACACTCCAGCTGTGGCACCAGGGACACCAGGCTGTGCTGCCTGCCAGGCCTGTGTGTCCCCTGCTGCCACCAGAGCAGCGCTGGGAGCCAGCAGCCCTGGCCTGCCCCACTGCCCTGCCCTCACTGACCAGCCCTGGATACAGCACAAGACAAAATTGCTGCTGGGACTTGGCTGGCCATAGGGCCGCTCCTGGGGTAACAGGGTGGGTTTCAGGGCTGGGAACTGAGTGTAAATGCTGTGGCTTTTATACAGAAACTTACTTTTCTTTTTTTTTTTTTTCTCTTCAAAGGATTTAATTTTTCCAGTGAAAACGCTAACTTCTTACATTTCAGGGTTTCTTTTGGTTGGTTATGGGGTTTTTTTAAATTTATTTTTACCATTGAGAATCAAAACAAGTGAAATTGAACGAATGAAACTGAGTTAAAATAATCTGTTTTATCCTACAGTATTGTTTCAATTCTATATGGCAGTGGCATATAGCGCTTTTACCCAAGATTTTAGTTACACAGTAGAAATAAAAAAAAATCTTGAATGAGTAAGACTTGCAGAGAAGTATCTTAAAGTACTGTTTATCCTTAACAGTTATGTTTGACCACCAATCACATTTCTGAAATCTCTATTACAGAGCTTTTGTGAAAAGCTTTTTAGAGAGCAAATAAGAAATATTTGAAGAGTTAAAAAGTTACTGCCTTTTGACTTTTTACCATGCATGATACACTGTTATTGCTGATTTTCAGAGAAAACTTGCTCATTTAATAAGTACTTGGTTCTACTTTCAGACTCAGTTGACTTGTAGCCTCCCTGAGTGGTGTGGTGGTGGGACTATGATGTTATTTGTTCAATAATATTTTCCTCTATTCTGCTTTCAGCGTGTATTTGTTTGGGATTTGGATGAAACAATCATAGTTTTTCATTCGCTGCTTACAGGATCCTATGCACAGAAGTATGGCAAGGTATGTGAGATGTGCATCTTGTGGCAATTCACTGCAGCTATCTGGCCTGACTATGTACATGTTTTTCATCTCTGTGTTCTCTATGGCCCTTATGGGTGAAGTTAGGTAAAGTGTACAGTAAACCCCATTTTCAGAGGGTTACTGTGAAGAAGTCTAGGCGAGGAATGAGACACAGCCCCTAAGTACAATACATGAGGCAGGGCTGAAGCAGATGCTGCAAATAAGAGGAGAATTTATAGAGGAACAAGGATGAGGTTCCTGACATGCATTGGAAGAGACATTGCAGGGAGATAATAGATGAAGTGCACAAATGGAAAAAACTGACAGGATCTGGAACAGTAGAGGAAAAAAGAATAAACTGGGCTGGTGGGTGAATTTACCAGGAAATTTATGAATAGGATGAGTAAGAGTCTGACTTATTTCAATGCCAGCTGCAGATGTTGTTCTTTGACTCCCCACCTTTTTCACTGAATTTTTTGGTTCCCTTGGCTCGTTCTGGGGTGAATAATGCTGGGGAGTGAAACCCTCTCCCAAGTAGTTTTAAACATCCTCTCCCCTCCAATGAGTCCAAAAGGAGTTCAGGTCACAGAGCAGTGAGTGGGAGAGCAGGAAGAAGAGTGAAGGAGGCAAAGAGAGGCAGCGGCAGACTGCAGGAGCTCCAGAGCTGGTGCTGGGAGTCCAGGGAATGGCTGCTTGGACAAGGTGAGAAGAGTCTGGTGTGTAGCAACAGGAGCAGACTAATGGGAGAAGTAGAGCTAAGGGCTTGGATAAAACAAAAAATCAAAACAAATATGTGGAAGGAGGAAAATGGGTGAAGGGGATGTCAGTGTGTACATTTATTGTTTTCTCTGTGCTGTGCTGTTCAAGTGAAATTAATGCAAAGATATTTCTTTTTAAGAACAAAATCATGTCCATGTTGTCTCAGATGTGGGGCTTGTTTAGCATGTTTTCAGCATCTTTATTCCTGCCAGAATCAGATGCTTGAGAAAAGGATGTGAGAAACATTACAGAAATGCTTTTCACAACCCCCTCCCCTACCAATGGGTTAGAAATGTCCAAAGCCAGAATCCGTGCATTGTAACTAGAGAGGGGCCAGTCTTCCATGCAATCAACCTCTTTTGGTTATTAAAAAAGAAAGTTAACAGGAAAAGCCACAGGCCAAGTGCAAAATCTGAATTTCTGGAATTCTAAGATAAGGATAGGTACTCATGTCTTATAAAAATCAGCCTTCCTTGCTTTGCAGCTTCCCAGTGCCAGATCTGTGCACTTTTCAGTACTCTGTCAAAAAATTCTCTACTGCTTTTTTTCAGACATTGTAACAACAGTGACTTTGTCAGAACCATTTCCAACTAATAGTTATCAAAACAAGAGAGAAACCTAGCTGAACATGAACTTTTGTATCACTTTGAGGGTAGCCCATAGACTACCACAGGACTTGCTGAATTGCCACAGTGATAAAGTTATTTTCAGATAAAGTTATTCCTTTCAGTCTTTTTTGATTGTGCCCCTTGGATGTTTGTATAATCAACTATAACACATAGTTTTAAAAATCAGAGCACATCTTGTAGTTCACAAAACATCTGTGGATAACTTTGAAAACTGTCTTGGAAACAGCAACAGAAATGTAATTTCTCTTGGTAAATTAGTAATGGCATATTAACAGATAGTAGTACTGACAGCAGATAAAGTCTTATATAAACCAAAAGTGTCTCAAGGGTTAGTGAAATTAATGTAGTTATAGTGCTGAGATCAACATCAGTAAACAAATGTCAAATGCCATGGATGGCAATGAAGCAAAGCGTGCAGAATTACAGAATTCTTAAGTAAAATCCTCTTTTTTTTCTCTCTCTCTTTTTTTTTCTGATACTAATAGGTGACATCCACTCAAGTAGGTCATTTCCAGACCCTATAAAATAAAAGTAGTAGACTTTTTCCTTCCTGCGGTGACTGCCATTGCCATATTTACATAGAACTTCTGTGATGAGTTATTACCAGTGCAAGTCAAATATAAATATTGTTGACAGCAAGGGAGCTAGAGCAGTAGGAAAGGGAATACAGGAAGAGCTCATAATGGGTAGGTTTTAGCTTTTGCATGTCATTGTAGAGTTGCCTAAATTTAAGGTGGGATGTGTCTTAGCCTAAGTGCCTAAGAGGTTAGAAATGGGAGAAGATCCCACAGATAGACTTCACTAAGCTCTGGTACATGACATTTTTAGCACATTTGGTGCTTATCTTTTCTGCATATGATTTCCATCTGTATGCAAGGTCTTAATCCAGACTGAAGATGGGATTGTTATGAGAATTGGGTTGCTATGAGAGTAAATGCTCCAAGAATTGTGATGTTGTCAGCAGAAGTCTTGTTATCACATAGGTCTTTCAAAATTTTTGAGAGAACAGTTTGTCGTGGAAAGGTGGTATAAAATTGTTGCCTTACAATGAAAAAAGAAACACGGTAGTGTAAAATAGTGAAGATAGTAAATTTTTTAACTGTCTGATTTTAAAGCGTAAAGGCATCTAATGTCACACAGATGCTTGGCTGTGAATACCATGTTCTTCCATATATATTTCATGAGCCCATTTTGTATAAAATGGTCAAGATACTCACAAATAAGAGAAACTACACAAAAAAAAAAAAAAACTTGCAGGACAAGCAGAATTTTTCCCTTCTCCCATTTTTAATTTTTTACATGAGAATAGTGTGTTGTTAAAGCAAACATTGCTTTGAGGAAAGGCAACTTCTTATACCAAGTGTTCTCACTTCATACTTAGAAGGAGTGAGATGCTGAGTTTAGAGCTACTGGGGATATACAAACAGGCAAGAATATTCACCTTCAGTTCTTTCTCATGTACTCATTGACATAAAAACTTTCATTCCTTGTTTTCACCAGCTTATTCCTGGTTTTTTGAGTACTGGGTGAAAAAAAAAATCAGGAATTAGTCTTTTAATCTCTCTGTTTTGCTGCAGTTCAGGCTGCACAGGGATGCAGTGAGAGGAGGTGCAGCATATTATGGCCTGGCATAGGGATCCATATGTGAGTGCAGAAGCACTGGAGACCTGCATTTGTATCTGGAAATAAACACTTTCAAAAGATTTCTACAGTTTAACAAGTGGTTGGAGTGGAAGAGAAAAAGGGAAGTCAAACCAGCATCTCCTTAGGCAAGGAGGGCTTTCATTAGCAGAGATTATTTGGAAGGCCTGGATCCAGTAGGCAAGTTTCAGGTTGTGTATTTGCCAAGAGAATAGCAGATTTCTGACTTACACCTAAGGATTTATGAAGCTGAGAATGGACACTCTCCTTGTTTAGCACTTTGCATGGAATGATGGCAAAATTTTCTAGGATAATTATTTGATGTCAAAATTTTATAATAACCATGCTAAAACAGAATTAGTGGTTTGCTGAAGGATGCAACTGTAAGCATCTCTTTAAAAATGGGGCAAATTGCTGCTGCTTATCTGGGTGCCAGTAGGGTATAGCTTTAAACCCAACTGAACTGGGAGAGATTTGGCCAGAATTTGGCCAGTGTATCACTTCTGCATTTAAAATATAAAGCTTTCCCAGGACAATATTCCATGTCTTGCTGTTGTCTGCCTGTGGCTGTTTCTCTCTGGCTTTGGTATATTGGTTATTCTACTGGGCTAACATAGAAAGACAGTAAAAAACTACACTACACCTGTGTTAGGTTTCAGGAAAGCTGTGCTGCCTTCCAGCAGTAAGATCACCTCTCACTTTTCCACTCATTTGCTCATATGCATTGTACTTCATGAAACCAGTACACTTCTATTTTTAATTACTTACTACAGTAGCAAATTGTGAACATTGGCATTGGAGCTGTTACATTATGACTTGTCTGTATGATGATGGTTTTTGCAGCTGAGCACCAGTTGACAGATAAGGTTTTCTACAATGCTGAGCTCTTAAGTGAGCATTTATTGATGTGACAGGACATCTGTTAGGAGATGTCATCATCTCTTAAAAGTTTATGAGGTACATTCTTATTCCCTGTGAACAGTGTGTATTCTTTGTTCCATTGCATTCCGGTTATTCTTGCTGGTTGAAGGATGATTAAGCTGGAGTTTTTCTAGCTCCAAGCATTTATATTTTATTCATTTCTCCCAGGTCAATCCAGAGGGCAAGGATTCCCAGATTAATGCTGTGACTCAAAGTGCAACTGTTTAGAAGAAGAATAAAATTCCTTTGTGAGCTTAGAAGACGGAGAATGTGATTTCCAAGTGCAAAAATCAAAACAAATCCACACTTGATGATCGTATTTGGCCATTCTTTTTGTAACATTGCAAATGACAGAAAGTTGTCAGGGAAGCCTCATTAACCTTGTGCACTTCTCTGGAAAGGGCTCAGAAGCTTTTTACTGCTCGCTGTCTGCTTGTCTGCTCATTAAACAAAAAAGCTTTGTCACCATTAACACCCATAATGACATTCCCAAATTCAGTCCTCAATTTTCTCTTGTCCACCTGTATTAATAGTGTATCTCTCATCACCTCCAGTTATCCTCTCCATTCACTCCCTCCTTGTCTGAGACCTCTGAGTTGGTTTTCCTTCTGCCTTCTAGAGAGCATGGAACAGAAACTCCCTATGGAGTACGTGAGTTTTCCTTCATCAGCCACCAGCTATGGTTACCAAGAAGGGATGTGTTCTCTTCCTCCATCACCACCCACATGCATTTCTCCTGGGACAAGTGTCCCCTATGAGAGAGTGAGGGCTGAATCTTAGGAATCCCTATGATTCCTACATAATATAGAGAAGTCTCTTTAAGCTAAAATACTGGTATTTAACGTTAGCATTTCCACTTTTTCCCGAGGCCAGTTTTGTTTTAAGTCCGTGCAGGACAGCCACCCATTGAAAATAACTTCTTAAAATTATGCTTGTTTTCTTGCTTATTTTTAAGGCTTCATGCATCCAAATTCCTGTCACAATGAATCTACCTGGCAGTCTATTTATCTCTTCGTTTTCCAAGGTTTTATTAAAGTCACTTTGGTGTTTGCAGTTTTTTTTCCTAAGAAATGAAATTATTTTGAACATGTGCTGAAATCTGACATTCCAAGACAGTATTAAATACATCTCTTCCACTAATGGACACTGAGCTTTTGGGGCTTTATTCCAGTTACTCTCCACTTGATCAAAACATTTAAGTATTGGTCCTCCCAGGATATTTTTATCTAGTCTCCCAGGAGGCATTCCAATGGATGGACCAGTCTGGTACAGAAGTCCACAGACAGACAGTCTGGCTCCAGTTTAGTGCCTTCATCTTAACATAGCTAAAGTAATTTGTATTTAGGTGTACAGAAGTTTTGTAGCTGGTCTTGATTCTTCTGCACACTAATGATATCTGGCTAACATCATACCTCTGTGGGCCAAAGAGTTGTTCTTTGTTCTGTGAATTAACTGGGGAAAACTTCCAGATTTTTTTATTAATCCTTTTTTCCTCTATTGTGTGTGCTTGTGCAGAGTAGCACAAAATACAATTTTGACAGAAATTCAGTCTGCTTCTTACTAAGTTTTTCAATTTGCTGTGCTAAGTTTTGTATCAACTTCAAGTTTCTTGCTTTCTTTTCAACACTCAGTCCTGTATGCCACTTGAATCAGTCTGTAACTTCTGCTTCAGCCTGAAAGACAGTAAAATGATGATTGTCATGTTCCTCCATATTGTGCAAACACTATAAAGCCACAAGACCCTTAAAAATCTGCTTTCTTGTCTATTTTTTTATGTGAAGGAAAGAACTTAACCTGGCAAGAGCTGGATGGAACATAATTTTTAATTCTTGTTAAACAGTTGCAGTGCAAAATTTTGGCCAATTTATTAAAGGAAGAATTGTTCATATCTTGAGAATTCAATTCCAGCAATTCTTCCTAGCAGAAGTTGTACAGGGAGATCCAGAGTGATTTTATGCTAAGCTGAAATGGATTCCCTTTGCTTTGCTTTATTTTATTTTACATACCATACCTAGCAATAGCCTTCTCATGCCTTCGTCAAAACAGGAATGTAGGAAATATAATTTTAATAGTAATAGTCAGGCATAACTGGTTACAAAAGTACTATTAATGAGAAAATCATAAGAGCTTTGTTGCATTTACATTTTTCAACTATACTAGGCAAGGCAGGAAATTGTCATACATAGTTGGTAGTTTCTGTAAAAACAAATCAAATTATAACGGAAAACGTTATAGGAAATTTCTACATTCAAGTCTGTTTCTACCCAGGAAGGGGTAAAAAAGAGGCTGAGAATTAAATGTCTGAGATTCCAGCTTTGGAAGCACTCCAGTGAATAAGTTATATAAATAATAATGAGTTACCACCTGTGCATAAAATTATGCACATGCTTTAGTGTTCATGGGATTGAGGTAAAAAAGTGTATTGCAAATACTCTCTGCTATATTGTATCTAGAGAGAAAAGATTTATAGTTTACAATGCACAGAAAATGCAAATGAAAGAGACAAACACGTGTTTATATGTGATGACATTTTGATAAAAGCATTTTGGCTTGATGAGGAATCTCGCGAGTCCTGGGTATTTTAGTGATTTGTGTTCTCAGAGCCTAACCTGAGTTTTGCTAATCTGTTAATGGTGTTCCTTAATCATCCTCTTGGAAATCTGACCTTTGCACTTGGTGCTGCCTTCAGCCATGTGACTTTCAAATCCAGTTAACATTACTACAGAAGACAGAGTGAATAAAATTCTGTTCCTGCATTTGTTTTTGGCTTCTGAAAGGTACTCCAGATCAATTCAAGGGTCTACATAAAAATATTTCCTTTCACTGCCAGAGAATTGGGTATAACTTTGGATCGTTACAACTTCTTGGACACTATTCTCCCCTTCAAGTATGCCTTTTCCATGAGCAAGAGTCAAAGTATGTCAGTGTTTCAGATTTTACCATTAGTTATTAAGTGCTTGAATGCAAAGCCATCTTTTATTCCGTCATTGCAAAGCCCTGGAGTAGTGAGTGTCTGATCCTGTTTGGGAAGCCTTTCATCCTAATGCTAACAAATGATCATTTGAAGTTTTGTGAGATTTTGTTGCTACAAGCTGGTAAATATTTAGACTTTAAATCTCAAGGTATTTAAGAAGGGATTTCTGAAAATATGTTCATGTCAATCAGAGATTAAATGATGAAATATTTTTTTCATATTTTGATGAGAAGAGGACCACATGGGTTTTAAAAGTCCGCTGCAGTTGTGTTAAGCATAAAAAAGTTAATGGAACCCTACAAGCTCAGGCAGATGATTAAGGCAACAATCGAACTAATTACTAGGTGTCAGCAAAGCACCAGAGACCATTACTCTAAACCAACTGTAAGGTAACACATATCTGCTTTACCTCTCTCCTAGAAAACCTAGAAAATCTGAATTCATTACCTTGCCTTAGCTGTATGCTTAATGCTCTCAGACAGTGTTCTTGCAGATCAGGAGATTTGTGGTGTCTTGCTGAGGCAGAGCAATTTGAGAGTATGAAAGACGACCTACAAATAAATGCCACATTTTGAATAAATCTTATCCAGGGACAGGATTCCAGTGTTTCATCAGCAATGAAGGGATGATCTATAGCAAACAACAAACTTACATATGCTTTTCACAGGAATATATGTTCCTGCATACATCTTTTATGAAAAGTGCCATTCTTATTTCCAGTCTTCTTTATAGTTGTTTATGTTTCTATTTATGTATATGTTTATGGCCACCAGACTTTTTCATGTCAGCTCAGCCAGGTTGCAAATTGCTTGGCTTTAAAAAATTTGATTTTTCAACATCCACAGCTCTCTGAATTTTCTCACAAACAGAAGTTCAGCAGTGTCTTATTACAGGATTATATTAAAATATCTTAATACTCAAAGGATTTCAGGAAAATTTCTTACAGTGTTAATTTTTCCAAACACTTTATATACATCAAATTTTAAAGTAATTCTAATATAACTTAGAGGTATGTAATTAGCTAACCTTGTTTTTTGGTTTTTTAAGGATCCACCCATGGCAGTGACCCTTGGACTACGAATGGAAGAAATGATTTTTAATCTTGCTGACACACATTTATTTTTTAATGATTTAGAGGTAAGAATCAAAGGAATGCTAGTACCGGTATTCCTGATTTTGAACTTAGTGGCTTTGTTGTGCATTAGTGTTTATTGTGTGTGACATTTCTAGCTGTGTAGTTTTTGGATTTGTCATACTCTAATCAGAGAGAGGTTATCCAGTGGCACTGACTTCTGGTGGCACCAGAGTCCTTCTGTGAAACTCGGTGAGAGAGTCTGCAAACTACCCATTCCTTTCTTTGTCCATCTTTTTTGGTTTCCATGTGCATAAAGCTGTCATCTGCTGTCATCTCCAGGATGGTAACATACATGCCTCATGTTCTTCTCTTGAAGCTCTCCATATTCGTTTGCTTTCAGTGGGTGCCCTCATCTGACCAGAAGAGACTGTTCTTCTCTTAACATATCTGAGCAGCCTTTTGGTTACAGGCCTGTGTTACTTGTTCAAATGTAGAATATTCTTCATTTACCTCAGAGAATGCAGCATCAGAAAGCTGGGACTGTGATAGATGTTCTGATCAGTGATTTCTCTTCCCAAGGTAACCAGGCAATCAATGTATTGTCACAATATACCCAGGAAATATAATTTGGCAATTGGTCAGAAAAGGCAGAGACCTCTTCCTAGGAAGTGCCCTCTGTGGGCAGCTCGCCTGTCAGAAGGACATGGATGGATTCTCACAGGGACCGTGGTCTGGGAAGCAGGCTTGTAGCTGAGCTTCACAGGCTTCTTATTTCACTCTTAAGAGCCCAGATCTGTTAACATAGACAGTGACAGCCTACAACCATGTGTGTCAAGACACGGGGTAAAAAACAGTTTTCAAATTAACCCAGGGGTTTTTCAGACCTCCTGCTGGTCTAAAATGGTTGTTTTCTTACTGAGAGTAGATCCCAGATTTCCCTCCATGGACAGATACTTGCCATAAATGGGAGCTGGAAGACTTTGAGGTTTTGTTTCGAATCCTAGAGAAAGGTCTCTGGTGACTGAATAGACAAAATAAAGATAAGTGAAAATTTTCCATCCACTAGGATGTTGATTTTGTCTTCTGTTCCTTCATCAAGAAAATAGTAAGAAAAGCAGAAGGTACCAGTTTGTGGTTGTCTTCATCATCCCTTGCAGATCTCATTTATTCTTAGCTCTTTTTAAGTCAAGAAACTAGAATCTACTTCACCTCACACCTGAACTGCACTTCCTACTTGCAGCAGCAGAAACCAAAGAAAGTAAGACCTGGACTCTTTCTAAGGACCTGCCTTTCTCAGTCTGTGCTTTATTGCAGTTCTAGAGAGGCATCTTTTGACAACACAAGTACAGTCAGTGAATGTCTCCTTCTGGTGCCCTGTACCAGGGAGAGATTCCAAATTTTTTCAAAACATCTCTTAAGTTTCTTTTGAGCAGACCTTTTCCCCTGCATGTTCAGAGTTTATGTGGCATGAACAAAATTAAAGCCATTCTGTAGAATCTGTTCTTCAATGTTGGGCTGAGTTCTAGTGGAAGAGTTCAGCAAAATGGAGCTTTGCCCTCTTTCCATACCTCTTTATTCTTGCTTATGGCCATTGAAACTTTATTCCTTTCTCTCATTATTTATTTTGTCTGTAGATCACAAGTTCGACTGTCATAGGTGGATCATTATATTTTGGCTAATCTTCATAAGATAGTTTTAATAACCCTGTCCAAAAACTCATATGCCAGCTCATTCCAGAGCTTGAACAGTTCCCAACTTTAGATAAATAAAAAAATACTACTTGGAAGCTGTCTTAGAGAGTCTCGTAAATCAATCAGTTTGATTTGATTAAAAGCAATTTATATATATATATTTAATAATCTCAATTTCTACAAGAAATTTAGTACTTTATGGCCCAGAATTCATCTTGGCCTCAAAACCAACTCTCTTACAAAATTACCAAAATTCCAAAGTTCATGTGCTGAAATGAGTTGTATGCATACATTTCAGTGTGTGTGAGAAGACCAGCAATTTTCTGTCTTTGTAGCAAATACGAAGTGCCCAAATATGACAATCCTTTAATATTCTGAGGGGTAAACCTGTCTGTTTAAATCTGTTTGCAGAGCACATGACCATTACTGAATATTAAAGTGCATCTGCATAATGAATGTGTAATGAATTCTGAGAATTCCCAGAGTCTGACTTGGGTTCTCTCCCTCATCTCCCCTCCTTTCCCCATCTCTCTTTCTCTGTCTTCCTCTCTCTGTCCTCCCCCAGGGGAGCAGAAGTGAGTGCTGAGCTGCTGATGATCATGGCCATCAAGACACGAGACCTTCAGTTCTCACTGGAGGAAATGAGACAGGCCTTTATTCACTAGGCAAATAGATTGCTTATCCATTTGTTCATCATGTCACTTTTTCAGTGGTGAGCCCTCAGGTCCCATACCTTCTGTCTTGCTTTCATCTTCAGCCTGGACATGACAACTGTGAAGTACTACTGAACCTGTGTACCTGTAATATTTACTCCAGTCAATACATCCTCTAAGCTTTCTTTTTTTCCTGTCTTTCTTGGTTACAAACACTGCATAGCAGGTTCTAGGAATAATAACCAAGTTATTGAAGTTGTCACATACAAAAAGAAAGTTTTCCTTCCTCTATGCAAATCCGTGTCACTGCAGTGACTGCTGATGCAGAAATTCCGATCTGCTGAGACACTCCCTGCCAACCCAGTAACCCATGTTCTAATCAACCAAGCTGCACTTTTATTTCAGGCTAGGCTGTTCTCCAGCTCCTGCATTCTCAGGGTATAAATTTTAGTTAGCTTGAGAAGTATCACTTGGGAGGGCCGTTGGTGCTTTGCCATGAAAATAAGAGTCTGGTGTTCCAGAAAGTTCATGTGCCTAAACAACGCTTAGGGATGGGACTCAGATTTATAATAATGGCCAAACTAAGGCATTCTCTTTTCAACCAGGTAAGGAATAAATTTGAGATTTTCTTCATATCTCAGTATTGATTCCAAGACAGCATTTAGAAATGTTGGTAAGGCCTATTACACACACCAAAAAAACAATTTCTGCAAAATGAAGGTAGTAATTCAGACATGAATCTTCCAACTCCATTATTCCACTCCACTCTCAGGTCAATGAAAAAAAAGAGTATTCATTTCAAACAAACTGAATTATATTTCAATTTTTATCATTATCCCATCATATTTTAAAGGAGATTTTGTCCTCTTTTTTTTCTCACTAAAAATAGAAATGAGAAATTAAAAATAAGATTTAGGTAAGTCTCAGAATTTGGGAGGCAGGCAAGACTAGTTTTAACAGAGGCTGAAGCATATATATTAAAAAAGGTTTTCAGTATAGCCTAAGAAAGCATAGTGCAGTTTTGTGTTCAGCCTGGTAAGTCAGTGTTTTTACTGGATAGTGAAATTATTGTCTGGTCCAAGATGATAAGTTTTATGGATGATGTACTGATTCTTTACTCTCAAATTTTCAGGCTCTAAAAATTGTTGCAAAGAATTGACTGCATTCAGATATCATTTTAATTAGTATTGCTTCAAACAAAAGCTAGATTTTATACTTAGATTCTTTTCCTGCATTTGCTCTAATAGGAAATGCATTTTTATGTTTCTTAGTTTTGATGTTGCACTGACAGCCACTGTGACTTGAGCTTAACCAGTACCGTAGCTGATGTGAAAAGTATTTTACCTTAACATTTAAGTTGACAGAGAGCTTGCTTTCTTTCCCATAACTCTTTGTTGTCATTTAAAAGCAAGCTCAGACGTAGTGTTGTGCCACCAGTTTCCTGTTTCTTTTGAGAAAAGTAGGGAGCTATCTCAAATCTGCTCAAACTACCTTCTTTTTTTATTGCAAGATTTTTTCACATCATGTAAGTGAATTTTTAAAAGGTAAGCATTTTAGTTGAAGTAGATAGCTTGTTTGCTGGTCAGAAAATGTGTCAGCATGTAGAGAGGAGATGACCTATACATCTGGAGGAGAAGAGGAAGGGGGGAAAAAGAGGAAGCTGGAGAGTGCTGTTGGGTTTGATCTCCTATATAACTTATATGTTAACTCCTATATTAACAACCTTCTTGCAGGGACAAGGGGATGAGTAATCAGAAAACTGCATGGTCCCCTCATCCTGTTTCTGGAGTCAGTCACAGAATCACAATGAACCAACTGTGAGGCAAAAAAAAATTAAACAGCTGAGCCTTTGCCGCCTACTCACATTTAACTTAATAATGAAATGATCAGCAGAACAGTTATCTAGAATTTTCAAGGCTGGAACAATGGAGCTGAAAGGCTTCACAAAACTCAAACAACAGCAGACACTCCTTATCCATCAAGGCTTTTGTGTGCCTTCCATTTAATTAGTATACCTTCATATCCACAAGATTTTTAACTTAAAACTTCTACAAGTTCCAGGAAAATCTGTGAAGGTGATTAGGAAGCCAGATATTGCCCAGATGCTGCAAAATACAGTCAGAATTTTTCCCAGTAGGCTTTTTTTCTGATTTTTGCGTTCCTATCCTACACTGAGTGAAGCATAGTTCCATTTTTTTCTGGAGTGTAAATGATGAATAAAGATAAAGAAATTAATCTTTATTTCAGCTGCCACATTTCCTTTACTTTCTCTCTTCATCTGCTATTTACATCCAAAAATAGCTTCTTTAAAATATTCTACAGCTCAAGATAATCTCCTCAGACTGACCTAAAAATTTTATTTCTCCAGTGAGGCGAAGAATGCTTCATTCCTGTTCCTTGAACACAGCTCTATTATCCTATCTTAATGGAATAAACCACATAAGCTGATCTTGGTAACTCTTTCTTTTAGCTTTGGCCCAATATTTTAGATTATGATTGCTTGTATGATGCAATGAAATTATGTATTTGAAAATTAAATTATATGTATTTGTTTTATACATAATTGCCTCTTTTTTAACAGCTTATTTCATGCAAGTAGAAGTCTCTTAAGTTTTTGCTCATTGCAAAGCAAAGGAAGTAGAAAGATGAAATGATAATTCCCTAAATTCACACTCTAGGAACTGGTGGCTTACACATTGGGAAATCACTCCTCTGTTCAGATTTATCCTTTATCTGTACAATTTACCACTGTTATGAGACAAAGACTGGAAACCTAGAAGGACATAACCATGCATGTCATAGAGAGCCTGAATTAAGTGCTGGCTTAAATGGACAATGAATTTCACGTGTGTCTTTGGGTTAAGATGTTAGTTCCAGCAACTACTGAAAACAGTTATATAATGCATGATGGCTTGGCTTACATATTTAGCTTTTTTTTCACCACAATTTCTTATCTTCGTGCTCTAACCACTGTGCAGATAAGGATATTTGATAGCTGTCCAATTGTAAAACCATCTTGGAGGGGAATTCATATTTCCAATGTCCCTCTGTTCCCTCAAGTTCTTTCCATCCCTTCCAAAGCCAGGAAATAATCAAGTTCTGTAGGATTGCTGATTATATGTGATTTTCCAGCCAAAGGCACTCACATAAATTAAAATAAGAACCTGATAAGTGTCCAAACTACTTAACATAAGTTTTGCGCCTGTTGAGGTTCACCATCAATTGCTTTTAGGGAGCAGGAAAATAAGGTTTATGTGATTTTTCAAGTATTGGTATACTAGGAAGGCTGTAAATGATACTTACAATTTTGGGGGCTTTACAATTAAGATAATTTTACTCCTAAAAATCACCCCAAAATTGCATATTGTTTTTCTGAAGGTCTGTTTTAACTGGTAATTCACACTGTGTAGAAGTTGAAGTTTACTCTTTTAAAGATGTCGATGGCAGTAGGAAGCTGTGGGCGTGCACAGGCTGCCACCTCCTGGTGCAGCCAGTGGCCTGCACAGCTCGTTTCTTCTGTACCAAGCCTGTGGTGAGCACAGAGTTATTCGAGTTGGAAAATACCTCTAATATCCCCTCGTCCAACCATTAGCCCAGCCCACCGTGCTCGCCACTAAACCGTGTCCCCAAGTGCCACATCCACACACCTGTTTGATGCTTCCAGGAGCGGTGATTGCACTCTCTCATAAGATAAATTTGTCATTTGGGTTTACTTTCTTTCTGACAGGAATGCGATCAAGTTCATATAGATGATGTTTCTTCAGATGATAATGGACAAGACCTAAGGTAAGATACAGAATGTTTTTTTTCTTTTTTTTTTTAAGATGAAATAATTTGAGCACTTACAGGAATACATTGTATTTATTTTTACTGTATTTTGGGTGTTTGCAGTACCTACAGTTTTGCAACTGATGGCTTCCATGCAGCTGCAAGTAGTGCAAACCTTTGTCTGCCAACAGGTGTAAGAGGAGGGGTTGACTGGATGAGGAAGCTGGCTTTCCGTTACAGAAGAGTAAAAGAGTTGTATAATACTTACAAGAACAACATAGGAGGTGAGTTCAATCATCAAAAACAACTTTGAATGCTGATCAGTCTAAGCTGCATGGTGATGAGCTGCCACCCAGGGAAGAAGCCTGGGAAGCCATAGAGGGAGTGGAGAGTGATATGACTGAACCAATGGCTGTTGAAAGCTGACTGTAAAAGCAAAGCCACATGCTGTTCTGCAGGGGAAATGCAGTTGGGGAAACAAAGCAAGTTCCCATTTAGCTTCCACAGAGCCCATTTTCCTCCCTCAGAGCCAGCTGATTTGTTGAACCACTTAGACTACCTCAGATTTGCTGTTATTCTAGGAAAGACATTGTATAATTTAACAGTACAAATTGGCTGTGGATGGCCATTTCCATCCTACATTTTCATGATCTGGTTGGTAACAACACTGTCAACTAAACTTTCTGCTGGGTACCTACTAGTCTGTTTTCACCAGTGGATGCAAGAAGATTCTATCACTGCCATGCCAATAGCCCCTTTTGTTGACTCTGGAGCTTACACAATTTTGTCTCCAATAAGTCCAAATCTCATTTGGGACAAGAACTTTGCTGTTACTGTTTTAATTCATGGACTCACATATGTCTGTACCAGTAAATTGTAGGCAATCAGGCAGCAGAGCCAAAAGAATCTGTCCTGGATAGTCCTGTGTGCCTTGCAGAGACAGACAGCCGCCTTCTGAGGAGGGAAATGTGCCAAATGACCCCCTCAACAATAGGCTGTGAGAACAGGGAATACTTAGAAGTCTTCAGTAATTGCTACAGTCACGTATTTTCACTCTCAGTAGTTCAGTCTTTCCTTACCACAGGATGAAGCAGTAGGACCAAAGTGTGGTAGTAGAGGGCTGACTTTCACTTGTCCTACTTTGCCTTTCTTTGGTGTTGTGAATAGAGTTGTTATATATTAATAATTCTTGAAACAGTGTCAACCAAAAGTTTACTGGGTTTTCTTGTATCTCCTGATGCATCTAAGATTCTGAAGCTGCTGCATTTCATAAAACCTTTAACTGTGGTAAGAGAACAAGTCCAAGAGCATAGCACAGGGAAACACACTGAGAGGAACAAAACATTGCAAATAGAGTGCAGATATGTGGTGCACTGGATTAAGGTTTTTATTGCCTCCCACGTATCCTGCATCTGAAATATAAACCATCCTTGATTTTCTTAGCTTATCTGTATTTGCTTATTTCAAAAGAGCTGCTAAAAATTATCAGAAGGCAAGATTAATCGATATATTTTTAGATTATTTCAATTCTGATTTTTGAAGCCAGTCATCATAACTTGCAGGGTGTGAAAGAGTGATACTAAAGATCAGGAAGTCTATTTCCCTCCTCTTCCAAATCTACATTTAAAATATGTTGGTTCCAGCAAATTCATGTCTCAACATTCAATAGGCTGGGTATTTTTCAATGTCTGACAATTTATACCCAAAAAGAGATGTTTGAGGACTAACTTTTAAGGACCAACTGAGGTATGAGAACATAAGATGTGGAGCCATTTCAGGCTCAAAATGCTGTAAAAGGAACCAACTACAACAGGATATGAAGAGCAAACAAATGTATTTCTGTATGTGTACTGTCTGCAGAGTCATAAGTAGGGCAGTTTTAAACAGTTTATTCTAAAGTATCTTCTTTTGTGACCATCTTCACCCATGATCCCAATGACATCGATCTCCTTGTCACTGCCTCTGATAATTTCAGAATAAGGTATGTGGGAGGAGCTGGTTTAAAAATATGTTTCTGAAAGGAGTACTTTGAAATGCAGCCTGATAGACAAAGAAATGCAATTAATCTTTATTATTATCTAAAATACTGTTTGTTATTCCTTGATATAGTGAAGTACAAATAAAATCTATGATTTCTGATCATTGAAGACAATAGATTTTCTCTGTGATATTTTTTCAAGTCATAGTGGAATTTAAAATAGAAACAATGACCATAAACCCTATCTGATACAGAATTTAATTCTATTTTTCTCACTTCTCTTACATTAAAGGACTTCTGGGTCCCGCTAAAAGAGATGCTTGGTTGCAATTAAGAGCAGAGATTGAAGCTCTGACAGACTCCTGGCTAACAAATGCACTTAAATCATTATCAATTATCAGCACAAGGTATGTATCTGAGTTTGCTGTAAAATAAGTTTCTAGATATGTAACGGATATTTTTTTTACATTTTAGATTACAATAAATTAGTGCCTTTAAAGAACAGAACAGATCTACTATGACTTTTGAGTAGGACACAGGAAAAGTAGAAAGTGGTTTAATTTATTGTGATTCCAGCATTTACTAAAGATAGTATGAAATGTCTTCTCAAATGTGTGGGCACTGAAAGTGTATTGTAGAATTCTGAGACAGCTTTTAATTTATTGCCTTGTGGACAGCATTCTCTGAACTCCACAGCTCTCTGTTCTGTCCTTCAGTGTTTGTGCCTATTTGCAGTGCTGCCTAAATACTGTACAGATACCAGAACAGAAGAGCATTTTTCTTCTGTCTTTCCAAGCAAACCAGTTTATCTTAGTATAAATCTTACATTTTCACAAGTGCAAAAATCTCTTTTAACTAAAAGTCTGAGTTCCCAATATTGAGGCATAAAACATATTGTTCCTCTGAAACAATAAAACTGTGAACCCTGCTGCTGCTTAGTAAGCTATGCAATATGTATCTTACCAGAAATCCTAAATAAAACTAGTTTTAAACCACAAAAAGAGAAACATTAAGTCATCTTGCTTTCTCATCACGTCTGGGAAAAAACTCAGTGTCAAGTGGAAAGAACAAACTTGGAAAGACACAAAAATCTTTATTTCAACATAACAACTCTTGCAATATGCTTATCTCTTAATCGTTTATTTAACAATGTGTGAAGCACTTCGGGAGAAAAAGAAGTAACAAATTTTTGTAAGCTGTTGTATTTAGCTCTGCATTTCTTTCTGAAAGTCTCTTCTGAGAGACTTTTGGTAACGAAAGCCACTTGATCATTGGCAGCCGAGTCTGGAAAACTGTTATCCTTCACTCAGGATTTTTCAATAATAGTCTTTTGTCATGTCTTCAAGGAACTGCACAACTGTAAACCTTCAGAAGCTACCTGTGAGTCAGCTAACCATTACTGATATGTTATAACAGAAAATTGAGATACATAAAGGTGAAAATAGCAGCCTAGGGTCTTGCTTGGAATTTGTGGAAATGTAAGGAGGAAAACTCACAAGCATTTACTTTCAGCTCCACGTCTACATCATGGTCATGCTTATGTTCCAGCCTGTGAGTGCCTGAAGTAGCTCAGCTCTGAGTTCTGTGGCCTGCACAACTTCTCCATTCAAGTTTCCATCCTCACCATTCAATGCTAGCTTATTAACATGATCATTCTTATCTCTCCTTCTCTTCAGAGATATTCTTACTCTTGCAACTTGAAGAAAGTTATGCCATTGGGAGAAAAGTGTAGATAGAAGATAGATAAAAGAGTTACAAATCATGTTTCTGTATTATCTAAACTTTTGTGTTGCTGGTAGCTACTGACAATTAATTGCCAGCATGAAAATTATGCTTTCAAAGCATTCAGATACCTTGTTTTGGAGGTTGTTGATGGACTTAAATATCTGTATTTTACTAGGCCCATCTTCAAAGACCTGGTTTTTACAAACCAGTATGGAATATTCCCTACAAATCAGGCCTACATATTTTTAAAGGCTTTCACTAGGGGTTTTATGTACATTTTCTGTAAGAGATGGTGCTGAGCATCTGTACTGGGTGAATGGAAGTAAATGTTGAGGGATCCTTAATATGCTCTCCACAGCTGGTTCACCTCATCAACATTTGGGTCCTGTTTTAAAACTATTTAAACTTAAACTCTTTCTCTCATTTTAGGAGTAATTGTGTAAACGTGCTGGTAACAACAACCCAGCTTATCCCAGCACTTGCAAAAGTTCTGCTATACAGCTTAGGTGGAGCTTTTCCTATTGAAAATATATACAGTGCAACCAAAATAGGTAAGAAAATTATTCTTTCATCCATTCTGACCATTCTGACTACAATGCCTTACCTTTTTTTTTCCCCAGTAATGGATGTATTCCAAAACACTTCCCTAACACGTAGCAGTTTTAGTTATAAGATTTAGGCATTGCATGTGTTCAGATGTGTTTATGTCAAAGAATTCCAAATTCACCTTATTTTCAATTATGCCTAAAGGAATAGAGATGCTGATTAAAAGCCTCAGGAACTCCTCAGTATGGTGAAGAAAACAAAGAACTTGCAGAAAAGAATGAAGAAAAGTTTTTTGTGAATTCAAATCTGAGCAGAAATTCTGTTAAATTAGCCTCTGCTCTGACCTTCAGCTCTATGCAAGCCAGGCCACAGCTTCACAAACCTTTTCCTGAGGCACAGTATATCAGTGATAGGAATGGCAGCTGTTTCTGACAGAACCTGTGTTGCTGGATAACAAAAGGGCACTTCTCCATTCTGTTCACAACTGTGTGCCTTTTGTGCATTATGGTTTGGAAATATATGGCTTATGGAAATTGCATCCAAAACTGTAAACCAAGAGAAGCTGTCAGTCCCGTGAACTGTGATGCAGAATACAATGACTGATAATTTTGCAAATTTTACCAATCATCAGTTCAGGAATGCTTCATATCTATATCTATGACAACCTTTATAGAATGGAATGTGTCACTTCATTGACAAAAGCATTGCAATATGTTTCATAAATGATTTTCATGAGAGAAAAAGCAGTGCATATTCTAGCAGCGTCAGGCAGAGCTATTACCTCAGTTATCATTTAATTAAGTTTTTTCATTACTACATCACTCATTGTTGCAGATACATTAGAATTAAAATTTCTGCTTTCCTTGTAAGAATATTATTACAATCATCAGGAAATATTTAAATTCAATTATTCATTTGCTAACCTATTCATTTTTGTAGTGCTGCTAATTCTTTTGTCTTAGTGGCTTTCCTGTAATGATTAAGAGATCTAATTTTACCTGAAACATCTTTGTATTATTAAGGGAATCCATTGCTTCTTACCAGATTTGGCTCTAAATCCCAAGGTTGGGAACTTCTTAAAAGTAGTAGTAGCAATGTCTTACCAATGCAAAAATCCTCTGTAAGGCTTCGCCATAATTCACTTGATAGCTTGAATAAACAGTGCATTGTTTTTCAGGCAAAGAGAGCTGTTTTGAGCGTATAGTGTCCAGATTTGGCACTAACATAACTTATGTTGTGATTGGAGATGGCCGAGATGAGGAACATGCAGCTAATCAGGTAACTTCACTCTGAACTCTTATCTCATTTATCTTCCAGGAAAAGAAAGTTGCTTTGAACGAATAATGCAAAGGTTTGGCAGAAAAGTAGTATATGTTGTAATTGGGGATGGTGTAGAAGAAGAACAGGCAGCAAAAAAGGTAACCTGTCTTCTGAAATGTTGGTGTGATACATAGCTACTAATGCAAGCCTTTCTGTTTGCATTTCTGTCAGTGTTGCACAAAATGACAAATAACTTCAGTCCACAGATGCAAGCCAACAAGAGCATGATGAGATCAGCACTTAGAGTAAAACGAACCATTTGGATTCTAGCATTTGCTTCGCTTCACTTTGGAAGAAGAAAAAAAAAAGCCAAAACAAAAAAATTATTTTTTAAACAGATGGAAAAATAATGCAGAAAAAATGTCTGACAAACTTCAAGCAAATTAAAAGATAAACAGAAGAGGTAGAGAGGGTTATGATATGATGGTTGGTTGGTGTTTTAAAATGCTGAAATTGGGAATGTTTCAAGAGAAGTGTTACAGAGAATGTGGAAAATATCCAAAGGACTGTGAAATTTTTTTGCTAAGATAGATGAAGATCCATAGTTTACTGGGGCAAATATGATAAAATATAATTTGCTTCAAGAAAGACGTATCTGCTAAAGGAAAAAGAACACAATGTAGAGATTGTGCCCCAAATCTGTGTTTCCAAAAAAGAACTGTTTCCTAGTTTCCTCATGAGAATTAAAGTCTAATTTCAGCAGAGAAGTTCGTGATGTTCAGAAACATCAAATTAGTAATTTGTGCCATGCTTCCCAATATAACCCATGGAAGTGTGCAGAAATTTTTTTTTTTCTCACAATGTCTGTACAGGACCAGTTATGTAAATCTTGTTGTGCTAGATGTTGCAATATTAAGCACTATCTTAGCATTGTAGTTGGATTGCAAACAAAATGGAAATAACGAAAATGCTCATTCCAAATGGTTCCTTAATATAGGTACAGTACTGGTGATGGGTCCTTTATAATTTTTGCTAAACAGTGGTGGTTGGATTGTGGGCTTTCTGATTGGGCATGCTTTTTCCTTAACATTGGCTATATTGCATGGATAGATGTAGAATTCAGAGAGATGGATGAATATAGCACATTTCAAATAGATCTAAACACAAAATGGAAGTATGTGGTTTTTTTCTGTTCTGCTGAATTATTGAAGGAGAATAGTGTATATACCTGCATCTCTCACAGACACTGATACTTTCTGCAACACAAATTATCTTTTCTTAAACTAGAAATGTGTTATTTTCTTATCCAAAGACATTTATTTTTCTGCCTGGATGGAGAAAAAAATCTAATTCAGCTCTGTTTCGAAGTGTTGAGTGGGAAACATCTTTTCACTGAAGTGGTATAGTCCTTTAAATGATGATTCAGTATTTTGCAGTCAAATAAGTGGAGCATCAAATGACTTCCTATTAATGCTCCTTTGTACGGGCTTGTGTGCAAACAATAAGCAAGTAGCTCTTACTAAGTAACAGGCAGTTTCCAAAGAAACTATTAAGAAAGGCTATCATCTATTTATTTTAACTTCACTTGAGCTGCTAAGCTCAGATCTACTTTGGTCTGACTTTTGTCAGTACTTGAACAGCAAAAATCAATCCAGAAACACAGTGGTGTAAGATAGGTGCTGGTAATCTCTAACTGTCCTTGTGTGTTGTATCCTTGTGTGCCTTCCTGTGTCACAGTGTTCATCTTTCCTGACCTTTTCCCTCCTCTAACAAACACAGCACAACATGCCTTTCTGGAGGATATCCAGTCATTCGGACCTCTTGGCTCTCCATCAAGCACTGGAACTAGAGTATTTGTAACTGTGTTCTAAAGCTGGTGATCCTTTTATATATACATATATATATATATATACACACACATACATATATATATATATATATGTATACATATTTCAAGTACACTGAATTTTTATGTGTGATTCAATGCCTCTGGCTTTACACATATGAATTGTCTTAAGAAGGGAAGAAATATTTGGAATTAAAAATTCCAAATGGAAGAATTCAGATTGCTGAATGGAGTTAAAACATTAGTGCTACGTAAGAAAGCTCTATGGTCTTATATATGCAACGTTTTTAAATGATTTGAAACTGTGGAGGTTGCTGGTACACACCCAGTGAGCCCTGACAGGAGTGAACAAAGGACTCGAACTGGCAAAGCACCAAAACGCATTTTCCAGCCAACAAGGTGGTGTTCAACAACATTCCTCAAAATGGGATATATTCTCAGCACTGAGGTTTGAACCAGACTTTAGCCTACCTAACCCAAAAAATCTGAATTGGAATGCACTCAGACTGTATAATGACAATCCTGTCTAGACATGTAATTTGTGTAAATTATTGATGAAAATAATTTACTGTGACTTTATTAGCAGCTGATTTTGGAAGTGGATGCAATTTTTCTTTCTTTTTTTTTGGGGGGTGGGGGCAAGGGAGGGAAAGGGTTATATAATATTGTCTCTTTTATAAGTTTGGCAAACAGAATGTGCATATGATGTGTTGTGCCTTAAAGAGAAGACTGTGTTTGTGTGTTATAATGTAATTTTGGTTAAAAACTCTGTAGATAAACAAAAAAACCTTTGTGATAATTTTTGACATGACCAAATTTGAAATTCAAAGAAATCAAAGAGCACGGCTGCACCAAAGAATTTAAGTATTTGTTGCAGTAAGAAAAAATAATAAAGGAAAGTTTGTGTTTTTATTTGGATTCTGAATAATTCCACTGATTTTTTGAGAAAAGTTAAGAAAATACTGGGAGGTTGATACTGGGGACCGCTACTTGGAAAGGTGAAAGAAGAAATAGTGTTTAACACCTTCAGCATCATTTCTTGATTCTCCAGCAAGAGAACTAAGAGCCATATTCATTAATTACCGAGTCCACTGAAAGCCATACAATGAGCGCATCGGCTGTGTATAGCAGGAGCAAAGTTCCACCCAGCAGACAAAGTGTTCAGGTGGCATTACTGGAAGGTGAAAATGTGGAGTTAATCCCAGATGGGGAATAAAACACAAGTTCATTAGGAATTAAAAATTACTAAAGAAGCTCTTATCTGTCAGATGTGGAAATTATGCTACATTTAGCATATTCAGGATCAACACAAGCTGCTGAAATTGCTGGCTTGATGACATCAACCATTTCAGGAGAATAATCCACTTTGGTAAAGAAAACAGCACTTTGTTAGCTTTTCCAATCTGTTCCATATTTTTGTGTATTTTGTTTTGGGTCAGCATGATTTTTCTCATCCATTTTTGATTGCTCAAGATAATTACACAGGGACAACCCTAAATGTTTTTGTATCAGAAATTTCAATAGCATGTCAGACATCTGAGGAGAGGATAAGGAGGTGATTTTCATGAAGAAACATTGAGAAATATATCACCTTAACTTCCATAATTTCTATTATAAGTTACCATCTGTACAGCAACAATTACCTTGCAAGTTTTGAACATGCTGCCATATGGAAAATGAGCAAGATCCATATTGCACACAGGGCCCTTAATGTTCCATGTGCCACTTGAGCACTCTGCAATAACAGCAATTGGCTCATTTCTCATGGCAGAAAGTGGAAACTACTTTTTCAATTTTTAACACTGTATGTGGAGACACCTGAGGCTGAATGTGCACTGACTGTGTGAAGAGGTATTTGCAAGAGAAGATGTTAAAGGCAAACTCCAGGATGTCTGCACGAGCACAGTAGTCAGCACTGAGGTGAAAATCCTCTCTCTTTGTGCTCTGAAGCCATCATATGCCATAGCTACCAGGCAGTAACTTTGTTCATTTAAACTTTGTTGAGGTTTTTAACAAAGTTACTTGGTAGGTGAAAGCCCAGAGCCGCTACAAGTCCAAGGTGAAACTCCTCTATAAATTCATAAAAATGGATTTCATTGCTGTGTTGGAATTGGCTATACAAGTCACCACACAAAAAACTAACAATAATTTTTTATCACTGGGCAGTTTAAAGCCATCACTTGAGACTCCCCACATATCACTGAAGACTAGGTAGATATTTGGGTGATAGATTTGTGTGTCCAAAACAAAAATAATTATGCATACCTTCTTTATATTTTCAGTGTCTGGAAATACATGTCATAAAAATCTGTAGTACAGCTGTTTTAGTTTTTCAGGTGGGAAAAAAAGTGTTTCTACTGAAATGGGAAAGAACTTTGAAACCCTTCTCAAGTTCCAGCATTACATAAAAATCTCAATGTAAAAGATGTGATGAAACAAAAAATTTGTTTGGTTAACTAGCTTTTTTCTCTTCTTTTTTTTTTACATGTCATATTGTTATTTAAATGCATGAAGTAATATTATTTCTCAAGTTATTTGTTCAGCTTTTCAATGTTCTTTTCCCAATCAAATGAAAGAACAAAAAGTAGCCCAGCAACAGCCGTTGGTTCTTATTAAAGGTTTGCAGTGCCTTCTTTGGAGTTGTGCTTAGCTTTCTGTGGCAGATATGGCTCAATTAATACATGGACTTCTAGAGAGGAGATGGAGGCAAGAGGAGGGAACTTTTACAGGGCGTGACACCACGTGGAGCACTGATTCTGTGTGCCACCATAGCAGAAGTTAATTGTTAAAACAAGTAATCCACACAAACATGTATCCAAAGAAAATTCAAGGATGTAGCTCAAAAGGCTTTGCAATACTAAAACCCTAAAACAAAATTTCAGAGTATGAATACTCTCTTGCTAAGCAAAAATTGCTATATATCTTTAAATAAAATTGTGTATTACATGCCTGCCTTGTAGAAAGAAATTAGTCTGATATATTTTCCTGCATGAACAATACAGAGGAGAAAATAACCAAGGCAGAGACAGTCACGCCAGACTGTTCCAGATGGGCCTAAGAAGATTAAACTGAAGGTTGGTCACTTTGACATTGAGTGCATTTTAATTCAGAAGCATATTAATCAGAAACTACCTTCCCTTCAGCCTCTCCTCAACAACAAGATTGAGCACAAGGCCCCATTTGCAAGTATTTTGGGCAAATGAAACATAGAATAAAATGCCTCTAGCAGTTCTCAGTACAGAACCTGAACGTTCATTAGGTATTTGAGTGGTCAGCTTGCAAAATACAAATATTGTGTGATTAAGTCGTGGGATAGTATCTTAGACATAACTCTGTGCAGTTCAGTAAAAGAGGGCAGAAAAACCTAAAAATTACACTTATTTTTAGATGCCTGTGGAGATGGTGCACAGACAGATATAGGTAGCAGCTAGCTCACAGATCTATTCCCATCCAAATCCAGTGTGAGCAGCAGTGTTTGCATCTGAAGCAGATGCAAAGTGTGTTCCAGTGTAAGCATTGACAAGGGAGATGAGGCCAAATCAAAGTCCTCTAAACAAGTACTCTTCATCTTGGGGCAGATGAAATGTTACATCCTATCAGAACTGCAGAGTTTGTGGAGAATATAGGCCTGACCCACAATAGAAAGACTAGGTTTTAGCAGTGAAGTTGTATCCAGATCCAGGGTTTGAGTTCAAAAGTCATCTCTGCTTTATAGGATTGACACCTGGCATATGCTGTAAATGAATATGGTATTTAGTATCTCTGAAGAGGAGCTGAAGTGACATTAGCCAAAATCCCAGCAATAGCAGCATTTTGGAGATTTGAAGCCAAGGGTCTCTGTCATGTATTAGCAGATTATAGTTTACTAGGGCCTACCTAATTTAAGAAAAATGTAAATTAAAATTAAAAGCTTGTAAAATTATGTACATCTTTACTATTTCTCAATAAATACACTTGGAAGTGTCATTTTCTGCACTATACAATGTTGTAAGTTGTTTGGTTTGTGGTTGAAAGATGCAGTCTCTTACAGGAGCCCAGTCTGAGCTGGGACTCTGATGTCCATGCTGCCCTTGTCGCTCATGCCTGGAGAAGCCCTGAGCCCATGTATGGATCTGGTAGACACTGGCTCACCTGTGGGTTGTGCCTTGCTCCACATGCAGCCTGAGAGACAATTAGCCGCTCTTGCAGTGTCCTTGAGACAAAATACAGAAAAAACAATTTGATGATGTAGACACACAGTGTATGCATCTAAATCCCCATGTCATTCACTCACTAATGTTATGCTAATACCTTTATGGTCATGGGCTGTTCAGGAGGCAGACTGGGCTACTGAGAAGCAAGTAGCCTGTCCAGTTGAAGATCACCCTAGTGAAACTCCAAATGTTTTTGAGAGCAGTACTTTATTATTTTAGTGAGGTGCTGAATTTCATTTTGAGGCAGTCCCTCCACAGTCTGCTAGCAGGGGCCAAAGTGGAATCACAGAATTGTCAGCACACTTAGATGTGACAGCACAATCTTGGGAACTATGTGTCAAGTGGCAGAACCTCGGTAGCCACAGTGATTCAGCCACAAGAAGCAGGTTGTATGTAGTAGACTTCTTTGCATGGGGTTAGATTAAAGCATGTCTCTTACAAACACAGCTGTTCTGTCTGTTCATCTGCTGCCTTCTCAGTTTTAGGAAGAAAAAGGAAGATCTGTCAAAAATCAAGTGGACAAAATACAAAGAAATCTCATCTACTGAGCAGACAAGCCCATAGTAAACAGTTTTACAGTGTGTCTCCCAAATGGGTTTGCATGTGACTCCAGAGAAGAACCATTCAGTAACATTTCAGAAGAATGAGATAAAAGGTAGTCAGAAATTGGGTGATAGCACAACATTACCTTAATTTCTCATTGCTGAGAAAGTCAGTGCTCCAAATGGCTATCATTGTGCTCTGCGCTGAAATAAACACAGGCAGAAGACTTTTCTCCTTTTTAATGCCTTAATTAAAAGCAATCAGCTCACGTGGGGAGAACTGATAGGTCGCGCTCACGCCACCGCTGCTCCCAGGAGTGACTGGGAGGAGGAGAAAGAGTGCAGCTTTGTCCACGGGTCTGTGGGCAGAGCTGGGGGTTCCATCCTCACCAGAGCATCAGGAAATCCCCTCATTTTTCATTCAACATTCAAGATCCTTTGTCTAGCCGGCATCTTTTAGGCTAGGGTGAGGGGTAAAAAGGCCTTGGCAGATCCCAGATTCTGTTCCTCACGTCCCTTCATCACTTTGATTCATAAATTTTGTGTTGGCTCATTGTTTTAGGGGTTTTTGGCTAGGTTTGGTGAGGCGTCTCTCCTGTTGCATGCTGAATCTGATGTCATTTGCATGCCAACTCGATGTCCCTTCCCCTTCACCATCTGGGTGTCATCCTCCAGGAAGCAGCAGGATGTCACTCGACAAAAGGGGGAATTCTTAACCATCAACGACAGGTAGGTAAATGACTGGCGATTACAATAACAAACAGTTAGAACTCCAGCCTGGCAGCAACTGGCCCAACCTGTAAACTCTGCAACCTTTGAAAAAAAATGGGCAGCTGTTCTACTCGTAACATGCACATGATGTTCACAGTGATGAACTAAAGTAAAAATATCATACTGAGAACATTTATGGGTGGACTCCTCCTCATTTGGGTGCAAAAATGCTTCTTCATCGTTATCCATTACCTATTAAAATCCTCCAGAAAAATGCACTTTAGGGTTGACTTGTTTGATTAATTTTCTTTTTTTTTTCTCAAACAAATAATGGATTCTGAAACATTTTGGAAATGTTTATAAGTTTTGGAGAACTTTTTTTGATTTTCCAAAAGCCCAGACAGTAGAAGGAATTCTGAGAAAATCAAAACATCACCAGTTTGTTTTTCCATGTTAGTTTCTCTACAAATTTCAAGGTCTACTTTTCAAAGGACTGAATATCTAACTTGAAATAACTAATTTAAAAAAATGAAGAATTTGTTTTTCTGGTTGGGAAGTAATGATAGAAAAGAAGAAAACACCAGAAAGTTTCAGAAATCAATTTTTTAAGTGTACAAGCAAAGAAACTCCTTTGGTACACAAAAAAAGTGTTTCTCAAATTTTGTGGATAATTTAGAGATCAGACGTCTATCTACACATTATTAGAAACTTACATATTAGAAATTAGGTTATTAGAAATTCACATACACACTTCAGTGAACATGAAGCAGGAGAGCAGAGAGGTATGAAGGACAGGATTCATAGGAATTATATGAAGGAGTCAGGCTAGAATGGAGCTTTATTAGATTCCATTTTTCTGCCTTGCTCGTAGTGTCTGGGAGAATGGAGCGCAGCAGACAGGCAAATGGAAAGTGATTCATGCTTCCTACACTACTGTACTACTGTGCCCTTCACCAGGAAGCACACATTTTTTCTACATAAAAAAACCAAAAACAACTGTAGCTATTTGGAAAATATTAGAAATTGTTGAGTCATTGAAACCAAAATGTGTTTTGGGAGTGCACACACCAATGTCAATGAATGGAACATTTCTAGTCCTATTTATAGAAAGAGTGAATCAAGGGCCCACCACATCAGCCAGAAAAACATCTGAGCCATTGCAGGAGTCTGGTGCCTGTGGCTCTCAGCTGACATATCAAGCCCCTGTTCCATGCTTTCAACTTATCTGGATTAGGGTCTTGGGTTTTTAGCTTTTTTTGACTCAAAACGGTTCTAATTTGGTCCAGTCGTGAAGAGTAATGTTTCTAAAATCCGCCGGGGGTGGGGGGGGGAGGAAAGATAAGAGAAAAAAAGAAAAAAAAGAATAAGCATAAGGAGATTATGTGTAGTATTGTGAGCCTCCTGGATAATGGAGCAAACTCAATATCTTTCTCACATGCAAAGTTTTTACTTTGGTTTGGTTTTATGGTACAAGCCATGACTGGAGCATGTGTTATACCTCTGCAGCTCATGCAAACCAGAAACCCTTAATGAGAGCTGTGCCTCATGATCACTCATGTTTAAAAGCAAAACAAAACAAGGAGGAAAAAAATGGGAGAGGCAGAAAAATGAAGCCAAGTGTGGAGGGCTGTTCCAGTCAAATGGCATATACACACTGATTTATGAAATGCAGTCCAAGTCTCAATAATCACCACAGACCACTGACGCATGGCAGCTGATGGAGGTAGGGTAATCAGCAAAGCCCAACCTCTCCAGTTACTCACTGGGAGCTAAAATTAATTTATTGCAAGCTCTGGATAGTCTTGGTGAGGAACAAATTAATTAATGTTCAACATGGAACTGCCTGGTGGCCAAAAGAGATGCAGTGTAGCCACCTGACCCCCATTACCAGTTGAAAGGGGAAACAGCCACTCCTGCACAGGTCCCTTCCCAAGGGAGGCACTCACTCCACTCACCTGGCCCCTCACCTTGCCCACCACAACCTTGCCTGCCACCATTCCACTGGGGAGAGGCAATGACCCAGGCAGCATCACGTCTGAGTGTATCCCCCAGGGAGCAAGGGGTGCAGCTCCCAGAGCTTTGCTGATTCTGAGTTGCTTCTATATCCTCCTTAAACCATGTTGGTTTTTGGTGGAGCAGGTATCCTAGCTGGGAGGTATCTATTCACAGAGGAAAAGAAACAGCTAACTTGGGGCCTCAAGAGGTCAAGAACTGCTCACCCCAAAAGGTATCCAAGCACTTGCCAGTGTTCTTATTTTTCCTCTTTACCTAAATGCTTACAAGTGAGTTTTCTTCTCTGGTTCAACGGCAGTTCCTCAAAGGAAGTTTACTTATAATTGAAAGGCTGACTCAACCTTCACTCTAATAACCAGGAAAGCACAACAGTAAAATGAAACAATAAATCATTGCTCTGACAGTAATGAGGCGCTTGCTTAGACATTTATCTGTCCTTTTACAGGGCAGTAATTTTATGGTTGAAAAGCCTTGGGTTAAACTTTGTGTCTGCAAAGAAATTGCCAAGCCCTGGCCAAAATGGGCTCATTTAGCAGAGGGTAACATTGTACATAATTAACATATTCATTTTCATTCTTAAAAACTAGTAAATGCAGCATATTTGAACTTCCTCTTGAAAGCTAAATTTATTATCTACAAAACACTGAGACTGTGCCAACAGTTTAAAGGAGATTATGTCCTGTCTTTCCCATGTTTTCTAGCAGTTTTCCACTAATACCACCTGGGTGGCTCTTGTTTGTAAGAAACTTCAGTTCAGACAACAGCTTTCTCCTGTCCCTTTTGTTGCTTCATAATGTTTTCATGATAAACATTTCTTTCCTTCGCCTCCATCTAAAAAGCAGAGAGGCTGCCACTTGTTTGCTGAAAATTACTTTAAATTCATCAGCTCTCCCAGACCCAATAAAGTGACGTGTTTACAATGCTAAAGGAAATCAGGTGTTTTAGTGTTAAAGGAAAAAAACCCATATTTATGTGGTGTTACAATAATACTGTTTGCCTGGCCTTTCTCAGCCTATTCATCACCCAGCAATCTCCTCACAAAACGCTGTGCATTCTGTGTGCTTCAGTGCCATGCAAGAGTAAGTGCAAATTCACCATAAATCACATATTGCACGGCCTCCCCCTTGGCTGCTGGCAACTGCTGCAGTGAGGCACGAGTAGGGAAAGAGTCATTCCCTGGGCATGTGGCAGTGAGGATGGAGCAAAGGAAACCCAGTGGCTGGTGGATGCTGCTGCTGCATCCCCCTGCTTCTTCTCAGGTAAATCCCATTCATGCCACTTGTGCCACTACACCCCACCAGGAGCTGCAATGTTCTACCACTGAGCAAGCCTAGGTGAGAGCTTCCTATTTATTCCTATATAGGGAAGTTTCCAACGTCCCTATTGAGTGGAGATGCCATTACTTGGTTCTATCACACAGGTAACTGAGGCACTAAGTGATTTTTGTTGACACATCATAGCAGGGTACGAATCATACACCTGTAATGAATCTCAACTCTTTGCCCTTACTTCTTGATAAATCCTGTATCTATTATTCTCTGGCCAGGGCCCCATGAGACTTCATTAATCCTTGTTGAAATTTTCCATTCTGCTCCATGTGCACAGATTGGTGTAAGTCTATAATGAAAGGGTTTTGGATGTTAAGAGGAAATAACACTCCTTACATATGAGCAGAAGGAGATACTGAATTTCTAACTAGTATTTCAAACACTTCCATAGAGGAGGTTAGAACATATAAATCTTTAATTGATAGCTTTCTTTTGTCCCCACCCCTGTTGAACAACAATCAGACTCTACTGTGTGGTTTTATGCTAGAAAATATCTGGAGAACATATGGTTCCTTACTTTCTTCAGCTGGCTGTCTTCACTGATTTTCAATCTTCTCTGTAATTTCAGTGGTAGTTGTGAGTTTAAATATATTTTCTTGCACCTGTAGATATCAGAGCCAGCAGGTCCTTCATTCAAGTATGCAAATCTACAGACACTCAGCACTCAAATTGACCGCTGGGATTAGTAAAGGAATCTTGTCTCTGCTATGAAGACTCCGTGGTAGTGTTCTCTGCAGTGATGCAATAGCAGTGACCTCTGTGGTGATACAATAACACCACAGAACAAAACATCTGGCTATAGAAAGCAGCCACTGGGCTCTGGGACAACAGTTCCTTTTAAATGGTTTTAATAAGATGAGGTGCATAAAGAAGTGGATGACATTGTTTTGGCATATTTCTGAATTAAAAGAGGGTGAGCCTCTTTATCTCTGGTAACCATGGATTTCAATATTGGGATGCATTACAAGAAAAATATTGTCATGATAAATCATCACATTATACTCCCAGCCTTGTAACTGGAAGTCTTTCTTGACTCTCACAGCAGTAAACTGACAATCTGTCTCCATGATGTTCTGTCATCCGGAGGGGTGGTGTTTTCAGAGTTTTTATCATTGTGGATTTCAGGATAGCATAATGAATAGAAGAAGCCAGAATTCTTGTTGGATTTATTAAAATACAAAACAAACATGTTGATATTTGCTTTGTTGGGAAAATTGAACTGAATAACACACCAGACTCTCTAATGTAATCCTGGCTGATATGTTTCTTTCCTGTTTCTCCACCTTTGTACTTAATCCAGAGTTCCTCAGTGGTTTTCAGTATGTAGATTACTCCCCAATGCAGAGCTTTTCTCATGGTCCAGCTCACAATTCCATGGCTGATCAGCTACTTCCCCTTTCACAGCACCTTAGTGCTCTGTAACCCTAATGCCTGGTTTGGAAAACCCACATACCATCATTTATATTTGGCTTCTTTCTTCAGTGTAATAAAGCTGACCAAAGGAAAGACAACTGCCTTATTTTCTACAGATGTAAGCAGATGCTTGGAGCACAAATAGGACTTCCAAAGCTGTGGGAAATGTTACTCTCCACTTGCCTGCTTGCAATCATTTCTTCAGATAAACCTATCTCCCCTGCAATTGTCCATATCAGATCTGATTAGACCAACCATCCAGGAGATCCAGCCTGTCTCCTTATATCAAGCAGCATGTCAGAAAAGGGTAATTGTACTTGGCAATGGCAGTGCATTTTTCCTGGTCCCTTCTTCCTACTCCCACCTTTCATGTGATTAATTTTCTTGAATATTCTGTAGTGCATAGCTGTGCATTCAGCAAAGATGCCTGGGATAGATGAAATAAACATTTAGATATTTCACCCTTTCTCAACATTTGCTGATGGAGTATCTCTGTTTATACAGCATTTTTAGAATTTATTTTCAGACTAGTTCCTAATGCACTTGCTAGTCTGCTATGTAACTATTGTGCATTAAAAATTATCTTAATTATAATCAAACATTTGAATTATTTTAGGATTATTGTTTTAAAACCAATGTTAAACATTTCATTCTATTGATGAGTGCGCTAGCTGCTTCCAGTCAACACAGAACATTGAGTCCAGGTATTTATACAGATTTTCAGCTGTCTTATGATGGCCCTTGCAGTCTAAGATTGAGGGATGCCTTTTCATAATGATTCAGCAAGTTTAGTGGTCAAGAGATGTGCTGATTTTGGTCTAGGTATTTTTTTTTCTCAGTGGCAGGTTTGGGGCTGTGTTTTGGATTTGTGCTGAGCACAGGGTTGATAATACAGAGATGTTTTTGTTATTGCTAGGCAGGGGTCACACAGAGCAAAGGCCTTTTCTTTCTCCTTTTATACTGCCACACTGGCAAGGGAGCTGGGGATATATGGAAAATTGGGAGTAGACACAGTCAGGACAGGGAACCCAAACCGACCACAGGGCTATTCCAGACCATATCACATCATGTTTGGTATATAATGTTAGGAGAAGAAGGAGGAAGGAGAGACATTTGGAGTGATGGAGTTGTCTTCCCAAGTAACCATTCTCTGGCCAGGGCCCCATGAGACCTGATGGGTGATGGGGCCCTGCTCTCCTGGAGATAGCTGAACACCTGCCTGCCCACGGGAAGCAGTGAATTGATGTCTTGCTTTGCTTTGCTTGTGTGCACGGCTTTTGCTGATCCTATTAGCCAGTCTTTATCTGAACCCATGAGTTCTCCAGCTTTAACCCTTCTGATTCTCTCCTCATTCCAATTGATGGGGAGTGAGTGTGTGGCTGCATGGGGCTTGGCTGGGGTTAAATCATGGCAAAGGAGTTAAGATCCATTTAGTCTCAGGATTAGTACACCTTTAGGACTACTCATTATGTGACAATAATGTTTTGGAGGCCATTTGGAAAGAAGGTTGTGCTGCTTGACCCATTAACTGAGAGGTAGCAAGTGTCTGAGAGTTACTTGAGAAAACCTCCTGGAATTGCTATCTCTAAAGCTGCTGGTCATCCAATAAACTGAGATTACACGTGTGTAACATTACCCAAGTGTCAACTCTACAGCATGCTGTCTGCAGTGAAAGTTTCTCAGAGTTGTGTAAGCAGTCTTGTGATTTGTTTGAGAGATGAGTGAAGACGTGCACTGTAACATTTGGCCTCGGCTGCAAGATGATGACTTCAGGGATGGCAGACAATCCAGTAAGTGCATTTGTTACAGTACGCCTCTCAGCCAGGCAAATGCTTCCACTGTAAGCCAAATTTATGTCTCAGACAAACTGCATAATTTACCAGCAAACCAGACCAGACCTATTGTTGCCTACAGAAGAGAGCCTTCAGAGATGGCAGGAGTGTGCTCCAAAGAGTTTGCAGTGCAGTGTGTGTGGCTTTTCCAGCTCTCAACGTTAGAACAGGCAGAGATAGATGGACAGATTGGGATCTCTGCAACTTTACCACCCTGTGCGTAACAAGGCAATGAGTTGGCCATAGAGACAATGCCAGGAGACATTCCATAAGCTCCCTGGAGCCAGGACCGGATTTTCAAAGAAGCCAAGATTAAAACACAGTATTTTCCATGAATGAGTTTCCTTTCTACTGAGGTCATAGCATACTGAGAGCGGGTAATTCAGCTATCTGCAAAATGTTCCTGCACTCTCCCTGGCTTAAGAAAAAGAGCCAGCATTCCCATGCTCTTCCTGCAGGGACACTTTGTGCAAAACAGATTGTCAGCAACCTTAAGAAGCTGTGGCCCTGTCTGTTTTTTATACGCCTGTTTGGGGTCACAAATTTTCTCTGTATTGATTCATTCTAGAAGAAACATGTGAAATGGAGCTGGTAGGACAATCTCATAGGTATCTGGTATTCTCAAATTCCTTGGACCTCAGCCATTTAAATAGGCTTATTCATAGCATTATTCACAGCAGTTGATGGTCTCCAAAGGACTTTGCCAGCGCCAGTGCATCTTTCAGCAAACTTCAGTTCAATTGACCAAGAGCATCTCTTGGGCTGAAGAGAGATAGGAGGCCAGATATACTGAGGTGTTTCCTGAAAAATAGGATGGTACTGAATGCCTCCTTCTCCAAAGGTTTCTAGCTATAATGACTTCTTGAAGTCTTTACTACTCATCATTTTGGTAAAATTGGTGGAAAGAACAGCAAACCAATGTCAACCGCAGTGTCTCAATAACAACACTTCTGGGGTTACTTTACAAAATTCACAGTTGCTACCATGTTTTTCCATTTTCCATTTTATTCTGGAAGCTGTCTGAAAATTATTGGTAGCAGCAGATATCTAGGTGTTCTGGAACAGTGAATAAAATTTGTATTCCTAGGATATAACAAATTTCTGAGCAACTGTCTTGACAGAAGACATCCATAAAAGTTTTGGATAAATTTTTTATAAGTCCCTAGATCCTCTGGCCTCACCACTGTGCAGTCTCTGACACAAACACATTGGCACAAATGGAAAATAGATTAGAACTTTTTGTTTTGGAAGGAGAATTGATCTTATTATCATGATGCTCCAGCACAGAATTTTGTGAAATGCTTTGCCAGCTCAGACATCAAACAAATAATAGTGAAAGCACAGACTAATGCATCCACTGACTTTCTGGGCAGACTAGTAGCCTCAGATAGGAACATTACTGGTATATAAAAGATAAACTAGAGGGTCCCAGGGACCCACTCACTCTCACCCTGTGAGTCCCCACTTTTCACCCTTGAGGGTGTGCAGAGGAGGAGATATGACATGGGACCAGCTAATGGAGGAGAGGATTTTGGGAAATATGGCCCCTTCTTACTGCCAAATTGAATCAGGTGCACAAAGAGCTATGGGGATGAACTGGGATGGGAAAATCATGGAGTAGAGTTGGGACAGGGCTAGGGGTTGGTAGAGATCAGGGCTTGACATCCATATAGTAATTTTTTTGCAGCAGCCCTTAGGGTATGAGCTGAGTACTTGGGATATTAGTTTCTGAACTTCTGTAATGCTTGAAAGCAGTTGTCTTGTCCAGCCATGGGCTAGTGCTGAGATGGACAATGTCAGCCTCCCTTATCTGCTTCACACTGAACCCCTCCAGAAAAAACATGTGTTATTTCTCCTGTCACTCAGCCCCTGGTAGCAGAGATGAACCATCATGGGTGGCAGGTGAACAGCGATGTGATTGTTCTTGCCTAGAACAGTGAAGCCTATGAATGTTTGCAGTCTATTTCTCCTAATTTTTTTTTCCATATGGGTTCATCCCAAGCAGATACTGCTGCTTTGAGGCAGATTTTCATTCCTCTGTGTCACCAGCACAGAGTAATTTCAGCCTGCTTTGTGGCCTGTGTAGGTCCTGACCCCGAAGTGTGAGGAGCAGGAGTGGCAGGGGGTGGGCAGGCAGTCTGACGCTGGAGAAGCGGGAGGGATGCTGCATTGCATGGCAAAACACAGGCGGATGGCCACGACTCAGGATGCCACAGGCTGATCCCACTGCTGCTCCCCAGCCTCCAGACATCGAGTTTCTCCTTCAGCGCCACCGTACCAAGAAGCGGTTGTGCAAACGCGGAGCTGAGGGTGTTCCGGGGCAGGACGAGACCCTCGCTCGCCGCGGTTGGGTTCGTGCTGCCGCAGCCCTGCGAGCTGCGGCTGCAGTCGGCGGGGAGACACTGCCATCTCCCGGGGCTCGGCTGATGGAGCGCTCCATCCCGCCTCCCCGGGGACGCTGCGGGGAAAGCAGCGCGGGATGAGCTGCCTGGGGACCCGGGGCTGGCTCATGCTCTGGTTTCAGGGCGGGTTCGGAGAGCCGTCCGCAGGCGGCAGCAGGAGCCCCGCTCCGGGCCCGGGGTAGGAGCGGTGCTGCATTGAGCGCAGTGACGCGGAGGTGACACAGCGGGATAAACCCGAATGCAGCGGGAGCCTGGGAGGCACGGAGAAGTGCCTGAAGGTGAAAACTGAGCTGGTTGTCACAGGCCATTCCTGGTATCATCATTAACAGCAGAGTAGACAAGAATCAGTAAATTGCGTGTGCCCTGCCCACCCTCCCGCTGCGCCTGTTCCACCTTCCCAAAGGAGAACGCGTTTAAAGGAAGCAACAGCGTGATTTTACACTCCAAAAAGACCCTAATATGTGCTGGAAATCAGCAGAAATTCATGCACCTTTAGGTTTAGCTATTGCAAATACTATCCCACTGAAACAAACCTAGCTTGGGAGACAGAGCTGGGAAAACGCGTTCAGCCGCCGTGCCTGTCGCTACTCCAGCGCACGGGACCGTCTGCGGGACGCCTCTGGAAATGCAGTTCCGTGTTAAACTGAGGGCCAGCAATTCCCAGCAAAAGCACCAGGGGTCATCCCACTCTTTAGCTCCACATTAGAGCCTCTTCCCAACATACAAGCACTAGCAAACACCTCTCCCCTTTTCCTCTCCCTCCCGACTGCCTACAATAAACCTGAACTGCAAATAAGGTTGTGTTTAGACAGGAAAGTGGTGGGAATATTGTCTGAGTAAAGACAGGAGGATCTATCCCGGTGGAAAGGCTTTGCAATGGTTTACAGTATTTGCCTGTAATTGTACACATTCCTTGAAGAAATCACATCCACTCATTTATTATCGTGCTAAACAACGCAGTAGGTCCAGTACACAGGTGTGTCACTCACCCTGCTTCAGGCTAGAGACATCTGCAGTGGAATGTGATTTTTCCACACAGAGTTATGTTAATGCTACATCAGAGGTGACCAGTTTGGGGAGATGAGGAGAAAAGACAATACAGGAGGGAAAATAAAATTAACAAAATGTTCACCCAAACATGGAATAAAATTACCAAGAACAGGTGTTTGCTTTCTTCCCTGACATTAAAAAAAAAAGGTTTTTTTAAATGAATAATTATTTTTAAAAATTTAAATATTTCTCTAGTTGGTGATAGTTTGATCTGAAAGATCTGATAATCAATTGGAACTTTCCCTGGGCTTTAGATTGTGCCAGCTGGATTTATTTGTCATGGGAGTAGTAATGAGGACTAAATTGTTTAAGGCTAGAATGCCTAGGGCTTTGCCTCTAGTTAAAGCAGGTTGCACATGTGAAAAATGTGTACCTCCTGTCAACTACTGTGAGTGTTTTCCATGTTAAATGCAAGGTGTTTGAGGCCCACAGTCCCACAGGAACAGAGGTGCAGGTTTAGGGGAAGGTAAAAGCTGCACACACTAACATGTTTTGTGCCACTTTTCTATGGCTCAGTATTTAATCTCATACATGAGCAATGCAGCACACAGGACTGATGTGCTTCAGGCAAAGAACTGAGAGCTAACCCAGCCATACCCACCAGAAAATTAACCCCTTCCTTCCTGACCTTTCTCGGCACTCCACCTGCCCACTTCAAGAAAAGGTAGGTCACTCTTCTCACAGATATTTTCCCCCCAAGAATGGCTAGAAAAAGAAGCATCCTCAGTTCATACCAGTGTATATCAACATATGAGTTTTGCTGTTCTCACAGTCTTAACACTTCTTTGCTATAACAGGCTCTGGTACCTCACTTCAGGTCTGTCCAGCACTTACCCAGATAATACAGCCTAAAGTCCTTAATGGATGCCTAAGATTACACCATGTCGGCACTCACTCCCTGGCTTGTCTGAAAGTTTTTCATCATCTTGGCCAAGAGTTTCTATTCTTTTTATTCTCCAGAAACATCAGGCAACCCCTATGCAATTTATTGCAGTTTATCGTTTCTCTATATGAACGTCACTTCCAAAATATTCATTAGAAAAAGTAGTCATTTACAATAAATGTTACATTTTTACAAGAAAATGCAGCAATTCTTTATTAAGCATCTGGATTTTTTCAGCACCACTTCATAATGAGGATGAGCCTGAACTGGAACACCTGATCTAAACCCTCTTTTGACTTTTGGAGAATGTCAGATCCAAGTTTTTAAGGCTGGGATTGTCTTCATTTTAAGTCTTCCACAGCTCTGAGCACATAGTTGGCACTTAACAAATAAACAATAGTAATCCAGAGCTGGACCAGAAATTAATGGCTAGACTGTATCTGTACTTCATATAAAAATGTATATGTCTTCCACATTACCCATGCTACGTCAAACACAATGCCTTCTTTCTTTTGTAACCATACATGATTGCAATTTGAAAATATAAATTCCAACCCACAGCTCATGGGGCAACTAGGAGAAAACAACATCCTTCATGAGGCATGAAGGATAGTCCAGAGATGTGATTTGGAGTGATGAAATGGCTTTTAGACAGTGGCATTGTCACAGAGAAACAATAACTGGAACTATGGCAGCACCAGCTACAAAGCTCAGCTGGGCAGAGGCTCAGTCTCTGACCTGCAGCCACACCTGGATGGGAAGGAGCAAACTGTAAATGACAAATTGTAAATGACAGCACAAGGGAAATATGAATTAGTGACTGTGTCTTATCATGGAAATTAATCCATGTCTGATTCATTCCAGCTCTCCAGGAGGACAGAGAAGGTGGCTTACCCAGGCTGGATTTACATGGATCCAGCTTCATATCAGCACTCTCAAGAGAATGAGCACTTTGTGTATGTAACAGTCTCACAGAGCTTCCCCTTGCAAAGTATTGCCTGCCAAAACCTTCCTGCTAACATCACTGCTGTTTTACATGACCTGGGATTTAGGCCACTGGAAGTGTCCAGAATTGTAAACTAAAAAAAAAGAATGATTGAAAAGCATCTCACGTTGTCCTCCCTCAGGAAAGAGAAGTGCAGAGAACTTCTTGAAGAGGGAAATACAGTAGGACAGCAGCATTAGTTGCAATCTGTATTGCTTTGGTCAGAAGCCTATACTACATTTTCCTTAGCATCTGCTTTTGGGTGTTTGGTCTTCTCTGTGCTTCACAGTGGAAATGAAAAAACTGTGAAAACTTCTGGCAGTTTGCATAGAACAGAAGGAGAGAACATACATGGAAAAGTGCTCCAGCAGGGATGGAGTAATGGCAACTGATATGCAAGGGGAAGTCATAGGAAACAATGCAATCTAACTTGTTCCAGCTGCCTGAGCAATCACAGGGACAGTGCCAGATGTAATATAGCTCTGGTTAGCATGAGCTGAGATCTGGGATAGCCTCCAAAAGCAAGGACAGGGAGAAGAAAAGCAGCAGCTTGTTTGTGAACAAAAGACTAAACTATTTGGTTGCTAAAATATATGCAAAGGAGGTATCCCTTCCCTTAGCTGCATGTGCAAATCACATTTAATCTGGGAAAAAGACAAAGAAAAAAAAACCCATTTGTGGTTGTGCTGAATTCATTTGATAAACATTGGAGACCATGCTAAATGAGGAGGAGACAGTAGAGAGTGTTATTTTTGTTGAGCAGCAATTGAATCTGATGTTTTTAGCAAACTACTGCTACTCTGTTTGAGAAACTGCGTTTTTAAAATGTGAATCAACTGGGACAATTCACAACAAGGGAGTGGTTGTGAGACCCCCTCCATTAAGTGTATGGTACGTGGATGGTCAGTCCCTTCCATGGTTATGCTGTGGGATGGTGACTTGAATTACCTTGGGACTACTTACCTAAGGTGTAAATTACCAAGGAGTGTGGTAACCGAGCCTATGTGCCAAGAAAGAGAAAAAATAATCTTATTCTGAACTTCCCTCTACTGGTATTTATTCTAAATCTATCTGAAATCACTTTATACCATGTGCAGTCATGTCTGTGACTGTTGGGTTTACCTTTCTCCCTGAGCCATTCAGATGATGAAGGAAACCTAGGGGTACCCTGTAGATCAGATTGCCTTGTCCATCCCATTGCCTGCTTGCAGCTGTTCCTCAGTCTGCAAGAGCATGGACAGAACAGTGTCTGTCCTCTCAAAGACAGCACCAAGCCTGCAGGATTGCTACCCTGTGCAAATGCAGTCACAGTTCGTGATTCACTGCTTCGCTCCAGTGCAAGAGCTATGCAAGAAAATGGGCAAGACAGGCAGCAATTTGAATGTCTCTGCAGAAATGTTTTGCAAAATAGCCCTGCTCTAAGTAGTGATCCTTCTGACTTGGTTTCCAGAACACATTAAGAAATACCTTCCATTCTTTTTCCATTTTTTCCATTTTTAACTTGCTTGTGTTTTCCCCATGAAGGTCCAGCTGTTCAATTTGCTCAAAATATCAAGTCTATCTACATGAAGTGGTTTGAAGGAAAGAATTCTGGTTTGACTATACTAAATTTCAAAACATCTAGAAAATAATTATCATTATTTGTTTATATTAAATTGAAAAAGAGGCAGGAGATAAACAACATTATAATCCCCATTTTACAGAAAGAATGGAAGACCTGGGGAACTCAGATGATTTTCTTACTTCAGGATCTTCATCCAGCTCCATTCTTCCTCTGACATAGAACTCACAGCTCTGAGGAGAACAGCAGACATTACACTAGCATAGGCCTGCCACTCATCACCATTCTTAGCTAGGAAAATGAAGCAGGACCAGATCACTCAGCTGTGCAACCAATGAAAAAAAAATTGAAAAGCAGAGTTAATTCTTCAATGTAGCAGCAGTGTGGACTTCCACAGAAAAATCTCTATTTGCAATTTCTGAGCCTGCTTCAGTCATCCTTCCTGCAAACATGATCAATTAGCATATACTTGTTAACATTTGTAGATGTTGCCACATAATGTAGATATGGCTGCTCCTTCCCCCGCAGACACACACAGTCTGTTTGAGGAATAAAAGCTGCTGCTTTCCTACAATCAAAATGCCATCAGTCTTACCAGTATCAGATCTGTGTAGAGTTCTAGCCACAGAAACACTTTACATTTATCACCTGGCATGTGCCACCTCTGTGCCCTTTTTTCCCAGGGACACCACTTCTGTGGAAATATTAATAAATGACAAATTGCATTTGTGTAATCCTGTGAAATGTTTTGACTACTAAAGTTGTTCTACAGCAGTTCATTAAAGGACACATAAAGTATTTAAGTTTACATTTTATAAAAAGATCAGGAATGCTCTGGTTGATAGCCTTTCTTCTATTGAGCGTCTGTTTCCTATTTTTTTAACAGTTTACAGAAGTGGTTGGCTAATTCTGTACTAATAGTTGATCTTAACTGGATCAAAACATTGTAATTTCTTAACAAAGGTTAGAGAGTGTCCTTCTAATGCAGCTTCGTATGGCTACAACCAGCAATGCCTGTGCATCAACATCTGGCTACAAAATATTAAAAATGATAAACACTTCCAGATATAATCCATCTGGTGTCACAAAATTCTACATCTGCATAATTTTGCTTTCCTTTCAAAAACCAAACACAGATTTAGTTTGTCCCTGTTACACTACTGAAGAATCCTCCTCCTTCTGAATGTGGGGCAAAGCCCATGGTCCAGTTTTGTTGGAAGTGCACATCTGTACCTGGCTGACTGTTGTGTCTAACATTGGCTGTGTTAGTGAGTGACAAGCAGAGATTCTTTGATTGGCATAGGATATCTGAGTGAAGCAGAAGGAAGGCTGCAATGAAGAAGTCCTCATGAACTAAAGGAGCAGTGAAATTTGCAGTGCTGGCTGAGATCAGGCTTTTGAAAGCTGTCTGCTTGCTGCCCATCTGCATCATGTCAGTCCCCTCAAAGACAGCACCATGTCTGCAGGATTTTGCTGCTCCATGCAAATGCAGTCACAGTTTGCAATTCACTGCTTTGCTCCAGTGTCTCAGGCTTTCCTGAGCAGCATATTCCTTGGCTCCAACACCTTGCAGACAGGTCTGCAGCACTGCAAGGGTCAGAGCATTGGAAGGGAGACCACCCCTCTCCCTTTTGGCTAGAGATGCTTCCTGTGGGATGGCTGCTGCTGCTGTGACTAAACAATACCGGACTACTTCCTCTGGCTTCTCTCCCCTTCCTTTTCATTTTACATGCCAACTCCAGGATCTCTTGTCCCTGACTGTTTTACCCAGATGGAAAGGTTATTTGTATTTCATATGCACAAAGAAATAACAAGTCTTTCTTGCACAAATAACTGTGTGCAAAGTACAAAACGTAATTGGTTTCTTTCATTTTTAATTAATGATTCTCGTTAGTGTTCAACATTATGTATATAAAGAAATGGTGAAATGAAAAATAACAGATGGAAATCAGTTGATGTGTGGGAGATCAGTCTTCCAAGTCAGAAGTTCATCTTATCATTTTTGTGTCCCTCAGTGGTCTACTTTGCAATGAAACAGTATTTTTCCCTGAGTTTTTAAAAAGCTAAACAAGTTCCAGTAAGCTCTGAAGCCATGACATTGAACAGGCCTTTCACCCCAGATAGAGTGCTCTATCTTAAAGCTGAAGAGGTATCAAGTTGGGAATTAACACTTCTTTCACTCTTTCAAGATTTTACTAGCTCTGATGAGAGCATCTTTTTGCTAATAGCAAGAACAGCATTTTTCAGGTGAGGATAATGTCCAAGAGAAGTCACTGCCTACTTTGACTTGGTTCAGAGATACCTGTGACCCCACAGTCTATTGCACAATGCGAATCAAAAATACAGTAAGTGACATGGTCGTAGCCTGAATGGAATGGGTGAAAATGGTGACCACAAAACCCAAAATATTCATTTCATTAAGGAAAAAAATCCAGTCAGGCCAGCCAGTCTAAATGCTTCATTGTGTTGTCATGCTCATTAGTTGCATGTATTTCTAAGCCCAGTTTGAGGCCAATTTTCCTGAAAAATGAGACACAATGAGCACCATCCCAACACTGTGCCTAATCTGTCATGACTGATGTGGGTGTTGCTAATGTTTCCTGGAGTGATGATGGCTTGCCAGATGCTGAGAAACAAGAGCTCAGTCAGACCATGGAGTGAGCTGAGTAAAACAGAAGTCTGCTGCAGTACTTACATATATATCTATATAACTCAAAAGCTTGGGTACAACAAATCAATGAGAAAACCCTAGAGCAAACTACAAGCAGTTTATGTTGAACAAAACCGAGTTACCCACAGCAGCCACCAGAAAGCCAGGCTGAGAGGGCAATTCTTCTTTCTTGACTGAGATCTGTCTGAGGCAGCTTTTTTTATACTGTTTACACCTAGAGTTTCTTTCCCTCCATTCATATTTTGAAAGACATTGGAGAATAGCTTACCCTTATTTTGAAAGATGCAATAGTTCAGTCTTGACAACAATTCTTTTATTTTCAATTTAAGCAGCCATAACAGAGTTTGCCCATTAGTGAAAGAAATTCTCAGGAAAATATAGGTGTTGCCTTGGGGTTCTTAATGACCCTGACCTCCCAGAGTCACAGAATACAACCATTCCAATAGTATCACCATGTTACATTAGAGTCTAATTAATTTGATCATTTGATAACAAAACCATTTCATAACCTTATGTAATTTATAGGAGGACAAGTGCCATCATCATACGCATTGTCCCTTGTTTTCACCTCCTACACTGAACATTTTTAAAATGTTGACCATTGAAGTCTTTTCATTCTTTCCTCCTCATTCCTACTTTCATCTCCTTCAATTTTGTCTTCCCTTGTCTCACAAGGGGTATTTTCCTCCATTGCAAAGCCAGATATTTTATTGTGATAGGGGCATGTGGTTAGACAGAAATGATCATGAACACTTTGTTTCCCATCATCAGCTGAGGAAAAAGATGTCTTAAGATGTCTGGATAAATTGCCTTAAAATTGCCTATAAAGGAAATCAGAACCAAATCATATTCTCTATTTTTTTTTAAGAGGAGGGAGTAGATATTCAGTATAAGTTGTGACCACTGCTTCTGAACACCTGCTATCCTGTCTCATTTCTAGGAGGTGCGTAGGGCTACACTCTCTCTGCCTTGTCTGGGCACCCATTTCAATGTAAGGGAAATTTCTATTCTTGAGCAGAGTTCTGTTGATATGAGAAGCAAGTGAGGGGTGTGATGGCTGTTGTCAGCCCTGCCAGGAAGGGATGCTTATAGTCCCTAAAAGAAAGATACAGAAGGCTGAAATTAGGAATGAGGCTGCAAGATGAGTCAAGATTCCAGGTTCAGGATTCAGAAGAAACCAGAATTTTAAGCAGTTATTTCAGTATTGGTGTGAGGGTGAAGATCCTGTCTTCCCAGGTGTAAAGCAAAGGTTTCATCCTCTGATTCCAGAGAAACAATACTGCAGTGGTGAAAGAAGTTCTTGCCCTTATTTTAAGACAGTCACTCACCACAGAGAAAAACACCTTGAAGAAGGCACTTGGGGAATCCTAACACTTACATCTGTCTTAAAATATTGGTAAAGTTATTAAAATAAAAGAAATAAAACATTACATTGAATAGTCTTACCGCTTAAGTCTGCCTCACAGATACCTTTAACTATTTGGCATAATTTCAACAAAGTATGATTGATCTGCATAGAGGCAAGTTCCCTGTATTGAGACAGAAGCTCAGTAAGTCTGAAGCTACAGACCTACTACCAATTAGTTTGCTTTACTACACACACCAAATAAGAAAAAACTGAATAAACTTGAGATTGGCCAATTTTATGGTCATGATTTTTTTTCTGCTGAATAAATTTGCCACCATCCATGTTCACTGAGAAAAGGACGTAAAAGCAATATTAAATGCTTCATTTGATATCACAGAATAATCAAGTACAGCACATTGAATTGTGTTGACTTTGGAAACAGGAGTCTCAGAATTATTCACTGAATAAAGACAGCCAAACTTTGGCACAATCTCTATTAGAATAAATGTTGTTGCACAGTTAAATATGCCAAAGTATCTCTAGAAAAGGCATAAATAATTGCATAATTCAATGTAGCAAACAAGCTAAGAAAATAAAATAGTCTCAGCAAATAATCTGTTTTCCCAGGCAGTTTACAAAGAGGAAAAGAACCAAATCAGATATTTGCATTTCCTTATTCTCTAGCTCTTAAAGGGCATTTTTCCCCTTTATGAAACAGAAATAGTTGAGTCAGAATCTGGTTTTTTTTTCTGTTGAGACTAATAGCAATAGCATGACTTCCGCAGTAAGGAAGCAAATCCATTTTGCCAAAGAAATGCTGCAAGAACTTATCCATATTCTCTGACATGTAGATAACATTAGCATTTGGCTTTTCTGTCTGATAGAATTGTTTTAGTATGAACTTCATATTGCTTTGGAAGTTTCCTTGGTCTGACCTCAAGATCCCTGAAGAGTGCAGAGCTAAAATGATTTCATATAAGGATTAATGAAAAGAAAAGCAAACAATAAGAAAATTATACTGGCTTCAGATTTATCTGCTCAAGTGTCTGGGCTGCTGCAAATCAATTTTAAATTGTGCAGAAGCATATAAAAAATACATTGCCTCTTTAGCTGTAATTTTCCCCATAAGTCTTCACTCAAACTTTAGCCCACTAAATGCTGGAAGGCAGAATAATATTAATATAGAAACAAACAGGATATATATGCAAACATACAATCCAACTGCTAGAAGATTTTATGGATGCTTATGATTATGAACAGTTAAGGTGGTGTTAAGAACTAAAGGCCTTTGTTGTTCAGTGATGCACTTAATTAAGCTCCTCAGTTCCATTTAGTGACAGATTTGTGTCCATTCCATTTTTATTATGTTTCTTCAATTGTGCAGTTCAGTGTTATAATAAAAGGGTGTATTTCATGTTCTGGGTAAATATGTAATCTCTGTGGGATCACTTACACTTGAAAATTAGCTTGGTAGAAATGCAGGGCAGAAACTAAATATTACCTTTTTCTGTGTAATTCCTCCTGTAGATATTGTTATTGCACATTGAAATTGTCTGCCCATGGATTATTCAGGAATCTTGATCCAGATCTTTTGCTTCAGTAGAACTGTTCAGGTGCAATATCATGTTCAGAAAACTCTTTCTGATCTATATTCAGGTAGCATAAACCAGAAAATGAGTTAAGACACACAAATTGGTTGGGCTGACAGAAAATCACTAACAGGGATGCTCAAAGCACAGGCAAGTCTTGATGTTTTAATTCCAAGAGATTTCACTAATTTTTGCAGATTTAACTTCAGTGAGCAGTGATGAGATCAGGACTGTGCTTCCTTGAAATCAGCTCTGCCCTTGCCTACTTGCATGTTACCTCTCCTCAGGATAGCTAACAAAGGCAGATGAGAAGATAAAGTGTTTGTACCTCATACACAGAAATTCTATTGACTAGTATATTCAAGTAATAAAGGGATGCAATTTAATCTCAATTTTGGGGGCAATTGCTCAGAGAAGTGAGAAGGGAATTCTGTTGCAACACTCCACTGGTTCCAGTTCCCAGTCATCTCATCTAGAAGGGAGGCTTCCTATTCTTCCCTCCCAAACTTTGAAGACTGATCTCTGGGTAAGGGACAGCTGAGTTAGATCAGATCTCCATGGTGTGAAGAGGGTTACTGAGATTTCATGTTGATGAATCTCAATTGTCTGTATGTGGCCAACCCCTGGGCTGGATGAATTAAAGATTTCTGTTGGTCTTAACCACCCAGAAACTTTGCCACCCTCAAAATACTCCTTTCTTACTGGGAACTTGGAGGGTGATGAGTTACATAGTGTTTTCTGCAGCTTGTATTCATTCTGAAATGCAAACACAGACTTTGGCTTGTCATGGTGACTGCATTGTCCACAGACATCTAGTTACCTATCAAGAAGACCTGCAGAGTTGCAGGGCTGTGACCACAGTGGAGATACAAGCATTGAATTGAATGTGTTACAAGGCCAAAAAGAATTACTGGAAGTTAAAGCTTTGCAGCTGACTGCTGGTCACACGTGCCCCTCTATTGCCCATTTCAGCTGGGAGGAGTAGCAGAAACATTTGTGGTTCTGGTTGCCTAAAGACAAAAAACTCTTTGTGAAACTATAAAATCTGGAAAAAGGCTGTCTGGTGAGGTCCTAAAATATTGGCTGCAAATCAAACACAAGAAAGGTATTGGTGAAGGCCATGTCACACACAGAGGAACACAGTGATACTCAGCTTTGGAACCTTCCTTGGGCTGTGGAAACAAATCAAGCTTCATTTAGACAAAATATGTTCACAACTAGACAGAGTTCTGCTTTGTTTTTGTATCTTAAATGTAAGCATTGATGTAAGAGGGCATTGATGACTAAATGAAACTGTACTTTTGCTTTTTGTACAAAACGACTGTATTTTCGTAACGCCTATCCCAACAACATTACTCAGCAACAGCCCTTACAAAGACTGTCTCTTCTTAAAAACAAAAAAGGATGTAATAATATTCATATGGTCGCTCCTGCTTCAGATGCTTCTTGCCCCTGCAAAGTAGGGATAGAACTATAAAACTAAGAGTTGTACACTAAATTGACCTTGACCTTTAAAGGTCAAATTCATCATTAGTTTAACTTCTCTGGAAAACATGCTCACATCAGCTATCATTTTAATAGCTGAGTGCTTAACTAGGTTGAGAATATGGCCAATCTTTTAATTTCAATGAGGTGACTCTAGGATTATCATGTGAGTAAATATATGCCCCAAATGTCATCTTTACTCTCCATTAAGAAAGAGTTAAACAAAATGTTTCAATGGAAAGTTTAATAACAAAAGACATTTATGATGTTTACTTAAATTTTCTGGACCATTAAGTCCAAATGACATGACTTATTGGATGCTATATCTGGCCAAAAAATCTTTTTGACCAGTCTAAGTTTTACTACGTGCTGAGCTGCCAGCATCCCTATTAGAAAAAAAAAATTAAATATAAATCTATGGTCAAATCCTAGTTTTCTCAGTGAAATCTGGATTCAGAATAGCCATTCATGCCAGAAAGTACCTTTTGAAGTTTACATTAACATGGATATTTATTTATTTTCCCTCTGTAACAATGACAGTGGTTGAAATAAACTGTTTAATTCTAAATAGAAAACACATCTGCTGTTTCTGCATTGTTTGTGGTTGCTGGAGGGGTGACAATTTAAACCAAGTAGCACACATGACATTTTAAGTGAGATGTTGTATGAGGATTTGCAGCTGCTGTACTTTCCTATTTTTCTCTCGCCTGACGGCACTGCTCCATTGCAGGGCCTGCAAACTTTTCCATTCCCAGCACAGCTCTCTAAGGGGAAGTTTATACATATCCTTACATACCTGCATGCTTGCTTGCATAGATGTGATATTTTTGACATGCTCGTGTTCATCTCTTTTGGGGGCAAGAGCATTTTCTACATTGGCTGGGATCTTGGAGGTGAGAATATCACTGTGGGGCTTAGATTAGGCCAGACTTTGCTGATGACTAGGTGGCCAGCAGGAACCTCAGAGGTCCAAAAGCAACCTGCAGTTAAGTCCTGACACCCTACCATTGGACAACATGGCCCTCTTGGAGATCAGTGTGTTGGAAGGACCCTGGGCAGTGAATTTTTTGGTGCTGGAGAATAACAAAGCAGGCCCTGAGCTGGCCCTGTTCTCTCTGGCAACCTCCCCATTATCTCAAGGCTGCAACACAGCACTGAACAAACAGAAAGTGCCATGGGATTGGACTGAAGAAGGTAGTGAGAGGTTAGAAAGGCTGGCCCTGCTCCAGCCAGGGAAGCTATGAGAATGGACAGAAGCCCTGGCTCCCTGCTAGCATTTCATCTTGCCCGTGGGGCTTTAAGGTGAGGTGTCATCTGCCTCCACCCCAAGTACGTGCTGGCTGAGTAGCAGACTTAATTTGTGCCCAAGCAGCTCAGAAGTGTCAGCCCTAATCACAAACAGTGAATTGTACCTCTGAATGTCACGCTGCAGTCCCAACACCTAAACTACAGTTAATTCTTTTTTTTTTTAATCCCTATAGGGGTTTAGTGTCAAGGATGTTAACGATCCTTTCAGGTTAATGAACTTGGGCCTAAATAAATGAAGGTTACATTTCTAAATACTTTTGATAATCTTTAAATTTTGCCTTTTCACTAGGCTGAGAAACTCCCGTCACTCCTCTGTTCCCACACTGCCTTGTGTTTAATAAACCCCTGAGGTTTGACAGTGCAGCAGTGCAATCCATTAACCATAAAAACAGTGTGGGCTGATATTTGACTCCTATATTATGGCTGAAGAGACTAAAATACTCCCAGTAGTGTGAAAAGCTTAGGCAAGCACCTGAAGGAGGGCCAGAGCCCATGAGTTCCCAGTACACAGGCTCCACTTCATTTCTGCCCTTTTTCTTTTCAGCTCAAAGAAGGGTGTTGGCATTTTCTTTTGCCAGATCTTAATAGAGAGGAGGCTTCCTCTTTCGCTGGAAAAATTCCTACCTCGGGTCCGAACAGAAATTTATGACATTTTTCTTTGCTGTTATGGGATATTGTGTTTATTCCTCTCTGTTGTCTCTCAGCAAAGCAAGATCTTTGGGTCTTATGAAATGTCCTGAGTGGAGCAAATTATTTCCCTTGGGAAGGACGAGATTACAACAAACTGCAAATATTAAAAAAATAAAATTCCCAGGGAGGAGCTTCATTATCAGCCTCCAGGTCATCTTCCCCCACAGCTCTCTTGGCATCATACAAACTGAACTTTGTCCTGCCCTAGTTACTAATGTGCCCAGTCCAGTCTTTAGAAACAAAGCATAAACACACCCAGCCAAGTGTAAGCTTAATATAAATGTGCTGCCTCTTCCTCTAGTTACACTTGTGAGAAATTGTTTGTGTTTTAGGAGGGAGGACAGGGAAATCAGTTCCCAGGTCAGGTCTCACTGTAGCCCTGCAGGCAGGGAGGACAGAGGCCAGCTCCAGTGCAGGAAATCTTCAAGCACTGAATTGCCACACGCTGACAGGGATGTGCAGGCCCATGTGCTCTCACAGGGTCATGGCATGTTTGGGTTTTTTCATAATGCTGGCCCCCACACAGCAGCCACAGAGAACGAGGCCATGGTTCTCTTTCAGTTCAAGGAATCACTGGACTGCCAAAGAAACCACATAACAGCTACTCTGCAGATGAACTCAAGTAATGGCACAGCACTTGGGTGGCCATATTTATACTGGGCTAGCCAGGAATGTCAGGATTTCAGCATTCACAAAAAATGCACTTCTGGCACAAACTATCTCTGTCATTTCAGCTCCACTCCTCAGTCTCAAATGATCCATATTGCTAGGAGAGATTTAGTGTTTGGAGTAGCATGTGTTTCCCCTCTCCATAGGTTTTGGGAGTAAGGAAATGAATCCTGCACAGCCACTCTCTTTAGCAGTTCTGCTTTCCTCTAAGTAAGCAATGGCAAACATGAGATGGGAGAGAGATACATCTGAACTCATGCAATCTGTCACAGCACAGCATCTCCCAAGCACAGGCTTTTTACCCTTGGATCTGTCCCATCTCTGTCTGCACAGCCATATTTCAAGGATTTGTCACGGGTCACATCTGCCAGCAATCATGTGGAAGAAATATAGAAAATGAGCAACGTGCATTAGCTCCGCTGTTTCCCTCCTGCAGCACTCCTGGGCTCTTGACAAACAGTCAAACTCCCATGCTGAAGACAACCAGCCTAATCCCCACCCCAGAGAGGAAACTGGGGAGTCACCATGAGCCTCAGCAGATCACAGGAGCAGAAAGCTGTGACCCCCACTCGCTCAGGAGGAGATTAGGAGATGAGGCACAGCCTCACAGGTCCCCAGAAACATGAGCCCAGCAAGGAGACTCTGAGCACTGCAGAGAGCAAGACCACCATGAAAACTCACTCAGAAGTGTTTTCTAGGAAAAATAATAGTGAATTTTGGGCTTGTTCAGGATTCCTGGGCATCTGTCAGGCCAGGGGAATCATATCTGTGCTCCCTCCTAGCTAAGTGTCTCATTCTTCAGAGCCCTGGGCCTCCTTGGCCATGCAAGAGCAGATTGGCTGTACCAGCCTTCCCAGTGACTCCAACTCCTGGCAGTATCAGTTTAATTCCACTTGATCTATATGGTTCATTTACACTTAGACACAAAACCTGATGTACTTTGAAAGTCTCAGATTTAATGCATGTGTGCAGTCTACCTTCAGATCAGACATCTTCTGAGAGAAGCATGTTCTTTTGTACTTGGTTTCTAGACCAGGAAATCCCAGGTAGGAATATAGATGCCCTGATTATGGTTAAAATGGACAAATAAGTAACTGCTGTGAATACAAAGAGGATTGACATCAGCCCTTCAGAATAAGAGTATTCTTGTAGATCTTTTAATCTCAATGCCCTGTCAAGTTGGACTGTTGTTCCAGACTGCTTTTTCAGAATTGTTCAATTTCTCTGTACTATGGGACAAAAAAACTAAGTAAGATTTAAAAACAAAACAAAACAAAAACCGCTTAACAATCTTGGATACTGGAGTACCAAAATCAAGCAGTTCCAAGCGAAGATTAATCTAATCCTTCTAAGTTTTACTGTCACAAAATACCAGCTCCATAAAATAGAACTGATGTTCCTTGTGAGAATTTAAGAGCTTTAACCATATCTGGAAAAATTTCTCATTGCAAAGGTTTTTAAGTATTAGAGGACCTGGTAGCATCTCTTCTTTGTGAGATCAATAAACAACCAAAGCCACCTGGTGTTGACACAAATATATTTTTAAACATGGAGGCCTAACACACAAAAACATCTCTTCAGCCAAGGCACTGGGCCAAGTGTTTAAGATACAAGATTTGCCAGAGTGCTTAGAGTTGAAATGCAACCAAGACCAGAGAAACACTCAGTCTCTTCTTTCTTTCTTTTTTTTTTTTTTTTTTGGTTTTTTGGTTTGGTGAATTCAGTGCAGAAGAAAGACCTGAACATTTTACATTGAATACTTTTCTCAAAAAGAAGAAACTGTAGTTTAAAGTAAGCACCAAAGCTTATTAAAAGATTCATACCAAGGCATTATTTTCTTAATAGAAAATGTTTCATAGACATGCCATGAACAGGAAATATTGAACCCAAATAACACACAAACAAAAAAATCCTCAAAATCCCAGTGATGGCAAACTGATCCAGCTCTATTCAAGCTAGTAGTAAGTTAGCCAGGTGTTTCCTGGGAAATCTAGATTTCATCTGCTTCATAAAGGGTCCGTCATGAACCACGAACGACAATTAACTAAACCTCTGGGCATAAGGAATGACAAACGAAAATCAGGGAAATCCATACACAGTTTAGTGTCATGTTTACAAATGTTTTCCTGGAAATAGGGCTAGAATGGGAAGGCTTACTGATTCAAGCCAACTGCAATGACTAAAAGCCAGGGTTAAGCTCAGCAGTAGCAGTCATGCATCAGCCACCCAGCTGATAATTGACAACACAGTTTGTAATTTCTGTTGTTTGCCCCTCTGAAGTGTCTTCTTCCAGTCAGTAACAGTATATTTGAAGAGTTGGTAGACAGAAAATAGGGACAGAAGCACTTTGCACAAATCATAAAGTCCATTAAAAATCAATCCTTGAGAGTATTCAATGGTTTTACATGTGACCCAGCCCCATGGGAGTCTTAACTTGTGCAATTCAAGTTGCTCCAAACAGAGCTGTACCACTAATAATCCATGTGGTATGTGAAGCAGGAACATTTTGAAACATTTGGACTTCTTTTAAATCTCTGATAATATTTAGATTAAAACCCCTTTGAGGTATGGAGAATCTCCTGCTATATTTATGGAGAGCCTAGGAAAACCTGTGAGGGAGTAGAAGAATGAGGCAACTTCCCTGAGTCTATTCCAATGAGAATTTCTGTTTCTCCTACATCTGAAAAGGAGACTCAGATTATACTGAAAAAAAGTCTAGGAGCAAAATTGGTTATCCATGGGCTTTTTCCATATATAGGCTGGATACTAGTATGATGTAAATTTTATAAAACCCTCTGAGTAAAGAGGTATAAAATAGAGTGGCTGCATAGCACCAGGATTATCCACAGAAGTTGTTTCTGCATGATACTTTTTTTTCCCAGGGCCCTGCAAATTTGGGACTAAGCCAGAAGTATATGTTTCCTCTTTGCAGTGGGTACACCGTGCCAGTGAGAGCAGAGGAAGCCTAGGACCTTCTTTGTGCTCCTGCTCTGGTGTGAAGAGATTTCATGTTGTACAACTGAAATTGTACACAATTTCAGTTGTGTCCCAGGTAACTTGTTCAATATTCAAGAAAACTTCAGCTTTCACCCTTGGTCTTCCTGGCTTGGTTTGGTGAAAGTGGGTTGCTGCTCCATGTTAGAGTAGAAAGACTGGGTGTAACCCAGGCTTACAAACTCCCCCACACCTGCTGCTTATGTCCTCTGAAGAAAGCCTTGCTGAAGAGGTGCAGCAGCAATTTGCAGCTCCAGACAAATGGGAGCTCAAGGCATGCTGTGGAGGAGGCAGGGCTTCTTTGCCTTCGGTTAATACAGAGGGCTCCAAGAATTACTCCAATAAATCCAAATGCTTACAATTTCTTTTCACCCTAGTACCTCTTCCTTGAGAGCATGTCTTCTTCTGTGCCAGCAGTATGGAAATACACTTTTCCAAGTCACATCAGTTGTTCTAATGATTTCTTAATTGTCACAGACGTGGTAATCCCTTCTCTTACAGGTACATTACACTACAGAGACTGTAGAGCCAGTCAGACTGAAAGGGTCCATGCAGTTGTTTGGACATTATTTGCATAGACATGTTTATGCAATTGGTTAGATCCATGCTCCCAGATCTAGGCACTAGGTAAAACTCTCAACTGTTGAGTTAGGTACCCATCCTTTTTTTTGTCTGATCTGAATTATGTCCTGGAAAAATCAGGAAAATTCCTTCGCACCAAGGTATTTTCTCTGATAACTTCAGAAATTTTATGCATCAATATACACTTCCAGTCAATGGAAGACATTTGCTCCTGAGTGGATGCAGCTGCCAGAAACAAACAATGACACATGAAGCTCCAAGAGAAGACTTTTAATTCTAACAGAACATGTCCAGGAAATACCAATCAATTCATATAGTAACTGATCATCTTCACCCTTAAAAACTCAAGCTAACAGCTGTGCACTGTCTCTTCTTCCAGAAATGACTCCAGATCCCTTTTGACCTGGTGTATACTATTCACTTCTATTGTAGATTTTGGCAGTTTGCTTCATACTTTTAATTATACCCTCTGAGCAATGAAAGTCATCCTGAATAGTTTACAGCCCGTGCCTCATCTGCAAGCTGTAACCTCTTTCTTTGGAATTAGCAACAAGTCACACAAACTTTTATTTGAAACAACCCATTCCTTTTCTGGTGTATACTAGATTGTATTTCCTGCAAATTCCTATCCTTTCCAGCTGCATTAGAACTTGTCTCCATTCACTTGAACCCAATGAAGATATTTACTCCACAAATCCTAGATTTTTAAAGCCTGAAAAGCAACTGTATTGTCTAACCTAGCTTCCTGTAAAATTGAGGTGTTAAAGTTCTATTTGCAACGTGAGCTTTAACACATTGCACTGACTAGAAAACATATTCTTCTATTTTCACTAAAAGTTAATATGAAATACAGTCATTCTTGCATTCCTCAGCTTCCATATTCCTTAGACAGGCCTGTACATGACTCCACAAGGTATTAGGCATTGAAGAATCACATCAGAATTGTCAAAGGGTTGTCATCTTTCCTGACCAGTATTCATGTATCCCGAGAGGATCACAACAACTCATTGCAATGCTACAGTCTGGGACAGAGTGTCTGGAAAGCTGCTTGGCAGGAGGGGACTTGGGGCACTGGTCAACAGCTGGCTGAACATGAGCCTTCAGTGTGCCCAGGTGGCCAAGAAGGACAATGCCACCTTGGCCTGTATCAGCAGGAGCATGGCCAGCAGGACCATGGCCATGATTGTCCCCTGCACTTGGCGCTGGCGAGACCACACCTTGAATACTGTGCTCAGTTTTGTGCCCCTCACTTCAAGAAAGACATTGAGGAAGAAAGACATTGAGGTGATAGACCATGTCCAGAGAAGGTCAACAGAGCTGGTGAAGGGTCTGGAGCACAAATCTTACAAATTAGGAGTGACTGAGGGGGCTGGAGTGTTAACTTAGAGAAAGAAGGCTCAGGGGAGACCCTATTGTTCTCTAGAATTGTCTGACAGGAGGTTGTAGTGATGTGGGGGTCAGTCTGTTTTCCCAAGGAATGAGCCACAGGACAAGAAGAAATGGCCTCAAGTTGCACTGAGGGAAGTTTAGATCAGATGCAAGGAAAAAATCATTCACTGAAAGAATTGGAACAGGTTGCCCAGGGAAGTGGTTGAGTCACCAACCTTGAAAGAATTTAAGAGACTTGCAGATGTGGCTCTTCAGGACATTGTATAGTGATGGGCTTGGCAGTGCTGTGTAAATGGTTGGGCTTGATGATCTTAAAAGTCCTTTCCAACCTAAATTATTTTAACTTTCTGTGATTCTATACATAATGCTTTAATTTTCTCTTGTTTCAGTTTTCAGTAGAGTTTCACTGCAATCTGTATGTACTGTCTGGAATAGAAAATTAAATTGATTAAGGGAAAATATTATTATCTTTATGGAGTTTGGAAGGGGTTTTGCTATGCCTATTTTCAATTAAAAATCTTTTAGATGGAGGTTTTTGGTTTTTTTTTTAAATGATTTGGTTATTATTGTTGTTCATTGATAAAAATACTCATCTTCAGATGGGAGAAAGCATAGTAAAAGATTCATCTATTGGGAGTGAAAAAAATTCTAAAATAGCCCCAAAAAATGTGAAAAAGATATATTAGAGTTGCTTTTGAAGAGGAGTTTTATATCTTTCATCTGAGACCTTGCACTGCAGCCAGTATCTGCAGGGGTGGCAGCCTCAGATGCTCAGGCTGATGTTACAGACTTAATGAGAAATTTTAGATTGGCTTTTGAAAGGCTATTTCACTGTGAGATACCTTTTCCTAAAAAGCAGAGACAGTTTATGTTGACAACAGAACAGAAATACAAGAATGATCACTCCCTGTCCTGTATTTAGATCACAGTTTTCAAGTACCTTGCCTGAATGTGAAAAATGAGGTAAACGGTCAAAAGCGGGTTCTTGTAGGATTTGGTATTTTTGCAATATTTGCTGTAGAATTAGAACATAAAACATTATTCTTCTTCCTCTATCTTCCACTCCTTCATTTTATTTCCTACTTTGCCTAAAACTTGAAAGCTTAGATAGCTGTTAAATTTTAGGTTTGATTTCAGAAGCGGCTTTAATTTCAGATAATTTTCAATGCTTGAGGAAGGTCTTCCAATAAGTTGGAACTTTGGCGATTATCTCCCTGCACAATTTAATAAACAAAGCCATGGCATAAAGTTGCTTAAATCTGCAAGAGAAGTAAATACACCATTCCAGCTGAGGGACCCAGAGGGTTCATTGTTATGATCAAGTGGGTGAATTGCACAAGTTATTTCCATATCTAAAAGTTGACCTTCCTCTAATTTATTTAAGAACTTGGAGTGAGTAGGCAGCATTTTTTTTATTAATTGAGGTGTAACAATCTATACAAATGCCTATCCAAAGGCACAGAAATCTTATGTAGGAATGGCTTAGTCATACAATATTAGAACAATTTCTTCCCTGGAGGAAGTATCTATATAATCTCTCATAAAGATTCTTTAGAATGATCATTTGCAATTCTGTTATTCTCTTCTTCTTTTCTAGTATTGATATGAACTGGTCTCCCCCAGATTATTATGTGATTAAAAGAGAAATGTAAAGAATCATAGAGCATTGAATTATTATAGACTGACTCTTGCCCTCTATCCTACTTGTTGTAAGCTCTGTTATGCAATTGACTATAGTGACATAAATAGGATATAGGCTCTCTTTATCTTTTTGGAAGAAGTTATAGTGTATTCAAAAGATTTTTGGTATGTGAGTTACTTTATCTTCATTATAAAAACAACTTGGATGTGGGCTCTGGGGGAATTTATAGTTTCTCCATGACACAATTAAATTACAAATGTCTCATTAGAGACTGCCAGTGTACCTCAGATAACGACTCTAAAGTATCCATCTTAAAGCTCATTTCCAGATTGTTTTTCTTTTGAACTCATTGTGCTTTAGGATTGTACTAACTTTTATGAATATGTTTTTAAGGGACATTGTCCTTTAGGGCATGCCATAAATATTGGTGTGCTTGGAAGAAAAGTTGTTAAGAGTCCAGAGAGCAGAATAAGGGGAGAGGCTGCAAAAGGGAAGCATAAAACAAATCAAAGTAGCTAAGCCCAGTTATGAAAACTTTCGTCAAGTACATGGTCAAAAAATAGTAGTATTGAAGACACAGATACTTTATCTACTGCAAACTGCAGTTATATCACAATTTCAGAAGATGAAACAACTAGAACAAGAGAATATATTTGCTGTGATTCACTTCACAAAGGAAGTTTGAAACCAGTTACTTCCAATACTGACCCAGTTTTACAAAGTAGCCCCTTCAGTGATTGTTTTCTTATATTTTTGGATTTTTCTTCTGGCACCAATAACACACTTGATTACTGAAAAAGTAAATATTAATGAATTGAAAATTAACTCTTTTCTCCAAACTCTGACATTAGGTAATGAATCTAAACATCTAACAGAATAGACTTAGATTACTTATTGGTTTGGGTTGGTTTTTTTTTTCCCAGCTCTTAGAAAATACCACAAAGCTCTATTATTCTGTCTTTCATGTATTCCAGGAAATGGATAAATCAGAACAATGCATCCTTTGTATGAAAGCTCAAGAAAGAATTTCCGATCCTCTTCATATAAAACATTGTTTTTACAAAAACTGAGGCTTTGTTTGTAAAGAATGAACTACTGTTTAACCTTAAGTAGAGGAAACCTACTTAAATTTAGTTCTCTTCAATGACTGCACTGGTGAGGGAAGACACCCATCATCCTGCTGCTTTACCTTAATGTGTCTGTCTGAAGGGAATATAGCATACCTACCATTGGTGTAGAAAGAAGGTAGCTCTGTGTTCTCTAGAGTGGAAGAGGTTCTTTATAATACCTCTGTTTCCTTCCTCCTGAAATCAAGGAATTGAGCCCAGAGCAGTATACCTCTCAGAACCCTCAGAAAGAAAATCCAGCAGTCAGCAAGCTTGCAAAAGAGTCTTCTCTCTCAGACTTCAAACAGGTGATCCCTCTATTTTTGTAATGGTCTCATCAACTACAGAAGAGTGCTTGGCTCTTCTGCTTCTGTATTTCTCCCTTAAACTGGATGATACCACGCACATTGGGCACTCTATGTCATCTGAGATACACACTTGACAATCTATGTCATCAGGCATTTCTTAAAAGAGTAACAAAAGAATATGAGAAACACTATGAGTTAAAACAAACAAAGAAACAAACAAACAAACAAACCCCAACAAAACAACAAACCAAAGAAAACCTGCCAGGTCCACACAGCTGTTAAGGTAATGATGTCTTAATTCTGTTTGAAATTTTCCATGAGTTCTTACACTGTTCAGAATTCACATGCTGGAAATTTTAGCAAAATTTCCTACTGTTAATTCAGATATCAGTTATTTCCTGAAGATGAATAGTGTGATAGAACAGGCACTGCTTTTTGCAGCAGTTTATGACCTCTGCTTTTCATCCATCCTTTTTGCTTCCAGGAACACAACAGGACACAAATGTTCAACGAACGCAACAGGAAAGAGGGTCGGCACTTTTAAACTTATTCAGAGAGTACAGATATGAAAATAGAAAGTCAAAATACAGATAAATGGCGGGGGGGAGGGGGAGGAATGATTCAAGAATACCTAATACACAGCACTCCATTATCCAGCAACTGTTAATATCTGGTGCACTCTTAGCCCACATGGCTGTGGAGAAGAGCTGACACATACAATCAGTTAAATCTCAGAAATCAGCAGGCAAAAAGAAGGAAATAAAGGTACTCCAGTCTCATAGCTATTCCCCAGCCTGACAGATAAGTGCTAGAAGCCAGCAGCACTGTACTGCTATCTCTTAACAAAAAGATAGCTTTTGCTCCCCTCCCTGCATTGGGTAATTCCAGGAGAGGTTACATGTGCTATATCAGATTGTGGCTAGCAGTGACAAGAGTGATATAGCAGTAGGCTTTATTAAGGACCTTAGGAATGTTTAAAAGTGCTAAGTAGGCCAAAAATGCATTTAAAATATTCCAAAGGCAAGCTAAGAGAAATGGCCTTTTGAACACTTTAGAGCAGATTCTCCAGAGAGCTCAGTATCTAACAGCTCCTTCTTAGGCACTTAATGGCAAGGCTGGGCTTTCCAGAGTACTAAGCTCTGCAGCCTGATGATGGGATTAGGAACCCTGTCCATCCAGAAGCAAGATTTTCATTTTTCAGCCCTAGATTTCTTTGCAAGACCAACATTGAAATCTCAGGGAAATATTTTCCAATTGCTTGTTATATGAAGAAAATTAAACAACCTCCCTGTGTTTCCTGGAAGTCTGGCAGGACTCACATTGTAATTGTAGACAGATAATGTCCCTGCAGATCAGGTCTTGCACTGTAAAGTAAAACTATACAAGGTGAGAGTTACCTGCACTACCTGGGAGTAGTATGGCAGTATGATTAGGTATTGTAATATTGTACTGAAATATTCAGACAGAAGCAACAATCTTTCCTTTACATTTAAGCAAAGGAAAGATTTATACAGCTATAAGTGAAACCATTCTTCTGGAATAAATACTATTCTAAAGTTTAGAAATCCTCAGGCTATTTTCTAAACAAAGATGTGGGAAACTATTACTGTTTATATTAAATATTCCCATGTGGATCTTTTGGTCCTTGCAGAATATGAATGGCAATCTCTTGTAAAATCCCTACTGCAGCTGTCAACACTTTTTATATGAGGCATCCCAGACACAGAGAGGAGTGGAGCATGTATGTGTGTGGGACATACCTGTTTCCCTCAGAATTCCTCACCCCTCTGGTGGCAGATAGGTTTTCTGAGGCTGCACTGATATCAGAGCAAAGTCACTAAAGTGATTTTTCATAGGGGAGGAGATGATAACGCTTCCTTATTACCAGCTTTTTGAAACAAGAGAACTACTCCTCTTTTAGAGAAGAAACTTGAGACTAAAAGGTTTGCCCTGCACCACAGAGTGACTCTCCATTCTCACAAGCCCCATCTTCTACAGTCAGAGCACACACTTACCAGCTTCACCTTGAACCTTCCCATTTTATCTGCTGCCTTAATGTAAACCTGACCCAAAACCACCTTCTTCTTTGAAGCCTAAACTAATTCCTGGACTGTTTATAACTATTTCTACTTGTGACAATATTTTTCATGTCTTTAAACTTCTCCTCTTCCTAGTATTTCTCCTCTTCCTTCTTAGTGTATTTGTGTAAAGTAACCTCATCCTCCCTTAGGTTTCATTGGGTTGCTGCCCCTTGCCAATCTCCTCTGGTCTCTTCTTCTAGAACAGATCAGTGGGCCCTTTAATAGGGCTCTTAATCAATGAGTTCTTACTCACTCCATGAGCTCTTCTCTGCTCTTACTCCCTGCATGTGGGTCTACTCACAGATAGTAAAAAAAGAAAATATGTTCAAAGTACACCAGAGGATCTCCTCACACTACCTTGGAGAAGGCCAGTCCCTACCAGAAACTGATAAGCTACAAGTTTGCCTTCTCATGGTCAAGAATTCTTTACAATTTCCACAGTATTTTTCATTCTTCTATTATTTCCAGATGATGAGATCTAACTTTATAGTTTATAGCACTTATACAATTAAGTGAGAGGTGAATTAGGGCCAGGTTTTTTGCCAAAAAACAAGTAAAACTCAAACACTTCATTTCACTGTTTATTTTCACACTCCTCTTGAAGAAATATCTAGGTCAGCTACACGAAGCTTTGACTTCAGCCTGCCTTGTATAAGACTTAAGCTATCTTGTTTATACCTTTTTGGATGAATTCTCCACATATATTTATAGCCCAAAGTATACTTCCTGGTGAGAATTAAAATAAAAATCAAGATTAAAAGTTCTCTGCTGTTTCTCTATAGAGAAACATAAAGTGCTACTTATATTGTGCATATCTGATATTATTCTTTTACATTTACACAAAGAGATGTTATTATTCTATAGGAAATGCTGTTCCCTGGAAATCAATGGCAAAATTCCTGCTGAGTTCAGTAGACCAAGATTCTTTCCAGAGTCTGATTTACTAGTTCTCTGCATGAATTGTATGCCAGGGTAGCTTTGCTGAAATCACTGGAATTCCCTTGGCATGAAAGTAGGGAAATAAGAAACAATCAGAGTACAGAGAATCACAATAAATTTTACTAGAATAAAAGGATTATGATTGAGGGATGACAGTTTTGGTAAATGTCAGCTAGTTGAGACATTTGCAACTGGCTCAACAGACAGTCACACACTGCTATAAAAGCCAAATATAAATACATTTCACGTATTCATACCATTTTATAAAACTGGAATATTGCATAGACAAAACAGGGAAACTGTAAAGACTTACATCACTGCTAAATTACTTTCTCTTTAAAACGTGTTCCACGTGTTTTAGACCAGGAGCCAAATGCTGCCCCTTGACATACACATGCAAATTCCATTAAGTAGTTGGAACTGCATATTAGTGCTTGTGGGAATGACTTGGTGGTGTAAAGCCAATTCTGGGAGCATTGACTGCAAGGACTGCCCAAGAAATCACCAGTGCTTTTTTGTTTTATTTTGTTGTCAAAAACTGTTGATTTGTCAAAAATAAACATTTCTGCACAAATATATATATAGCCTGTTTGACAATGAGCACATTTGTGGTCAAGGAAAAAGAGAAAGCTATTATCCACAGCACAGCCAACAAGCACTTATGCCAAACTGAGAGCTAATGTCCATATATAAGCTTTCCCAGACATATTCCTTTCTCTTCCAATCCATGATGAATCCCTTGACCAGGAAAAGTTGTCATCAGTCTTCCTCACTGGAGCTATTTCACACAGATTTATAAATGAAATATTAATTGGACAAAGAGTCTGCCTAATCACCACTTCCCCATCTCATAGCTTTATGTGCCTGTTATTAAAAACAATTACTTGAACTCTTCCTCCCTTCCAGAGGATTGTTCTCTTAGCAGACACTTGCCCTTAATTGAACAAGGCATTGGCATATCTAATATCTGTCACAAAAGGAGAAAAAAGGATTTTTGACTTATCAGAAATTAGGTGGGTTTTTTTCCTGTAAATTCCTCTCACCTCTTTAAAAATACTAGGAAAATAGTGCTTGGTTTTGGTTTTACTTTGAAAATGTATATATTTGTCTACATCAATAATAAATATATTTGCTTCCCACCTCTAATATTTCAGAAACTGAATTAATACTTCACTGTATTTTTTACATTCATACGTGCAAGACCAACAGCAGGAGAGAGACCATGCCTTTGCTGTACTGTTCGCCAAAGCAGCTGACACCATAGGTGGGGGGACAAGTTGGGAAGAGAGGAATTTAACACTAATAGTGCATTTTATGGATGGCTTATCTGGTTGACCTTTGGAAGGCAGAGTGATGTATTAAAATGCAACTTGTCAGGAGTGCAGCCAGCAGGTTAGGATCTAAATCCATCCCGACATCAGGGAGTGAGGCTAAAACAATGCCTGCATGCCAGTCCTGCTTAGTCCTTTCTGCAGGACTTTTCCAGCATGTGAGCCCCAGGGTGGTGATTTCATGCCCCCACAAAGGGGAGCCTCCTCAAGGGAAGTGCAGCAGACATTATGAGACATGAATATGATTGCACATAGCAATAAATATTTTGTGTGACAAATGCTGGCGCAATCATATATGCCTCCCATTTCCCAATTCTGGCAGCTCAGAAAGTCTCAGGCCCTGTGAACCACTTTTGCTGGCTGACAAACACAGGGGACAGACCTTACAAAATGAACAAGTTTAGTGCTAGTTCTTTGCACAGGCTGGATTTCCCTCCATGCCATTAAAAGTAGAAATAGTGACTTTTGGCCACTATTAACCTTTTTAGTTACCACTCCTTAACTGTTTTCAAACAAATCCTTACTGCTTGTAAATTAAGTTCAAATTAAATATTTTTCCATCTCTCTATTTTTTTTTTCAAAACGGTTTGCTTGCTCTTGAATGATGACATTTCTTTTTTGTACTTTGAAGTTCATTTCTTTCTTTCTTTCTTTCTTTCTTGCTTGCTTGCTTGCTTGCTTGCTTTCTTGCTTTCTTTCTTGCTTTCTTTCTTTCCCTCTTTCTTTCTCTTTACATCTTTTCAGTTTTGACAATTTCACTTCTTCTACAGTCCAAAGCCTGTAGAGAAATGCTTTCCCTTCAGCTGGGCCTCTTCCTATCTTATCAAATAATATTAGTTTGCACTCCATTTATACCACATAGAGCCTTAGAAACTCTCATAGCTTTTAACCTGTCATGCAGATTAAGACCTCATTAAATTTCTTACTACCTTCAGCATGATCATGTTACCTAATGCTAAAGATTTTGGGGCAGCATAATGAGTACTGATACAGAATGAAAGCAGAGGGATCTTTCATCATGTGGCTTCATTTGCTAGAAAGAGAATTTACTGTCTGGTAAATGCAGTTCAGTTTAGTCTGTGTTTCTGCATGTGTTCTGTCTGGACAAAACACACCTTGTATTTCCCCTCACAAACACTGCATGACTTGTGCTTCTGACTTTGAGTGACTGTGTCCATGTTGATAGGTAAAACGTGGGTATTTCAGAATTAATAAGGCGTATGTGTGCGTGTACATATGCAGACATGCATACACATGCGCATATTTACTTTATAAATAGATACCAGAAAATGAGCATACATAGGGACAGGAATAACATTCACCAACACCAGCATTTTTTCCTGTCTCTTCTCACACGTTTGCAAAAAAAACCAGTTTAGAGAGAAATAATTGGAATCAAAAGGGGGAATATGCTCTTCTCCTGCATGTTTGCAGCACAGTAGCAGCCATAGGTGACTATTTTCAGACTGGCCAGTTTTGGTGTGAACACTGCATACACAGTGTAAAAGACAAGCCCTGTCACAAGAACTTTACAGTTGAAGCAGGTTAAACAAGATAAAATACTGTTTTTCTAGTTTCATTAGTGAGAATAAGAAAAACCAAATGCCTTGTTCTCAGTCTCATGGAAAAACAGTGACAAACTCCTGCCACAGCTAATACATCTGCTACTAGTTCTGTCCTTGAAGTCGTCTGTCCTGGCAATGTTTGTAGTCCCCTTTCAGAGATAGATGCAGTCCCTTTTACAGATAGAGAAAATCCTGAGAAAAAGAGAAAAGAAGAAGCCTCAAACCTAAACAGCACATGTCCCTCATAAATATGAGCATCTCACAACAGTTCTGTGTTTGCTCTTATAACAAGCCCCTTAACTGGGATGTAAGGCATGGCTGACATAAGGAAGGGCAGCAGAGGCAGAGACCAAGGGCAGGAGCAGCCTATGGCAGTTGAGGAAAGGCAGAAGCTGAATGCAAGTTTTCCCCAGGTTTGACCTGGAGCTCAGGCATTTGGTTCAGCCTTTCTCACTGGGTGCTTATCTAATTATCTAGGAGTCCTTATCAGGGCTTTATAAGACCTCCCTATAGGACAGCATTGACTAACAATCACTTGGATGAATTTTTCCACATATTTTCTTTTACCTTTAAAATTACTTTTTCTGTTCCAAGTAATTCTGCCACATAATGGCATAATGCAATTTTCCTCTTGGACCTACACTTTGTTGGGTTGATGGACTTGTTTAGGGAGGAGAGCAATGCCAGCTTGCTCCCAGCACATGGAACAATCACCCTGCTGGTGGAGGTGGGGGGGATTGCCCCTCTTGACGTACCCTCTCCTAGCCCCATTTCCTTCCCTGCTGCCTGCCTGCCCAACAGCAGCAGCCTTTGGACTGGGCTGGCAGAGGCTCTCCCTCCACCAAGCCCTGATAGCCACTCAAAGGACTTCCCTGTGTCACGTCTGCTGTAAACTCCACCATGCTTTTCCTGTGTCTGCACAACATCTCAGCTCATTAGGGAGACACGAGATAGCAGAGGACCCGATAGGGAGCGTTTTGGATCCCCCCAGCTCGGTAGATCCTCCTTCCCGTACCATGCATGGGACCCTTAACTTTAACCCAGCCGTGCCTTTTGTCTGAAAGGGAGAGACTATTTATGAGGAGTCATACAAAATAAACACAGAGAGTTCACCATAAAATATGACAACCACTTTAAATAATGTTGACTTAATTAAACTTTAAACTTTATTTATATATTTTATGGCCGTAGTGTGAGCTCTTCTCGGATGTTTACTTCAGTGAAAAATCCATCATGTGAGGGCCTTGAAAGGAATTAATCCCCTTACCCCTGGCACAGAACTCAGCTCCAACAATTCAGATCTAAATATTTAGTGATGGATGATACATGTTTATAGAACAGAGGGCAGCATGACATTTAAATGGGATCTGGGGTTGCTATAGTGAGCGGACATTGTTGAAAAGAAACTGGAAGCTGAAGCCATGCCAGTTATCGGAAGCCAATAAGTCAGCCCCTTGTTGCCTGATTTTTCCCTCCCGTCTATTCTTTCTGGGCTTTCAAAGGCTTCTTCACAGAAAGTTGTGAGCAATTTTCAGAAGGAAAAGTTCTGCTGACTCTTGTACATTTGGTAGTGCATCCCATGGTTAAACTAATAGCCTCATTGGGTGTCAGCCAAAGGTTACAGGCCTCTCAAAATATTCTTGGAAAAAAAAAAGAGTTTATCACTGAACTGAAGTTTCTCATTAGTAACCCTGTGTTGTCTAATCTGTGAAATTACATGATTAACTCTTTTGCAGAGACAGCTTCAGCCAGAGTTTGCAATCCCACAGGAAGTTATTAAAAGTATCACCGAGATAATTTCCCTGCTTTGTACTTGGCCCTTAGGGTAAAGGAAATACATCATTAGATGAGTACTTTATAATAAAGCTATAGATCACTAACAATTATTAAATGGCTGTCAAGAATGATTATTATTTTAAAAGTTGAGCACTGTGCAATTCGAAAAAAAAACAAATAAAAAACCTTGAAAGAAATTACTTCCTTTGTTTTTGTACAGAAATTAGAAACATGCCTTTCCCCCCCCCCCCATTCTCTTTGAAGTGATTATTGGAATATCATCTTTCTCTGTACACAGCCCATCTTACCTTCGACACTACTTTCTGAAACTAAAAATATGGAAAGCCACTGCTTGAGAGAATATTGCTCAGTGATGTAAAGGACAGCAAGGTCTTTTTGCATAAACTGAGAAAAACACCTCAGTGCATGAGCCTTGAACCTCTGATGCCTCCAGTTACTCAAGTGGAGATGGTGGTTGTCACCCAGGAGCAATCCTTGTTTTTTGGTGAAAGTTGAACTCAGCTATCTGGGACACAGAAAACCCTCCCATCATGTATTATAGCTGAAGTCACTTGCAGATGTTTCACATGATGTGTAAACACGTGGTTTGGCTTTCTAATGAGTTCCTCCCAGATCAATGGGTGGTTTATTTTGCATCTTTTGGGAAGAGAGGTAAGAGTTCATATCTTTATTATCTTCCCCAGCTACCCAGCTAGTCACCAAGACCTTTTTATTTTTTCTTAACCATTAGTGAAAAAGTGAAGTGGTGAGAAGCAGGAGATGCTGACAATCTGACAATGCCCGTGCAGTCAGTCAGACTGTGAGCCTCAGCTGGTGACACAGGTGCCCTGCAGGGATGGCCATGCAGTATCTGGCTGGATTGCATAGAAGACAAATAGTTGTGAGAGGTTTGACAGAGGTAAAGTGTGTGGAAGCAAGAGCCAACAAGCAATCTGCTGGAGCTCAAATCATATCAGCTAAACAATACTATGGAGTTTAGCCGTAAGCCAGTTGAAAACTAAGCTGGAATTTGAAAGAACATCATTTGGGCATCCAGGAAAGGACTACTGTGACCAGACACCTCTGAGAAAGCTTATTTGTTCTTGTGTGAAAAATCCAGATCTTTAAAAAAAGTTGTGTTTAGGATTTAACATGCAGCCCTAAAGGCCCTGCCCTGAAGTGCACAGCAGGACCAAGCTCACAGGACAGGTTTTGTGATTGCATCACATTATGGTGCCTCACTGTGACCAATGCACCCACTAGTTTCAACCTAGGGGTTAGAAACAGTGCTTTGAATCAGAACAGATGAAATCTAATTTCAACTGCATAAATGCAGGTGGAGAGAATTGCTGTTTCTAGGCTGCATTTTTTATTTTCCCTAATAACTTTTTCCTGACTTTAAAGAAGCCATGATCTCCTAGGAGAGAAGTTAGTTGACTCGCATATATTATAAACAAAATACATGTTTATACATTTTCCATATAAGTGCAGCTTCAGAAGAAGGAAGAACTTAGAGACCATCTTCGTTCTGTATCACTTGAAGTGGTTACAGCTTGTATCCTCTTTAGGAGTTTAGAATAAAATCCATATCAATGTGCTCATTCTCTCTTGTTGGTAACGTGGTCAGAGAATGGCTTGGATTAATCCCTAATGCTTTTAATGGTCAACCTGAGATCTACATGTCTAACTCTTTTCAAAAACCTTGAATTGGTGAAGGGAGTTTTTCTAAATTGTTGCCTACACATGAAAATACTCTTCTTATTCTAATTCTAGCTTCTAAAAATAAGATGACTGGAAGCCATTCAGAAATGCAGGGTAGGGTAACCCAGTCTCTGCAACCTTTCACGACCTTCAAGTGGCAGAGAAATATTTTTTACTGCATTTTGTAGTAAAGAAAAAGAAGACTGATGCAATTTCTCTTAATGTTTCTTAACCAATTAATAAGAGACAACCTATTTTTTCCCTCAAGAACTTTAGACACAAAAGATTTTGGTATATATTCAAAATAATACTTAAATAAATGAAATCTGAATCCTTTGAGGTTTGTTTATTACCAGTGTGTGACTGGGTTTTTACGTGAAATGAGAAAATTCTTGAAGAATTGTAGGGAACACAAAGTGACTGTAGGTATGAAAACCAAACCTACAGCCAAACAGGAGCAGCTTAAGCTGTCTATGCAAGCATCCATATTTCCATGAGATAAATTTCTGGGGTCCAGAAGCTGGACCCGAGTTTGAAAATATTGATGTACATTCTAGATGAATACTTTCAGAATGGAAAAACATCACAAAACAAAAGTGACAAATATTAATCAAAAATCTCTCACTCCAGTCTCTTGCTTTGAACTGGAATGTTATGTAGATGTCTGAATTTGTAGAAGATAACCAAGCACACACTCCAGAGCTGATCAGGAAAGCAATATAAACAAAATTGTGACTTGGGAAATGAATGAAGAGTTCAATTTTCTTCATGTAGATACACATTCTCAGGAGATGTGTTCTGGCTGATACTAACGGTAAAACACTGATGTATATGCAATTAAAGAGATCCACAACAACATATGAGAATAAATGCAATTTGTCACCAATAAAATTATCGTTCTTGGAGAGAGAAGTTTGCCATCTTCACATGGCATGGCAAGTACCTAATTTCACTATTCATTTCTGATAGGCATAGGGTATCTCTACAGGAGATACATGAATTTTCCTTTGGTTTTACTGTGAAATATGCCTTTATGTCTCTGGGACCAGTTTTTGTTTGGATTTCATTTGACAACCAGCTTGTCACAGATAAGAACTGAGCATTATGTTCCTTTCTGCAGTACTGACTTATTTTTCCTTCTTGCACTACTGATTTTTCTTATTTCTGTCATCCAAGAAAGAGATAACCCTTTACACACATAAAATATGACTCCAATATCTAATTAAATTTTTATTTTAAATCACTACTGTTTCTTTTTCAGAAGTCTTGTACAACTACCCTTTCACTAATTAATGGGTATGGCCCTATTAATTTTAAATTGTCTTTCTGGGTCCCCATTCTAATGATTTTGAGATGTTTGGTCTGCTACTCTTGTCCTAAACACAATTTTATGAGCCAGTGAAAACTCATGCTCTGTATGTATCAATGGCATTTGGAGAAAATGTTTCTTCTGCTGAAAAAGGAGGAGGACAGTTCTCCTCACACAGGGGTGGATATTTCCAAATGCATCTCTTTTCCCTGTCACCAAGTGGCTGTTCTGCATTGCTGAAGGCAGCAGGAATGCGGCAGTTCCCAGCTCAGGGTCACACCTCCCATCTTCTATACACACCAATTCAAGTAAAGATGAAAATATTCTAATCATACCACAGGCTCATTCCCTAAAGTGTTAGCACCCTTTTTGCCACAGAAACATGAGAGAATGGCTTTCTTCTCTGCTAGCAGGGACCTGGCACCATTCAATGTCATAATTTGCATGAGGCTTTGGAGATTAAGAACAGTGGAAGAGGACGATTTAAAAAAATAACAGATAGAATAGATGTGCAGAAAAACCCCAAACCCTGAACTTTCACTGAGTATTTTCTTTACACTCTTTGACTTTGCAGGCTACCCATTTTCCAGAGCAGAGGTATCAGTTCATTTCTGCATTTTTTTGCCAAAGCAGAAAAGAGAACCATGCAAAGCATGATCATTGCCTGTATTCATATTTGCAATTACTCTTACACTTCAGATGTGGGGAAAATCAATTATTCATAATACCGTGTTTTAGTTGGTAGAGCACCAGGTTCACAGATGATTAGTGATAGTTGACGAAATGAACTTTTTCTGAAGTTCAGCGGTCTTGCGTTATATAAAATCGAATTTCTGAAATCAGTGCCTTTGATGTCTTCCCAGTACAAACATTTTATTCACAATTAAGTACTTGGGACAAAAGTATGGGAGAAGGGGGAGATAGAAAGGGGAGGGGAGATGTGGTTAAAGGCAATCCTCAGCAGGACAACTTAAAAATATGACTATGATTTCTCAATAACTACTACTGACTTTCCGGTTTTCGTGAACTTGCCAAATGTGTTTCTTTGGGTCAGATCTTACTTATTCTGCTCACAGAAGTATTCTTATCAGCTACCCCGCAGAATAAAGAAACCCAAATTTTGCTTGCTCTTTTTGTTTTGCTAATTCTCTTAGGATCAATTCAAATAAACTGTGGTCTATGTTGCTGGATCAGTCAACAGACTATGAAACTGTATTAGTGCTCACAATAGCTAAATTTTTTTAGGGGAAATACACGTGTTAATTTCCTTGGTTCTCAGAACAAAACAAAGCAAAACAATAACAACAACCAAACAAAAACAACAAGAAAAGAAGAAAAAGGTTTGTCTGCAATTAGAGTGGAAGCTCTGCTATCCACAGTTGAGGCTTATCCACATGCTGCATCTAGCCCAGCCCTAAACAGATGTGGCCACTTTTGCTGCCACAATTTTGTTTGGAGTTTAATAGCTATTTTTCTCTCTTTGTTTAGTCTTTGGTCAAATTTTTCATTTTCAGTGCAAAATCCAAAGGTGGTCTATGTGAAGGCTAGCTCTGCATGTTGACAGCCCCAGAGCTGTAATAAATTGAGTTTTTGCACATCCCAGCAATGATACAGCCTCACAGTGTACCAAATATCTATCACTTGCATTTATACCTGAATCTCTGTGCATACTACATGCCTACCTGTATCTGTATTTTCAAAGCTCCTTTTGTACCTCTGTATGCTCTATTTTGCACATAACACCAGTCTCAGATAGTTCAGGCTATCCTGCTGAATCTGTTTGGGGCAAAAAAAAGAATTTGTAAGGACATAATGTATAGCCTTCATTGCAAAGTAAACTAGGAGCAAGCATGATGGATGAGTTAAGAGCGCAAGACTGCAGGAAGATGTGAATCTGGCTGGGGGGAGTTGGGTTGAAATTCCTGGTACATGGGTGTTATTTCTAGTCCTTCTGGTAGGAAGACTGAAGAGGCTGGGTAAGTGGCTTCCCATAATGTTTTAAATCTTGCTTTGCCTGGAGTTTGAACAATCTCTCACTCTGTAAGCCTGAGGTAGTGTCATGAACACCCAATTTCCAGTGTATGTCTTAGGTGCCATGATGCATTTTTTTTACCTCAATATCACCATTCTCTTTCTAATGCACTGTATAGTGTTTTCAGCCCCTGCTGATTCAAAACATTTCAAATTTTTTTCTAAATTTTGCTTCTTGCCTGCATATTATAAAATCTCATTAAGAGGAACTTTTGCTCCTTACGTAGATACAATGCTGAACTGGTCAAGACACCAATTTATATTCAAGGATATTCATCACTACCTGCAATTAGATCAGACCAAGGACTTTGACCTTTACTTGAACATTCTGTCTTGCCCTTGCCTCCCTTGCCTAGTGAGAAGGTGTGCTGCAGATAAGTGCACATCTGGAAGAGGGCCTGTTTTTCTTGGGTGGTAGGAAGTTTCCTCCTAACATCACACAAATGGCCACATGGATATTGTCAAAATCCCACAAAACTTGCCCTGCAGAAGAGATGAGTTCAACTCCCAATCTTTTGCCTGGGGACTTGTTACTGAGCTTGGGGCAAAATAGTTTTCAGTCTGTAAACAGAGAGTTTGACCTGCTCATCTTAGCCAGCTTGTATAAACATATCAGTTCAGCAGAGAAGTGATGCAGGTTCCAGGAGAAAACAGGGCACTCTGCACGCCTGGGACAGATCGTGCCTTGCTGCCCTGCTCCCCACTGAGCAAGTGACAAAGCCCTTAAGACGTCTTATCCTCCAGGTGAGCCTCTGCATGGTGGGAGAGGAGAAAGGGGAGTTCCCTGAGGGTATCTCTGGATTCGTAGGCACCACGGCCTGAAGGCAGGGCGGGAGAATAGCCTCAGGGTACTTGGCTTTCAGCATTCTCAGAGGGAAATGGTCACAGAAGATGGAAGAGGGGGAGTACCTGTTGCCAAATGGCTGTGATTACAGCAGTGGCAAACTTCCAGGGAAAGGCAGCCTCAGTCCTATCAGGATCCTTTGTAAATTGCTATTAAAAAGTATTTTTCAGCAATCTCATTTTTATTAGCCGTTTGTGCCCATTATAGTTTTCTAGTTGCTAGCTTGTTATGGCTGTAACATAAATAAAGTTCTAAAAATGTCTCATTTGAGGAATTGCAGAGCTGGGCATGCCATTTAGACACAGATAAAAGCAGATGTAAAGGGTTTTCTTTGGTCTATTTTATATTTAATAGAACTGTCATATAAACCTAGACTACCATTTAAAATGCAGTTTCTAGGCTATAAAATAAACACCATTTCTAATATTGCTGTTGGCTTTCACATATGTGGTGCCGTTCATTAAAAGCTCTATAAGGCATTTACGTGGGGTTACCATATGATTTACAGTCTAGGAGGCACCCCAGGCAACAGATATGTTTCTCTCCTAGCTTAGGAAACAGTTCTTCAAAAATATTAATGATACCTGCAGGATCTCCCAGCCATGCGTGATTTGCATGAGCTGCAGTGCAGGGCTGGTGGGGACTGACACTGGAACTTCTGTGGCAGCAGCTCTGCTAGGTGCAATTGCTTCCTTCAGGAAGAGTAAGCCTGAGAAACACTTTCACATTCATCTTTCTTTACTGAAGTTTCTAGGACAAGTGTTACCACAAAAAAGAAATGTATCTGGCTCGGGCTTCTGTGGCTGGCCTGTGCTGGGCTGGGGAATTAACTTGTTTGCTTGCCAGAGCTGGGATTAATGACTCTGTGGAGGAGAGTCAATTTCTCTTCTTTAGCCATAGTAATGGGCATCTTGGTGAGATGGTTAAAATAAGGTGAAGCACCAGAACACGAATTCCGCATTACTGATCTAATACGAAATTCCAAGTTTATGGACATTGCCTGTCATGGTTTCCAGTTTCATCCTAGGATTGAATCCATTTTTCTTAGAGGTTTACTTCTCCAAATGCCCCCTTGCTTTCCAGGAGGCATTCAGGCTTAGTAGGGAAGGGGTCCTTTGTGATGATCAAGTGTGAACCATTTTCTAACAAGATTCTTCTGCCTTGAAAAATCAGACTAAGTGTACTGAATATAGATTTGGATTTTAGCAGCTAAAATTTTCTCAGAAATTCATTCTCACTAATTATGTCTGGTTGAAGGTAGGACTTGATGATCTTGGGGGTCTTTTCCAACGTAAGTGATTCTATGTTTCTGTGATTCTACGACTTCTCCACAGAAGAAATGGTCTGGTACAGACCAGCTGGTCCCTGCACCTTACCCAGTAACACCAGGACCTTGCCCAGCAGTGCTGCTCTGTGACTGGTATGACCTGAGCGGCAGGCAGGATCCCGATTTGCAGGGTGGCACTCAGTCCCCTGGGCCCTCACTGTCACAGGAAGACTGGACATGGATCTTGGAAAGGTAGCCTGAGATTCAATGAACAGAAGCTTGGCTAGGAATGCGGGGGCAAGTCAGGGGTTGGCACAGTGCACAAGGACTATTTAGGAAAAGAAACTGGGAAGATATAGGAATGTCTGAGAGTTCTTGATTGGGCAGATGTACAGAATAAAACTGAATGGTGGGTGTAAGCTGTGCAGGAGAAAGAAAAGCGACTGGAGGAAGGGGAGCAGCAGAGAAGAGGTGAAGATTTCAGCAGGTGGAGTAGAACCTAAGCAAACTGAGTTTGCTGTCCTAATGCCTTAGATCCTGCTAGCAAAGCACTTGTCTTATCTTCTGCTAATAGTAGTCCACAAGGAAAATATAAAGCAATAAGTTCTGTCTATCTCTCTGCTAACACAAATAGGTACGTATACTCCATGAAAGAAGTCTTCAAAAATCAGATACATGTCAAACTACATTGTGGTATTTCAGAGGTCTTGAAATCTGACATAGGAAACTTCTGTAACTGAACTTCATAAAAGGACTTTTAAAACTGTGCCTGTATCAAGCAGTCATAAAGTAAAAAATGCTAGTAATACAATGGTCCAGGAAACTCCAGGTAGGGTACCCTGTGCTTGTAACAGGTTGCTAAATACATGGTAGTGCCTTTGCAAGACTTTCTGAGTAAAAGAGACTGCTGGGCAAGTGCATGGGGGGGCACAGGTCCATACATGTGTACATGTGCATCTCTCTATCTTTATGCAAGTCACTAACCCCATCACCTGGCAAGCAGTCCCTTGGTTTATTTGAGCTATATTTGACTGAGGGGCTGTGCCCCTGAGATATCAGCTTCACACACAGTTGCTGGAAGTGTATGGCTTCTGCCCTAGCCTCTAGCACAGAGATGTTTGAGGAGACACTGCAGGTCTAGCTACAGGTGCACTGAAAAATTTCCAGTCAGAGGGAGCTCTGCTGTGACAGAAAGGAGAAGAGAAAAAAAGAGTAGGAAAAACTGGGACTCATTTCACACTAGGTCCTGAAGGTGCATGGAAACTTATATTTCCAACCTTGGGGCCTCAGTTTCCTATCTGTCCATCCTGTCACTGAACATGAGTGTTGCAAGAATAATTAAGTATTTGTGGGACAATACACAATCAAGTCAATAAACTTTCAAGTTAATTCATAAAGGAATTCATAGAGGGAAAATCATCATTATCTTTCCATAAGACTATTCATATGTGAAGATAAATAGTTAATAGCCTGTTCACTTAACCTTAGGCACTTCACAGAAATCCACATGTTAGGATCCAAGTTTTCAGCTCTCTTTAAAGTAGGTGATGATCTCAAGTGGCCAGACACCCTCTGGAGATATGTTTCTCCTCTAATTACAGAGAGAGTCTATGGTGACCAGATACCTCTCTGGAGTGCCTGAAGTGGGTGGGATGAGCTCAGAATGCAGCAGCAGCTCTCCAGGCTCTTCTTCAAACACACCACAGATGGAAAAATCTGGGCAGTGGTGCTTGATGCCAAGTGAGAGGGAAACAAAATGCTTTCCAGAATGATATCCATCTTGCCATAATTTTTAATCTTTTCACTTGGGAAGGACCTTCCAAAGTCTCCTCATTCCAAGTGATTTTTGTATTATACAGAAGTTCCTGAAAGTCTCCAGATCAATTGCCCCAGGTATTGTACAAACCGAGCTGTGAATTATTTTCCATCACTGGCGGCTGCATATAATTCTATATTTATTTGGATTAATTATCTTTATCAAAAATAGCCATGCAGCCATTTTTGGTCACACACAAGCACCATGAAGGTTCAGAAAACTGACCTGAAAAGATCAAAAAATCAGATGAATTTTATTTACAACTGTATATGCCAGGACCCAAAGCACGTGCCACGGATTTGGCATATCCATAAGTCATGTTGAAATTAAAGCACCATTAAGAGCCTCACTTGAGATGTAACATAGGACTGCCTGGCAAACAGGGGAAATGGTGAAGAGGCCAGGAGTGCTCAGAAAACTGGAGAGAGTTCTAATGACTTCCTTATGACCCATCTCCAAACTGTGCTGAGTGGAGCTCTGGCACAGGGGAGAGCTGGCCCATAGTATGTAAATAAATAACAATGAGCAAGTCAAAGCAAAGACAGAGATTAATGAAGTGATTCACACAGTGTGGCTGCAATTTTACATTGTCTCCAGGCTATGGAAGGCAACCCATTAGACTTTGGTTTAGGTTCTCAAAATCATTTTTAGTGCCATAAAGGGTGGGTTTGTGGGTTTGTTTTTTTGTTCTTATAAATGAAAGCCCATATTCCCGAACTGTCTTCTGAAAATAAATAGAGCCAGGAGGTATAGCACTTTCAACAAAAGCATTAATAAGTGACTGTCACTACATGTACAAATGTAGTTTTGGACTGAAAGGAAAGTATAATTAATTTTAAATTAATAGGTCAATCCTCAATTTGATTAATAAAATTTTAAAAACAGTCTGTACATTGAATTTTTATCTAAAACTTGCACAGAAGCCTACTTTCTAAAGAGATCAGGAATAGAACTAAAGGAAAATTTACAAAAGGGTATGTTTTTAAGCATTTGCAAATCAAAATTGGCAGTTTGTTCTCATGGATTATATGAATTGCATGCCGTATTCAAAAACTGAGTTCTTATACTACTGACGTGGGAGCATTAAAATTTTGCTTGCCAGCAATGGACAAATTATGTCCAGACATCTTCTGTAATCCCACCAGCGTGTCCAGGGAGGGGTGACAATCAAGGAATAGCCTTCAAAATGTTAAGATGATGCTGTAAAAGACATCTGTGGACAGACGGCAGACAGCTCAACAGCAGATGCTTGGTATCCCCCGGTGTGGAAAGAGGGAATATGTGTAAGAGTCGAAAAAGATGGGTGGTAGATTCCTCTGCACAGGAAAAAGTTATTTTAAGTCTGTGTTAGCTCAATAAAAATCTACTGAAAGAATCTCATATCTTTTGGTTCTGGTTGAAAGAACGTAAGGGGAATACGATGATGGAATCATAGAACAGTTTGGCTTGGAAGGGACTTTAACGATCATCTAATTCCAATCCCCCTGCCATGATCTATCAGGGATTCCACCTGCTAGATCAGGGCCTCATCCAACCCAGTCTTGATGGAATGAGGCACCCGCAACTTCTTTGGACAACCTGCTCCAGTGTCTTACCACCTTCATCTCCAAGAATTTCTTCTGAGGTTAAGGAAAGCTCCCTGTCCAATTTTTCATCCACTAGAACTCCAAATTCCTTCTCTACAGGGCTTCTCTCAATGGTTTCTTTTCCCATTCTGTGCTCATATCTGGGATTGCCCTGACCTAAGTGCTGCACCTTGCACTTGGATTTGCTGAACTTCATGAGATGCTCATGGGCCCGCTTCTCAAGCTTGTCCAGGTCCCTCTGGATGTCATCCCATTCATGTTAGCTGTGCTGCTCAGCTTTGTGTCATCTGCAAACTTGCTGAGGAGGCACTCAGTCTCACTGTCTGTGTCGTAGATATTAAAGATGTTGAAAAGCATCAGTTCCAATGCAGAGCCCTGAGCAGCACTGCTTCTCACAAGCCCCCATCTGGAAATAAAGCCATTTACCCCATCTAACTGGCTGCATCCATCTAGACAATTTCTTAGATGCTGAATCCTTCAGATCCTTCAGTTCATCCTTCAGATCCATGTCTCTCCAATTTGGATGAACTTGTTGACTGTTATTGTGTCAAAGGCCTTATGGAAGACCAGGTAAATAACATCACTTGGTCTTCCCCTATCAAGTGACTCCCTTGCAGTCAATCCATAGGCACTATTTACCCCCAGTGTAGCCATGATGCTCCATAGACCATCTAGAAATTTCACCTATAGCTTTTGAGCTTTGTCAAGCCCTGGGTGCTGAAATGTGCCACTGTAGATGTGTTGTCACCCCACATCTTCTTTGTGTAACTGGCATGCAGATGGAAGACAGGACTGAAACAAACTGTCAGGTGCATGAACTCAGTCCTTGGGCTTAAAAATTACTCAATAACACACAAACAGCTGCATAGAACCACAAAAAGCAAAAATGTGCATCATCCATTGGTCCAGATGCCAAATAACTGAGACCCCTAAAATGCCAGGAAGATATTGGATTTTGCTGCCTGGTGGCTGGGCAATGAATTAACTCAGTAAGAAAAAACTGTGAAGGTCAGCCGAGATACAGAACCAGCTTCTAGGTGTTCTCAGACTACAGAAAGGGCTGTCTCCTTCTAGAGGGAACACATGCAAACTGTTCTGTCCAGGGAATTCTGCAGACAGTCTGGACAAAAAGAAGAAAACATAGGCACCAGCTGGCATTAGGGCCCTGATGGCTGGACTGATAAATTCAGGGTAAAAGGGAATTGTCTTCTGGCTTAGCATGCTTACAAGCTCACCAGCACATTTTTTTGTGTCTTTACAATCTCCATTCCCAGGCTGGATAGAAAGCAGAGACTATATTTTCACCCGGTTGTTTTAGGGTTTTGTTGAGGAAGACTAAGGGAAATTAGGAGAAAACCCTAAAAAGAACCCCCCTGTGAGCTGAGGAGTGGAGATGACTGAAAGGCTGGACTGGGAGAAAATAACTGCTTACCAGAAATAATGAAAAAAATTAAGCACTTATCTGACTTGTCTGTATGGATGGATTTCCAGCATAAAGGAGCAGTGAAATAGCACATTTCCCCAAGGGGATCTCCTAAGCAGGGAAGCATAATTCTTGCCTGAGAGTTAAGTCTCAGCATAGCTCTTTGCTGTGAAATTACTGCACTGCTGAAAATACACTCACAGACACACACAGGCATACTGACACTGGAAGAAAAGCTGTGCTGGCATTTATAAGATTGTAAGGTCAAAGTTAATTTTGTCAAATTTACTAATTGTTTTCAAACTGTGTCTTTTGTTTAAGCTTATTTAAAAGTAAACTTTGACATACTGTGATTTGATTTTAAATACCTTTTGGTATCAGTCATTCTGAATTATAAATAGCTTCATCCTTCTTTCTTCTTATCACACTTTGACATATGCAAGATAATAAGAGGGATTTTAGAAATATTGATGCAAACCAGCCACCTCTGAATCATGTCAAGTCAATAGTCCCCAAGCGTTAATGTTCAGATCATAGAGGGAATGTGCAGAAAGGAGTTGGAGAAGGGAGAGAAACTTCTACGGATTTTGAGCCCAAAATGATTAATTATTCACTCAGTTTAAAATTGTTAAAGACATTTTTTGTAAGCATGCATCCATTTCCCATCTGCATAGAGAGTATGGCAGTGTGACCACAAGTGAGCACAGTTAAATGAAGATAGACATGTCTTAGTGCATGCTGTAAGTGGATTGCTGTCATCACTAAGACTAAACTAGGGGGACTAGGGGGAAGATGAGATTTCATACTAGCATTTTTCTACATTTGTAGTCCCATGGGTATTTCTGAGTTTTTCTTTGTTCCTTGAGGTAATAATGTTTTCATTCCCTAAATAAAGATTTGCTAGATTTGCTTTCCTGCAAGAAATCTTCCAAGGGCTGGATGAGGGCTATCCTGTCCCTACAAATAATATGCCAGATTAACAGAAAAGCAGTGGCACAAGAGGCAAAGGAAATCCAGACTCCCATTTGGAGTTTTCCATTGTGTTTTCTCTGAAATATCTTGGTCCCAATCCTTCAATCACTATCACGCAACCAAATTTTTTACACATGACCGTGGCCATTCATTTCAATGGGAATGCTCCCATTGGTAAAATAGTTCATATAACTTAAGTATTGGAAGGACTGAATCCTGTGTAAAATGGAGGTATTTCCCACGGATTCTGTCTTCTGCATGCTTCCAAGTCATGATCAGTGATTCTATTGCCATGTCAAGCTTTTCCTTGGCGAACAAATGGAACTAGGACACTGCAAGTTTGTTCTTGTCTATTGAAAAAAGAGGTGATGCTCCTGCAGAAATGAAGTCTGCAAGACTTGTAAAACAACCCTCCTCTCACACCTCAGCACTCAGTTTCAGTTGGAGCCCATAATTATGGGCATCTTGCTTCAAAAAGACTACAAATCACATATAGAGAGAATCCAGAGATGATCAAATCAAATAATCAGAAGCCTAAAAGACATTACTGTCGATGGAAAGGATGTGGCATGAAAGGAATTTGCTTAATCTAGAGAAAACAGAGGGAGACATGACAACAGTCTGTAAGCATGCAAGGGGATGTCACCAACAGGAAAAACTTAACCTGATTTCCACGTAGACATAACAAAAAGAGATGAGGCTCGCTTGCAAATGGGAGATTGATTCCCCCTCAGTATTTTTGTAATTTTTTCATTTTAGAAAGAGGATAGTGGTCAGCTTTTTTTGCCTGGAGAAGAAAGATGGAGATGGAGGAATCTTCTTCACAGAAGACCTTCAAACAAACATCTCCAGATATGAATAGTCAATCCCATGTACTGCAAGGGGATGGTTAGAAGACCTCAGAAGGTCCGATCCATCTCTATCTTCTGTTAAAGTAATCAACAAAATTCACAGCTACTTACTAAAGGCAGGAGTCTTATTAATGGGAGTAGAGAAAAGGCAGAAAGCATCAAAATATTGCTGTCAGACCTCAAATCTTGAGGTCTGATCTTGTAAAACATCAGTAATATTCTGGTTTGATCAGGAAAAGACAAAGACATGACTTGAAAAGAATAAGCGCAAATCTCTAATTTGACCTTCTGGGAAGATATTTTCTTCCTACTCCAGCACTCCTTGATCATTTTCCTCCTGGCCTTTGGATTTTAATCTCAAGGTGGAAAACAGAAATTACACCCCCAGGACAGCATAAGGGCAGCATTGTACTTCAAAGACTTTTGTCAAAGTTTTTTACAAATTATTATTTTTAACAGTGCTGATTATAAACTGATATGATATTATATGAACCGATATGATAAAACTTATAGTCTTTGCTATGTCCAAAACACAAGTAGAAGACCTGAGAACAAGCAATACCCACTGTAAAGCTACAATAATTCAGCAGGAATAAAACCTTGCAAATTTCTTTCCAAAAGTGAGTGGAAATGGGATCTAATGACATCCAAGTAACCTATTCAGGCTGTTAAGGTTGAGCAGAAGATACTTTTGATAAAAATCTCAAGTTGAGCATGTATTTAAAAATACAGAAATAAAAATCTATTTTTTCTTTCTTATTGCCTGAATCGGCATCTGCATAATGCTTAGGGAGGAAGAAGACTGCAAAAAACTAGGGAGAGAAACTAATGCAAAAAGACCATAAAGAAATGGAGCTGTCTTGCTCCTAAAAAAAAATAAGGGAAAAAAAAAGTTCAGCATGGATCCATATGGTGTGAGATTTCTCTTCTGTGACATTTTTATTAAGGTTATGTATATGACCGTTCATCTTCATTCTGCTGGTGCTAATTGCTGTCTATTGGGCCCTTCGCTACTGTGTACAGAGAACACATGCTTCCCCTTTACACTGCCGTCCCTGCAAGAGCACTGCTGCTCTGCTGTCCTCAGACAGGAACCTGCTGCTGCTGCCTGACCACAACAGCTGGGAATATTCTGCTTTTAAAAGCTTATCTTGTTGATACTTGAGTTGAGCTATTACACAGTGGAACAAGCAAACAGAATGAATGGACCCTCTGCGGGCAACTTATGGTAACAAAAAAAGCTTCCATGTGCTTTTGAGTGTGTCTCTTGTCTCAGAATTGACAGTGATGTTTAGCATAGATGTTTCCTGCAACAAAATCATGATGGTACAGAGCCAGAAGCAGGCTAAAAAGAAACATCCACAGAAGACATGTTCAGAACTTAAGCTTCTTTGCAACTCTAAACAACATCTAGAGACCAATCCTGCAAAGGTTTACCCGTGCAGACAGTCCCGCTGAAATGCAAGGGACTGTTTTGTTCTCTAGAATGGCTAATTTGATTAAGAGTTACTTTGAGCACAAAATCAGTAGGTAAAGCACATTTCTTCAATCTTCTATGGGGCTTTTAAGTAATCAGTCTGAGAATCAGGTTATTTATTTATTAGCATTAGGTCCATACACACACATATATTGCATGTACAAGCAGATCAGAGCACAGAAACACAAATATTCCCATGTTATGGACAGACCACCCAGGGAAATACAGAAATCTATTAATTTTGCTTATCACTTAGACTCCAATTTAACAAAACATCTAATAGTGTCATGAATTTTTCTGTCATGAAGGAAGTGTTGCAATCATCTAATCTGACTTCCTACGTAATCTAGACTAATGTATGATTTCCCCAAGCAATTCTGACTTGCACATCCATACATTTTAATTGAAACTGTAAAAGCAGTGGCAATAAAAATAATTATCAGACTTAGATTCATGAATTAGTGATTCTTAAACTGTTACCTTAACACATTGCCTTTTGTGAATGGTGCTGCACTTAGCCATGCCCTGAACTACACACCAGTCTGCCAACAGACTCCACATGACCTCTAGGCAGGAAAATCTCTCTTCTGAAGTCTTAATGGAGGTGTTGTCTGAGAAAGCACAGGCCCTGAGTGACATGGGCATTATTCTGTGCATGGATGAACATCTGAAAATTTGGCTCTGAGACCACACTGGGCAATCTGTGAGAGTTGAACTTGACACCTAACAGCCAGAGCAGTGGTAACTTTGGTCTCACAGTGATGGTGATTCTTGCTATCTGACCGCTGGTTTAACCCATTAACATCAGTTAAGTGGCCAGTTGTAATTGACACGGGTGATCCTTGGGTATATGGCCTTTTCCTGCTTTCTTGGTGGCAATTTTGGCTAAAGGAAAAGCTATTATCTTCCCATTCCCTACCACTTTTGCCTTGTGCAACTTTCTCATTTGTGCTTATGCAAATGTTTATATGAAAAAACTGGATGCAGCTTAGAAGTAAATGCACATATTTCCCTATGCTACTAATGAGGTGAGAGATTTCCTTCTAAAGACATAGACAGATTTTTTTAAAGAGATAATTTAGAGTCAATGCAAATGAATTTCTGTTTTCTGATTTTATCACTCTAATGAAAAATTGAAAATTATATCCATCTAAAAAAATAATTTGAATGCATGTACCCACTACTTTCTGTCCCTGGTACTATTTAATCACTTTCTAATTATTATATTTAGTTCACATTTGAAACGAAACTCCAAAGAAAGTGCTGAGAAAACTTGAAAATAGAACATCCCAAAGTCCTTCTATTTATTTTCATAGC